>NW_025422126.1:18519698-19142097 GCF_011764305.1 Mustela putorius furo | reverse complement strand
GACTAGTAAGCAAGTGGCATAGATGTTTGTGCTACCTCAATAAGTATTGTCTTATTTCAATAGGTAGGACATCTTTATTAGTATTTTTTATCTTCATTATAATTACTATCATCATTATTATTACAGCTTATTATAGGTGTGTACATTCTGGGTAGTGGATTTTGTCAGCAAGAGTAAGATGAAGTTATCACAGCCCAAAGTATGGAGGAGTTCTAAAACTCAGGACTTTGCAACACAAAGATTTTTGAAAAGACTAAGAATTCCTTTCCTCTAAATAAAATAATAAAAGTTATGCCCTTTGTCACACCACCAATTTAACTCTCATTATGGGCTATATATTACCAATGATGAATGTCAGAGTTCTGTCAGAACCAGCCACTGTGTAGCTACCCTTGAGGCACACATGGCGCTCAATGTGGATTGTTTACCCTAGGGCTCTGGTCAGGTATAAATATTTAATCCCAGTTTAGTAATCCCTTAACTTATACTGGCTGTGAGAATCATCTTTATTCTAGTTTGGTTGAATTCTTTATTGCTTCATCTAAATTTTGCCAATTCCTTTCTAAATGTCTTCACATTCTGCTCTTGTACCATATCCTTCTGCATTCAGATATTTCTTGGTAATGACATTAATCATATATATGTATAGCCGTAATTTTCAGCCTTCACTGTGCAATGTACCCTTATTTTTCCACTTTTTCCCTCCCAATGTGTGCTGACTACTGATCTGCTTGCATCATTAAAAATGTAGTTGTCTTCCCAGGAAGAGTCTATTCATGGAGATCCCAAATGAAAAATTTCCTTTCATTGGACAGAAATGGGGATGAAGACCTGGCACTTCATATATAACAACATTTATTATCTTTGTTTGAATGAAACAGTTTAGAATTATTATTGGTTAACCATTTTATGTGCCATAACATTTTAGGGATGCATACTAATTTAACACATCTTCCCTATATCCTTGCTTATCTCTTATTCTGTTGCACTTTATAAATCTTTTGTAAGCCATCTCAGATCTTTTGGTGAATTAAGTCTAGAAATGAGTTATTTGTCTGCTCTAGCCAAATGTATATGTGCCTGTTATATGTTAAATATTTCCCCCCAAAATTTACACATTGAAATCCTAACTCCTAGTACCTGAGAATATGATCTTATTTGGAGACTGGACCTTTACAGAGGAAATCGAGCTAAAATGGGGCCAGTAGAATACGCCCCAAAGCACTATGCAACATGAACAGTGTCTTAAGCAAAAGGAAAATGTGGACATAGACATTCAGAGAGGGAGAATGCCTTGTGAAAACAAAGCAAAGATTAGGGTGATGCTTCTCCGTGCCAAGCAACACCAGTGATTGTCAGCAAACAATGGAAGTTAGAGTAGGGGCATGAAACAGATCTTTTTCCCACTGCCTTTGGAAGAAACCAATCCTACCAACACTTTGGTCTTGGACTTCTAGCCTCCAAAACCGTGAGATAATAAATTCCTCTTGTTTAAGCCACTCATCTGTGGAATTTGGTAGTAGCAGTCCTTGGGGAATGAAGGCAGTACCTCTATAAAACAATAATCTTATCAACTGCAGTTTTTTTTCCTTTGGTATTTTTTTCTACACTGGAGTATGTGTTCATCAGGGCAAGTAACCTATCCTGTCACAGACTTTATACTCTGTGGCAGTTTTGTAAGGGATAGAAAATGTAGGACATGATTTCTGCCTTAAGATCCAAAATTTATTCATCAAATATTTATTAAGTGCTTGATGTAACTATGTAACTAATAGTCAGCTCAAAAGTCATACAATGCTGAATGCAAGAGATGCTGATCCCTACTTTCATGGGGCAAATTGTCTTGAAGATGGTGGTGGGGTGGAGCATTAAGAATATACACAAAGGCAGCTCCTGGGGTAGCTCAGTCAGTTGAGGTTGAACATCTGACTCTTGATTTTGGCTCAAGTCATGATCTCAGGGTCCTGGGATCAAGCCCCACATCAGGTTCCATGCTGAGTTCAGAGTCTTCTTGAGGACTCTCTCTCTCCCTACTGCACTTCCCCTGCTCTTTCTCTCTCCCTCTCAAATAAATAAATGAATCTTTAAAACAAAAAGATAAAACACAAAGAAAATACACAGAGAGAGAGAGAGAGAGAGAAAACAGTTGCAAATCGTTTGAAGGAAAAGAAGGCAAGCCATGTTTTTATAACAGCAATTTCAGTGCATACAAATATGTGATAATTGTCAAGGAGGAAAGCAACAGCTGTGTGTAGAGAACAGCGAACAGTGATCACCCTTGGCCGTGGGATGGTCTGGGAAGGCCTCCAAGGAAAGGCATGTGAGCTCCGCTTACAAAGAGCAGTTGATTTTGACAGACGGTGGGGAGAGAGCCCATTTATAGATGTCAAGATGAGAATGAGCGAGAACCTCTGGGTCATTAGCAGTCCATCTGTCTGGAGCATAGAGAAGTAGAATAAGTAGAATGACATGGCACTGGTAGCTATTATTATTTTTTTAAGGCTTACTAAGTGCCAGGGACTGGAAAAAAGACTTACATTATCTTAGGTAGCCTATAGTTGTCCCGCTTTACAGATGAGTTTACTGAAGTTTGCTCAACCATTGCTCTGAACTCATGTTACTATACCGTGCTACTCCCCAGCTGGACTTTTTCACCCAGACTTATTAACTCTGATTGGGATTAAGGTCTTTAACTCTACAGCATGAAAAAGACGGACTTCCAAAACACAGAATCTGAAGATAGATGGCAGGTAGATTTTAGAACATTTCATATTCTTAAAAAGTCTGTAAATTTTGCTTTCGAGTAAACAGAAGAGAAACAGAAATTCTGTGAAGTAGTAACATGAGCTGAAGACATTGAGGCAGGAAGAAATTTCAGGAAGTAGGATCTCTTAGCACTTACTAAAGGGAAGATCCAGATCGGAAATATAGGTGTGTTATTAGGATGGCTTAGTGTACACAAGAAGCATTTGAGGTTCCTGCTAATCGTTCCTATTTCCAGGCACCACATCCCAGGAGGTTGCTAATGTGAGGAGGCTTAAAACAATATTTTGTTCTTTCCTGGCCAAAGGATTAGGGAGGCAGCGTGAACCAAACTTCCTTTTTCACAGCAGGCTCAGGGCCTTCAGGGACCAGAATTCATTCATCTTTTTATTCCCTTTCCCCCTAGGACCCGAGATCTTGTTCATTAGAAGCATGTGGATGAATTGAACTATCAGAGTGAAAGACTCTCGTCAAAGAAGAATCATTATGGTTGTGTGAATTGAAAACGAGAACAAATTCAAGAAAACACAATTTGTAAGCCTGGGAGTGAGAACACATGGGGTACAGGGGTGTGACATGTGACCAGCAAAAAAAGATTAAAATGAAATCTCTGGCCAATTATATTTGAGTGATCTGCTGCTTAGGGTGTGTGATTAAGTTCCTAGCAGCTCTGATGTTTTGGGTACTTTTCCTCTGCAGACTCTGAAAGCACTTCGAAGAGACTGTGTCACGGTTAGGAGACAATATAAAACACGAATTGATTAGAGTTTCCCATTCTGGAAACATGCAGGCATCGTTCTTTCTGCTGAACACCACAGAGAGGAAACAGAAAATAGCCCATCTCTCTTTTTCTTTCTTTCTTTCTTTCTTTCTTTCTTTCTTTCTTTCTTTCTTTCTCTCTCTCTCTCTCTCTCTCTTTCTTTCTTTCTTTCTTTCTTTCTTTCTTTCTTTCTTTCAGATTTTATTTATTTATTTGACAAAGAGAGACACAGTGAGAGAAGGAACACAAGCAAGGGGAGTACGATAGGGACAGGGAGAAACAGGCTTCCTCCTGAGCAGGGAGCCCGATACAGGGCTCAATCTCAGGACCCTGAAATCATGACCCAAGGTGAAGGCAGATGCTTAACCGACTGAGCCACCCCAGCACCCTGAGAAAAGCTATTTCAATCTAAATAGCAGGAACATATGTAGGAAAGCACAGACTGGTCTTCTGAGTTGGAAATTGGCTAGAACTCAGGGATATGAATACCCATCTTCCTCTCAGACATGCTGGGTGCCAATAGATAGGAATGAAACCTATGAAAATGGCAGGATCAAATAATGCTAGCCTTTATTTAAGAAGTCCTTATTTATGGGGCGCCTGGGTGGCTCAGTCGGTTAAGTGTCGGACTCTTGGTTTGGGCTCAGGTCGTGATCTCAGCGTCATGAATGGTATGGAGTCTGAGATTTTCACTCTCCTTCTGCCCCTTCACTTCTTGTGGACACTCATGCTCTCTCTAAAATAAATAAATATGTAAGTAAAATCTTTTTTAAAAAAGTTCTCTTTAGTGACCTGATTATTGTTGGCATTCTAATAAATATCTTTTGAAAGAAGAATAGCAATAACAAACTTAGGGAATACACACACTTAAATGTTTGCTGGTTTGTCTCCCTGACTTCTTCTGTCACTGGACCTAGATTTAGAGAGGTCCCTTCTCCTAGGAGACACTTTCATTTTTTCCTCTGTCCTCCTTAAAAATCCAAGTCAGCAATTAGACTCTCCTTCTTCCTTAAGTCACATCTTTTTTTCCAGCTCAACCAGATCATTCTCATAGGCATCCCCTAATATCTTTTGAAAAATACCTCGCTTCTTTAAAATAACCTCCAACTATCACCTGATTTCTCTGCTTCCCTATATATCAAATTTCCTTGAAAGAGATTTCTTGTATTCATTCTCGTGTCCCCTTTCTCTCTTCCTGTTCTCACTTGACTCTACTCCTAAAGCAACTCTTCTCAAGATTACCCATGACTTTTGTAGTTGCTAAATGCAATGATGTAAAATCTCAGTCTTTCCTAACTCACCTCTCAGCAGCAGTGATGCCGTGAATGCATCTCCCCTAGAAATATTTTCTTCACTTGACTTTTGGAAGCGACTCTCACTTCTCCTACTCCCCTTCGCTGCTTCTTGCAGCTCCCTTCACTGATTCTTACCGTCTTTCCACTGGAGTTCACTGGGGTTCTGGCCTTACCTCCCTTCTCTTTTCTCTTAACACTATCTCCCAAGGCCATATCACCCAATATTACAGTTTTAAATATTATCTGTATTTTGATGATGCCCAAATGTTCTTTCCTGAGTTTGGAATTCTATTAAACTGCTACTGAACATCATCCCTTCTGCAGTTAACGGACACCTTAAATTTAATACATCCTGGAGCTTGATATCCAGCTCCTCCAAACCGGATCTTCCTGGGCATTCAATGTCAACTTCCTCTTCCAATGGCTTAAGCAACCCGGAGTCAACCTCTGGTGGACTTTTCTTTTTTTCTCATACATATTTGCTCCATCAAACAGTTCTGTTAATTGTACCTTCAAAGGGTATAAACAATCTGGTGACTCCTCTCCCACTGCTAACTCTTCTCCAAGAGGCCATCATCTGTTTCCTAGACAAATATGATACTCTACTTTTGGTCTTTCTGATTCAGCATGTGCCCCCCTCCTGTGGCCTGTTCGGAACATGGCAGCTGGATCGGATTGAGTAATGTCACCCCGTACCCTAAACTCTACAATGGTTTTTCACCATCTTCCTTACAGTGGCTAACAGGCCTTTTATGATCTGCCCCCCCCCCCTTTTTTTGTTTAGATCTATTTCTTCTACTCTTCTTAGGCTTCATTCATTAGTCACAACGTCCTCCTTGGTGTTCTTCGTGTTCCACACGTTACCAACACAGAATTTTTACTCTTACAGTTCCCCCTTCCTAGAGCTCTCTTCCTTAAATACCTACATGTCTCCCTCCATGCCTCCTTCATTAAAACATCAGTTTTTTCCAGGAGGCTTTCCCTGACTACCATCTTGAAAATTATCCCTCCCAGCACTATCTATCCTGCCTCTACTCGATTTTTTTTTAATAATACTTATAGCTATCTGACTACCATGTTTTACTTATTTAATTATTGACTGTCCTGCCCTCTAGAATGTAAGTATAATGAGGGTCTGGATTTCATTCACTGTTTTGTCTCCAGCATGATGAAGAATTTCTGACACATGGTAGTCACTCAGTAAGTAACAGTGGAATGCTTTAAAGTCAGACATCTCTGGGTTCTGTCCCCCAGCTTCTCCACCCATCAGATATAGAAGTAAAAATAGTGTGAAGATTAGAAGCATCCTTGTGGTATTGACTAGAAATAGTAGCCTAATCTTCTCTACGAGAACCCAGTTGATAAAAATTGAAGAAATATAGTGTGACAGTCATAGTCATTGAATGAACTTTAATAAAAGTACATTGAAATGTTAGAGGCTTTGTGTTATATTGGAAAGAATGAATTGGGACCTTTTGCTTTCTAAGTCAGATGGACTCCCAAACGCTTTTTAAAATTAAATTAAGAAGGTCTCATTTTCTCTGAAGCCTTCCTGATTTCCCAGCCACTCCTTCCTCAGAATATTTTACACATATCTTCACTTTAGCTCTTATCACATCATAGTATAGTTCCCTGTAATGACTTTATTTCCCAGCTAGGCAGTGAGGTTCTTAAAGAGATGATAGATATCTATATTTGTATCCCCAGTCACTAGAACTGTTTTTTGTCACATAGTAGGGTCTCATAAACCTTGGTTGAATAGATTAGGTAATTTAGACTCGGATGGCACAAGATGGGAAATAATTCACTGTTATTACAAATAAGAGAATTACTCTAAAACAAAGCCTTGTTTGTAGACATATTAATGAGGAAGGGAACCATGAAAGACTATCTTCAAGAATTAAAACATATCTTCCAAATTTTGGATTTAATTACCATAGAAAATGTTAATAAAAGCGCGAAGGGGCTTTATTTTCATTATCCTATATTTTGTATTACCCTGATTCAGTCACCAGATGTCAGTAGGAGACTGTGGTCCAAGTCGCTCTTTCTGTAAACAAGAAGGAAACCAAGATTTGACATTGAGACATGGAACAAATCTATTTCCTTGTACAAACTCTTCTGAATGGTAAGCCTAGTAGCCTTAGCATTTTATTTTTGGCCTGATTTTGATGTAGTCTGTTGCAGAAGAAAGGACCCCGGACTGGGAATTAGAAATCTTGGATTTTAGCTCCAATTCTGACATTTTTAAGTTCTTGGACCCGCTGGTAAGTTTCTTTATCTTTCTGGACTCCAAAAGGTTTCCTCATTGGAAAGTAAGGGCAGCAAAAGAAGATGACTCCCATAAATCTTCCAGGTCTAACTTTTGATGACTCTATTCCCTCCTCTTGCTAATTCCTTAAGAGAGCGGCAAAGAACTATTCACCTCTAGTGGTGACTGGGAAAGTCGGCTCACATGAGAATTCTGGGTACCCTTATTGCTCACTCAATTTTAATTCTAAATGCAGAACCCCCTGGATTGTGACCTTCTGTACAGCTGGAAAACCTTTATATTTTTTCCCACTTTCATACAATCAATCTCCAACTGTTGGCTAACATGTGTAAAATCCTTTTTCCATCTGGAGAATGATCCATTTTATTGTAAAAACATTACAGATAATTCATTTAATATGTCATGTAAATGTAATACTTTTAGCAAGTGTCATGTTTGGGGTTTCACTTTCACGGGGGAATGAATTATTTATTTTAGGTATTTCTGAATATTCTCCCTCTTTGTTACCAGCTCTCTGCACTGCCCACCCATCCACCTACCTAAAACACATACGGCCTCATCTTTTATTCATGAAGTTCCACAGAAGCCTGCAATCATCAACCACTTCTAGAAGACTCAGACACTGTTGTCGTATGAATGTCTCATTCATCTCTTTCGTGCATATTTATGCATCAGTTAGATACTTATATTGCATATAGCTCATGTCATGGGAGGGTTCTCACATTCTCAAACCATGCCTTTTTAATTCTTTCCCTCAGAGTTAAGCCCCAGAGTAGGTATATTTGAGAATAGCCTGAATTAGATGGAGCCCTTAACACTTAGAGCCACCATTCTCGTACCCGAATTGTATAGGCCAAGTTCACATATGGTTTTATAGAATATATTCCATCCTGGAACATATATTGATTATTTAGTAAGCATTGCACACTGCTGGTGTTCTGGAATCTAGACCACAAATACACGGTGTGGCGTGGAGAAAAGCGTGGAGAGGCACTGACCCAGCATAGTGGTGACAGCTACAACGGGATCTCCTGTCCTGTGCAGTGGGGCTCAAGAAAGGTGAGCCTAGCCTGTCTGGGGGAACCACAGAGCGCTTCACAAAGGATTTACAGACTTACCCTTGAGCTGACTTTCAGAGAAAGTCAGGTTTGGATGGGAGTTCGGGAGACTATTCCAGGCAGAGGGGGCAGCAGAGGCAAAGAAACAGAGACACAAGATTGTGTATTAAACTGGCGATCTGCTTGCCCACGGTCTGTGTTGGCTGGCTAGCAAGTGAGGGGGTGAGCTGCTGAGGGAAGAGACTGAATTCATAGTACCCACTGTTTTCTCTTTGAAATTTAGAATATGTTCTCTTGCCTCTCCTTTCCTCTTTACGTATTTTGGTATCATTCAAACGTCAGTTCTGGAGCTTCACGGGGAACTATTTTTCACGATCTTTGTTAGTTTACAGAAAATCTACATTGTGTATCGTCTGTGACACATTGTTACTCTTGAATACATATATGGGCTCTTCTCCTGGCTAGACAGTGAGTTCCCCCAGGTCATGTTTGTACTTTATAGTCACTTCAAATTACTATTATATGGAGTTTAGAAGGAAAGAAAGAAGAAAAGAATGGGGGTCTGGGGAGAAAGCAGGAAGGAAGGAAAAAGCAAGGAGGTGCAGGATGGATGTTGGTAGTGGGAAGTGGAATTAATATTTTTCAAGAGTATATTAGATTCTGGAAAGTAAATAGAAATCATTAGTAATATAGCTGAACAATCGGTTTTAGAATATTTGTCATTGTCCAGGACTCAACCAAGCAGGTGAAACAGGAGGAGGCCCCAGGGTAGATATCCATATCTACTAGCCATCGACAAGCATACTGACTATGTTTTGAGAGGAAGAAATTGGGGGAAGAAACAGCTTGATGGAGAGCTCTGCTCCGAAATACTGGGCAGAGAATGAAACTCAGCGTGCACGGATTATATAAAATAATATCACGTTATAAGATTAGATACTAAGAGAGATCCCTATAAGGGCAAGAGTGCAGGTCCTTTCATTGCTCTGCCTTATTATTTTTAAGTCAAACTGCTTTTTGGTTCAAGGCAAACCTTGGGGAGCTTCTCCAACGGTAACCGCCAGAGGTATAGAAGCTGCCTAGGGAGAGGGGGAGGGCAGGCTGACCTCAGGCAGAAACGGGTGTGGGTGCTGGTTCCACCCCATAGGAGCTCTGTGACCTTGAACAAGGTGTTCCTACTTCTCCCACAGGCTTTAGTTTCCTTGCCAGTGAAATGCAGATAATAACATTTCCTTCTCGGCGGGATCTGGCGTTGATTGAACACATAGTAAGTGCCTGGTAAATAATAGTTATTACTGACGAGCGTGGAACCGTGAAAATACAAAAGACTGGACTCTGGGTTAGAGAATATAAAGTATGGTTCCAGCTTCATTATTCACTTGCTGTGTGATCTCAGTCACATATATTTCGCTCCTCACCTCTACAGTGGAGACCTCTACGTATTGTGCCTCACTATCCTGTGAGATAGTGCATGTAAATCACTGTACAGTTTAAGGAATCATTTTTATTACAACCCTCATTTTAAAAATACAGTGTTGCAGGCCTCCAAGATTGAGCACCTGTGCCTTGTTCTGCCTGACAGCCTAGGACTGATCTACTTGCAGAATTTTAGTGCTCTGGTTGCTAAAAACAGCATCACGTGGGCACTGTGCAAAGTACAGTACCCATTTCATGGGTTGATGAAAGCACACATGCCAAAGTTGAGAGTCTAAATGGAAACCGGATTGTCCTGTCTGGTGTCCTACCGCTACTTTACATTGTGAAAGAAAATCCCCAGAATTTAGCGATCCGGGGTTTGGTTGTCATGATTACTATCAACTTTCAGGTCACATCTGCAGGTTGTTTAGCTAATTCTTCTACCCGCTCTTCTTAGAAAGTGATATGATTTAGAGACACTACTGTTCTCTCTGGCTTTCGTGTCTGCAATTCAGCAAGATGCACTAGCAACATTTTCAGAGTCCTGGGATCGAGCCCCGCATTCACATTCGGCTCTCTGCTCAGCAGGGAGCTTGCTTCCCGCCCCCCCACGCCTGCCTCTCTGCTTACTTGTGATCTCTGTGTCAAATAAATAAGTAAATATTAAAAAAAGGAAAAAAGAGAATGGTCATTGATTTGGGGGCCTCTGTGTTTTCTTGAAGCCCTAGAGATTTGGAAAAAAAAGAATGGTCATTGATTTGGGGGCCTCTGTGTTTTCTTGAAGCCCTAGAGATTTGCACAAGCTCCCATGGCATTAGTGGGAGACTGTTAAATCTTCTTGTTTATATGTCTTCTCGGATAGATCATATTATCCAGAAAATAGAGTCATTAAAAGAAATGTGGTTTATTTTGCAACAGTGGCAGAAAATATGAAGAAAATATACTGCAATATATATCACTTTTTTATGTATACTATTATATTTTGTTTTATCTGTAATAATTCATTAAGTTATTATAAATGTAAATATTTTATAAAGTAATTGCACATTAATCATTTTATTGTATCTTATCCACACGCATTTGAAGAACATAGGGTAGATAAAACTCTGTTATTCATTTCATGTTCCTAATGATCATAGACAGAGTTTGTGATCTTGTTTCATGCCATCGAGTTGGCAAAAGGAATATTTAAATGCAGGTCTACTAACATAACATAATGAAGAAAAATGAAAAATAAATAAAAAATAAAAAGTAGAACTTATAGAAATGAAAAAACCAAACCAAAACAAAACAAAAATGCAGGTCTTCTGACTCCAAACTTACTCCCATCCACCAAAACTGTTGTTTAAATCAAAATATTGGGGCACCTGGGTGACTCAGTCAATTAAGCATCTGCCCTCAGCTCAGGTCATGATCCCAGAGTCCTGGGATCTAGGCTGGCATATGGCTCCCTGCTCAGTGGGAGCTTCTCTCTCCCTCTGCCCCTCCCCCTCACCAGCACACGCTGTCTCTCGCTCATGCTCTCTCTCTCACAAATAAATAAATAAAATCTTTTAAAAAGTAAATCAAAGTATTAGTTGCCCAAAGAAAGTAAACTTGAAGAAATAAGTTAATCAGTTTTAAGTGATCTCTTTGCTTAGAAGTAGAGATAATACTTTTCATTCTCCTCGAAGCACTGCTTGCATGGGGAAACTGGACACTTCCTGGGTTTCCTTAATGGGAATTTCATCATTTAATTTGAAGTATCATTAATTCTTAAGACATTAGGCACAGTCATGTTAATATATAATTTTGTAAGCCTAGTTTAGAGTTAGACATAACGTAATTGTGTTTAAATTCTCTGCTAATGCCTCTATCCATTAGAGCTGATAAATGAGGTGTCCTTCTCTATACGTAATATGCATGGACTCCCTCAAGTTAGCAACATGCCACTGAACTTGGCTTCCTTGTTTTGGAAATCTCTTAGTTCTTTCATAATACTGCAACATTATAACTCCAGAGGAAAATGTAATTTTGGTCATTTTGTGTTTTTATGAAGAAATAATGGTCAGTTATTGAATGTTGATTCCATTTATGTTGAGTTGCTTTTGAAATACCATATAGTGATTTTTAAATTACATGCCACATCCTTTTAAAAATACTTGGAGAGGGGATCACATATGCAGATTAATAAAATATAAGTACATATGAAAAATTAATCATAGTTGAAGAATGATGCATGATGCTTGGGGAAAAAAAGAAGAAAAGTTTTCCCCAAATTTAGGCATTATTTATTCTTTGCTATCATATAATTCTAGACCAAAAGGATCCCTGGGGTTTATATTATTGAATAGCTTTTGTAATGGCTGAGGAAACTACAGACATAAGTGTTTTGTCAAAAATCGCACAGTTAATTGGTAGCAACACCAAAAACAGAACACAAGCTATTTTTCAACCATGTGCCAGAATCCCCTCTAACATCAGACTTCCTTAATAATGTATTACTTAATAATTAAATAGCATCTAGCAGTTTTCTCATCCCATGCGCATTGCAGATAACTATCATAAATATTGTAAGCCCCTTCTAGAACTTTCTCTTTCCTCATTCCAAAAGAGGGGGGAAAACCTCATCACGCTCTAGTCGGATTGTTGGCTAACACAACTCTGAGCCCTTCTCTCCACTCCCAATCACTCCCAGCCTCCATATTCCATGCTTCTCTAATCCGATGGACAAGACCATCTTTGTAAAGGCTTATAATTTCTCAGAACAAAATCTTCAATGACTCATTTTAAAAAATATTAAATCTAAACTTCTTTAATAAGGTTGTATAAAATCTAACCCAATCCACTAGTGTTATGATGGAGAGGGGAGGTACATATGAGACAATTTTTAAATTATAAGCTGAAGAGTAGTAAAGGCTGTTTGGAAGTGCAAATGGGGAGGTCCAGTCCTAATATTGAAATAAGGCATAATTTATGACAAGGGGAATCAGAAGCAATGGAAGCAAGATGCAGTCTTTTCCTCAGAGAAGAAGCTTGAGCTAACAAAACACTTCTTTATTTATTTCAAAATTTAATTTATTTTTATTTTTGGGGGAAGAGAGAGTGTGCAAGTGGGGTGAGGGCAGAGGGAGAAGGAGAGAGAGAATCTTAAGCAGGCTCCATGCCCAGCACAGAGCCTGATGCAGGTCTCCATCTCAGGACCCTGAGATCATGACCTAAGCCGGAATCAAGAGTCAGATGCATAACCAGATGAACCACCCATGTCCCCCTATAATACTCTTTTCAAGGAAAAAGGCATAGGTAAATTTTCCTAAGGGCTCTTCTCCACGTGGGGAGGATTGGGCCACCTGGCATTTCCTGGGCCTGGGACACAGCTGCTGCAGTCAGAAGAGGTTGCCCCAAGTAAAAAGCATGCTTTACCTTCTTCCTTAATCTCCAGCCTTTCCCTAAACAAGGGTCACTGAATCTTGATCAGCAACAACTTGGGCTATTTGAAATTCTTTTGATCTGCATACTTTGTTGTGCATCATTCATCAGAAGGTACCAAGATCAGTTTTTACCCTGAGACCAAACATACCCTCTATAGGTACATGTTGGAGTCATTCTTTAAACAAGTCAGAAAAGGAGGGTGGTGTCTGAGGTTATGAACAAAGGCCATGTGTGACAGGTGTTGGAATGCACACATCACCGCCTTCCCAGCTAAACTGAAGAAGACCTCTGCTCCAAGGATACTTTAAAGAATATGCAAAACAACCAATTGTGCTGTAAGAGGAATATATTAAGACTTCTGCTAATCACATTTTGATCTAAAATTAAAATAATTAAAATATAATTTAGGTTTATTAATATGTAATTAATATAATGCATATATCTTAATATTATTTATATATGTTAATGTATACTTCGAGTATATGAACAATGAATATATATACATATATTCAGTGTTCACATATATGTGTATATTAATTATTTGTATATACACATATATTCATTATTCATATATACACATATTCATTATTCATATAATCACATATATTCATTATTCATATGTATTCATTGTTCATATATTGGAAGTACGTTATCCAAACTTCACTGATCAGTTGAAGCATCAGAAAAAATTGGAGACTACTGGGGGTCCTGGGTAGCTCAGTGGGTTAAAGCCTCAGCCTTTGGCCCAGGGTCCTGGGATGGAGCCCTGCACTGGGCATTCTGCTCAGCGAGGAGCCTGCTTCTTCCCCTCTCTCTCTCTGCCTGCCTCTCCCCTACTTGAGATCTCTGTCTGTCAAATAAATAAATAAAGTCTTAAAAAAAATTGGAGACTACTGCTGTAGACCTCTTTCTCATTTGCTTATGAACCCTGTGAACCTACTCATGTCAGAATTTTGGAATGACGCAAATTGATTAGAGATGAATTTGTTAGCCTCCTGGAGTAGCTAGGAGATGTGGTTGTGAAGACAACGTGGGTTTGCTTAAACACTTTGTTTTTCTCCTAGAATATAAGCATTCACTAGACGACCACACACACACACACACACACACACACACACACACTCACACATGAGGACCCCTGAGGCTGAGAGAGGTTTATTAAATTGTTTAAGATAACAGACTTCATTGTAAGCAAAGTAAATGCTTCGGGTCTATCCTGCATCTTGCTATGAGAATTTACTGCACTTGTTCCCTTGTTTATGTTATTCTTATGACACGATAGCCTTTTTTCTGTCCTTCCCTATATCCAGATTCTTCCTATCCTGCAAGACCCAGCATCTCTTACATGAAGCCTTTATGGATGACTCCAGTGCCTCTTTGTCTCTTTTCTAAACTCCTGGTGTGAGCTTTGTTTATGAGGGTCTACTCTATGTCAGATAAAGGTATTTAGTATGATCTCATGCAACACTGTGAGTTTTAATAGGTGTAACCTGTGAAGATGTTAAATAGCAAGTAGAATGTCACAAACTCAAGTGATGAACCTTAAAATAGAGGCTTATCCTGGGTTATATGGGGAGGCCCAATCCAGTCACATGAGCCCTTAAGTAGAGGAGGAAGACAGTGAAGTGCATCAGAGATGTAGAAGAAGTTGTTGCAGGAAAGATGTTAAGCAGGAGAGAGGCTTGACTCACTATTTTTCCTTTGTGGAGGGAAGGTGGGCCACAAACGTCTGGAAGCTGGGAGTGGCCCTCAGCTGATAGTAAAGAAATGAAGACCCCAGTGCTGCAATAGTAGAAACCAAATTCTATCAAAATTCTGTATGAGCAAGGAAATGGATTCTCCCTTGGAGCCTCCAAAAAGGGACACAGCTCTGCTGACATTTTGCCCACCTTGTGGGATCCCGAGCAAATGAAACTGGCCAACCCCACTTGGACTTTCGGCCTACAGAATGGTAAGCTAATAAATCTGTGTTGTTTTCTGTTGGTAAATTTGTAGTAACTTGTTACAAAAGCTATAGAAAATTAGGACAGCTGTTACCTATAATTTTCAAATAAAATTTTGAACCATAGAATAGTTAAGCTCATACAACTTGTATGTGTCAGAACGGACTCTTTCAAATATACTCTATTTCCTCCTGAATGTGCATGTTCCATGATCTCTTTTCCTTAAAGTGGAGAACAATACCTTAAATATTTTGTCTATCTTCTCCATGTTCTCTGGTATAGCCTTGAACACACAGGCATTCCAGGGGGGCTAGACATTTGCTGTGCTTTCCTTCAGTGAAGGACTCAATGCCCTGATATCTGAGAGTGCTATCAGTTGTAACCTTCAACCTCCAGCCCCGTCAAAGACCATCCCAGCTACATAGCTACCTTGCCCAAACACACATTCTTCCCAGAGTAACCCACATAAAATGACTAATCTGTATCAAGTAAAGACCTAGCTATGTTGATTGAAGTTGGGAGACCACTGAAAGATATTTGTAGCTGCAGAGCTCCCAAGGGGTCAGCCAAGGCTGTTGAATTTCCCTTGTGGGTCCATTTCTCCCTACTCCATCTTGTTCCATTTCTTTCCTTCCACAGGCATAGAGGTGTGGATCCCAGGGACACTTCTCAACTTCTCAATTAAGCCAATGAACCTGCTTCTCAGAATCTGCTTCCCAGGAGCCCAAGCTGTGACAACCTGCCAATACCTCTGGTTGGTTACCATATCCAAACATCTGGATGAAGTTTATTTTTTCTCTTCGTGTGGGTAAATTGTTAGCTTCGAGTCACAAATCTCCCAAGTGTTTGAAGAGACTATTTAAATAGTGCATGTCATTTCCACCTCTCATTTTATGAATTTGAGGGCTGCAGATGGCCAGTTTTATAAATAATCTCCACTTTGATTAGTGTTTTTTAATGGTGTAGGTCCATAGAGTGTACTACAATGAAGTAGGATGTATTCTTACATGATAGATCTATCAAGCACCACAGGGATAGAGGTATACCAGCATGCTCAAACAAAATCCACACATTCTATGATTAACTGAGAGGGTGCCATAGAAAGTAGATGAATACCCTCTATATTTCCCTCCTTCCTTCTTCATTCTTGCTGCCATGTTCCTGGCCTGCGAGTTCGCTAACTTACTTGGGAGTGCTAGGTCTAAGGGATGTTCTTCTGCAGGTGCCTTGGCTTCTTCTTATTCTTGTTAAAATCACAGAAGCCATCTTCCTGGTACCTGTGATGAGCTCTCTCCCTGGCCTTTGTGGTGCTTGTTCTGTGATCTCTGTACCTCCTGCCTGCTTTCCAGGAATTCAGCGGGCCTCTGGGTAGCCTTTTGCTATTTCCAGTTAGCTTACACACTCTCAAAACTTGTAGTCCAAAAGCAAAACCTTCTAAGTGTCGCAGCTTGAGGTAAACAACTCCTTTTATTCCATTGCTGTAATCTCCTTTCCTTTCTTCCTCCATCATTTTTGTTGTGAATGAAAAGTCTCCTTCAATTCCCCTTGGAACATCTCACTAACTCGTCAAGAGCCTCTCTTTCCTCAAGCACAACTTTATAGATATTTATAGAAATATCTTATTTCTATAGATATTTCTGTGGCTATTTCTAATTTTCTGCCAGAGAATTATAGTTCAGCATTGGGTTTTTATAACATTCAGTTTCTCTTGGCATCATGTTATCTACTCTTACCACTGTTTTATGCCACAGAAAGTAGAAGTACTCAGCAGAGTAATATTTTTAACTCTCAGAACTCCAAACTGACATCAGAATAGGCTTACAGTGAATGAGGAACTTTAATTTTATACATGACTTCCACTCAGTGGTAAACACTCGTCCCTTTGGATAATCAGGAGGTCTTCTCAGACCTGAGGTCAAAGTCCACATTTAAATCCCCAGCATTCAGCTTCCTACAATGCATGCAGACATCCTTGCCCTTTGAACACAGTACATCCCATAATAGTTGTTTTGCAGTGAGTGCACATTTCCGGGAGAAATGAGGTTGCCTGCTCCCCTCTAATGCTCTGTGCTATACTTCTACAGCAGGTAGGTTTTCATGGGCAAAGTTGTCGCCTTTGTGTTTCCAGTGTCCAAATACAGGCAAGACTATAAGTCATCAGGATAGTATCCTAAAAGTACCTCTCTTTCTTCCTGTGGCAGAATATCCCACAAGACTAAGTTTTACCCATTATTTCATTTTATTTTTGGCAAGTCCATTTTGCAAAAGATACATCTCAACAATAGCCAAGCACAAGCAAACAAACCTGGATTTATATTCTTAATCCCACTTCACCCCTCAGTACCATCATCATTTTGGCCAGATGTCCACTGTGATTGAATGTCTGCTCATGTTCTGTTGTTGTTGTTTGGTTATCTACAATTTTGAGATTCTTCCGATTATCTTTTGCTCATCTCTTCTCCTCACCTGTATGAAGTCTATGTTCCACTCTTGCTCTTATCTGGTCTGTGCCCATCTCTTAATGACATCCTTCTTCTATTTCAAAATGCCACAGATTAATTTGATTAGCTGCCTCGTTGCTTCTATCATATTCTCCCCCACCTCCATTCTTTATGCTCTAGCTTCCTTTGCACAGATTAATTGGCTGCAACAGGCACTCATTACTGAGTACAGGTGCTGCTTAAGCTGGAGTCCTGGAGACACCAATATGATGCTCACAAGAGTCTTCAAAGCCAATGAGCAGAAGCTGGGCTTCATCTCTTCATGGAGCAGTGAGAAGAACAGCTTTCTCCCACTTTTAGTATGGCTTTATTCCATATGAATATAAAAAACCTATGTGTATCTCAACAATTTACAAATTTATAGTGAAACAGCTCTTTTATTTTTTACTTACACTGCCTACTTTTTCTACCACTTCTTAGCAAAAATGTGAGTCCATAGGGCCTTGAAAAGGAGACCAACCTAGGAGCAAAACAAACCTCAGTGTAGATAGCTAACACATAAAATGTTTTTCAAGGGGGCAAATTTGGGATGATAGTGAGCAACACCCATTGGCTTCAGTCTCCCCTTTGTGCTAAGTCACAGTCTAGCCCCACATCCGGGGGAAACCACATGAAATTCATGGACTGAAATGTGGAGGTAGAGCAGGGAGAAGATCTGGATGGGAAGTGGTCTTGGAGGAAGTCATAGGGTTCTGATGAGGAAACCTAATAGATGGGCAGTAAGCAGGGAGTAGAATGGAATTACCCTCAAGAGGCTGCCAAGTACGTATCAATTACCAGTGCTGAGAAACTGTGTGGGTGACAGAGCAAGGCTTGTCATTTGTCTTACAGACAGCACTCTCAGAAATGAGGGCACACATCCTTCCCAGAAGGAGGTCTGGGTGGTTCACATCTGTGTCCATCATCCCTGTACTAACAATATCCTACAGGAGAGGCAATCAAGGTAGAGATTATAGCATTGACTCTGGCACTGGATTTAGAAACCTGGCTCTACTACTGACTGTGCAAGTTACTTAATTTTTCTGTGTCTCTCTCCCTTGTCTGGAAAACAGAGATGATAAAATCTATCTTATAGGCTATTGTGATAATAAATGAATGTTTATAATCATACACAACACTTAATCTATTCAATAAATGTTAGTTATTTCACACTATACAATTTTGAGAACCAAAACATTTCCAATAATCTGTCGTATTTTCAAGTCACTTAAGAATACCCAACCCAGGGGCGCTTGGGGTAGCTCTGTGGGTTAAACCTCTGCCTTAGGTTCGGGTCATGATCCCAGAGTTCTGGGATCAAGCCCCACATCGGGCTCTCTGCTCACAGGGAGCCTGCTCCCCCCCATCCCCCACCCCTGCCTGCCTCTCTGCCTACTTATGATCTCTCTCTCTCTCTGTCAAATAAACCAATAAAATCTTAAAACAAACAAACAAACAAACAAAAACCAAACAAACAAAAAAGAATGTCCATCCCCAGGCACCTGGGTGGCCAGTCAGTTAAGCATCTGCCTTAGTCTCAGGTCGTGATCTCCAGGTGCTGGGATCAAGTCCTGTGTTGGGCTCCCTGTTCAGCGGGGAGACTGCTTCTCCCTCTGCTGCTCACCCTGCTTGTGCTCTCTCTCTCTCTAATAATTGAATAAAATACTAAAAAAAAATACCCATCCTGAGGATTGAGTGGTACAGACTTCTGTTTTGGGGGATGAAATGTACAGCCTAAGGAATATAGTCAATGGTATTGCAATAGCATTTTAAGGTGACAGATGGTAGCTACTCTTGTGGTTGGTATAATGTAACGTATATAATTGTCAAATCACTATGATGTATACCTGAAACCAATGTAACATTGTGTGTCAACTATTCTTCAATGGAAAAAAGAATAGTCATCCCAATTTTCATTTAGAAAATGGGGATTCCACAGTTTCTCTGTATGTTTATTTTAGACTTTTCTCCTTGAAGTAGCCCACTTACTTTCTCTACAATCAGTGGGAAGCCCAAGATCGCTTCCCTGGACAAAAATTTAAAAGCCATGTTACCCCATAGATACCCTTCAGCATGACCTATAAAATGTGAAAGCCCCACACTAAGGTAATGCTTTGCATAGTTTCTTATACTTCCAAAAGACTTCCTCATTCCTTATCTTCAACATTTCCTGTCTATGTCATTAACTCAGGGATGAAAGAGGCTATTCAGCCTTTCTCTTGAAATCCAGTCTCTTGTTACTCAGCCACTGATTTTCTTCAATGTGTGTCCCTCAGATGCCCACAAAAAACACTAGACCACTTCCCTGTTTTTCAGGAGACTCCAAATGTAGGCATGCCCTAACAAACTCACAATTGTAAATCAATTTTTTAGGAGCTAGGATGAAACATTAAGATCACAGTTTGGACTTTGTTTCAAAAAAGTAACTCTTTTTATTTATTTCATATGTCCAGAGAAATTTCCTTGAGGTTCAGCTCTTAAGATATTCTGTAGAGATAAGATCAATTAAGCAATTTTAATAAACTAGAATCAGAGAAACATTGGAAGGAGCCTAAAGAGACATACTGACTAAATATTGTAGGACATTCTATAGATGAGATCCGAAGACAGGAAATGGACAGTGGGTAAAATCTCAGGAAATCTGAATAAAGCATGGGCTTTAGTTTATAACATAATATTGATAATAACTAATAAGTTGTAACAAATGTACCACATGAATATAAAATGTTTAGTCATAAGGGAAACTGGATGTGGGTATACAGGAACTCTGTACCACCTTCACAACTTTTCTGTAAATCTAAAACCATTCTAAAATAGAAAGTTTAATAAAAAATAAGTGGAGGTTCCCCCAAACATTTGTTGACAAGAGCATTCTCATATCTGTGCTTTTGTTCTTACTAGTTCTCACAACCCTGCTTCCCATGCTCCCTGTTTATGGTAGAAGAGTATGTTTCCTTTCTTGTTGACTTTGTCCTTGGCCCTATGACTTGCCTTGGCAAGGGAATGTAATTGAGCAGAATGTGGGTGCACAATGTGGCTCAGTGCCTCTAGCTCTACCCTCTACCATGAAAACAGTATATCCCAGGGAGTGGGTCCTGCTTTCACCTGCTTTCCTGAATGAGAAAACAGGTAAAGCTGAATGGAGCTGAGACCTCACGTAATCTGAGTAAGACAAATGTTTGCTGTTGTAAACCACAAAGAAAATGGGAATATTTGCTGCTACAACAGTAGTAAATTAATACTCTTGTTGATACCTTTCAAACTCGATTCAGTTCTTGTACTATCTCTTTCATGAAGCCTTCCCTAGGTATCTGCATGACTCATTTATACCTTCCAGATTGAGCAAATAAAAATAGAGAACTTACTGCATTTTAAAAATCTGTAGAGCTTAATTTGATTATAAATTCTTTAAAGCAGGTCCTAATCTTATTCAAACACTCAGCAAAATATGTTGTGCTCTATTGTTCCTGGCACTTTATTAAGCTTTGTAAATACAATGGTGTATGAAAACAAATGAGCCCTACATTCCTCAAGGTTTTAAGCTACGGGAGAGGACAGATTAAATAAATAATATAATAATCCATGTAAAACTATAGTTCTAACCAATGCTGTTTAAAGATGCCAGCGCATGGTCCTCCGAGGATCTATGGGACATTTGACAGGATCTTAGCTTTAAGGCAAGGAAAGGTTTCCCTGAAAGAGTGATTTAAGAGGTAAAAAGGTTGGGAAGACTAATGGAGCCTCTGAATAACCCATGGATAGAAGTAGCCAGTATGGTTGGAGAAGATACAGTGAAGTTTCTATGAGATAAGATTGGAGAGGTAGATGGGAGACAGACATGGCATCGTTAACACTAACACTAAACTCGGTGTCACACATATAGTACGTGCTCAACAAACAATGATGACAATACATGGCTTGACTCAGGTTAGCTAAACTTTCTAACAAACATACTGGATGCCTGTGGTCAGGTAACAGAAGTGCAAAAGTGAATTAGGCAGAAGCCCTCACCCTCAGGGAGCTTAGGTACTAGAGGCTATAACCATCCACCAGCCATAGTTGAATACTCCATGACCAAAGCACACCACTCCAAAATGAAACGAAACACAACACACACACACACACACACACACACACACACACACCCCTTTGTGGGAAAAAAGAAAAAAAAGGAGAATTACTTTATTGACTCACGGAATGCAAACACAGGCTAAGCGGTGAAGCTGCGGGGAGGAGGCTATAGCTGGTCTTCCCAAAGACCTGGCGCCCTGGAGCTAAAGACCCCAATGCTGCCAGGATTCTTTCTGTGTCCTGTATCTGTTCTTTCATTTTCGACTAGCTTTCTTCACATAAGGATGTATTACTGTCTTCAGTTTGTGAGCTCTACATTTCCTGACTTCAGGCATCAGAGAGACAATACTGAAACCCTTTCTTACTGAGCTTGGCCCAGAGACCCATCCTTGGAGCAGTCAGTCATTCAGGATTCGGGCCACAAAATCAAGTCAAGGCCATTAAACCACAAGAAAGGAAGGATTCCTGAAACACACAGCAACATAGATGAAAAGATTATGGTAGGTGAAATAAGCTAGACACACACACACGCACACACACATACACACATACACACATACACACAGAAACTATATATTATGTGATTTCCTTTATATGAAATTTTGAAAAAGACAAAACTATAGTGAGAAAAAGAAGACAAATTGATTGCCAGAGATCAGAGGAAGAGATTGAATGTAAAGGAGTATGAGAGAACTCTTTGGGGGAATGGAATTGTTTTATATTATTATTTTGGTAGTGGTTACATAATTTTATAGATTTGTCAAAATCCTTTGAACTGTACTGTTAAAATTCGTACATTTTGCTGTATATAAATTATTTCCGAATAAAGCTTTTTAAAAAGCAGTACAACCATGCCGTTAAGTGACAAGCTGTTCTAAGAGAAGATGCTGGACAGATTATACAAAGCGTCCACCACAGGTAGAGTTTGGTAAGCGGTATGCCAATGAGAAAACAGAGAGCCACGGGGGGGGGGCAGGGGGAGGCACTGAGAGATGGGAGTGATTTACATGCAAGTGAAGCGGTGTCAAATGTGTGTTTTATCTGTGATTGAGAACAAACGTCGAAAGGAGCTATTCCCATGAAGATTCCTAGGTATTTGTGAAATGTAACAAAACAGGCATTTCAAAGAATGTAACTAGTTAAGAAAGAAATGTGTACGTGGGACATGTTTGAGAAAGGGAAATGGGCTGAGAGAGACAGAGGGGAAGAATGAACCGAATGAGAGACTTTCTATCCTACGACTGAGCATTCTTAGACAAAAAGGAATGAAGAATCCTGTTTCTTTCTATAAATGGAGACCAGAAAATGGGAAGGTAGAGTTATCATTTTCATAATTTATGGTTATTTTTTAGAGAAAAGGAAAGTTATTTCCTTCTGACTCTGACTCACCATACCTCTTCAACTTTATAACAATCAGTGACTGTAGGTTTCTATCTCATTTGCTTAAGTTTGAGCCTACTTAAAGATCAGCCAGAGAGTGGCAGAGACTTTCTCCTTAAATTGCAAATATGCTAGCAATGAACTGAGAACTGTTTGTTTATGGCTAACACTTGTTTTTGTTCCATGTTCCAGGAGTGCCTTTCTTGCTGGGGGATTTGCAGGAGACACTCAAGATCAGCCAGAGTGTGGTACAGACATTGCACAGCCAGGAACTGAATTCTGTAGCCAGGCTGAAATGTCTGAATTTTGTTCCTCTTGCACTGCCTGTGGTAGCAAATTTATATTGATGATTGTGTTTTCTCGTTCTTTTAAACTTTGCTGCGCTTTAGTAAAGTTGTGTGCTGTGATTTAGTGAGCTCCGGTACAGGAATCAAAAACCTGGCTTCTCATGACGTTAGTAGTGCTAATTCTTCATTCGATAGGTATTTATGGAGCCCTTACTATGTGCTAGGTGCTGCTCACATGGATCTTATGCACTAACAACCAGGTAGCCAAGTAATGATGGGAGGTAAGAGCTACGTTTGGGCAGGTAAAGGCAACTCCAAGAGCTAATGTTACCAGTGGCTAACAAGGTTAGAAGGAAGGTATAGAGACATCCTCTTCAAGTCAAAATCAAGAGATGAAAAGGAGCATGCCAGGGGGAAAGGGATAGATTTCCCTCAAGATGAGGGAAATCATGGGGGTCTTAAGAATTCATAAGATGTTTCTTGATTAAGGGGTGTATGTAAGAGAGTAAAATAGGTAACTGGGAGAGACCATCTGGAGTTAAATTCTGAGAAAACTTACGATTCAATTTAAGATTATATTTCATGCTAAGGGTAGCTAGTCATTTGTCATTAGTACATTGTACATTGGAGGTTGTATCAGACAGACATTATTTGTTTACTCAGTATTTATTTCCTTGGGAAACCAGTCCCCCACTATGCAGCAGTGGTGTTAACTCTGTCAACTTAACCCAGCTATAGGCATTACACATGTGACAATCAGAATGCTTCATCTCTTTGGTTGTAGTGATTGGTTCAGGGTGAAGAACTTGACCCAAGTATGGTCACTCAGAGATTTACTGTGAAATTTGATATGTCATGTCAGAGAAAAGGAGTTACCCATCTTTTTTTTTTTTCCTTTGATCATAGGTTTTTTATTTTTATTTATTTATTTTTTATATAATTTTTTTATTTTTTATAAACATATATTTTTATCCCCAGGGGTACAGGTCTGTGAATCACCAGGTTTACACACTTCACAGCACTCACCAAAGCACATACCCTCCCCAATGTCCATAATCCCACCCCCTTCTTCCAAACCCCCTCCCCCCAGCAACCCTCAGTTTGTTTTGTGAGATTAAGAGTCACTTATGGTTTGTCTCCCTCCCAATCCCATCTTGTTTCATTGATTCTTCTCCTACCCACTTAAGCCCCCATGTTGCATCACCACTTCCTCATATCAGGGAGATCATATGATAGTTGTCTTTCTCCGCTTGACTTATTTCGCTAAGCATGATATGCTCTAGTTCCATCCATGTTGTAGCAAATGGCAAGATTTCATTTCTTTTGATGGCTGCATAGTATTCCATTGTGTATATATACCACCTCTTCTTGATCCATTCATCTGTTGATGGACATCTAGGTTCTTTCCATAGTTTGGCTATTGTGGACATTGCTGCTATAAACATTCGGGTACACGTGCCCCTTTGGATCACTACGTTTGTATCTTTAGGGTAAATACCCAATAGTGCAATTGCTGGGTCATAGGGCAGTTCTATTTTCAACATTTTGAGGAACCTCCATGCTGTTTTCCAGAGAGGTTGCACCAGCCTGCATTCCCACCAACAGTGTAGGAGGGTTCCCCTTTCTCCGCATCCTCGCCAGCATCTGTCATTTCCTGACTTGTTGATTTTAGCCATTCTGCCTGGTGTGAGGTGATATCGCATTGTGGTTTTGATTTGTATTTCCCTCATGCCGAGTGATATGGAGCACTTTTTCATGTGTCTGTTGGCCATCTGGATGTCTTCTTTGCAGAAATGTCTGTTCATGTCCTCTGCCCATTTCTTGATTGGATTATTTGTTCTTTGGGTGTTGAGTTTGCTAAGTTCTTTATAGATTCTGGACACTAGTCCTTTATCTGATATGTCGTTTGCAAATATCTGGTGTAAGGAAATGGTCCAATTTCATTTTTCTGCATGTAGGAGTTACCCATCTTTTGATGGGAAGCTATAACAGACTAATGGCTATTGAAATGGCAATACATCTTATTATGCAATAGAGAGTGAACATGAAGCCAAAATACAAAAAAAAAAAAAAAAAAAAAAAAAAAAACAACACTGAAAAGGGAAGGAGAGTTCTATCTTCCTAAGTCCCTGGATCCACCCATGCCTGATGCAGCTATCATCCTTACACTTTCTAGTTATATGAACCAATTGTTTTCCTTTTCCTCTTAAAGTAGCTTGAACTGCATCTGTTAAAATTAAAATATTCTTTTTTAACACAGAGGGGATTCTGACTGCCCATGGGGCTATTAATGAAAATCAACCTTTAATATATATAAGAATGAATTGTAAACTCTAAAGAGTACCTGGGTTATTATGATACTTTTAACATAAGTCCACTTGGCCATGGAGACAAAAAAATTTTAAATAATTATTCACATCACATAGTGGTAAGTTAATCTTTTCATTAAGTAAGCTACCATAATAGATCTTTGCCTCTGCTTTGATTTAGAATTGTAACTGGTTTCAATTGCCTCTGTGTGGGGCTTAGTTCTGAACACTGTTCTTTGTTTTTATTAATGTCTGAAACCAGCAAGTATTATGTTTATTCAAATGCTTATGGGCAAGTATACTTAATTGCTTAGAAAAAAGTTTTGTTTCTACCCAGTGTTATTTTGATAGAGAGATTGGGGCATTATTTTTCTTTAATAAGATTGAGATAACAAAGTTGGTTTCCACAACACTATTTCCTCAGAGATACTTATTTGTTAGAGAATTAAGGAATTCCCTGCTATTGCCATGTGTATGCTATATCTAGTTGCTATCTTACCTCCTCTCCCCAATATTTCAAGCTTTCCCTGCCAGTGCATCAGGACAAACAAACAAACAAACAAAAAACCCCAACCACAACATTTATTTTGGTCCTCAAATGGCTTATCATTAGTTCTGTCATATTCTGGGATGCTCATAGTATCTTCTTCAGATTCAAAGACAAATGTGCCAGCATTTCCAGTCATTCTGATGATGTAGTTAGGAAACAGGCTGATAAACTCTGTCTGGATCATTCACAATGCCAGATGTTCTTGGCAATATTTCTTATGTGAAAATCTATCTGATATATTCTAGAAATGGAAATTACCCTCACTTTTCCAGTGTCTGATGTATTTTTCTCAAGTATTTCTTCAGTAAGCCACCTGGATAAAATGAGTGTAGGAGTGATAACAACATTGGCTTTTCACTCAAAAGTTTGGAATCTTCCCTTCATACAAAAGTATTGTTTTCCTCATTCTTCCTTGTTAGGAATCCACCACTGTAGTGGAGGAGGTTGAACATCTCTTTTAAGAGCTTATTCCATACATTCTGAGAAGCTAAAATAGAAATGATAATTTACAAAACATAGAATGACTTGCACGACAGACTATACTAAATTACGGCATCAGCATACACTGCATAAGCCCAAACTGCTTTAACATTGCCCCATTTAGACCCATGTGTTTCAAGATAAGACCACAGATGAATTGATTAATCCTAAGTCTGAACTCATATTTTTCAAAGAGAAGACCATGACTGTCTTACTGATTTGTCTTGTTTATAAATTCTGACCAACTCAGGCCTAGACCATGCTTATTAACTTCTACTCTAAAATCATTATTTCTATCAATTATCCCCCAACCCCAATTCTAGACGTACCTTTCCCTAAGTTTTCCCTCTTGAGAACTATGGATACCCTTGCTAATGTTTTGCTGTCACTTTCTCAGAAAGCTTAAGAGTCTTGGCTTTGTGTGATCAACAGGTGTCCCTGAGGATCTTTGAGGAGGGAGTTGAACTAATCAGGGACCTTGGTATTGTTTTCCTCATCATCCATCATGGTATCCACACTGTGCTCTTTGCTCCTAGAATTTGAATCCTGGTACCTAGGGATATAACAGATAGTCCCCTCTGATTAGTTAATGAAAAGGCATCTGAGAAGAGATGATGACCAGGGATTGATTCTTGTTCAAACACTGTTTTTGGATGGAAGTGAATCAAAGCCATGTGATGACTTCCTGTTCTCTTCATTTGTCCAGAATCCTTCCTTTACGCCAGTATCCAAGAGCTAAATTCTCACTCATGTGATTTTATTTCCTGTGCTGGACTAAAACAATGAGGCTTAAGTTTTCAATAGTTGAAGGTTCCAAGTCTGGGAGGTATTTGTTTTATCAGAATATTCCTAAAAGAAAATCAATGAAACAAAATTTGATGTTGGTACTCCATGTATCGACCATATATTCGTTACCTATTTTTCATATGCGTCATGTCCGCCCCAGGTAACAGTATTTTCTAATTTCCTTTAGGAGTACATCAAGGACTCAGCCAAACATCCTGTCTTTCCACCCAATGCCTAGGCAGATTCAAAAACTGTGCATAAAGATTAACTGGCTTATACTGAGCATAATTATGTGCTAAACTATGCATTTTATGTGTTTATCTCATTAAATTCAAGTAACCTCGATAGAATGGATTTATAATCCCCATTTTCCAGGTTTTAAGAGCTTGAGTAAAATGCTCAATATCACTCATTTGGGAAGTGTTAGACTTTGCTCTCAAGAAGCTTTCAATCTGGCTGAATAGATAACGATATTCAGAGAACAGTTCTATAATAACACGAAAACAGAAGACATATCCCAAGACAGTACCTTATTCATTGCCCCACCTGATTTGTGGAATCTAATTTCTCTGAATTCAAAGAAAGAAGAGATTATGATGGAACAGACTCTACTTTGCAAGCTTCCTAAAGCAGATGGATAATTACACTGGACTTCAAAATATATACAGTGGTAGAATGTTTTGTGAGAAGGGTCGTGGTAAGCAGAGGGACAATACATTCTCAAAAGGAGAACCTGGCAGGGGCAATGATTTGGATTATGAAATTATCAATGGCATTTTCAGTCACCAGTGAAGTCATGAGTGGGGCATGGAGGACATAGGCATCTAAGGAACGGCTAGCTAGGAACGCTGAGCAAGGTGAAAAGTGTCATTTGCAGCTACACTATCCCTTCTTCTCCAGAGCCAGGTCATACTATGAGAAGACTGGTAACTCAGTTGTATTCTAGCAGAATGTACCTGCGCTGAGAGTTGCCACAATTTGAAAGACCACTTGGAAAGGCAGCCCAAGCCACTTCCAAACACCAAGCGGAATCATTTGTTCGTTAACTTGTCTGTCAGTGTGCTTTTGATGTTCTCATTTTTTCCAGTCTTTTGAGCAGTAACGAGACAGAAAAGCATACAGCTGAGAGGTAGAGAAAGAAAAATCAGTAAATACTTGGCTCTGATGTGGATATGGTCAATGAGGAGGAGACTGATATTTATAAGTGCTTACGGAGGGATCATGGATCATGGATGGTGAACAGAGGTAAGATTTTCTTGGTACACATTGTTTTACTTAATCATTACGACAACTGCTAAGAAGTTGGTGTTATTTATCCTACTTTTCTTTTTTCTTTTCTTTTTTTTTTTTTTTTTCAGGAGGGAAAGCTGAGGTTTAGGAAAATTTAATACGTGGTCCAAAGTCAAACATTTACATTAAGAAGTAAGTCTTGGGGTGCCTGGGTGGCTTGGTAGGTTAAGCCTCTGCCTTCGGCTCAGGTCATGGTCTCAGGGTCCTGGGATGGAGCCCCATGTCTCTGCTCAGCAGGGAGCCTCCTTCCCCCTCTGTCTCTCTGCCTGCCTCTCTGCCTACTTGTGATCTCTCTCTGTCAAATAAATAAAATCTTAAAAAAAAAAAAAGAAGTAAAGTCTTTATTTAAACCAGATCTCATTGATTTCTAAGTCCATGTTTTCTCATCAAATAAATCTCTTAAACAAATGGAAAAAAACCCTCAAATTTTAGTGAGCAAGCATCCATAGGAAATTTAATAAGCAAGCGATTCAAATAATTCAGTGTTTCAATTATGCATTGCTATGTTGCACACTACCCAACATTTAGTAACTTAAAATGGCTTTTAATTTTTTTTCTTTATTTTGTGTTAAATGGGCTCAGCTATATGGTCCTTCTGTCACATTAGACCAGATGTTAGCTAGTTCTGCAGTCATCTGGAAGCTCTGTTGAACTAGAATTTCCAAAACAGTTCACTTAAATGGCTGCAGTTGGTGCTGGCTGTTGGCTTGGATCTTACATGGACTTGAGGCTGCTGACCAGAGTGTCATGATTCTCTTCCACATGGTCTGGGCTTTTCACAGCGTGGTGGCTGGGTTCCAAGAGGGAGTGTCCAAGTGTTCAAAAGTATAAGCTGCAGATCCCATAAAATTCAGTTTTAATGTCCATACTGGGTTTCTATTGCCATATTGAATTGCTCAAACAAGTCATCGGATCAGGCTAAACTAAGCAGGTAGAGAAAGAAATTCCACCTCTCAAGGAAAGAGTGGCTAGGATTTGGGGCCATTTTAAAACAATTACGACTTACTTCTCCATGGTGAAAATGGAGATAGAGGACACAAGGAAGGGAAAGGTGAGTATCAAAATCAAAGCCTTCCACAGACACATTAGAATGCAAAAAGTATGTACTTGGATATCAAGACCGTGACTCCAAATGGGCATAGAAACAGGAAATTTCCTCATGATTGGAAACAAGGCAGATAGACATTTATAGGTAGTTTCTTGTGGTTTCCACACTCAGGCTGCAGGTACAAATCTAGTTTAACACATTATTTGTTAATTAAACTTATTTATTAACAATGTATCAGATGATTAGATATCACTAGAGGGCTAAGAGATGATGTTGTTACGGATATTACTGGTGTGGAACCCCTGTGCAATGAAGTGTTTTTAGCTAATTTCATGTGTATGTATTATTCCGCCATTGGTACTTTAATTCCTACCCCGTGGGGGTAGGGATCCCTCCCCCATTTCATGGCGCTGTTTATTCTTCAATGCTCAATAAATGTCATGACTTGCCCACAGATTCAACTTTTTCAGATTGTTGTGAAAATAAACTCAGCTCCAGAGAGGTCTCCCTGTCACCCTCAGGTGACCTCCTGAGCAAAAGGAAACAGAATGAAATCAGCCAACCATTTTATTTCACAAAGATCACTGTTTAGTCATTTCAAACAACAACCTTTTAGTTAGTATCCTCAGTGCAGAAACCTGCAGCTTCCACGGGGGTGAAAAGTTTTATTTTACATTGACCTCTTAGGGACAGCAAAGCACTTGCTGAAGAAGCAAGTTCTCATTATTAATTAGTAATTCATTATTGCATGGTTGCAAAGAAATCTTATGACCTGCTGAGACTTAAAATGGGCACAATCATCAAGGTTTCCATCATTTCAGAATAAGAAACAATTTCAGTCTAAAGTGCACGATTTCTGGAACATATTTCTAGATGTTTCCGTTCTTTTACACTATTTTTGGAAGACAAGTTAAAAAAAAATAAGAATGTTAGGTTACTTTAGCCTAAAATGATTACTTTATCCTAATACAACAATTAAGTAGAATTTACTACTAATTAACTTTTCATTTTTTCCCTACAAACATAAATTTACTTTAATCAGAAAAGTCAAGAAACAAAAGTTTTAACTAATTTCTTTGGATTTTAACAAGATTTTTTAAGTGGGTTATTTTTTGTTAAATGTGAAATGTGTTTGGCAGAGTAAAGAAAGAGCAAATGAGTATCTAATCACTCTGAGAAAATAACTAATTATAATTGTGTGAAATCATATGATAGGAATAGGAAGCATGAGAACAGATACAAGTAATAATGAAGAAGTCATTTGTTACTTTTTTTTCATTAATCAGAGGGCAAGTGTTGCAAGGAGAAAAATAAAGCTACCGATGATTGTGTTTTAATATAAAAAGTCATTGTTAGGGTTTATTGAAAGGGCAGCTATCTGTTCTTCAGGGTCTTTAGTCTAAAAATATTGCACATCAAAAAAAAAAAAAAACAACAACAAAACTCCAAATAAGAGTTATTTATATTGGTATATAGAGAGAGCTTTTGATACTAGCCAACATAAACATAATATTTGATAAATAAGTTGGACACATAAGAATAGTTTTTTTTTTAAAGATTTATTTATTTATTTGACAGAGAGACTGATCACAAGTAGGCAGAGAGGCAGGGAGAGAGAGAGGGGGAAGCAGACTTCCTGCTGAGCAGAGAGCCCGATGTGGGGCTCCATCCCAGGACCCTGTGATCATGACCTGAACTGAAGGCAGAGGCTTAACCCACTGAGCTACCCAGGCACCCTAATAGTTTTAACTATTCAAATAATAGTTTTAACTATTCAAATAAATCATTAAGGGATTTCTGTTTCTGAAATTCCAGTGAAGTTGTTCGTAAGCCACTGATCTAATAGCTCTGTTGTTTCTTGCTGTATTTGAGAATACTTCTCTTTCCCACTCTTCTTAAAATGTTCCTTTCAGGGCACCTGGGTGGCTCAGTAGGTTAAAGCCTCTGCCTTTGGCTCAGGTTGTGATCTCAGGGTCCTGGGATCGAGCCCCACGTCAGGCTCTCTGCTTTGCAGGGAACCTGTTTTCCTTCCTCTCTCTCTGCCTGCCTCTCTGCCTGCTTGTGATCTCTGTATGTCAAATGAATTAAAAAAAAATTAAAAAAAAAACCCTTAAAATAAAATGTTCTTCTCTCTTGACTTGGAGGACACCTCTGTGATCTGGTTGTTCTCCTCGTCTGATCTTCACTTTTACGGCCCCCTTTGCTAGGTCATTTCTCTCCCCAATTTGTGTTCCAGGTGCCTGTCTTCTAAACTGCATAGAAATCATTCAGGATTCTTGAAGATCTGCCCTTACCTTGTCAACAGCTTCATCTCCTAGCACTCCCAGCCCTTTCACCTTTGTTCTCTAGGAATGGCAGTCACACAAGCTGAGCTGTGTCTCCACACCCTCATATGTGGTGGTTCTCCTTCTGGAATGTTCTCTAAATCCTTTTCTACCTAGTCAGTTTCAAACTGTGCTTCAAGATCCAGAGGAAGTGTTGCTTCATCTGCAAGGATTCCTCTTAAGAAAGTTAATAATTTTCTCCCATTTGCTACATATCATCCCTTCAGGTATTCCTTTATTATTACAATATGTTGCAATGTATATATTTGATTGCCTGCAGAGTTCCACCACTAAACTTCAGATGCTTGGAGAAAGGATCCATTTCTTATTAATCTTTGTATACCCCTGGGCCAAAAACAAGGCCTGATGCACGGTAAGCTCCAAATGAACTTACCAAGATATGGTCATAAATAAGGGTAGAGGAAATGGATTGTAAGTTAAGATAATCAGAGTTGTGATAAACAAGGAATTAAATGTTGCAATATTGAAGTGTTGCCTTTGGAAATTTGGATATTAAAAGGTTGCCAAGGAAATTCCAGACATCAGATAGGCCTTGGGTGAGGAGGAATAGTACGAATTGCCAGATTCTTCAAAATAGGTTGAGGAGTGACCAAGAAATTGGTAGAGGGTAGTGATGAGACTGGGGTAAATGATGGTTGACCCAGGAGAAGAGAGAAACACACTGGAAAGTTAGAATATTCTTGACTCAATTGCTTGCTTTTGTGAAGCAAGGGGCATGACAGAATGATCACCTTCTACACTAGAGCAGGGGACTGACATACTACACCCCTCAAATCTGGCCCGCTCTCTGCTTCAATGAAACACAGCTACACTCATTCATATTTGTATTGTCTATGGCTGTTTTTGTTACAATGGCAGAGTTGAGTAATTATAACAAATTGTATGGCTCCCCAAATCTAAAATATTTACTACGTGGCTGTTTACAGAGGAATTTTGCTGTTTTCTGCTCTAGAAAGATTCAGGCAAAGTAGTATCTTCTAACCTATGCTAAGATTTATTTTATTCAAAGAACTGAAGAACTATTGGATATATAGTCAAGAAGAAGGAGTGAAAAATGCTTACTGCAGAAAGTGAGTTTCGGAAGACATGAAGCACATTTTGAGAGGGAAGTAGGGAAGCAGGAGAAATGGAGGGGGCATCAGGGAGAATGAGCACTGAGCAATATAGGAAGGAAGGTCCACCAGAAGATGGTCTAACTGAGAGACATATTTTTGGGAAAATTATCTAGGATTTCCAAGCATGGCTAAAGAGGCCTAATGGAATCTTCTAGTCTCAAGTTTCCAAAACGGAATCTTGGTGTCCGTTTCTATCAGAAGACAGTGTAGGCTGGAACCTCAGGCCAAACATGCCAGAAACATGGCAGTAAAATTCTGTTGGTCAATAGTGGTGAAGGTCTGGTTAAGATCACAGCCTGGGGACATGAGAAGATGGATAGAGGTAATTCTACCAAAAAGAACTTGATTCTTAGGTTATAAGGCCTTGTCTGTCCCATGGATTACTAGACCACAAATCAATATTAACAACAACAACCACCAGCACCTCATTGGGTATAAATAAGCTCCTGTTTCATCACAGTACAGTATTCTGTAGAGAGAGAGATAGAATTATATATCTATGTACATACAACCTATGTTCTATGTACTATGTACTAACCTACGTATCTACCTGTGTCTTTATCTTTGTATCTATGTATGTATGTATCTATGTATCTATCTTTGGTCATGTATTTTTTAGGTAGAGAATCTTGTTTTGGACATTTAAGTGGATGGATTTGTTGAACCACATATTAGTTCAAACTAGTACAGTTAATTCAAACGACACTGAGATCAAATGAAACAAAAATGTACTATCTAAAATATAAAATACTCATTAGTTCCCTGTAAGTTTTTACTTTGGTCACCTTAAGACTGTCCCTTGTTAACAGACATTCAAACCATAGGACCTTATAGGAATTAAATTATCAAAACTCAGCAGTAAATTCATTATCCGTGCTATACACTTTTAAGTATATCTATTTACTACAGGCTTCAGACTTCTGTTATTACACTGTAATACTATGTGTTCATACCAGCAGAGTGAAAGTAACATAAGTCATTTAAAAGGTTAATTACCTCTGATGTGAAACTGATAATAAGAAATAAAAATATAGACATCAAATATATCTATGAGCATAGACAAAGTGTCAAAGGCAGAGAGGCACCTGGGTGGCTCAGTCGGTTAAGCATCTGACTCTTGGTTTCGGCCCAAGTCATGATCTCAGGATTCTGAGCTCCACATGGGGCTCCACGCTCAGTGGAGACTCTGCTGGAGACACTCTCTCTCTCTTTCTCTCTAATAAATAAATAAATAAAATCCTTTAAAAATGTATCAAAGGCAGAAAAATTGAATGCAAAGTTATAAAAGCAGAGTGAATAACCTTGGAATGGTCCAAAAAGGTTTATATTTAATTTTCATGTAGGTTTTAGATAATGCTGAAGGAGGAAGTGACAATATAATGTGATAAGTCATAACAGGAATAAGAATAAAATGCTGCCTGGGGGAGTGAAAAAAAAAAAAAAGGTTTCAAAAAACTGTTACATTTTTGTCCTAAGAAGAATGAGTAGGAATTCACTACCCATGAAGGGAGGCAGAGCTTGGCTTACATTACTTCTACCCCAAAAATACCAGAAGGAAAGAAAGAATATGAAAGTCAGGTTAGTTTTCAAAGTCATCATTGATTTGGAAATGTTTCTCAAGTTCAGATGCACATTCAGTGTATGTTGATACAAATTGTTGTTTATTCATCTTTTCTTCTTTTATTCAATTTTTTAAAAAAGTTTTTATTGAGACAATGATGTGTGCTAATCTCGTAGTAGATTCTGGGAGAACAAAGATGCAGCCCCCAGCAAACTCACTTATGTTGGGGGACAGCCAGTAGGGGGACCAAGCAATTCCTGGGGTAATATCACAGCAGAGATGAGGACAGGAATAGTGATGGTATGGATGATGCTGTCAGAAAGTCTGCACTACAGAGAAGACAACTTACTCTAGAAAATTTACTACTATATTATGGTATTAGATGTTCCTTTTAGGATACAGCTTTGGTCAGAACAAGGCTATCAGAAAATGATGCCAAGGAAAACTTTCTGTTTGCTGCAACAGGAATTTTTTAAATTATTTTTTCTTTTCTTTTTAAATTTTTTATAATTTATATTCGATTAATTAACATATAGTGTATTATTTGTTTCAGGGGTTCAGGTCTGTGATTCATCAGTCTTACATAACACCCAGCGCTCACCACAACACATACATACCTTCCCCAAGGTCCATCACCCAGTTATCCCATCCCCGAATCCCAGCAACTCTGTTTGTTTCCTAAGATTATGAGTCTCTTATGGTTTGTTTCCCTTTCTGGTTTCATCTTACGTTATTTTTTCCTCTCCTCTCCTATGATCCTCTGTCTTGTTTCTTAAATTCTGCATATCAGTGAGATCATATGATAATTGAAGTAGTAAGAGTTTTCAAATACATTGCATAGTACCTCAATGTGAAGGACTTTGCTAGCTAATGAGCTTTATTCTTTAAAGGTTGTGAGGTTTCTGCACCTGTCCCATTCAAAACGGAAATTACAGTTGACCTCTAAAGTCTCTTCTAACACTGACATTCTCCTAGTTAATAACCATTGGGAATATTAAAAATAAACAATGTTAAGTTTCACCTGAGTTTATGTAGTGCTGAGGATAACTTTTCTCAGACATCAGAAGTGTTATATTAGAAATACCCCTGATTTCTTTAAGATCTCTTATCACATTTTAAAAAGTCATTAGCATCAAGTACCCATTTGGGGAACATTTTCAATCCGACTGACTTGTAATTTAAAAAAACAAATCATGGGACGCCTGGGTGGCTCAGTGGGTTAAAGCCTCTGCTTTCGGCTCAGGTCATGGTCTCAGGGTCCTGGGATCGAGCCCCGCATGGGGCTCTCTGCTCAGCGGGGAGCCTGCTTCCTCCTCTCTCTCTCTCTGCCTGCCTCTCTGCCTACTTGTGATCTGTCTGTCAAATAAATAAATAAAATCTTTAAAAAAAAAAAGATAAATCATATTGCACACCTAGCTTGATAAAATAAAAGAGAAGTCATGCTATTTTGCCTGTGTATTTTTAATTTAAAAATATAGATTATTTAAATGTTATCTTTAGTCATATTTTGGGAGCTGCTTCTATGGCTCAGCTATTTATAGCAGTCTGGGACCAGACGTAGAGCAAAATCTTCCTATATAGGAGGCACAGGCTCCTGAGGATAGAAACTGACTGACAGGTGCTGAGAGGAAGGGCAGGTCAGGGCCCAGCAAATTGTCAGAGTGTCCTGACAGTGGGGGCGGGGGGAGCACAGAGAGGAAATCTTTTAAGTAGCAACTCTGAGATGTCAGTTGGGGAACACTTACAGCAGCTCACTCCTTGGATTCCAGACACTGGCCTGAGTTTCAAGGTTGAACTCTTTCAACAGGGACCCTGCAGGAGCAAGACCGGCCATCTTATCAGAGGACTTAGGGTCTGGGACATGTGATGAAGACTTTTCAGGTACAAGGAACATTTCTAGTGTTAGGGTTAGTGTTAGTATATTGGAAAGATGCTGAGTTTTAAAAGGAGTAAGTAGTTCATTTGTTAGGGAGTTGGTCTCTCTTTGAACCATGACCTTTTCATCCCTTGTACTGCCACTTCTGTAAAAACTCAGGCTGTCCTACAAATGAATGGTAATTAAGGTCAACTCAGATTTGAGTATTTTATGTTTTTATTTTTATTTTTTTGCTTTTAAAAATTTAAGTACTTTATTTTTTTAATTTAATTTTATTTTTTCAGTGTTCCAAGATTCATTGTTTATGCACCAGACCCAGTGCTCCATGCAATATGTGCCCTCCTTAATACCCATCACCAGGATTTGAGTATTTTAAAACCAATACTTCAAGGGTTCTTAAAGTTATCTTTAAACTGCCTAAGTACTTCAGTTGTTCATTGGTAAGCATTTATAGAGTTTACACTGTGTACCAGTTATGTATTAAGTACTAAAAATAACAAGATGAGCAAGACATGATATTTGCCCTCGAGGATCCCATGGCCCTAGAAGGTAAATAGACATGAAAAAGTACAATGCAGTAAGATAAACTCCATGATCACAAAACAGATAAATAATGTTCATTTTTTCTAAAATATAACTCTTTGCTCAAAATTTCTCAATATCTTCAATATCTCCCCCATTAATTTCTAACTGAATGAAGGACTAATATTCATTCATCTTGCTTTGTCAGTGCACTACATAGTTAAACCTTGTCTTCTATCTCCATAAAGATCATCCTTTTCACTTTGTGTTCAGATTCTTGTGATCTAACCACATTGAATCAATTGTCAATCGTTAGACATGATGTTTCTGTGTAACTGCAATTATGTGGAAATTCTTTCTATCTGAATTTTCCACCTTTTTTTCCTCTCCATCTTTTGAATCCATTTAAGTCCATCAGAAATACTGTCTTCTCTGTGGAGACTTTCCTGAATTCTCAGACAGAGGCAATTCATCCTTCATTTAGACTAGCATAATATATTCCATGTTTCACACTTACTGCTTGAAAACATTGAGCACTGACTAGATATTACTTGAATTATTTCCATCCAACTCTTATCATTGGACTATATTTAGAGATTCAGAGCAGAAATCATATCTTGGTATCTTGATTATTTTTACATGCCTCACGGAACCTAATCCACAGCCCAGTATAAGGTAAGCAATAAAAAAATACCAGAAATTTCTGAATATAATGTAGTCTTCCAAATTGAGTAAACCTCCAAATTCCCAGAAAGAATTTTACAAATGAAATAATTTTGCTCAAGATATAATTGTACTTATCATTAAATGTATCTGAGGTAGTCTAATAACTAGATTTTCTGCTTGATTTATTAAATTATTTATACTTCAATATTTAAACTACATATTTTAGTCAAAATAATAATTAAGAAATAACACATTTCTCCCTCTCATATTACATGGAAAATTTTACTCAAACTCTTACATGAAACCCCATAATGGAGACCTTTATCTTTAACACTTAATAATCATCATCATTTTCACTGCAATCTAAATTTTTTTAATGATTTTTATGGTCTCTGGAAATTTTATTTCAAATAGCAGAATCCAAATGCATATCTTCCAAACAGTCTTTTTTTTTTTTCATTTGTTGTGTGGGTATATACTCATATTTACCGTCATATAAGCAGCTACTACCTTTTTAAAAATTGATAGACTTCTTTTTCAGCAGTTCTAGTTTTATTGAAAAATTGAGTGGAAAGTACAGAGTTCTTTACTCTCTCTAGTTTCCCCTATTTTAACACCTGGCACTAAGGTGGCATATTTGGTGTAGTGGATTAGCTAATATTAGTATGCTACTGTTAGTTGAAGTCCATAGTTTACATTTGGGTTCACTATTTATGATATATTCCATAAAGGTTTGAGAAATGTGTAATGAGATGTATCCACAGCTACAGAATCATTCAGAAACATTTCACTGCCCTGAAAATCTTCTATGCTCCATCTACTAATTCCTTCCTTCTTCTTTTCCTGCCCTTGAACCTCTGGCAACCACTGACCTTTTTATCCTGCTTCCATAGTTTTGCTTGTTCCAGAATGTCATGTAGTTGGAAACTTAGAGTATGTAGCCTTGCTTTTTTCAATTAACAATATGCATTTAGGTTCTTTTATGTTTTTTAATGGCTTAACAGCTCATTTCTTTTTATTGTTGAATAATATCCCACTGTATGCATTTTTGTTTATTCATCTATTGAAAAGTGTCTTGGTTGCTTCCAAGTTTTAGCAATTATGAATGAAACTGCTAAAAACATTTGTGTGCATGTTTTTGTGTGAATATGTTTTTGCTGTATTGGTCTTATGGGAAGTTTTGAAATACATAATATACATTAATATGTAATGTATATAGGGTGGTTGGATTATGGACATTGGGGAGGGTATGTGCTATGAGGAGTGTTGTGTAAGCCTGAAATGTGTAAGCCTGATGATTCACAGACTTGTACCTTTGGGGCAAATAATATATTATATGCTAATGAAAATAATTTTAAAATATTTAATATATACAATTTTGAGATCATACTCTCAGGAAAAATTACTGGATTTGGTGTAATATATTGACCTTTTTTTTTTTGAAAAATTTCTCTGTTGACCTCACTAAATCTGTGGATCCAACATTGACTGAAGTAGTTTGGAACAATGGCATCTTTACCTTATAATGATACAGCTTTGAACTTGTTAGCTGATTGTAGCATTTCTAAGCTATATGGTCATGCAAGATAACCTTCTTGTATGTTAGTTTACTATACATAACATGACAATAGTGTATTTCAGGGCTGTTGAGAGTATTCACTCATTAAAGATCCATAAATGGTAACTAATTTATTGACAATGATGTAAGTAACAGTTTAGAATATAAGGCACATGTGAAAATTCCTAACATATTTTTCAAAAAGAGCAGACGCAAGAGATTCAACTCTAAAAATCAATGGGGGCATGAAAACTCATCTCCCAGAGCCCCAAGAAACCTTATGGAATTGGATAATTAAGACATACAAACCTCACCAAGCAAACTCCCACAGAACTGACAGAAGTGAATTAACATGTAATCTTAAACTTAGTTCCCATCAGAAATGTACAGTTTATAGATTATAAAATCATACATACTCCTCAGAGTATTGTATAATCCTTGGGAAAGTAAATTTTCCTGGATTTTTAAAGGTATTTATTTAACATATTAATTTAATTCATTCATATGCTTATGAATTATTTTATTTCTATATTTCTGGAAGATTATAAACATTGCAGAAGTAGAGGCATACATGGACGTGCTGAGAGGCAGTTCTGTGCTGCAGAATAGAAAAAGTTGGGGTTCTCCAGTCATATCAGAACAAGCTGATCCCAGCTCAGTGATTTATTAGCTGTATAAATATGGCAACTGATTTAATCATTCTGAATCTCAATTCCCCCTGTGTAAAACTGAGACAATAATTCTTATCTTTATGGGTTATTTTATGAATGGCAAGTAATATTTGTAAAGTTCATGATAATAAATGATCCTCAAATAGTAACTCTTGCTCAGATCCCTTTATTTAAATCCTTCATCTGAGTCCTTTCCAGAATTCTATTTTTCAGCAAGATATGTAAGTGGCTTAAGAAAGTTGGCTCATACAATAGATTTTTAAAAGACCAATTTGTCTGCATATCCTGTGATTTAATCTTCTAAATCTAAGTATATCCTATATAACATAATTGAGAATGAGATAAATAAGAATAAATTGGTAAAAAAAACTACAGAATCGTTTTTATATTATATAAATTTAAATGACCTAAGTTTCTCTTTCTCTTCAAACTTTCTCCATTTGGCAGTAAAGCTAACTACAAGTAGTTACTAAGCTTTACTTCTTAAAATTTGGCCCCTAGGAAAAGTTACTAGCTGCTCTAAGTCTGGTTCTAAGCCCAAACTCATGTTGGGTCACGTGCCCATAACTAGACCAACAATTGTGGAGAGAGAGATAGAGTAGTATAGGAACAGACAGAAGTCATAGACTTACCAACTGTTGGAACTACAACACATATTATATTATTATTGTTGTTATTATATATATTTTTTGAATCACTTAAATTTTATAAATTACTTAACTGTGACAATGAGTCTTCAGAGACTTGCCCAAGTGTAAAAGCCAGAGTGGAATAAGGATCTAGTTATTTTCTGACAGTCAGGTATTAAAGGAACAATAAAAATAGATGTAGAGATCCCAAAACCAGACAAGGATCCCATCAAAAAAGAGAGCTATAAACCAATATCCTTGATGAACACAGATGCGAAAATACTCAACAAAATACTAGCCAATAGGATTCAACAGTACATTAAAAGGATTATTCACCACGACCAAGTGGGATTTATTCCAGGGCTGCAAGGTTGGTTCAACATCCGCAAATCAGTCAATGTGATACAAGACATCAATAAAAGAAAGAACCATATGATACTCTCAATAGATGCTGAAAAAGCATTTGACAAAGTACAGCATCCCTTCCTGATCAAAACTCTTCAAAGTGTAGGGATAGAGGGCACATACCTCAATATCATCAAAGCCATCTATGAAAAACCCACCGCAAATATCATTCTCAATGGAGAAAAACTGAAAGCTTTTCTGCTAAGGTCAGGAACACGGCAGGGATGTCCATTATCACCACTGCTATTCAACATAGTACTAGAGGTCCTAGCCTCAGCAATCAGACAACAAAAGGAAATTAAAGGCATCCAAATCGGCAAAGAAGAAGTCAAATTATCACTCTTTGCAGATGATATGATACTATATGTGGAAAACCCAAAAGACTCCACTCCAAAACTGCTAGAACTTACACAGGAATTCAGTAAAGTGTCAGGATATAAAATCAATGCACAGAAATCAGTTGCATTTCTCTACACCAACAGCAAGACAGAAGAAAGAGAAATTAAGGAGTCAATCCCATTTACAATTGCACCCAAAACCATAAGATACCTAGGAATAAACCTAACCAAAGAGGCACAGAATCTATACTCAGAAAACTATAAAGTACTCATGAAAGAAATTGAGGAAGACACAAAGAAATGGAAAAATGTTCCATGCTCCTGGATTGGAAGAATAAATATTGTGAAAATGTCTATGCTACCTAAAGCAATCTACACACTTAATACAATTCCTATCAAGGTACCATCCATCTTTTTCAAAGAAATGGAACAAATAATTCTAAAATTTATATGGAACCAGAAAAGACCTCGAATAGCCAAAGGGATATTGAAAAAGAAAGCCAATGTTGGTGGCATCACAATTCCGAACTTCAAGCCCTATTACAAAGCTGTCATCATCAAGACAGCATGGTACTGGCACAAAAACAGACACATAGATCAATGGGACAGAATAGAGAGCCCAGAAATAGACCCTCAACTCTACAGTCAACTAATCTTCGACAAAGCAGGAAAGAATGTCCAATGGAAAAAAGACAGCCTCTTCAATAAATGGTGCTGGGAAAATTGGACAGCCACATGCAGAAAAATGAAATTGGACCATTTCCTTACACCACACACAAAAATAGACTCAAAATGGATGAAGGACCTCAATGTACGAAAGGAATCCATCAAAATCCTTGAGGAGAACACAGGCAGCAATCTCTTCGACCTCTGCTGCAGCAACATCTTCCTAGGAACAACGCAAAAGGCAAGGGAAGCAAGGGCAAAAATGAACTATTGGGATTTCATCAAGATCAAAAGCTTTTGCACAGCAAAGGAAACAGTTAACAAAATCAAAAGACAACTGACAGAATGGGAGAAGATATTTGCAAACGACATATCAGATAAAGGACTAGTGTCCAGAATTTATAAAGAACTTAGCAAACTCAACACCCAAAGAACAAATAATCCAATCAAGAAATGGGCAGAGGACATGAGCAGACATTTCTGCAAAGAAGACATCCAGATGGCCAACAGACACATGAAAAAGTGCTCCATATCACTCGGCATCAGGAAAATACAAATCAAAACCACAATGAGATATCACCTCACACCAGGCAGAATGGCTAAAATCAACAAGTCAGGAAATGACAGATGCTGGCGAGGATGCGGAGAAAGGGGAACCCTCCTACACTGTTGGTGGGAAGGCAAGCTGGTGCAGCCACTCTGGAAAACAGCATGGAGGTTCCTCAAAATGTTGAAAATAGAACTGCCCTATGACCCAGCAATTGCACTACTGGGTATTTACCCTAAAGACACAAACGTAGTGATCCAAAGGGGCACGTGCACCTGAATGTTTATAGCAGCAATGTCCACAATAGCCAAACTATGGAAAGAACCTAGATGTCCATCAACAGATGAATGGATCAAGAAGAGGTGGTATATATACACAATGGAATACTATGCAGCCATCAAAAGAAATGAAATCTTGCCATTTGCGACAACATGGATGGAACTAGAGCATATCATGCTTAGTGAAATAAGTCAAGCGGAGAAAGACAACTATCATATGATCTCCCTGATATGAGGAAGTGGTGATGCAACATGGGGGCTTAAGTGGGTAGGAGAAGAATCAATGAAACAAGATGGGATTGGGAGGGAGACAAACCATAAGTGACTCAATCTCACAAAACAAACTGAGGGTTGCTGGGGGGAGGGGGTTTGGGAGAAGGGGGTGGGATTATGGACATTGGGAAGGGTATGTGCTTTGGTGAGTGCTGTGAAGTGTGTAAGCCTGGTGATTCACAGACCTGTACCCCTGGGGATAAAAAATATATGTTTATAAAAAATAAAAAATTAAAGGGGGAAAAAAAAGAAAAAAATAGATGTAGATAAAGGAAAGGGGAAAGTAAGAGAAGGACAGGAGAGGAGGAAGAGGTGGTAAAAAAGGAAGGAAAGAAGAAATGTTGAAGGGGGGAAAAGAAGGGGAAAAGCAGCTGCCACTGTGATTGTGGAATTAATGGAATGAGTGGGAGAAGAGGTTACGAGTGGCTAGCTTGGGAAGTAACACCATATTTGCCCCGAATAACATCTGTAGACAATGGATAATGCCTTATGTAGTGTATACAGTAAGTAGAACCAATAAATGTTTCCATTTGATTTAAATTGTCATTTGTAACTCAACTTTTCTCAATTTTGCAATAGATGTGTTTATCCGTTTTAACTTTTTGTTAATTTTTCACTCATTTTCTTTTATATCTTAGTACAAATCTACAGGCTGCTATTCACAAAACTGGTACCATTCTTGGAGCCATCACAAAAAGGAAAAATAATTATTTGCTTCTGCCTAGTTTGGAATGTCAGCATAAAACTTAACACTTAGTAAAGTGTACCTCAATTCCTTAACAGGAACTACTTCATCAGAAATGTAAATTTTGGCTCTTACTAGTAATATATTCAGTGACTACTCATTGGTATACCAGATAATCACTTGAATTTTTAAAACACTGCCATAAAACACTATGTTTTCTTCATCAAGACTTATCTCTAAGCATATATATCTTTGAGATAGTGTTATTTATATATCATGGTATTTTCCTTAGAGCTATTTGAATGATTTATTCAAAACCATGGACTTCTTGCTGATTAAGAGCAAACAGGTACTTACCAGTGCAAAGAAAAAATAATTCTTAGGGAATGAGTCTAATGAGAGATAAAGTCTTACAAAAGGTAATTACTGACTTTTGATAATACTAAACTAAATATATTTTTAAAAATATTTATCTACTTATTTTTGAGAGAGGGCTCACGATAGTGGGAGAAGGGTGTTGGGAGAAGGAGGGAGAGAGAGAGAGAGGAGCAGACTCCCAGGTCAGCATGGAGCCTGATGTGAGGTTTGATCCCATGACCCCAAGATCATGACCTGAGTCAAAATCAACAATTGGATGCTTAACTGAGTCACTCAGGTGTCCCATAAACAAAATATTTTGAAACTTAGTATCTTCATAATATAACAAAAAAGTTGAAAATAAATGGCATTTTATTAAAGTCACTAGCTAATAAGGGAATAAACAATTACAGCACCAATATCTGGGTAGGGGGAACCCAGAAATCCAGAGAGAAGAGCCTGGTTTTCAAAATTGCTTCTGCTCTCTGGACATTTGTCAGTCCAAAATAGGTATCTGACAAGACTGAATCTTTGGGAAGATTTTTGGGTAGATGGAGAACTAAATTGGAAGCCAGTGTTACCAAATAGGTTGACCCTGGTAAATCTCCTATGATTGGGGTTGGAACCAGAGGGGATGACTCTAGGTATAAGGACACATCAGAGGTAAAACATCTTAGTGTGTTTGCGTAGCCAAGAAGTTGTCAATTTCTGAAACTGGGTTAAAGTAACAGAAGTGGTAAAATATGTAAGTAAATGCAAATGAATATTGACTATATAAAATAATAGTATATTATCTCATGGGGCTTAAAACAGGTAAATAATTAAAATCCATTTTTTTTAAAAGATTTTATTTATTTATTTGACAGAGAGAAATCACAAGTAGATGGAGAGGCAGGCAGAGAGAGAGAGGGCAGCAGGCTCTCCGCTGAGCAGAGAGCCCGATGCGGGACTCGATCCCAGGACTCTGAGATCATGACCTGAGCCGAAGGCAGCGGCTTAACCCACTGAGCCACCCAGGCGCCCTTAAAATCCATTTTTTAAAAAAACACACAAATAGAAGGGGGAGGTGTTGTAAGGTATCTGGCTGCATTAACCAGAAAGAGATAATTAACTCAAGGGCATGTTCTAATATCAAGGAGACCACTATGCCTAGTAAAAGAGGTATAAACAGAGTTAATTTGAAAGGGTGAATAGAAAATAATCCAAAAAAGTCAAGAAAAGAGAAAAAAGATATGACTGAGTAGAACAAATAGAAAATTCAGAGAAAGATTGTAGATTTAAACCCAAATACAAAAAATATTGCACGTAAATAGACTAAGCACTCTGAGATGTGATCTGTCTAGACAAAAATACAAAAACAAAAACACCTCAATTTTACACTGTTTAAAAAAAGACATGTAAAAAATATACAAATATTGATTGGGGAAAATGGGGAAAAGATATGAAAATGCTTGACTTAATTGACACAGATAGAACATAAAAATAAAATGACACTTACAGAATCTAATTCTGTAGAAGACACATTATTTTTGTTCCCAAGGAATATTGAACAACAACTAACCCTAAAACATACTCATCAGATTCAAAAGATTGAAACCATACAGAATATGTTTTCTAGTCACAACTGATTTAAGCTAGAGATCCATACTTAAAACAAACCAAAAGAAGCAACCTGCCCCCTCCAAAAAATCCCCAAACCAAAAAACAAAAACCTTTAAAAATTCCTATACGTACAGAAATTAATCACAGTACTCTTAAATAGCTCATGAGATTAAAAATTAACCATAATAGAAACAAGAAAATATTTTGAATTGCACTGTTTTGAAATTAATATGCATTGTACTTGTGGCATAGATCTAAAGCAGAGTCTATAGACAATTTTATAGCTTGAGTATGTATTTTAGAGGTAGAAAAGTTTGACAAATTGATAAGTTAATCATTCCTCTCCATCAAGCTCAAAAAAAGGAACTAAAAAGGAGTCTCAGATGGTGTAGTTGATCCAGCATCTGACTCTTGATCTCTGTTCAAGTGGTTGTCTCATCCTCCTGAGATGGGGCCCCTGATGGACTTGGCACTCAGTGTGGAGTCTGCCTGAGATTCTCTCCCCTCTTCCTCTGCCCTTCCTGCTCATGCCCACAACCTCTCTCTCCCAAATTTATAAATAAATCTTTAAAACAGAAATTTAAAAAAAGATGGTAGATGATAATGAAGAGCAGATGTTAATGACATGAAAGAAAAATAGATAATAGAGAAAATGAAACTGAAGATGAGTCCTTTACAAAGACTAATTAAGCTGATAAATTAATTAATTAAGACTGATCAAGGAAAAAAGAAAAAAAACACAAGTAATCAAAATCAAGAATGAGATATAGACATTAATATTACTCTGCAGACTTAAAAAATAATGGAAGATTTTTGAACAACTTCATGCCAATACATTTAAAAATGTAGATGAAATGGACACAATCTTTTAAAAGATAATGCATTCTAAATTGACACAAGAAGAAAAAAGAGAAAATCCTCATGGTTTTATATATATTAAAGCAATCCAATCTATAATTAAATAACCTTCCCAAATTTCAGTGCAAGGACAAACTGAAAATGGAACAGAAGAGACAGTCCATAAATATAACATCACCTAATTTTTGAAAAAAAGTAATGACTGCATTGTAGTGGGAAAAGAGAACCTTTAAAGTAAATGGTGCTGGATTAATTGCATAGCTATTTGGATAAAATATATTTATGTTGGGCCTATCTCACACCGTATGCAAAAATTATTATTTTTTTAAAAGATTTTTAAAAATTTATTTATTTGACAGAGATTACAAGTAGGCAGAGAGGCAGTCAGAGAGAGGAGCAAGCAGGCTCCCTGCCCAGCAGAGAGCCCGATGTGGGGCTCGATCCCAGGACCCTGGGATCATGACCTGAGCCGAAGGCAGAGGCTTCAACCCACTGAGCCACCCAGGCACCCCCATATGCAAAAATTATTACCAGGTAGATCAACACTCTAAATGTGAAGATAAATCATCTATATTTTAAGGAAAACATAGAACATATTATTGACTTTGGAGTAGGCAGATCTTTTTGAACTATTAATCACAAAAGAAAAAAAATAAATTGGACTATGTTAAAACTAAGAACTTCTTTTTATAAAAAATATATCAAGGAAGGACACCTGGGAGGCTCAGTCATTTAAGCATCTATCTTCATCCCAGGTCATGATCCCAGACTCCTGGAAGCCAGCCCTGTGTTGGGGGGTCTCTGCGGAGTGGGGAATCTACTTCTCCCCCTCTCTCTGCCCCTCCTCCCACTTTCTTTCTTTCTCTCTTTCTCTCATAAATAAATAAATTAATTAATTAATAAAATCTTTAAAAAATATAGATCAAGGGAGTGAAAAAGTAGCCCATAAAGTGGGAGAATATCCTATTACTTACATCAAGAATATATAAGGAACTCCTACCAGAAAAATACAGTCATCAAACAGAAAAATAGGCAAAAGACTGAAATGATCATTTTACAAAAAAAGACCTCTCTAGGGTCTGAATATTTTTGTCTTCATCAAATTCATGTTGGAGTGATTTGCCCTATGCCCTACCCTCCCTTATGGATCTATGAAACTGGAAAAAAGGAAACATCATCTAAATTGATTTAGGAAAGCCAGAAGGGGGTATTCTCACACATTACGGCTCATTGCAGCTCTTTGCAGACCCACAAGGAAGAGGTCTATATTCTACTATCGCGGTAGGAGGAATGATGATTTTCTCCCTGCTTGGTAGCAGCCCAGCCAGTAAGACACTGTTGCAACTCAGCCACTGAAAAGCCATGACACTTCCAATACCACTTGACTCCAGTGGACTTCTTGTTTATAACAGCCCTTCTCAACTCCCCTCTTTCGCCTTTGTTCCCTGGATTTGTCTATGCCTTTTGCTATGGCTTGTCTGTACCTAACTGCGATCCTTCTGCTTTTGCTGAGTAAATCCATTTTGCTGGTAACGTAACTGGCTGCTTTAAGTTTGACAGATACAAGAAGAATTGTTGATTTTTCAGTCTTTTCAGATTTTTACTTCTCAGGATGGAGTGGTGATTTCCAAGCTCATTACATGTTAGACGTGTATTTTTATGTGTATATCTTCCACATAGAAAGCAACAAATTCACATGACTTCACTGATGAATTCTACCAAATAGTCAAGTAAGAAATAAGAGAAACCTTATATAAAATTTTCTAAAGAATAAAAATGTTGGGGCACCTGGGTGCATCAATGGGTTAAGTCTCTGCCTTGGGCTCAGGTCATGATCTCAGGGTCCTGGGATCAAGCCCCACATTGGGCTTTCTGCTCAGTGGGGAGCCTGCCCCTCTGCCTAGTTGTGATCTCTCTTTCTGTCAAATAAATAAGTAAAATCTTAGAAAAAAAGTTGGGAATACTTTCCAATTTATTTTATGAGAATAGCATAAACTTAATGCCAAAACCAAGCTAGAAGATTAGGTGGAAGGAAAGTAATGGGTGATTTTCATTCATACACAGAAAAGCAACTATCTTAAATTATTAATAAATGAATCCAGAAATATACAAAAAGCACAATATATCATAACCCTACTGAGTTTATCCTAGGAATGGAGTCTGAACAACAGAAAACAATTAAGGTAACTTACTTCCTTATGATAATAAAGCAGGAAAATCACACGCAGTGAAAGCCATTGATAAAATTCAGCAATCATTTATGATAAAGTACTCTTAGCTAACCAGAAGTAGATAAAAATTTTCTTATTCTAATAGATATTTTTGGCAAAAAGCTTATAACAAATATTGTTATGAAATGTTGAAATATTTCTCATTGAGATAAGAAACATATGTCAAATTCTTCTTCTTATTATTTTTATTAACATATAATGTATTATTGGTTTCAGGAGTATAGGCCTCTGATTCATCAGTCTTACACAATTCAAAGACTTACCATAGCACATACCCTCCCCAATGTCCATCATCTAGCCACCCTATCCCTTCCTCTACTTCCACCAACCCTCAGTTTGTTTCCTGAGATCGAGTCTCTTATGGTTTGTCTCCCTCCCTCACACATCTTGTTACATTTTTCCCTCCCTTCCCCCTTACGGCCCGCCCACACTGCCTGTCAAATTCCTCTTATCAGAAGATCATATGATAATTGTCTTTCTCTGATTGACTTATTCCACTCAGTATAATACCTTCTATCTAGTTCCATCCACATCAATGCAAATGGCAAGATTTTACTTTTTTATGGCTGCATGGTATTCCATTGTATTTATATATATATACCCCAAATCATCTTTATCCATGCATCTGTTGATGGACATCTAGGCTCTTTGCGTAGTTTGGCTATTGTGGACATTGTTGCTATAAATATTTGGGTGAATGTGCCCCTTTGGATCACTATGTTTGTATCTTTAGGATAAATACCCAGTAGTGAAATTACTGGGTTGAAGCATAGCTCTATTTTCAAATTTGAGGAACCTCTATGCTGTTTTCCAGAGTGGCTGCACCAGCTTGTACTCCCACCAACACTGTAGAATGGTTCTCCTTTCTCTGCATCCTCACCAACACCTGTTGTTTCCTGACTGTTAATTTTAGTTAATTTTAGCCATTCTGACTGGTATGAGGTGGTATCTCATTGTGGTTTTGATTTGTATTTCCCTGATGCCAAGTGATGTGGAGCACTTTCATGGGTCTGTTGGCCATCTGGATGTCTTCTTTGCAGAAATGTCTGTTCATGACCTCTGCCCCTTCCTTGATTGTATTATTTGCTCTTTGGGTGTTGGGTTTGGTAAATTCTTTATACTAGCCCTTTATCTGATATGTCATTTGCAAATATCTTCTCCCATTCTGTCAGTTGTCTTATGGTTTTCTTAGCTTTTTCTTTGGGCTGCAAAAGCTTTTCATCTTGTTGAAGTCCCAATAGTTCATTTTGGTTTTGCTTCCCTTGCCTTTGGCGATGTTTCTAGGAAGAAGTTGTTGAGGCTGAGATCGAAGAGGTTGCTGCCTGTATTCTCCTCAAGGATTTGGATGGATTCGTGTCTCGCATGGAGGTCTTTCATCCATTTGGAGTCTATTTTTGGGTGTGGTATAAGGAAATGGTCCAGTTCCATTCTTCTGCATGTGGATGTCCAATTTTCCCAACACCATTTGTTGAAGAGACTGTCTTTTTTCCATTGGGCATTCTTTCCTGCTTTGTCAAAGATTAGTTGACCATAGAGTTGAGGGTCCATTTCTGGACCCTCTATTCTGTTCCATTGATCTATGTGCCTGTTTTTGTGCCAGTACCATACTGTCTTGATGGTGACAGCTTTGTAATAGAGCTTGAAGTCTGAAATTGTGATGCCACCAACTTTGGCTTTCTTTTTCAACATTCTTCTGGCCATTCAGGGTCTTTCCATTTCTTTGAGAAAAATTGATGGGATTTTAATAGGGATTGCATTAAATGTGTAGATTGCTCTATGTAGCATAGACATTTTCACAATATTTGTTCTTCCAATCCATGAGCATGGAAAGTTTTTCCATTTCTTTGTGTCTTCCTCAATTTCTTTCATGAGTATTCTGTAGTTTTCTGAGCATAGATTTTTTGCCTCTTTGGTTAGGTTTATTCCTATGTATCTTATGGATTTGGGTGTAATCGTTAATGGGATTGACTCCTTAATTTCTCTTTCTTCTGTCTTGCTGTTGGTGTATAGAAATGCAAATGATTTTTGTGCATTGATTTTATATCTTAACACTTTACTGAATTCCTGTGTGAGTTCTAGCAGTTTTGGAGTGGAGTCTTTTAGGTTTTCCACAAAAAAGATCATATCTGCAAAAAATGAGAGTTTGACTTCTTCTTTGCCAATTCCGATGTCTTTTATCTCTTTTCCTTGTCTGATTGTGGAGGCTAGGACTTCTAGCACTATGTTAAATAGCAGTGGTGATAGTGGACAGCCCTGCCATGCTCCTAACCTGAGGGGGAAAGCTCTCAGTTTTTCCCCATTTGAGAATGATATTTGCTGTGGGTTTTTCATAGATGGCTTTGATGATATTCAGGTATGTACCCTCTATCCCCATGCTGTGAAGAGTTTTGATCAAGAAAGGATGCTGTACTTTGTCAAATGCTTTTTCAGCATCTACTGAGAGTATCCTATGGTTCTTGTTCTTTCTTTTATTAATGTACTGTATCACATTGATTGATTTGTAGATGTTGAACCAACCATGCAGCCCAGGAATGAATGCCATGGGGTTATGGTGAAGAATCCTTTTAATGTACTGTTGGATCCTATTGGCTAGCAGTTTGGTGAGAATTTTTGGATCCGTGTTCATCAGGGATATTGGTCTGTAATTCTCCTTTTTGATGGGGTCTTTGGTTTTGGGATCAAGGCAATCCTGGCTTCATAAAATGTGTTTGGAAGCTTTCCTTCCATTTCTAGTTTTTGAAACAGTTTCAGGAGAATAGGTATTAATTCTTCTTTAAATGATTGATAGCATTCCCCTGGGAAAACATCTGGCCCTAGATTCTTGTTTGTTGGGAGATTTTTGATGCCTGCTTCAATTTCCATACTGGTTATGAGTCCGTTCAGGCTTCCTATTTCTTCCTGGTTCTGTTTTGGTAGTTTATATATCTCTAGAAATGCATCCATTTCTTCCAGATTGTCAGATTTGCTGGTGTATAGTTGCTCAGAATATGTTCCTAGAATTGTTTTTATTTCTTTGGTGTTAGTTGTGACCTCTCCTCTTTCATTCATGATCTTATTAATTTGGGTCCTTTCTCTTTTCTTTCTGATAAGTCTGGCCAGGTGTCTGTCAGTCTTATTAATTCTCTCAAAGAACCAGCTCTTAGTTTCATTGGTCTGTTCTAGTGTTCCTTTCATTTCTATTTCATTGATTTTTTGCTCTGATCTTTATTAGTTCTCTTCTGCTGGGCATAGGCTTTCTCTGCTGTCTCTTCAGCTCCTTTAGGTGTAGGGTTAGGTTGTGTATTTGAAAACTTTCTTTTATCTTGAGACAGGCTTGTATTGCTATATACTTTCCTCTCAGGATCACCTTTGCTATTTCCCAAAGATTTTAAACAGTTGTGTTTTCATTTTCATTTGTTTCCATGAATTTTTAAAATTCTTTAATTTCCCCATTGACTCATTTATTCTTTAGTAGGATACCCTTTAGTCTCCATGTATTTGAGTTTCTTTCCAACTTTCCTCTTGTGGTTGACTTCTAGTTTCAAAGCATTATGGTCTGAAAAAATTCAGGGAATGATCCTAATCTTTCAGTACAAGTTGAGACCTGATTTGGACCCAGGAGCTGATCTATTCTGGAGATGGTTCCATGTGCACTAGAGAAGAATGTGTATTCTGTTGCTTTGGGATGGAATGTTGAATGTATCTGAGATGTCCATCTGATCCAGTGTGTCATTAAAGCCTTTATTTCCTTGTTGATCTTTTGCTGAAGTCATCCATCCATTTCAGCGAGGGGGGTGTTAAAGTCCCCTACTATTATTGTCTTATTGTCAATGTGTTTCTTTGATTTTGTTATTAATTGGTTTATATAATTTTCTGCTCCCATGTCAGGGGCATAGATATTTAAAATTGTTAGGTCTTCTTGTTGGGCAGACCCTTTGAGTATGATACAGTGTCCTTCGTCATCTCTTATTACAATCTTTGGCTTAAAATCTAATTCATCTGATATCAGGATTGCCACCTCAGCTTTCTTTTGATGTCCATTAGCATGGCAAATTGTTTTCCACCCCCTTCCTTTAAATCTGGAGGTGTCTTTGGATTTAAAATAAATTTCTTGCAACAACATATTGCTTTGTTTTTTTATCCATTCTGATACCCTGTGTCTTTTGATTGGAGCATTTAGCCCACTTACATTCAGGGTAACTATTGAAAGATATGAATTTAGTGCCATTGTAATGCCTATAAGGTGACTGTTACTGTATATTGTTTCTGTTATGTTCTGGTCTATTACTTTTAGTCTCTCTCTTTGCTTAGAGGACCCCTTTCAGCATTTCCTGTAGGGATGGTTTGCCGTTAGCAAATTCTTTTTTTTTTTTTTTTTTTGTTTGTCCTGGAAGCTTTTTATCTCTCCTTCTATTTTCAATGACACCCTAGCTGGATATAGTATTCTTGGGTACATATTTTTCTCATTTAGTTTTCTGAATATATCATGCCAGTCCTTTCTGGTCTGCCAGGTCTATGTGGGTAGGTCTGCTGCCAATCTAACATTTCTACTGTTGGATGTTACATGTCTCTTGTCCGAAGCTGCCTTCAGGATTTTCTCTTTGTCACTGAGACTTGTAAGTTTTACTATTAGATGACAGGGTGTTGACCTACTTTTGTTTATTTTGAGGGGGAATTCTCTGTGCCTTTATTTTAAGATTTTATTTATTTATTTGCCAGAGAGAGAACGCAAGTAGGCAGAGAGGCAGGCAGGGGTAGGGAGTAATCAGGCTCCCCGCTGAGCAGAGAGCCTGATGTGGGGCTCAATCCAGGACTCCTAAATCATGACCTGAGCCAAAGGCAGAGGCTTAACTCACTGAGCCACCAAGGCATCCCACCTCCTGGATTTTGATAATTTTTTCCTTCCCTAAATTAGGGAAATTCTGTGCTATAATTTGCTCCAATATACCTTCTATTCCCCTCTCTCTTTCTTCTTCTTCTGGAATACCAATTATTCTAATATTGTTTCATCTTATGGTATCACTAATCTCTTGAATTCTCCCTTCTTGATCCAGTAGTTGTTTATCTCTCTTTTTCTCAGCTTCTTTATTCTCCATCATTTGGTCTTCTATATCACTGATTCTCTCTTCTGCCTCATTTATCCTGCAGTAAGAGCCTCTACTTTTTATTGCACTTCATTAGTAGCTTTTCTGATTTTCTTTTTTACCTTTTATATTTCAACTTGGTTAGATATCAGTTCTTTTATTTCTCCAGAAAGGGTTTTTATTTCTCCAGAAAGGGATTCTCTAGTATCTTCTATGCTTTTTTCAAGCCTAGCTAGCATCTTGATAATTGTCATTCTAAATTCTAGTTCTGACATCTTACTAATGTCTAGATTGATTAGGTCCCTAGCCATCAGTACTACCTTTTGTTTGTTTGTTTGTTTGTTTGAGGTGTTTTTCTGCCTTGTAATTTTATTCAGAGAAGAATAGATGAATGAGAGAACAATATACTAAAAGGGTAGCAATGACTCCAGAGAAATGTACATTAACCAGATCAGAAGAGATCCGAAAGTGGGGGGAGAAGAAAGAAGGAAAAATTTTTAAACAATTATGTATAACACATTTAATGATTAGACTGGTGAATAGAACAGAGCCACACACTTGATTATGGGTGCATTTTGGTTTGTTAGAAGAAACTGCCTCCTAAAATTTTAAAGAAAGAGAAACTTATATATATACAAAAATAAGGGTAAACATGATGAAGGGATGGCATATGACTATAAAGATAAAAATTTAAAAAGATTCTAAAAAAGAAATTGATAAGATAATGGATTGGTTGAGAAAAGAACAAACAAAAAAAAAAAAAAGGAGAGAATGTGATCAGCCTGGAGAGTAGAACAAAGCCATATGCTGGATTTAGAGTATATTTTGATCTGTTAGAAGAAACCATATCCCCAACTTTTAGGGAAATAAAAACTTATATGTATACAAAACATAAGGTTAAATACAATGAAGGGATAGAATATGACTATAACAATAAAAATTAAAATAGATTTTTAAAAAAGGTATTGATCAGATAAAATAATTAAAAACATTAAAACAGGAAAGAGGAAAAATTTTAAAAATAGAATAATTTTTTTTTTAAATCAACTTTAAAAGACTAAAGAATCATGGGGTGGGGGGGAGCCATGAATTCTATGTGCTGCATGCCCCTAGCTCTGGAGTTTTACAGTTCTCATTGATTGGTGAACTTGGTCTTGGCTGGATACTCTTGCTGATCTTCTGGGAGGGCCTGTTGCAGTGATTCTCAAATGCCTTTGCCTGAGGCGGAATTACACTGTCCTTGCGAGGGACCTGGCTAAGAAGTCTGATAGGGTTTGCTCTAGGGAGATTTTGTTCCCCGAATGGTTTCCATACAGTTTTGGAGGAGGAGAATGAAGATGGCCTCCCAATCTCTAGCCCCTTAGGAGCTGAGAACTTAGGGTTGCACTCCTCAGTGCACCCTCAAAGAAAAGCAGTCAATCCCTCCTGTCTCTCTTGTCTCCAGCCACACTCCAAGCTCACCCAGCCTCTGAATGAGCATTTCTATCTCTGGTGCACAGCTCTGTTTGGAGTCTCCAAACCCAGAAGATTCCTGCCACATGCCACTCCTTCCAGAGGAAGATGGTGAATCTCCCTGTTTCTGCCACTTGTAGGGTCCCTGCTCAAAGTATAGTGGTCCGGCTGTGACTTGGGTCACAGTTTAAAGTAACCCCGAACTGAGATCCCCTTTCTCTTCCATCCCTACAGCTGGCTTCCCCACTGTGATACCTGGGAGCTCTGCCACATTCAAACACCCCTGATCTTTTTGTGATTGCACAGGTCCTGAGACCACACTGTCCCTGCAAGAGTTCCACCCCCGTTTAGCCCCTGGAGCAACATCTCTCCATGGAGCAGACTTCTAAAAGTTCCAATTTTATGCTCTGCTGCTCCACCACTTGCCAGAAGCCAGCCCCTCCCCCTGTGGTCTCTCTTCCGTTCACTTCAGATTCACTTCTCCCCAGGTCCTACCTTCTAGAAAGTGGTCACTTTTCTGTTCCTAGAATTGCTGCTATTCTTCTCTTTGGCTGCTGTTGAATTTGTAGGTGTTCATAATGGTTTGATAACTATCTAGTTGAATTCTTGGGACCTGAGGATACTTAGGTCTCCTTACTCCTCTGCCATCTTGCCCCTCCTCTATGTAAATTCTGCCTACTATTTATTTCTCTTCCAAATTGCACTACACATCTAGTCAAAGCAGTAAGACAAAGAAAAAATCTTATAAGTATCGAAAATGAAAGAATTAAACCCTCATTAGTTGTGGATAATATGAGTACCTATGTAGAATACCCAAAGAACCTATGGATTAATTATTAGAAATATTACAGATGTTGATACAAGGCAACACACCAAAATTGGCTTTATTTCTATAAACCAGCAATTACAATTAGAGACTTGAAAAGATTATTAATATAAAATTAAAAATCTTAATGTAAAAAACTATAAACCATTATTGAAAGATCATTTATATGAGTTTATAAAGAAGAAATTGCAGGTATATTCATATAGAGGACAATTCTGTACGTAAGACATCAGTTCTCTTCAAATTAATCTATATGTTCACTGGATAAATCCCATTGAAAATCCAGCATGGATTTGTGTGTGTGTGTGTGTGTGTGTGTGTGTGCATACAAACTGATAAACTGATTCCTAAATTATACTGCTTTTAGCTTAAAAATGGTCAAGAAAAATGGAGTTGAAAATATTTTCATTACCCACAACAGAGCCTGTTGCTGGCTGTCCTCATGACTAGATCTGCCAGAGTCCCCTTATTCCTTAAGATAATATTCCTGTAATAGGAAGGGGCTCTGGGTGGATGTGATATTCTGATTTGTGAGAACATATATTTGGTTTGTATCCTCATTCATGGCACAGAGTTCTTGAACCCTTAAGAATGTCCTAAGTGAAGACAATGACAAAGATGTCTTCTGTTACTTTAAGGAGGTGACCTCTGGGCCCTACCTCAGGATAGGGACTGGTTGCCGGGAGAACAAACCTTATAATTAGAGGGTTAGGACTTTCAGTCTCACCCTACAAGCCCCCTGTTTCTCCAGAGGTTGAATCAATTGGCAGTGACCAATGAGTTAATCAATCATGCTTTAGTAATAAAGCCTGCAGAAAACTCTAAAAGGACAGAGTTTGAAGAGCTTCCAGGTTGTTGAACTGTGGGGACATGGGGAAAGTGGCCACCTGGAGAGGGGTTGCAAGCTTCTGGGCCTTTTCCCCTTACTTTGTCCTATGCATCTCTTCCATCTGGCCCTTCCTGAGTTGCATATTTCATAATAAATTGGTGATCTGTTAAGTAAGATGTTTCTCTGAGTCCTATTGGATGCTTACTTTAGCAAATTAAATGAATGCAAGGAAGGGGTGGTGGGAACCTCTGATCTATAGCCAGTTAGACAGAAGTACAGGTAACAATCATGGGGTAAGACTGCCATCTGAAATGGGTTATGGGGAGGGAAGTCTTACAGTCCTGAATCCTGAGCCTGTGGAGTCTGATGCTATCTCTGGCGTCAGAATTGAGTGAATTCTTGGACACCAGCAGGTGTCCAAGAATTTCTCATTAGTGTGGGAACCCCCACCCCCCCACCCCATCATGGTGGAATCAGTGACCAGGATCTCTGAGTTGGTGTCATTGAAGTAGAATTGGCTAGAACAGCCTTGGCTCCCAGAAACTTGTGGTTTGGGAAGAGAAAGGACAAAAATGTGGGGGGAATGTTGGCTTCCTGGGTGGCCACATGGTCACAGATGGCAACAGCTGTGCTGAATGCAGGCAAAGTCATCCGTGAAATTTAGGGATGGGTAAAACTCCTGGGGAGTTGGTTCACTTGATGCATATGGAAATGCAAAGTAATACGAAAAAGGAAAAATTTTCTATCCCTTGGTTAGGACTACCTGTAAGAGCTGAACTGAAAGAGATGCTGGTTGGACCTTGATGCTAACCCCAACTCAGATTTCAGTGAGTCTAAGTTGAGGCCACTAACTTCAAAGCTATCCCCAAGGGAAAGATGATGCAGGGACAATAGAACATACCTTTAAGATCTCTGATCACCAAGAAGGTAGTGAACATGGCAGAAGGGCAAAAGGACAAAACTATTGAAAGCATAGTGTATGGTGTGATGGAGTTGTTTCATTTTGTGGATCAGTATCAGCAACTTCCTGAAATGGATTTTGAGAGTAACAAATTTCAGGACTTTTTTCCTTTTTTTTTTTTTTTTGGCTTTTTTGTTGTTACTGTTGTTTTGTTTTGTTTTGTTGGTTTTGAATGTTGCAGAGTGGAGGAGCATGTTTGGGTTAATGCAGGACCTAGAGCTCAGGAGGAACAGTCCCAGATGGCGCTGTATGTGATCTCCCCACACAGGAGGTTATTTTTGAGGGAAAAGCCAGCCTGTGAACTGCATAAAAGCCACTTATGGTCAGTTTACCCTGGGACGGGGGACTGTCTCCCTGTATGAATGCCAGGTGGAGCACCCCACCGAAGTAGCTAATATGTTTTGTCTGCAAACCACAGGGTCCTGGCATTATACTTACCATGATCTTCCCCTACTGACTATGCCAATAACTCAGGTCATGGTGAATGCTGTGGTTAAAAGGACCCCTTTCACCTGGCCACCTTTGTAACTGCAAAACCAAAACACAGTTGTGGAAGCCTTATCAAATTTGATGTCTCCGCTTCCCCTCTCGAGTCTTACAGATGCTAATAAAAACACTAGGTTAAAGAATAAAAGAATGGGGAGAAGTGGAGTGGAGAGTTAAGAAAATCTTCCCAAGAATGTGGAAATTTTTAAACAGTTGTTAAGATATAAGCTGAAAAGGTAAATTTTGATAAGAATGAAATGAAGAGGAAAAAGAAAGGGGTAAGTCATGAAATTTATCCCCATAGTGCAAATCTTTAGGTGGTTATTAAGAAAAAAGATGAATAAAATAGACATTGATGGGGTTAAAACAAAGATAGTGATATAGCAGTATCAAAGCTTTGGGGGGGCCACAGGGACCCCACCATAAGTCCCCCACCTTTAAAGAGATCCATACAAGTCTGCTCTATTTACCCAAATTTGGAGAAACTTGAAAAGCCCAGAGGCAGAGATCACAATGAGAAACATAACCAGCAATCCCTTGGGGGCAAGAATTAGGTTGACTAATCAAGGTAAAGACCTTTGATTAAGGGTCAGGGTCCCTTGGCTCAACCCTTGCTGGAGACCCAGAGACTTTTGCACAAGAGTGAGTAAAATCTTCAGGGGAAAGAAAAGAGAAGTTTCTAGGAACCTTTGCTATGGAAGCCCCATAGACTGCAGGACCAACACCCACTGGTGACGCTGCTGGAGGAGATCATCAAGAGGACGTGACCACGGACTGACACACCAGCTGGCACCAGGTGATGAAGACTCCTCGCCCCCATCACAGTCCTGGCAGTCTATGTTCCACCCACTGTTCCCACAGCTGGAGCTGTTTTCTAGGACACAGCCTGGAGAGAGCAATGTGTCATTGAGACCATCTGGACAGTCCCTGTGACTCAACCCTGTGAATGCCTCAATATAAACTTGTAAGATTCTGGCCAGCAGGTACGGAGGTCCACTTATCTTGCAGCCACCCAAATAAGCTCTGTGAGCACCATCCACCAATCTGGAGTGTCCTGTCTCTTTCTTCCATCTCTCACTGACCTCCTTGTATGGGAGCCAGTTTGCAAGCCAACGGAAGTTCTGACTGGAGTTAGAACCAAACTGAGATGCTGAAAAACAAAATTCAACTGGACAAATTTGAAGATTGAATAGACTTTATTAAATGACTTGTAAGTCAGGTAGCACCCAACCAGCGAGTAGAGGGGAGCTCAGAGGAATTGTACAAAGTGGAAGATTTTTATGGGAAAGAGGATGGGGCAAGCTGGTTAGAGCTAAAGAAAAGGATTATTTTGGGAAGGTCACTTTCCCTTAGGGGGAGAGCAGGGATTCTTATGCAGATTACCTCATCCTCCTTTGGGAGATGGAGAAGGCCCCTGTGGCAAATTACTTCATTGGCACAGACTAGAGAATTCCCAAATGACCAGTTAAGACATTTTCTTGGGGATGCTGAAACTGCCCTTAGATTTGGTATGAAGTCCCAGTTTGGCAACTTGACTCAAGTGATGTCATTTCAAGCCTCTGCTGGGTTTTGTTTTGTTTTTTTAACAGAGAGAACTTAAAAGGGCAAGGGTTGATAAGATTATGAAAATAGGAATGTTCTAGCAGGCTTTATGAAGAGAAGTTGTGTCTCCTCTACCTGCATATTTTATGGGAATGAAGATGATGTCCCAGGGAATATTTCCCCTACCTTGTTTTATATAACTATCCATGAAGATCTAATAGAGGCTTAAGGTAAGGATATAAGCGTTGCTGGAGTTGAAGTAAAAGTGAGTCATCTTAATGACCTGTAGTTCTGATCTCAGTCTGTACTGTGGTGTCTCTTCGACTGGATGGGAACCTCCAAACGTCCTGCAGTGGGCAGGACAACAAAGCAGAGACTGCAAAGAGGCCCCAGGCGGGGTCTTTATTTAAAGGGGGAAGAGGAGGAGGTATGGGGACATAGAGAATTCTGCCTCTGTTGGTGCCTGTGCTTGGTGGTAAGTAGCCCACTGGTCTGTTAGGGCCCATGGATATCTTGAGGTGGGTCACTTGATGGGCCTGTCTGTATTTAGCCAGGGTCGTTGTAGGCCCTTTTGCCTTGCTCTACCTTCTACCGGCCAAGCCTGTTGTCTAAAAGCAACCTCTACAGGTATTTTCTGATTAAGTTCTTCTTCCCTGCTTATCTTACCTATAACACAGGCAAAAGACTCAGGAGGCAAAGCAGCCTATGATGGGAACCAAAATTATCCCCTCACGTAATGATGACTGTCCCAACGCCAGCAAGATCCCACTTGACTGACCTGAAGACAATGATAGGCCTGATCTTTACTGACCACCTTCTCATACCCACTGACCTTTGTCCCACATTTCCCTTGTATAAGCCTACAAGTATTTTCAGTGTTTTGAAGATAGCCCGTGCGACATGGGTCCACTCTTTCTCCTGTGCTGGCATCCCTGACCTAAATTCCTTTCTTGTTTCATCACTATCCATCTCTCTGCCTTTGGACTCTTGTCAGTGGCAAGTGGCTAAATCTTGTCTGTTTGGGAGCCTGGAGACAGGTGTTCTTACACCTTTAGGCCCCAGTTACAATTTTGGGCAAGCCCGCCAGGAGCTGTGTTTCTGATTTGTTTAACCTCCCCTTGGGACTTCCCAGGATGGAGGAGCTGTCCCCAGTAGGGCGTTGGTGCTTCACCCCTTCATTTCCCAAGTTAGTGGCTATGACAGATTGGACCTAGGTATTTGAGGCTAATCAACCCTGGGCAGGGAGAGGGAGAACAGTCCTTTGCTGTTCCCTAAACTTGTTTTGTTTCAGGGAGACTCCTTTTCATTCACCCTGGACCAGCAACCACTCCCTGAACTGTATTTGGTGAAAGAGAAACCAACTGAAGAATAAGCAGGCCCTAGAAATTTGGATGCTGGTATGTTTCTGTCACAGGGCACACTGGACCCCATCCTTCTTTGGCTTCTTTCCACTTGGGTCCTATGAACCATGTGTTTCGGGTTTTCATAACCCGTTTGTCCAGGCTTGTGCTGCTTGTTTGCATGATTTATGGCAGAGTTTGTTGCAATTTGTAAGATACCATTGGAAAAAAGAATGGACATATGTAAAACAGGAAGGAGGATAGGTATTCAGAGATTTCTGCTGGAATTTGTGAGGGTGTGTGTGAGTGTATGTGTGTACAAGATGGGGGTGCTAACAATATATCCCTGCTAAAGCCCCCCAGGGAGAATGTTGGCTGATTGGCCTATTTTCAGTTATAAATTGATGACAGAGAAGATAATTTTTTATGGCAATATCACCTGCCCTTTGTCTCTGTTCAGCCCAAAAGTAAGCTGGCCACTGAATGGCTCTCTTACATTTCTTCCACCCATTCAGTTACTCCCAAACAAGGGGTTTGGTTTGGCTCTCTCAGGTTGCCTGGGAAGCTATTGGTTCAGTGAGGGAAGCCCCCAACTTTTAGGAAGAAACAAATGCTAACAGAGTCGTTCTGGGCTTCATTTAGTTAGTTTTGTTTCTTCTGTGTTCTTTCTGAACTTTGTCTAAGAAGATGAGGGACTGCTTCTGGTCCCAAAGAAAGTTCATTAGGGACGCATTTTGAATGAACAGTTCAGAGGGCTGAAAGTCAACCAGAGGAAAAGTCTGTTTTGCAGGAAGGAGAGACAGAGGTGAAGATTAATGAATGTTTGTCCAAACTTTGAATCTACCTTAGGCCTTGCCTGTGGAACCCCTCGCACTTTCACCTTCCCCTTCTTTTCCTGTACTACATTACTGAAGCTCACGGAGGGCTCCTATATCATCCTTGGTGCCTCCAAACACCATCAGCCCCTCCTGCCCTCACAATCGAGGATCCAGAGGCACCCCAAACTGTTGGGCCACCTCCTTATGAGGTTCAAACTGAAACATCTCCCAAATCAACATGAAAGGGACTTAAACCACCTGCTTCAGATTTCCCCACAGGAGCCCCAAGTAAAACTGAAATTGGAGAAAAAAGTGACTTTTTTTTTTTTTTTTTTACTGGACATAGGCGAAACATACTAGGTATTAAGTTAATTCAAGGTTATTGGTTTAATTAAAATAGACATGTCTTGGAGTTATCAACATCCAATAGACTACAGATAATTTATTCTGCCTGAATAGATTAGTTAAATTCATGTTGTATCTGTTGCAGTTTGTCAGCAAAAAGATGACTTAAAATGATGGTTAATAAAGTTTTCATGGATAATTATTAAGAGCAAGTTGGTTAAGCATCTGACTCTTGATTTCAGCTCAGATCATGATCAGAGGATCAGGAGATGGACCCCTGAGTTGGGCTCCACATCTGGCTCTGAGTCAGGAGTGGAGCCTGCTTAAGATTCTCTCTCTCTCTCCTTCTGTCCCTGTCTTCGTCTCTCAAACAAAAAACAAAAAACAAAAAGATTAAGTAGGTTAAATAAAAATAAGTTAATAGCTTCTAAAATCTTTGGTAACCTAAAATTTTTAGTTTTGCTAAGTTAAATGATAAATTGGGTTGAATTCATTAGATATCTAAGTCTTTTCTTTTTTTAAAAGACTTTATTTATAAATAAATAAAGAGAGAGACAGAGAGAGAAGGAACACAAGAGGGGAAGTGGGAGAGGGAGAAAGAGACTCTCCACTAAGCAGGGAGCTCGATATGGGGCTCCATATCAGGACCCTGGGATCATGACCTGAGTCAAAGACAGCCACTTAACCTACTGAGCAATGCAGGAGCCCCAGATATCTAAGTCTTTTTCAGATAAGATAAAATAATGAAATATTACTTACTAAACATAGGTTTATCCACTTTTTTCTTATTGGAGAGAAACTGAAGATACTTGAGTCTGTTAGTAAACATGTTTTATACTTTATTGAAAGTTGTACTATGAAAAAACATATTTCTAGAAATTATGAAGTATATTCATAAATTTGTCAATCTAAAGAATTCTGGTGTAACAGACAATTAACAATTGGTTACTAATCAGTTTTTGCTAGAGACTAAGTTTTCTAAAAGTTAAAATTCTGATAAGTGTAATTAAGACTGCTGGAAAATGGGGTATCTTGGTGGGTCAGTTGGTTATATGACTGACTTCAGTTCAGGTCATGATCTCTGGGTCCTGGAATCAAGCCTGTGTCGAGCCAGCCCCACGTCAGGCTCTGGCCTCAGCTATGAATCTGGTTGTCTTTCTCCCTCTGCCCCTTCCCCTGCTTGCTCTCTCTCTGTCTCTCCCTCTCTCTCAAATGAATAAATAAAAGTTGTTTTTTTTTTTTTAAAGACTGCTGAAAATGATAAGGAAAGCAATTCTATGTAGGCAAAGAAAGAAGTTGTTTGATAAGTAAGGTATAAGGAATGGGAATACATTTTTTTTGAGGGAAAAGGAAATAATTTTGTCTTAAAATGAAATGAGTTATTTAGAGAGATAGTTAGAACAGTATCTGTATATGGAAAGAAAGTTGCAGCAAGTTTGTGAGAGGGAATTCCTTGGAAAAGAATATTATGCACCATCAGGCCTGACTAAGATTGCAATGAATGAATTTTTAAAGTATATTTATACAAGATTGGAATTTGGGTTTTTTTTTCTTTCTGTTAAAATAACAAAGTTTTCTTAGATTACTGGTCTTCTCTTGATAAGAAATGGTAAGCAAAGTTTCGTTTGTTTTTTTTTATCTGCCCAGAAAATCAGTTTCTATGTTTAGTCTTTATCAATTCTTTGATTACTTAACAAAGTTAAAACTTCTCAATATTAAAGGAGCTAAATTTTGCTAACAACTGTATAACCTTCTGTTGAATCTCCTGTTGCCATTTGGTTAAATATATAATTAAATGTTAAGTTTTATAATGGTCTGTAATCTTACTTTTCACATGTGCTTTAAAATCTTCTGAGGGTTTTAGCAAATTCCCCAATATTCAAATTCTAAATGAAATCATTTTGACTGACTAGGCTTGTTTATTTGGTATGTCAGATTACATGGAAACATTGTTGGACAAATAATGGCACATCTTTTTAGATTTTATCATATGGGTAAATACTATCACTGTTTCAGAAATTATATGAAATCCCTAGAAGTTTTACAATGTCCTGTTGTGAGGTCACTATTTGACATCCTAATCATTGAAATTCTGTGTGTCACAAAAACAACTGGATTTCCTTGTCAACTGTATTTTTATGAATTCTCATCAGATCTTTAACCATGTCCATTTTTGAGAGTTTTCTCATTTATAGTTACTGTTCTGATGCTCCTGCAAAATGTGTCTGTCTCCTTTTCAAGAAGATTCATGAAAAGGACTTTTCACAAATATAGGTTTCTGAAAGTTTTACAATCACAGAACTGAACTGGGTAGGTATTTCCAGAACCAATGGAAAAGCTACATTCAAACAGAACAAGAATTAGTAACCTGAGACTGGATGAATTGAGGAAGATGATTTACAGGTTTTCTGACTCTTGTTTGAAACATTGCTGCTTCACTAAACTTTACTCTTCCAGATTTAATGGAATTTTTTTCTTAAGGTATCTATGAATAAGAGAAATAGGAGAAAATATTCCTTTGTGAACAAATTAAAACACTTATCTTTTCTTTCTACTTGAACCCACCAGAACTCAGGAGCTCTCTGTGAATATTCTATGTCTCATGATTATTATAATTATTTGCATAAGTTCAATAAGAATCTGTTCTTCTTGTAAAAGATCACCATTGAAAATGGTCATTTATCAAGGTTTTGATTAAAGGATCACATTTTGAGAAAGACATACATAAATTCAGGTATGAACAGCCTTATGAAACTCAGGTTGAATTTATGGAGCCAATAGAACCCCCTGGAAATGTAGGCTTGGTACTTTCCTAACAAGAGTTCCTAGTCGCTGTACCAGGTAAGTAAAGAAATGTCACTTCTGGGGCATCTGGGTGGCTCAGTAAGTTAATCAGCTGACTCTTGATTTCGGCTCAGGTCATGATCTCAGTGTTGTGAAATCAAGAACCATGTCATGCTCCGTGCTCAGCTTGGAGACTGATTGAGATTCTCTTCCTCTCCCCCACCCCCCTGGTCACACTTTCTCGTTCACTCTCTCCTTCTCTCTAAAATAAATAAATAAATAAATCTTAAACAGAAAAAAAAAAAAAGAAAGAAAGAAAGAAAGAAAGAAAGAAAGAAAAGAAACGTCACTTCAGGCATGTATGGGGACCTCAGAATATTTGGGGGACATCAAGACAAGGAAATCACTCAAATCAACAAGTGTTACAGGCAAAACTGATTACAAATATTTGGCTTGGCTTCTGGCCTTGAGAAGCTATTAAAAGTCATATCTGAAATGTCTTATAAAAAGTTCCAGCAAAGCAGATTTTAAAAGACCTATAAGGTCAATCATTATTCTTGCTGAGCTTGTGTAAGTAATTAGGCCAACTTTGTTAAAACTAGACTTGTTTTACAAACAGATTAATCCTAATTTGGTTATCTTTGATGGAAATGAGGGTAATTTTAGAGAGAAAAGTTATGTTTTAATAATAATCTTTGGTGGATTCCACTTCTGGTTAATTGTCCTTCAATATTTGTTGTTTGCCTAAGTTAGACAACTCAAGGTTAACTTCAAAGAAATTGTCAAAATAGCTCATGTATAGACAGTCTTCATGCCATCACTCTGTAGGGATAATAGAAGAACCCCATGAACATGTGATTATTTGAACAGTTGGACAATGGGAGGCACTTGCTTATTAGGCTTTCTTACTACTCCCTTTCAGTTCACAATAAATCTGACGGGGTCCATTGGACTAGTTCTCTCAAATTCCTCACCTGGGTCATGTGGGACCTCCCTGAGGAAATAGAAGATGGAGTGAACTTTTCTTAGAGTATACTTTGCTCTCCTGATGGGGAACTGCAGGTCATCAATATGTGTTTGCCTTGGTGAAAGAACAAACCCCACCCCAGATATAGGATATGCAATACACAATGGAATTTGGTGGCTAACTGCCGAGTGAGTCCAAGCGAATGAATTCCCCCCACTGTACTAAAAAGTTAAGTAGTTAGTATTCAGGAATCCTCCCAGTTAATGGAATGGACTTCCTGACATTGTATAACTCAGCTATCACTTTGACCGATTCTATGTGAATAAGATGACAAAATTGCTCCTTAAAAGCCAGAGCATACCCCTCTCCATGGAGTTAGCTATGGACTTGTGGAAGTAATGGGTAACCCTACCTTCCTAAAATTGGGTTAGATGATATACTTGGGGATGCCCATATCTCCAGGGACGAGTCATTTCCAACTTGCCAGTAATTTCTCATAATTGGAATATCACAAAAGATAGACACTGGGTAAAGTGAGTTTCCTGTTTGTTTTATCTCTTCGGCCCTTAGCTGTATTTACTCAGAAGCTACCTCTATTGTTATAGAACTACAGGTAGAGAGGCCTTGGGAGTCACTCTCCCAAATGATAAAACCACATAAATATGAAAAGCAGCCCTCCAAAACCAGTGGCCCTTGATATCTAGACTGCAGCTCAAGGTTGTATTTTTATTCCAAACTACTCAAAAAATGTGTCTAAAGCTGTGAAATATTTAAACATATCATTGCTATAGATCCCTTAGCTTTGGGATTTTTCAAGAAGTTAGCTAAATCCAATACCTGCCAAATGGAAATATGCCCTGCTAAGCATTATTAGACTTCTTGTCCTTTTTCTTTTCTGTTGTTTGGCTTTTTAGATTTATCAAATGGTAGTGCACACTATTTGCAATAGTTTGGAGATGCCCTTGCTGTTATCTTCAGTTGGAATGCAAAACCCATAATTTTCCCACCCTGTCCATTCCAAAATTCCTATGTTGTTCCCAGACAGCAGGATGTAGTTATGGAAGAAATGACAATCACTCCTTTTCCTTTCCATGGAAATGGAATGGTGAATTGATAGTGGGGATTTGAAAGAAGACCTAGTCACCCTAACTACCTCCAATTTTGAACCCAGTCTCTGCTTTTTTTCTTTTTTTTTTTAAATTTTTTAACTTTTTGTTAATTTTTAATTTTTTATAAACATATAATATATTTTAATCCCCAGGGGTACAGGTCTGTGAATCGCCAGGTTTACACACTTCACAGCACTCACCAAAGCACATACCCTCCCAATGTCCATAATCCCACTCCCTTCTCCCAAACCCCCTCCCGCCAGCAACCCTCAGTTTGTTTTGTGAGATTAAGAGTCACTTATGGTTTGTTCTCCCTCCCAATCCCATCTTATTTCATTTATGCTTTCTAACTGACTAAGTTCTTCTCTCTAGTTTATCTTTTCAAGTAGGTGAAAGAGCTGGCAACAAAGCATCCCAGGATGGGAAGTGAAACGACCCTCAAACAGTAAGATTGCCCTGATGCCAGCCAGACCCTGTCAATTGACCCCAGAACAGTAATCTACTTGATCTTTACTGCCCAGCTGCACATACCCACCATCCTTTGGCCCACATTTTTCTTATATAAACCCAAAAGTAGTTTCAGCACTTAGGAGACAGTCTTTGAGATGTAAGTCACTGTCTTCCCAGTGTTGATGTCACTAAAATAAATTCTTTTCTTGTTTCATCACCACTTGTTTCTCTGCCTTCGGATTTTTGTCAGTGGCCAAACCCAATCTGTTTGGGACTCCTGGACCAGGTGCTCTGGCACCCTTTGGCCCCAGTTAAAGTATGTTTAAACAGGCTTTATGTGAAGTGATTGCATCTCTTTTACCTGCTTGTATTATGGGAATCGACATCGTGTCTGATGGAGAATGTTTCCCCCTCCTACTAATAGAAAACAGAAGGCATATAAATTTGCCTTTCAAGCAATATTAATTGGGCATGCTAAATGAGAACCAGTAAGACTGCCTGAGCCCACACCATGTGGAACAGAGGCTGGAGTGCCAGAGGGACAAATTCTCTACCCCTATGTGGGACATAGACTGGGGTTTATGGCGAAAGACTCTCAGCATCTCCCAGTGATGACTACTGGTTCTTTGGACTAGAGGATTGCCTTTTGAGGGGCATCTACTACCTTGCTATATGACATCCCCTGAAGCTACAGGATCATGCTGCATGGGGAATACAAGAAGGAGATGTAACAAGAATCCTCTTTTCCCCTAGGATTGGTTCTAGAACTGTGTAAGGGCTGCTGCATTTGGGGAAAGTAAACACAAATCAACTTTGAACTGATTTGCACTGACCTGCATGCTGTTTTCCTAGCAGTGATGGAAGGATTGAACAGTGGGAAATGTCCGTGTTTGGCTTTTTACTGACTTATGGGCAGTAGCCAATGGTTTGCCCATACGGTCAGGCAGGAAGGCAACGGAAACCAGCCCTATTAAAAGGATGCCTGTGCAGGGCACAGCATATGGAAACTTGAGGGGTGCATTAAAACAGAACATGTCCAGCCCCATTAAAAGAAATCCCTTCTGGGATTGGAATCGACCCAGATGAATGAATCTACCGTGCACCCCCTTGAGATGGTCACCTGGCTCCATGATGCAGGGGATGCTGCAGCAGTCAACGTCCAGAGGCATGAAATGCCTGTTCTGTCTGCCAACAGGGGACAGAGACTGCAGATGGCCATGTGGTGGGTTCCTTGGAAGGAAGGGCCTAATCACAGCTGGTAAGTGAGATGCTGGTAGCCCTGGGGTTAGGGAGCCCACTGTCATTTCTTCAGACAAGAAACACTCTTTATAGCCCATTGTTTCCAACACTGGGCTGAGAAACATCATTCTCAGAGTACTAGTCTGATGGAAAATTGGAATGGGCAACTGATACATTGGTTGTCTAAAAAGGAAGTTGCTGGTATGCTTTCTTCCTTACATCACTTCAACTTTTTTTGTTTGTTTGTTTCATTCTTGGCAGAGAGATCACAGCTCTAGGGTTGTGCCTACAAGGGCTGGAAGCAGAATGATTACTAAACAAGAAACTATAACTATGTTTTAATCTTTAAGTCTGAATTCCTCAGGGGCTGATGGGGCAGAATGTGCCTTCACTCCATCTGACAAAATTGGGGTCAACAGTGAAAGCAGCTAGACCACGTGGTGATAAAGATAGCCCTCTAGTTCTCCACATGTGTAACCTGAATAGACATAGACATGAACTTGCTAGATTAGTATTGTTATCCACAATCTAGACCAGCACAGTGGCTGAACTAATGTCCCTTCCAAATGTGGAAAAGTTTGGGTGCAATAGAAGAAAAGATAATAGGGATAAAACCCAGAGAGATCAGATGGAAATCTCCATATTCTAGTGAACTGTCCTAGGAGATATTTTCATGTGATATGATAATGGACAGGATAGTTACTAATGACTGGATGGAATTCTAGTAATGTGACATTATCTTCTAACCTCATGATTGTTTTACTATAAGAGATTGTGTTCAAAGATCAAGTGATGGACTCTGATATTGTGCTTTATAATTTGAAAAAATGTGTATTTGAACTTCATCTTTATTTCTGGCACTGGGTTCCTAAAGCCCATGGAACTTCCTAAGCAAGGAGAGGGGCAAAACTTTCCTTTGTTATTTTAACAAGGTGACCATTGGACTGAACCCAAGGATGGGAGCCAGTTGCCATGAGAATGAACTGTATGATTAGAAGATGGGAACTTCCAGTCTGGTGAGCAGGCCTGGAGGTTGAATCAATCAGCAATGGCCAGTCATTCAATCAATCATGCCTATGTAATGAAGCTTCCATAAAAACCAGAAGGAGAGGTTTTGGGTTGGTGGATATATGGAGATGTGGGGAGAGTGATACACCTGGAGAAGACACAGAAACTCCATTTCTGTCCCCACACCTGACTTTATGCATCTTTTCTGTCTTGCTGTCCCTGAGGTATAGTTGGAATCATACAGTATATAACCTTTTCAGATTTGCTGCTTTTATTTAGTATTATATATTTAAGTTTCCTCTGTGTCTTTTCATGACTTGATAGCTCCTTTCTTTTTTAGCACCAAGTAAATTTCCATTGTCTGGCTGTACCATGTAAATTAATGATAATTCCTTTTGACTTACAAAAGTTTTCATAAGAATGTTTTCCTTTTGAATAGCAGAGAAACCTGTAATATTCCCAGAGCTACAGTAGTCAATCTAAGATTGGCACCTAGGTTTTGAGTACTAGGCTAGCATTCTTTCCATTAAAATAAACATGTATTTTTCAATTGGGTTTGCTCAAAAATGAGCTGACTATAAGACTTCCTGTACCTTTTCTTTCCCCCCATGAAAAGCAATGGACCGGAAGGCGTGGTGCTGATTTGTAAATCCATGTTGATTATTAGAGGGTATTGCTGAGAAGCCCAGCACGGGAACATTGACAACTTCTGTCAAAGCAAACACACCAGCTTCTAGCTTAGCAATTCTCCCTATGACAGTATCTATGGCTACATGAAGGTGAACTAAAGTGTATAAACCTCAGAACTACTATGTTGCAATTTTGATTAAACATGCACAACCTCCTGTGTTCATAAGTATGTTATAGGTAAAGACAGATCTAATTACCTGGTAGCCAGAGGAACAGTTTGTTGCCAGTTCTTCTAAATCAGAACAAAGAATGAATAATCAGCTAAAAGCAACACTTTTGCCACCAGTAAGATCATTGTTTTTACAGGAGTTAATTTCTCTTTGGAGTTATCTTTATGGCTCTGGGGTTTTAGCTCCAATGTTCAAGCACGTGCTAACATCTACTGAGCTTATCTCATGTCTCTGATAGAACAGAAATACACACACAGGCACACTAAATTCAAAATTATCTTCTTTGTTTCCTCCCAATAATCTTTACTACAAAGCAGAGGTCTGTTTATCTCCCTATTATAATTATTCTCCAGTCTCTGGCTCTTTCACTTCACTTCATTTTAATGGTTCTTCTCAGCTACTAAGACTTTCCTTCTGTAGATTCTTCTCAAAGTTACTGCCAGTGATGTGTTCATTCATGTTATGCATTCATTTCTTTGACTAGAACTCACTAGTGCATTCCTACCTGTACTTGACTGATTTGAGACCAACACTTATTTGAGGTCTTACTTAGGTTACTTTGAACTAATTTTTTTATTCACTAATTTGTTTAAAAAGTATATATTAAGGTTCAATATTATTCCAGGAACCCTCCTAGCTGACAATGGAGTATTGAAAAACAAAAACATGGGAACTCTTCTGAGAAGACTATGATTGTGGTAGAAGCAGAATCACAAATAAATAAAACATAAGTGAGGAATTTCATAATAGTACGAATGCCATAAGATTATACATTAAGGAGTGGTGCATTCTACATGGGATACCCAGAAGGGCTTCATAAATGAATTTACCTTTGCACTTTGGACCTTGACAGATGACAAGTAGCCAACCATGTGGTTAGCTTTTAGACCTCATGAGGGTAAAAAATAGGATAAAAAACTGAGACCAACTGTTGAGGAATCTTATTAGCATATTAAATATTTTAGACTGGAAATAATTGGAATAAATGAGTGAGTTTTAAATTTTTTAAGATTTTATTTATTTATTTACTTACTTACCAGAGAGAAAGTGAGTGTGAGCAGGGGAGAAGGGCAAAAAGAGAGGGAGAGGGACAAGCAGATGACTTGTTAAGTACAAACCCCGACTAGAGGCCCGATCCCAGGACCCTGAAACCACGACCTGAGCCAAACAGATGCCTAACCAACTGAGCCACTGAGGCACACCAAAGCAGTGGATTTTTAAAAAAAAGATTTGGTGTATTTATTTGAGAGAGGGAGTGAGTGAGATTGAGCAAGAGAGTACAAGTTGGAGGAGAGGAAGAGAGAGAGAGAGAGAAGCAGGCTCCCCAGTAAGCAGGGAGCCCAACGTGAGCCTCAATCCCAGGACCCTGGGAATCATGGCCTGAGCTGAAAGCAGATGCTTAACTGACTGAACCGCCCAGGCGCCCTGAGTGGATTTTTAAACAGAGGAGAGAAATATGGGCAGGTTATTCATGTTGGCATTGATGGATGGGATGAATTACAGGAAGCCCAGGTTATAGATAAGGAGATTGGTTAGCTGTAATGGAAAGCAATCCAAAATCTCTGCAGTTCAGAGCTAGATACAGAATCAGCTTTGGCTCACTTTCCCTGAGAATCATCCACTTGGAATTGTTTTACTTTAGTAACTCCTGCTACCATCACACTGGCTTTTCTGTCTTTAAGTTTTTAGCCCAGATAAAAATCCTTTCCCTTAGCTTACAGCAGCTGAAATAATCAGGAACTTCCAAAAAGTCTTAACTAAATATTAAGAAATAATCTACCAAAGCCAGCAGACTATTCGATTCTACCTGCTGTCTTCAGATATCTTTATTAGCCCCAAAGGACTAAAACAAAATGAAGATTCCTTGCATCAATCTTTTTTCTTAGCCACTCTTTCCTAGATAAGGGAATTCATTGAGAAATGGCCCATGCAAGCAAATATAGAGCATGTTTGTGGAAGAGAAGGAAATAATACCTAATCTTACTGAGGCATTTTTTTAACCAAAATGCCACTGCCAATTGTCCCTTGGCACCTATGAAGCTAGGAGCTCCAGAAGCTTCCTGCTTCCCTAGAAGAACACAGTTCTTCATCACAGCTCCTGTCAAGAGACTAAATATCCTGTATGCTACCATGTTACATTTCTCTTTTCTACAAATGATGGATTCCTAGAACAATGCAGACAGTGTGGAATCAGGGAGAGGTTGGAGAGAGGGAAATTATTGTGAGGCTTTTTAATGATTTAGGTGTGAGGTCAGTAAAAGCAAAAGCTCCTGAACTTGACTAGTGATCATGAAAAAAGAAGAAGGAAGAGGGGAAGGGTAGATAAACGAATCGAAGCATTTCACTAGGATTTATTGGTGGATGTTCATCAACGCTTGAGTGGATAGAGAGAGAGAACACTGGGGAGGAGGTAGACTGCCTCCAAAAGCTTTTCATTGTTCTAGGATCTGTTCCCAGAGACAACTTTCCCAGTTCTCTGCCTCAGCCAATGGAATTTTGCATTCTACTTCCTACATGAGAGCGTCTGTGAAACTTAGGCAGAAGAAAGTTTATCCTTGAGTTCTACTGACTCTTTCTCACTTCCCTCAAGCCACAAATCTATTTTCTTATTTTTCATCTATTTGTCTCACATGGATTCACATCTGCATTGCTACTATTTTCAATAGACTTTATAAAGAAAAATATTTATAATTGGTCTAACATTAAGCAACATGTGAATATAGGTGCTTTTAATCCTTTGGATAAAGGTGTCCTAATGGCCTGGAGATTTTTGGAAGTAACTCTTACTTCAAACCATACTCACCATGGTGCTGTTTCTCTAACAAAACATAGGCTGCCTCAGTTCAGGGCGTTTGTACTTTTCCCCTCTGCCTGGAATGTTCTTCCCTCAAACATCTACATTGCTCATTCCTTCAAGCCTCTCCTGCTAGAATGTAAGCTCCACATGGATAGGGACTTTGTTTTGTTCACTGCTGTATGTCTCCAAAACCAAGGATGGTGTCTGGTCCAGTGGAAATAGATATTCATGGACCAAATGAATAAAGAATAGTTCTGCAAAGTATAGAGGAAACTGTTCCATTGGAAGAAATTGAAGCCTAGAGAAATGAATCAACTTAATGAATATAACATAGATAACATTAACAATTATTATGGTTCTATTATCACTATCATTCTTTTAGTTCCGTTTTTAAGAACCTGTGTTTTGATATCTATGTCAGTTCCAGTCATCACACAAAGCCACAAAATGGATATCCTGAAACATTACATAGATTGCTTAAGGTCCCTTAGCTAATGGTGGAAAAATAGCTTTCTGACAAAGTAGTGGCTTGTTATAGTTGGACAGAATCCATGCTTCCATGCTACTTACCTGCTGGTCTGCACTCTGCCCGCCTGTGTCCCTTTGCTTTCATCCACCTCATGCTCGTCTGCTGAGCAAGTGCAGAATATCATTATTATATATTTGCCTGTCATCTTTAAATTATTTTAGGGTGTGAGCTGGGGGAAGGACAGAGGGAGAGGGAGAAGGAGAGAATCTCAAGCAGACAACACAGAGCACAGAGTCCATCACGGGGCTCCATCTCATGACCCTGAGATCACAACCTGGCTGAAATCAAGAGTCAGTCACTTAACCAAATGAGCCACCCAGGCGCCCCATAGATCTTTGCCTATCATTTAAATGTATTTTAATCCTTTATGAAATGGTCATAGGAGGAATTGAGCGTGGGCTAGGATAAACTCTGAGATTCAGGCAATGTATTAGTTTCCTAGGGTGACTGTAACAAAGCACCATGGACTGGGTGGCTTTAAAAAGCAGAAATTTATTGCTTCCCAGTTCTGGAGGATAGACATCTAATGTGTCAAAATCAAAGATCCTGGGATGGCCGTGCTCCCTCTGAAACTGTAGGAGAGAATCCGTCCTTGTCTCCTCCAGCATGTGATACTGGCTGTCAGCCCTTGGGGTTCCCTAGCTTGTAGCTGCATCACTGTAATCTCTGCTTTCTCCTGGTGTGTCTTTGTCCTCACGTGGCCATCAAATCCGTGTGTGGGAACCGCGTTTCCCTTAGCTCACAAAGACACCACTCATACTGAATCAGGGCTCGCTCTAATTGACCTTTTCATAATTTGATTGTAGGCAAAGACCCTTTTACCACATAGGGTCAGATTCACAGATTGGGGGGGTTGGGGGGGTTGGGACTTCAACATACCTTTGGGAGGGACATAGATGGACCCATAACAAATGGGGGGCATCAGCATGACAGGATTGCTCTTTCTGGATTTAGTACACCCGACTCTCTCAATTCAGAGACTTCCCATGGGTTTTCTCCTTTGTCTTCATTACTTTTGTGCCCACTGCTAGCTCATGTTCCAGTGTTGTGTTGGGGCCAGGTGGCCCCAGCTGATGAGAGCTACTTGTTACATTTTCAGGAGCTCATTCCCCAAAATAGCCATTATTAAAAATTAAAACATATAAATTCACAATTAAACTTAAAACAGAGGTAATACCTTCTCAAAACTGATAACTGTCCAGTTTGCTACATTTGACAATTATCAATCTATGTCTGTTAAGTTACTTACTTCTATTATATGTGCCTAGGGGAAATACAAAATAACATTGTTCTTATCTCTTCCTGTGTCTACGTTCAGTGACATCAACTTGGTAGCTGAAAACCAGTCACAGAGGGAGTATTTATATCACAAAAAGACATCAACACTACAAATCAGGGCTTGTTTCTCCGTGGATAACTAGTTGTTAGATACTTACCAGATATCACTGGTTAAGTCTTATTCTTCTGGGCCTCATCTTCCTTTCCACAAACTGGATCTCTGTAGCAGTCACTTAAACTCTTTGCTTCAATTATTCTCTCTCTCTTATTTCCTAGTCCCATTCCTCACAGGACTGATACTTTGTAATTGTGTGTATGGAGACACCATGTGAGAAGTTCCTAGAATGTAGAAAATCGATTCTAATGAGAGAATCTGGAAATTGAATACAGGAAGGAAAACTTGCCTGTGGCATCACGACCTCCTTGCCGCGTGTTCTGCGGAGTCTTCGGGTAACCTTGGGAACAGCATCAGATGACAGTGGGCTGACTGTAGGCTTTAGAACAATAAATGCTGCCTCTGAAAAGATAGGTCAGCAGAGCGGAGTTGCTCTGGAGTACTTGAACCTAGTAATGAGGCCAGGACAGCAGAGGAGGTAGGCATTATGGCTCACTGCGAGACTACCACTGAGTATCTATATGTTGGCAGTCAAATCTTTAGTTAGGGAGAAATCCATTCCAGCCCCAGACTTAGTTACCAAGGCCCAGACTTAGAAAGCATGGCAGAACGGAAAGAGAAAGGGTCCCCTGGTGGCTCAGTCAGTTACGTGTCTGACTTAGGTTTCGGCTCAGATCCTGATCTCAGGGTTGTGGGATAGAGGCCTGCGTCTGGCTCCATGGCACCCAGAGCAGAGTCTGCTTGTCGCTCTCCCTCTGCTCCTCCCCCTACATGTGCACTCTCTCTCTTCCCCACTCTAAAATAATAAATAAATAAAGCCTTTTAAAAAATGAATAGAAAGAGAAGTACTAAGGTATTAAAATCGACCTTCCATTTCCTAAGTGACCTTCCACAATCTACTTAATCTCTGCACTTTGGTTTCCTTATCCCCCAAAGGGGGTTACAAGAGAAACCTCCTGGGATACCAGAGCCACTGCTCATGTTTAAGAAAGTTCTGTGTGGGGACGCCTGGGTGGCTCAGTGGGTTGAACAGCTGCCTTCGGCTCAGGTCATGATCCCAGCGTCCTGGGATCGAGTCCCACATTGGGCTCCTTGCTCCGCAGGGAGCCTGCTTCTCCCTCTGACTCTGCCTTCCACTCTGTCTGCCTGTGCTCGCTCTCGCTCGCTCGCTCTCTGACAAATAAATAAATTAAAAAAAAAATCAAAAAAAAAAAAAAAAAGAAAGAAAGTTCTGTGTGAATTAGTAAAGGGCTCCTGCTCTGAGCTGTTGCAGTTCCTCCAACTAGTGGCTTGGCAAAGAAGAGCATTTGTGTCAATGTACAGGTGTCTCTTCCTTGTGGCACTCCTAGTCAGGGACAAGACTACTTGTCCTCAAGTACAGGAAGCATACGGCACAGCCATTCGTTTTGGCCCAGTGTTGATGTCAAGATTGAAGAAGGGCACGTATTAAAACCCAAGCTCTGACACTCATAAATATCAATTCCCGTGTCTGAAAGTCCCTCCTCTCTTTTGTCCCTCTTTTATTTCTCCCAGGCCATTATTAAGTAGGAAGTCCTTACCCTTAAAGACACAGAGATGGGCCCCTTTGGCTCCTACAAGAGTGTCTGCTTCAGAACTAGAACTGGACAACTAAGAGTCCTATACCTTGTTCTCATGTAAGGGGACCTCCCCATACACACACCTGTGCCATTACTCCTAAAGTGTTCTTTCCTTTTAGAGGTGTCCTGGGTAGATTCTGAGGGAGCCTAAGTTCAAGGAGCATGAAATACAGCTACCTTTGTTAATGTGCCAATAAACCTGGTCAGTCCCAGCTGTAAAAAACAAATGAGTAAAACCTGTTTTCCCTTGTTCCTTACATTATGTCAGTACCTGGCAGTTGTTTATGTTTAAAGAGTCAACAGAAGGCAGGCAAGGGACCAGGGAACATGATAAGTGTTTAAGGGGTGTGATTTACTACTCAGCGATGCGCCAGTGATGTGGTATGAATTAAAAACAAGGAGTCTTCCAGGAGAAAAGATTTCTTTAGAGATGTAATTAATTGACCTGGCTTGAGTCTCTACTTTCCCAGGGAAGTAGTTGTCAGTGAAGTGCTTTCAACACTGCCCGGGCTGTCATTATTATTCAAGTTCATGCTGCAAAGTCATCTTCACTTAGAATCTTAGCATTCACCATGAAAAAATTCATAGGTTAGGCTTTTGTATTGCCACGTGCCTTGGGATTTATCCTCAGAATTAGGAAGCAAATGTAGCCAGCAATTAGTTTCAACATTTGTTTCCAGAAATGAATTTTCCCCCTATCTGTCAGATTTGGCTCAGGGTTCTTTTTCAATTTAATCTTTGTTAGCGGCATGAAAAACTGTTAAATGTTCAAGCATAAGCAAGTCATTACTCCATATCTAAACCCTAGAGAGCTGCTGGTTGTCATGGTAATGTGACTGCACGTGTGAAGTAGGCATTGGCAGCCTCACATTTTCATTAAAATACCGTGCATATTTGCATGAACTCCTGCCCAGAGCATTGTTACTGGGTTCCATTCCCCCCCAGCCCCATTGTCCCATAATAGTGCCAAGGGATTTCTTATTTCAGAACCAAGCTTGCTAGGGTTTGTTGCATTTATTATTGATCTGTCTCAGAAGGAAGTTGAGCTGTATTCAAAGCTCACCATGTATGAATGGAGAGCTGACTATAGGTCTGTCTTACTCTTCCCCTGAACCAAGTTTTTTTCTACTGAATGGTTTTAATTAGTTTCTTTATTTTGCCTCCCCCCATACTCCTATATCTTCCTTCAAATATCTCCCTCTGGACTTGTAATGTTGCCATTGCTCTTGATGATGTAAGTTTCTGTTCAGTTTACCACCCCGCCTTCCCCATGACTTCTTTCCAGGACCTCCATTAGTTTGCTTTGGGATTAGGGCCATGATCATATTAATACATCCACTTGATCATTTTATTTACTCAATTGGTAAATGTTTATTGCTTACTGTATGGTAGCCTAGGTGTTGGATCCCAGATACACAAGGGCAATAATTAGTTAGTAAGAGATATAATATGCCTTTGCTGCCTATCCTGTGCTTGATTGAATGGTCTGTGTTTTGGGGTGCCTGGCTGGCTCAGTCAGTTGGATGTCTGCCTTCCACTTAGGTCATGATCCTGGAGTTCCAGGATCAAGTCCTAAGTCACACTCCTGGCTCAGCGGGGAGTCTGCTTCACTCTCTGACCCTCCCCCACCTCCTACTCTCTCTCTCTTTCAAATAAAATAGAAAAAGTCTTAAAAAAAAAAAAAGTAAATGGTCTGTATATCTTAGGCAACTACTTTCCACCAAAGGTTCCATCAAACCTGCCTGCAAAGGTTTGCAGCATACAAACTCTGTTGAGTCCCACAGATTATCAAATAGTATGAGTTTACTTTTGTTCCCACAACATTATTTAAACATTCTTTTGTTGATCTAAAGGCTTGAATCAATACACTAGGAAGTGTCAGTGCAGTGACAATGCGGTAATATGCAGATTATAATGGCTATTGAATATGGTGTAACACATATCAACTCCGTCTCTCACATCCACACACAGACACACAAAGCCTCATTCACACACACTAAAGTTAAGAAACAAGAGTCTTGATCCACAATTAAAGAACTGCATTTTCTAGAATCTCATAGACGTCCCATAGGATGCTTCACTGTACTTTCAGAATTGCCTCTGTTCATCCTGCTCCTTATACTTGGGAATTTCTACCAAACACCTGGAGAACACCTCATCTTGCAAAATTCTCTGCAAATATCACTTCTTATTTGAAGTGTTTTATAAAAATAACAGGAAATAAAGGAGAAGAACTTACAGTGAATGTATATATATATTTTAAATTCTGGCAGTAAATCCCAATGTGTGTGTGTGTACATATGTGTGTATATAAAATGGAGGTATTGGAATGCAAAGTGTATTTATTGCCACAGATTGTTAATAAGAAATTTGAAAATGTGGCATTACATAATACACGTAAAGCATTTCACGTGATATTACCACATAAGAGGAGAACACAAAGTTTTGCCACAAAGGCAAGATAGGAGATTTTCAAGGATGGGCGGATTGATAGTGTGCAATACATCAGAAAACAAAGAGGATGAAATTTGGGAGAAGATTATTCTGTTGGAAATAATTAACTTGTAGAAAATCAAATGTGGTCTATAAAACATGATTTAGTCTGCAAATATTTATTATTAACAACACACACAGTAACATTGTTTTATGATGCTAAATGATAATAAAGGATATAAATAGAAAGCTATACCTGGAAAGAAATTAACAAGATGATTTCTATATAGAAGCTATTAACAATGAGGGTCCTCTCTGTGGCACAGTCAGTTAAGCATCTACCTTCAGCTCAGATCATGATCCCAGGGCTCTGGGATGAAGTCAGTGGGGAGCCTGCTTCTCCCTCTGCCTGCCACTCCCCCTGCTTGTGCTCTCTCTCTCTCTCTAACAAATACAATTTTTTTTTTAAAAAGAAACTATAATAAACAATGGATAACAGATCCATTCCTTTAAGTTTGTCCCTTCAAAGGCAGAAAATAATTACACTATATATATGAGTATAGGTAATATAGATATGGATATAGATTATAGTTTTCTTGGTCTTGAAAAGTTTCCAGTTAAAAAAAAACAAGCTTGGGACTTGGGATGTCTGAAAACTTTATGAGACTTTGTTTTGTTTTGTTTTGTTTTTTTCTCTGTCTGATAGGCCATGATACTTTGGATGCATTCCCAGTTGGGGGTGGGTGAGTCTAGAGATCAGCTTTATGGTTTGTCCCGCTAGGTCTGCAGACTACAAACACAGCAGTAGCTTCCAGTTCATCTCAAAGAAGTAAGAAAGTCTCTTCTTGGGTGCAGATAGCCTTTCACCCACTTTCTCATAAAAATACAAGATTTGGGGTAAGGTTCTTAAGGTGTTCAAATAATTCTCCCCAAGCATCTGGAAGGTGTTGCATGGAGGGGAAAAGCAGGAGAATTGGGGGAAGGTGAACAGAGAGGAAGTCTAATACCTCACTCCTTTTACTGCTCTAGAGGGAAGGCCTCACTGGGGGGTGGGGGTGGGGTTCCCAGTATGCCCTCCTCACACCCCAAATTCTTGGCCTCATCTCCCACCCTCTACTGAATTCCACCTCTTTCCATTTTTTTCTAGAACCAGTCACACTTTCCTACAAAAATACTTAGTCTCCCTATATCTCATCAAGTGTCTTGTAAAATTATCAAACTCAGAGGTTACATTTGCAAGGTTTTTTTTTCTCTGTTCAGTTACATTTTGCTCTGTAGAAGTGTATCCATGTCCATTTGTTCATCACTCCCTCAAACAAAGGCTGATAGATTCTTGGTCCCATACATAAAGGGGTGAGGAGAAATACTGGACATCTTTTGCTACCTCCTGTGGTTGTACTCTCCCAGCCGTGATATTCAACCATGTCTGTATTTAGAATTACCTGGCAAGCTTGCAACAAGACCCATGCCTATACCCACGTTAAACCAATTAAATTAGAGCCCTTGAACATGGGTTGCGGGTATCACTTGTCTGTTTATTTTGTTTTCAAGTTGCTCTGGTAATTCTAATGCATGTCCCAGTTTGATGACCACTGCCCTAGACAGTACTTCTTAATCTTCCAAGGCATGTAAGTCATCTGTAGCTTCTATAAAAATGCAGTGGAACCTGAGATTGTGTCGTTATAGCAAGCCCCTAAGAGATGTGAACACTGTTAGTTCTACTGTTGGTTCTACACTTTGAATAGCCAGGTTCTAGAATACTTAAAGTTAATCACATCTCACCATTTAATTGTCATCTGAAATATGTCTCTTCCTACTCAAGCTCCAAGTGGGAAAAATTATTACTCTCCTGTGAGCAAGCCCTGGTTTTAGATCCTAAAAAATATCTATTGGAAAATAAAAAACATCTTGCCATGTCAGAAAATTTACAACTCACTATACCTGCTCAGTACAGCTCATCCAAATCTTTAAGTTCAGTTGAATAAATTAGCGGTGTTTATTGTCCACTGTGGTTCTATGGAAACATTTAGGGCATTGGGAACTCTTTTTGTGTATCCTACAGAGACAGGAACAGATCTAGTACAGTTCTGGATTAGGACTTTCGAAACTGGATTCTAGTCTCAGCTCTGCTGACTTATCCTAATGAGGTCTGAAAAAAAATTTAAAAATATTATGAAGTGGCTTAGAAACCATAAGGAACTGAAAAGACTGTCACTTGACTTAGGTCGTGTAGCTAATACATGGTAGAGCCAAGTCTTTATCTCTCTTGAGTCCATGCTCAAGTCCACACTACGAGCTTGAATGGAGAGTCAGAGATGAGTTTTAAACACAGGAAAAAGATACTCCCCCCCCCATTCCAGAGAGATTGTCCCAACCACATGATTGGACAGGGCAAAAATGGAGGCTTGGAGACCAATTAGGATTCCTCCTCTGAGTTGTTACAGTCTCATGGGTTTATCAACATCTTTTGAGAACTGAGAATATGTCTTATTTTTCTTTGGGTTATCAATACCTAACACAGTTTGGGGAATATAGTAGATATTTATTGAGGGACTAAATGACTACTATTTGAATTATGTAAAAGAGAAATTATGAACACCTAAACTAAGGCAGTGGCAGTGGGGTTAGAGGTGGAATGGAGTAGAACACTAGATGAATGCATTTTTGCCAGGCAAATAAATTAATGTTACTTTTAACGCCAAAACGTTTGAAATTCAGAGGGCTTTTCTAATATTGTTAATTCAAAGGATACACTCAAATGGTGGATATATCACACACCACTGGAGGATGAAAAAGGAAGTAATGAGGGTAATGAGCCATGAGCACTGTTGGAAATCATTCCACGCAGGCAGCCTCATCCTCTGGATCGAACAGGTAGGATGGCTGTAGATTAGGAAATGTGATGTAAAGCTCTGATTTTCAAGTCAAAAGATTGTTTTCAGGGGTGCCTTGGTGGCTCAGTTGGTTAAGCTTCCAACTCTTGATTTCAGCTCAGGTCATGATCTCAGGGTTAAGGGATAGCCCAATGTCAGGCTCTATGTTCAGGAGCGTGGAGTCTGCCTAAGATTCTCTATCTCTTTGTCCCTCCTCCACCTCTCTCTCTCTCTCTCTCTCTCAAATTAAAAAAAAAAATCTTTTTAAAAAAGGTTGTTTTCAGGACTCTGTTTTGCAGGAGAAGGGATGAGACATCAGTTAAATCAGAGCCTCTTACTTTTCATTATGACAACAGAGTAATGGTGCAGGGAAGAAATGAAATGAGAATGAGAACAGCCCTTTTAAAACAATATTTTTGTTCCCCAAATTTCAGTATTGATTAGACTGTTTTTAGTGCAAGAGCAGCAATGCATCAATCATACTTATAGTTGAGTTTTAATGTGAATCTGGTGACTTATCATCATCTGTAAATTTCCCTATTATGAAAATATTAATACTGATATTGGAGATTATTAACACTTAATGTTATATTATATTATAAAATATGTAATATAAAAGCCACTAGAAAATTATTTACACATTTGTATATTTTAAATTTTCTGTAATGAATATATATAGGTTTTATCATTGGCAAATAGCTGAAATTGTTGTTTTTCATAACTCTGAAAGTATATTGGCCAGTGATTTTTATTTAGGAGTTAGGAATGAGAAGAGGTTCATAAATTTAAAATGAGAAAAATCATTTTTAGTGCTTTAATAGATGGAAGGCCAAATTTAGACTCTGAACACAATTTTTCAAAGGTTTCTACTGGAAAAGAGCAGCCTTGCTGCCACAAAACTGGTCCAAGCAAGAAGATATACACAGAACTAAATGTCCAGCACCTGCTATGGATGACCTTTTGCTGAACAATCTTTGGAAGAGCATTTGTTCTGCAATAACTGTCATGTACAGACAGAAGCAGGGTAAAATGAAAGTTGTTTCAGTTTCCTTCTATTCAACTTAGAGACTATAATAGCAAGAACACAAACTACTAGCTAATCTAAATATCTAAGTTCCTGAGACTTCGCTAAATTTTGTTTGTTACTCAGAATACACCAAGCATTTGGACAAGGTGATGCTGTTAACAAATCTGGATATTTCAGTAAATTGAGTGATTGGGTGGGGTCACAGAATGGACATTTTCTTTTTTGGCAAGTTTCAGAGCATCATAGAATGCTGTGAGCTAAAAGAGCATTTAAGGAGAGTGTGGCTTTTTTTTTTACTATATATTTTTAAAATTAACGTATAAGGTATTATTTGTTTCAGGGGTACAGGTCTCTGATTCATCAGTCTTATATCATACCCAGTGCACATTACAATACATACCCTCCCCAGTGTCCATCATCCAGTTATCTCATTCTACCACCACCTCCCCCCCTCCAGCAACTCTCAATTTGTTTCCTAAGATTAAGAGTCTCTTATGGTTTGTCTCCCTCTCTGGTTTTGTCTTGTTTCACTTTTCCCTCCCTTCCTCTTTGATCCTCTGCCTTGTTTTTTAAATTCCTCCTGTCAGTGAGATATGATAATTATCTTTCTCTGATTGACTTACTTCACTCAGCATAATACCCTCTACTTCCATCCACTTGTTCTGAATGGCGAGATTTCTTTCTTTTTTTTTTTTTTTTTTGATGGCGAGTAGTATTCCATTGTATATATGTAACACATCTTTATCCATTCACGTCTCCATTGATGGACATCTGGGCTCTTTCCATAGTTTGTCTATTGTGATCATTGCTGCTATAAACATTAAAGTGCAGGTGCCCCTTCAGATCACTACTTTTATACCTTTGGGGTAAATACCCAGTAGTACAATTGCTGGGTCATAGATTAGCTCTACATTCAACCTTTTGAGGAACCTCCATACTGTTATCTAGAGTGGCTACACCAGCTTGCATTCCCACCAACAGTGTAGGAGGGTTCCTCTTTCTCCACATCTTCACCAACATCTGGCATTTCCTAATTTGTTAATTTTAGCCCTACTGACTGGTGTGAGGTGGTATCTCATTGTGATTTTGATTTGTATTTCCCTGATGCCAAGTGATGTGGAGCACTTTGTCATGTGTCTGTTGGCCATCTGGATGTCTTCTTTGCAGAAATGTCTGTTCATGTCTACTGCCCATCTGCCCATTGCTTGATTGGATTCTTTGTTCTTTGGGTGTTGAGTTTGATAAGTTCTTTATAGACTTTGGGTACTAGCCCTTTATCTGAAATGTCGTTTGCAAATATCTTTGGAGAGTGTGACTTTGAAAAAAAGTAGGTATGAATTCAAATTCAGGTTCTACGTCTTTCTAGCTGGATGCATGAAGGCAAGTTACTGGACCACTCTCAGCCCTGTTGCCTTTACTGCAAAACTGGGGTAGTTTTTACATAGCTAGGTACACTGTTGTAAGGATTAAGAAAGACTGTGTAAGTAAAGCATTATCTTTTCTTAAATTTCTTGGTGTCCAATAATATACATGTCTTCAATGCAAGAATACCAGACAAATGGCCAACTAGACTCTGATTTTTTTGAGTATGGTACTTTGTAAAGTTACCTATCCCACTGTTGAACACTCCTTCTACTTTATAACTTCTCTTTGGTCATTTTGTTGAAGTGTTCTGACCCTCTGACTGACCCACCTGTTTTTAGTTCTGCATTTGTCTGATTTTGCATTTAATAAACTGCTTTAATTCTGCAGTGGAGGAGGCAAAAGCCAAAACGTGTTAGTCTTTGCCCTCACAGTTTATAATCCTGGTGACAAGACCAGGCAATAAATAAATACATAAAATGGAACCAGAGATCAGGAAGATGTAAACTAAGCTAATGACAAATATTTGTTGAAATGCCTTGAGATCAATTCAATCAAATCATTGCCCATACCTGGGCCTGAAATTCTAGGAACATAATCCTTAATATTATGTGAGTCTTCAGTATAAGGAAAATTGTCCTTATTAGATTTTTTTAATTTTCAAAATAATAAATTTATATATTTAGAAAATGAAAGACAGAATTACAAAATAGAAAAAAATATGTTCCTCTTCTCTTTGCCAGCTTCACTTTCTGGACGTGATTACTTTGAATCCTTTCTACTTTTATATCTCCTAGTGGTCACCTCCATTATTATCAGCAAAATATTTATAATTTTATTGCTTGATCAATTAAATTCAAATAGCATCTATTTACTTAGCATAATGAAAAATGAGATGTTAACTGACTCACTATTTGCCATTCTACATTTGACAGTTTTTAATGATTCCATTACTACATATCATTTCTTAAATATTTACATCAATTTATGAAGTGTACCAAACTCTACCTCTTTTTTTCATTTTTTTTCTCCCCAACTTTATTGAGGTAAGATTGACAAATATAAATAGTACATATTTAAGGTGTGTGGGCTAATGTTTTGATACACACTTACATCGTGTAATCATCACCACAATCAAACTAACATATCCATCACCATACATGACTACTATGTTCTTATCTTTTCTTCTGTTTTTTTCTTTTTTTTTTTTTAAAGATTTCATTTATTTATTTGACAGAGAGAGAGAGCACAAGCAGGCAGAGGCAGGCAGAGAGAGAGAGGAGGCAGCAGGATCCCTGCTGGGCAGAGAGCCCTATGCGGGACTCGATCCCAGGACCCTGAGATCATGACCCGAGCCAAAGGCAGTGGCTCAACCCACTGAGCCACCCAGGCGCCCCTGTTTTTTTCTTTTTTTTCCCCTTCTTTCTTTCTATGGTGAGAACACTTAAGATTTACCCTTTTAGCAAATTTCATGCATGTGATAACAGCTGAAGGAGACTAACAACATGGACTCCATCTTTGGCCCTCTATCTTGTTCATGTCTGCCCAGTGACCTTCCCAGGGCTTAGAGTTCCAGATCCCGTGGAGGGTAATGTATGCTCGGACAGGAATGTGGGAAGGCTGATCTTAGTTACAGTGGTACACAGAAGGCTCCACTTTAGGAAACTCGTAGAGATCTTTTGGTGCACAGCTGTACCACTTTAGATAACTTCCCTGTGACCTCATCACCATGTCCCTCACTCCATAAGAGCTGGCGATTAAGTTTGGAGCTGGGTGCAGAATGGCTGCTCACAGCCTGGGTCCCCACTCTGCCTGATCTCTCCCCATCAGTAAGTTACCCTGAATTAAACACTGTATAAATGGTATGGAGTGCTTGCTTTGTTTTGGGTCTTAAAGTACCTTCTCAGTAGGAGGATATGTTACTGACCCTCCTGCAACATCTAAGAGCAGTATTGTTAAGTATAGTTTCATTGCTGTGTATTAGATCTTTAATCTCTAGATCACTTTGAGCAGTATGAACATTTTAATATATTAATTCTTCCAATTCATGAATACAGGTGTCTTTTAATTACCTATGTCTGCTTTAATTTCCTTCATCAGTGTTTTATAATTTTAAATAACACAAATATACAAGTCTTTCACCTCTTTGGTTTATTCCTAAGTATTTATTCCTTTGGTTGCTACTGTGAATGAGATTGTTTTCTTAATTTTCTTTTTTGATAGTTTGTTGTTTGTGCATAGAAACATGACTAAGGGGTGGCTCAGTCGGTTAAGCGTCTGCCTGCAGTTTGGGTAATGATCCTAGGGTCCTGGCTTGAGCCCCACATTGGGCTCCCTGCCCAGCCCAAGCCTGCTTCTCCCTCTCCCACTCCCCCTGCTTGTGCTCGCTCGCTCTCTGTCAAATAAAAAAAATAAAATCTTTAAAAAAATGACTGATTTTTGTATATTGATTTTGGATTTTGCAACTTTACTGAATTTGTTTCTCCTTAAAAAAAAAAAAAGATATTATTTATCTATTTGAGTGAAAGAGAGAATAAGAGAGTGAGCACAAGCTGGGGGAGGAAGTAAAGGAGAGGGAGACGCAGACTCAATGCTGAGCAGGGACCCCAACGCAAGGCTCCATTCCAGGACCTTGGGATCATGACCTGTGCCAAAGGCAGACATTAAACAGACTGTGCTTCCCAGGCACCCCTGTTTCTTATTTCTAAAGGTTTGTTTGTTTTTTTTTTTTTGGTTAAGTCTTTAGAGTTTCTATACAAATGATCAATTATCTGCAAACAGAGGTAATTTTACTTCATACTGATATGGTTGCCTTTTATTACTGTTTCTTGTCTAGTTGCTCTGGTTAGGGCTTCCAGAACTGGGTATCTTTGCCTTATTCCACATCTTAGAGGGAAAGCTTTCAGTCTTTCACAGTTGAATATGATGCTCACTCTGAGTTTTTCATATATGGCCTGTATTGTGGTGAGGCAATTTCCTTCTACAGCTACCTTGTTAAGGGTTATTGTAAAGGAAAGATGTTAAATTTTGTCAAATGCTTTTTTGCACTTATAATCATGAGGGCATTTTTTTCTTCCATTGTGGTAATGTGGTGTATCACATCAATTGATTGACATATGTTAAACCATTCTTGCTTCCCAGGAAAAATTCTACTTGGTCATTATTGTGGTCAACTTTATGTCAACTTAACTGGTCTCAGAGATGTCCTATAGCTGGTAAAATGTTATTTTTGGGTGCATCTGTGAGGGCATTTCTGGGAGAGATTAGCATTTAAATTGGTAGACTGAATAAAGATCTCCCTCAACTATGTGTATGGGCATCATTTAATTTGTTGAAGGCCTTAGTAGAACAAAAAGGTGGAGAAAGAGTGAATTTGCTCCTTTTGCTTGAGCTAGGACATCCATTTTTATCTTGCTATTGCACATTGGCCCTCCTAGTTTTGGGGCCTATAGACTTGATCTAGAATTCACAACACCAGCTCTCCTAGTTCTCAGGCCTTTAGACTTGAACTGTATTACATAACAGCTTTCCTGATTCTCCAGCTTGCAAATAACAAATTGTGGGTCCTCTTGGTCCCTATGGTTACATGTGCCAATTCCTATAATCTCCTCTCATACAGATATATGTCATATTGGCTTCTTTCTCTGGAAAACTCTGATTAAGTGGTGCCTGGGTGGCTCAGTCAGTTAAGCATCTGCCTTTGGCTCAGATCATGATCCCAGGGTTGTGAGATCAAGCCCCATATCAGGATCTCTGCTCAGAGGGGAGCATGCTTCTCCCTCTGCTGCCCCCCCCCATGATTGTGCTCTCTCTCTCTCTCTCCCCCACCACCATGTTCTCTAATAAATAAATAAAATCTTAAAAAGAAACTCTGATTAATAGTCAGAGTATTTGATCCTTTTAATGCACTGTTGAATTTGGTTTACTAGTATATTATTAAATTTAATCGTTCTTTTCCTATCAATTTTATTTATTTAAAAGATTTTATTTATTTATTTGACAGAGAGAGAGAGACAGCAAGAGAGGGAACACAAGCAGGGGGAGTGGGAGAGGGAGAAGCAGGCTTCCTGCTCAGCAGGAAGCCTGATGTAGAGCTTGATCCCAGGACCCTGGGACCATGACCTAAAGCCACCCAGGTGCCCCTTTTCTTATCAATTTGAGACAGTATTTTTTAACTTCCTATTGCATAAGATGAAGATATTAGCATGTTTATAATTCTGTCATGTTTTTTTTTGTTCTCCCTTCTCAAAACCTCTGCCAGAAATACATATTGTTTTCCACTTGGGGGGAGTGTTAAAATATTTGTAAAGTAGTTGGCCCAAGGAAGCTACCACAGGATGGAGACTTAATAGAGATTTAGGTCAGAGCTAGGGATGAAAAATACAAACAACTGGCCTCTTCTATGTCCTATGTGCTTGGACACACACTCAACTTTCAGGATAAAAACTAATGGAAGAATCATTATGCATAACAGATTTTTTTCTTCAATTTTGATAGTGTATGTAGACATCTATAAGTAACATTATTGCATCTAAAAATGGGCAGTTTGGTCTCAAGAAGACTCTATACTTACAATGCAATTTGCTTATGATAAACCGGAGGAGAAAAAAAGGAAATATACATGTTTCTAGTATAATTTCTTAAATAGAATATATGTAAGGGTGTTTATAAGCATTGTATAATAATTCGGGGGATATTTTTTCCCTGCAAATATGAGTATGCTTTTTAAATTAAAGCATCTTATTATACATTTTAATGCCCCATATGAAAAAATCAAATAATATATTCAGTAGGTCATAATGTTTGCATAACATCTTTAGAACATCATGAAAATAAAGCAATTCCCAGTTTTGACTAAGGACATTGGCTGACATTTTACTTCCAACATGTTACATTCTGTTTTTATATTTTTAAACAATGGCAAAAATTCAGAATAGGAGAAGCCAAGCTGCTTTTGTTGGCTCTGGATATGCCTTGCTTTTGTGAGTTTCAGCCAAATATTTGACACCAGTTCAGCTGACTTTTTGATTGTTAATTTCAGAAATGGGCATAATCCCACTTATGTAGTTCAGATGTACTTCTCTAAGTTCTCCAAGAACCATGTCATTATTTTCAAAATGAAGATTCACATAACACAATCTTCTAGTTAGAAATGATTACAATATGAAAGAAGAAGCAAGGTTTTAAGTCAGGCATTCTAGATTTGAGTTCTGACTTCAAAACTTTTAAATCTTAGGCAATTAACTTGAGCTCTCCAATCTCATTTCTTTGAGTGAAAATAAAGATGGTAATACTCATCCTATGTTAGCCATAGGATCTAGCAAATCATTGTCATAACCATAATAGGTCATAATCAGAATAATGAGAGGAGGAAGGGCAGTGGCAGTTATGGAAGGAGTGATAATAGTAGTAACAGTGCTAATAGAAAGTAGAAGTCTTGTGAATAATGTTTACAGTAACATTTACTGAATTACTTTTGATGTATCAGCTAGTATCTGAAGTAGTAGAATGTCTAAATCAATTACAACCTTGCAACAAACTTACAGCCCTAGATCTTTAGATCTGAGCGGGAGTGGACAAAGGAGGCAAGAGAAAGATATGCATATTATTATGACATGACCCAGGTAGAGAAGGAGCAGATCACGAAAGACCGCTGAGAACTTTGGACGTTAGTGAGTGAAATGACAGTGACAAAGAGGAGACTTAAGATGCCTAGAAAGAGCCCCAGGAGCAGCCTGATGGCAGGATTTGGTAAAGTTTTCTAGAGGAGGAAGTTCAGGTCTGAACTGAGAGACTATGGGCTGTTCCTTCTCACTTAGGTTTTCTATCTTTGGAAATTTTTGTCTTCCTCCATAGCTGAAATAAATACGATCTTTTTTATATTGATTTTTCAGTGGTGTCTTTGGAAGAAAATTCATTTGTAATATATTATGATACAGTATTGCTAAGATTAAATTTTTATGGTTGTTATCTAGTTTCTCAACAGTTTTCATTAAAATTTGTTAATTTAAGGGCTCAGTGGGTTAAAGCCTCTGCCTTCTTCGGCTCAGGTCATGATCCCAGGGGCCTGGGATTGAGCCCCACATCAGGCTCTCTGCTCAGCGGGGAGCCTGCTTCCTCCTCTCTCTGCCTGCCTCTGCCTACTTGTGATCTCTGTCTGTCAAATAAACAAATAAAATCTTGAAAAAAAATTTGTTAATTTAGATCTCTTTAAATATCATAATAAAATAAAAATAAGTAAATACGCTGTTTAGTTAAGACTTTTTTTAAGTTCTATCTTATTCATCTCTGTATCCTCAGATATTATTGGCACAGTACCAACTGCTGGAAGATGAGAGAGGAAAAAAAAGAAGAAAGAAGGAAACAGTGATCATGATAATAAATTTCTTTAAGCATCTGATGAATGTTTGTGCAATAGCATTTGGTGGTTTGTTGTTATTCAGGTCCTTTTTGAGGGAGAAAGAAATACTACTTCTTATAGTTTTAGTGATAAACTGATGGTATTTATTAGACAATTACTTGGTCTTGGCTGCCCTTGAAATGAGTAAAAAAATTCACTTGGAAAAGTCTCTTATGTATCTCCTGACTCAAGCATTTAACCTAAGGCAGTTAAAGAGCAAATAGTCAAATAACTAAAAACCACAAGTGGGGTAGAATAATTAGTTACAATAAAATTGAAGAAAAAATGCTATGATCATAATTCTGTTCATAATGTCTGTATTCATAAAAAATGGCTAGAGAAGGAAAACAGTAGAAAAATGCTAACATTTCTTGTTGGGGGCTGAGATTGAATATTTTTTCATTTGTCTCTTCCCTGAAGTGTGTTTATATTACTTTGATAAAGAAAAAATGTAACAAAAGAAAAATAAATTTCTAAGACTGCAAAGATAGATCAAGCCTTTGCAAAGAGGCTCTGTTTTAAAACACTTGCCAGTTTTATAAAATTGGACTCCAGAGTCAAAGCAATCAAGTTAGGAAGGAGTTAAAATCCAAGAACTTCCTTAGCTTCTCTGACAGAATTGATAGTTATCATCCACTCCTATGAGTATTATCATATGTAAATAGCCCTATGTGCAGAATATACTGAGAGACTAGATGGTAAAACAAAAAGAACAGAAACATAGTGTAAATAAAAATCTAGTAAGGAGAACCAACCTGGCCAAAACACCATGTCCCAAATGTTCATCTAGCTCAAGTAGGTCTTCCGGGAGGATTCCTGGGCACTCAAGCAAATGGGTAAAAATATTCAGACAAACAGGGTGCCTGGTTGACTTAGTTGGGAGAGTATGCATCTCTTTATCTCAGGGTCGTGAGTTCAAGCCACATGTTGGTGTGGAGCATACTTCAAGCAAACAAACAAATGAACAAAAATATCCAGAGGAGCAGAATCTGGGAGAACTCTGAAGCCATTCTAAGCTGATTCCCTTTTCTGACATGTCTCTAACTAATTCATAGGCTTGGATCCAATCCCAGGGCAAAGGCTCTAGTAAAAGCTTATGGAGAAACATGAACCAAGTGCTGTAGCGGGGGATATAGGACACAACAAGGCTCTATTGTGGTCATGAACCTAGATGGACTACGGTGTGTGTGGTGTGGAGATGGTGTGTGTGTGTGTGTGTGTGTGTGTGTGTAGTGGAGGGAAGGTGAAGAGGGAAGATAGGGAGAGTAGAGAGAGGATCACTGGAGATTGTGCCAATTCAGGTTGAGAGGAATTAGAAAACTAAATCAAAACAATTAGGTCTTTACTTTCCCTCAGCTCACGTCTGCTCCACAAGTAAGTGAAACTATATAATTGACTCTCTCTGCTTGACTTATTTCACTCAGCATCATCTCTTCCAGTCCCGTCCATGTTGATACAAAAGTTGGGTATTCATCCTTTCTGATGGAGGCGTAATACTCCATTGCATATATGGGCCACAACTTCTTTATCCATTTGTCTGTTGAAGGGCATCTTGGCTCTTTCCACAGTTTGGCGACTGTGGCCATTGCTGCTATGAACACTGGGGTACAGAGGGCCCTTCTTTTCACTACATCTGTATCTTTCAGAGAAATCGGAGGGGGAGACAAACCACGAGAGACTGTGAACACTGAAACAAACTGAGGGTTTTGGAGGGTGAGAGACGGGGGGTTGGGTGAGTCTGGTGATGGTATTAAGAAGGGCATGTATTGCATGGAGCACTGGGTGTGGTGCATAAAGAATGACTCTTGGAACACTAAAAAAATAAAATAAATAAATAAAAATAAAATCTAGAATTTTTACTCAAAAAAAAAAAAGTAAGGTCTTTGCTTGCTCAAAACAAAAGCCATTCTTCCTATTCAATTGAATCACAATGCAGTGTCACTAAGTAAGCATTTTTGCAGAGTTAGCAAAAGGTTAATGATAGAAATTGAGACCTGGAGAATGTGGGAATGTGGAATTAAAGCTGCCCTTTGTGCAGTAAGGACTTTGTTCTGTCTGTCCTCCCAGCATCCCTGGGCAGCTGGAGACAAGACAGATACTGTGAGGTGAGTCAGATGATGCCATCAGAGGTCACCACGGGGGCTTGTGCTGGGGTGAGGGTGTGGTCAGTGGTGATTAAAAGGAACAGATGGATCAAAAGGAAGGAGTTAAGACAAGCTGTGTAGAATCAACAAGTTTTGCAGCAAACAATAGAAATCTGTGCGGGAAGGTGGTTCCTGAGTCTATGTGCAAGTATCCATAACTTGGGAGCTTGTGTTCAGAGATGGGCTCTGGTGGTTGGGAACTAGGTTCATTGATATAATTCACATTAGTTATAACAAAGAACTCCTAAATCTTAGCCACTTAACAGAACAGCACTTTATTTCTCAATCACAGTGGGGCTGGAAGCAGATCTAACAGCTTTCCTGAGAAGGAAACAGGGACTCAGGAAACTGGGGCACCAGATAATTTCTTCTGAACTTCCAGTCTGAGTTAAATGTTTCCATGTTGTGTGACCTTAGCACAGGGCTTTCCCTGAATCGTTACACCCAACCTGGCCTGTTGCATGGCTGTGAATTTTCTTCAGTTGGACTGTTAACCCTGGGAGGCAGCCTATCTTTAGTTTGTGCTGTTACACAAAAGTTATAAAGAAAGATCATATAGAAAACCAGTGTAGGGAATTCACATGGATGGCAATGTTACTTATCACCAGTAGGAAAATAAGGTCAGAATTGGGGCAATCTACAAGTAGAGTTTATTGAGTGTCTACTATATGCCAGACAACAACAATTTGAGATACATTACCTCCATTTTTAAAAACTCTACGATTTTGTGACACTATGATTTTTTCCCCAAGATCGCTCAGGAAACTAGTGCCTGGAATTTATGTTCAGGTCGTTTGATCCAAAGTTTGGGTGGTCTTAATGGTAACTAATTTGCATGACTGGGATAGGTGTTTTAAAATCCCTATTGCCTAGAAAGAGATCTTGTGCTCAGCAAGAGGGTGTGGTCTCAGAGGTCTCAGGAAGAGAACTACAGTTAGAGATCTACGCAGGTCTTTGTAAGAAAGACAATAGACCTTGGGTCAACTTGCTCTTTGAGGCCAGTGAAATTTTATCTGTTTATCCTTCTGATGAAAATCAACTCAGGCATATTTGGTGTTAGAACTCTTGGATTGCAAGTAAAGAAAGCCAGCTGGAGCTAACTGAAGCAAAACAGGGCAACAAATCATAATGGAACAAGGGAACATCGTGGTGCTCAACAGGAAGAATGTGGCTGGGCCACAGGAAGAACTGGAATTTAGTTCTGGGAATAGAAACTATTATGAACCAAGGCAGAAATCTTTCTCTCACCTTGATGTTTCTCTATACATGTTTCTTCTCTTTCTCTACAGTTTGGTGTCCTCTGCTCCCCCAACTTACAAAGCCATACATGTTGCTCTTAATTCTACTTATTTGTCATTAATTTTACAAAGCCAGAGAAAGACTATAAATAGGTCAGCTTTTATCAGGTGCCTACCCATGGACCAATAGACCTTTGCCAGAATGAGAACCAGTAGTGAGCAGGAAATAGTGAAACGAATCATAGTCTAAAAAAAACAGACTTCTAAAAGAACTAACATGGACGAACTAAGAATGTATCTCTTGCAAGGGGAAGGCAATTAGGGTTCTTTCAAAGGAATCCAGTACATTGACCATCCCTACAGCTGGTAGCTAAGAAGAACATGGGATTTGGAGTCAAGCAGATCTGGATCTGAATAGTGTTTTATCAGTGCCTATAAACTTGCATAGATCATTTTGGCTCTATTTAAAATAAATTCAGGTTTCTTTTTATAGGTAATATTGGCATTATAACTCTTAGTCTTCATGATTACTACAGTGCTTGACAATAAAGTATGTAAAATAAATCACCCACAGTGGGTGCTAAAAGCTGACATTTGCCATTATTAATTCTTCTTGAATTTTCCTTTCCTTTGTATTTGCTATCCATATGAAAGTGAGCATCATCCTCTAAAACCATATAGTTTTTTTTTAAAGATTTTATTTACTTATTTGACACACACAGAGAAAGAGAGAGAGAATACAAACATGGAGAGCGGCAGGCAGAGGGAGAAGTAGGGCTTTGCGGGGAGCCCGATGCAGGATATAGGACTCAATCCCAGGACCCTAGAATCATGACCTGAGCCAAACGCAGATGCATAACCAACTGAGCCACTCAGGCGTCCCAAACATCCAGGTTTTATAAGAACTTCACACTCCAGTGAAATGGGAACCAGTGTGCTATGACTATTAACCACACAGGTTTCTTTATCACATCCAATCTTTGCACATTGTGTCTAATTTGGTAAACAATGCTGATTTATTTTCCAGTCTTGGATAGGTTTACTAGTGAAAGCTTTCCAATGTGTCACTGAAAAAAATTTAAGCATGAAACTGTCTGGAGACAGGACTTTGGAGTTTGTAAATTCCTTCTGGTTACAGTTTATCTTTTTCTAAGTGATTGGTGGCTAGTATTTTTGTCTTCTGTTCTTTTGATAGCTTCTTCAAGAATCCTGAGTTTCTAAACATCTCAGGAGACACCTTGGAATGAAAAGGAAATAAAGTCTCCAAACATTGTATTTGTGGTTTTTTAACAAATCACCCTTGGCTTCAGGACTAAGTTCTGTTCCCAGGGTTCTACCTGCTTAAATATTTTCTAATATTATTGTTTATCTGACTTATTAAAGGCCTGTGTATCCAGGCAACTTTTCCCTGATTTCTCCAATGCTTTCTTTCCATCAGACTTGCGATGACACTTCTGTTTTAGTGAAATTGATTATGGCTGCAAATGAATGCATTTGTACTTTTCAGTTTCTGCTATAAGGCCAGCCTCATCACAAAGTCACACTAAAAATAAACAGATCTACCCCCAAAACCCTTCAAGAGGAGTGTACATCTTTATCGAGGGTCTTTTGAGGACATTGAGAAAGGGATTAGATGGTACATCAAACACAGAACTTTCTAAGAATCCTACTAGTTCATTATCATTATCCCTCAAATGTCAGGCTCCTTATAGGTACACACATTTCTTCCTTTTTTTTTTTTTTTTCTCTTCTTCTGAGTCTCTACTTTCTGGGATTTGGCTCCCCCAGTCTGTAACCTCTTCTACCAGCTCACAAAACACTAGTTATTTTTATCAGAAACTACACTTTATAGAAAAGGAGGGAGAAAGGGATTGTGTTACTTACAGTTTAGTATTTTTCTCCTGTCTCATAACAATTTCCAGCATAATGCAAAGTGCAACGATAAATGCCATATATTTTTTCCCAATGGTATGGAGATACAATTATCAATATCAATAAAAATATCAATCTCTCAAGTTTATATATAATATGTATTATATGTAACTTATTTATATATAACATATGTATTATATTTTAATTTCCATTTTATAAAGGAGATCAAAGTTCATGGGAACATGATCAATGCACATAATTAGGAAGTAGCAACACACTGTGTACTAAATATTTCTATTTGGAAAGGTTTTTTTAACATATAAGTTTTCAGCTCCATACAGTTCAAACCTTTTTCCTCCCTTATGCACGTTTCTACCAAAGTTAGAATAAGATAGACATAATAGACACTTCAGTCATGTCACAAAGTTGAGTTTATTGGCACCACAGACAGAGGGATATCTCTGCATCAGGAAAGCATACAATAAAGTAACTATAAATGAAAGTGAACTACAAAAGTATTTGCCATTAAACTCAAATCAAAGGAATCCTCAAAAAATTGTTGTTTTATTCACATCTAAAAACACCTGATGCCACACTGATATCACAAGGAAGAATGTAATTAGTTGTCTCAAGTGAGTGTGTATCTAACTTACTGTTGCATGTTTTTTAAAGCATATGAATCCTTAATAATATTATCAAACTGAATCAAAGACTGTATAAATAGAAACCAATGGAAAAAGGCAAAACAAACACAAAAACAAAAAGGCATACCAAATGGACAAGAAATGAAACTGTTTAATTTGCAGATGGCATGATCATCTATGTAGAAACTTCTGAAGTGTATGCAAAAAAAAAGAAAACAGCTAAAACTAGTAAGTGAACTTATATGAATCAACATATAAAAAATAACTAGCATTTTTTAAAAAGATTTTATTTGATAGAGATCACAAGCAGGCAGAGAGGCAGGCAGAGAGAGAGGGGGGGAAGCAGGCTCCCCGCTGAGCAGAGATTACCGATGTGGGGCTCAATCTCAGGACCTTGGGATCATGACCTGAGCCGAAGGCAGAGGGTTTAACCTTCTAAGCCACCCAGAAGCCCCCAAAATCACTAGTATTTCTAGAAAACAATGGAAAATTGGAACACAAAAGAAAAAATACAATTTGTTTTTAAGAGCATCAAAAACACAAAATCTTAGGGATAAATTTGAAGTGTGCAAGACCTCTGCAATGAGAACTAAAAAACACTGCTGAAATAAATTTAATGAGGCCTGAGAAAATGGAAAGATAAGGCACATTTGCTAATTGGAAGGCTGAAGACTTACTAAAGTATGAATTTTCCCCAAATCAATCTAATGGTTCAACTTGATCACGATCAAAATTGTAGCAAGCTTATTTTGTAGTGAAATTGACAAGCAGAGTTTAAATTTATATGTAAATTCTAATGACCCACATTAGTCAAAGCAATTTTAAAAAGAAAAAAAAAAAAACTTATAAACCTGTTTTAAAGACTTATTATAAAGCTCTTTTAGTCAAGACACATAATATTGGTAGAAAGATACGTGGAAAATAATAGATAATATCCAAGATAGACTCATGTATATATGGTAAATTTTGGACAAAGATGCCAATATAATTGAATAGGAATGCATTTTTTTAAAATGGTGCTAGAGGTGCACCTGGGCAGCTCAGTCAGTTAAGCATCTGTCCTAGGCTCTGGTCCTGATCCCTGCCTCCTGGGATCCAACCCTGTATCCTCCTTGATCAGCAGGGAGCCTGCTTCTCCCTCTACCTCCCCGCCTCCCTCTACTAGCGGTCTCTTGTTGACTCTCTCTCAAATCAATCAATAAATATATGTTTAAAAAATAAATAAATAATGGTGCTAGAACAACTGAACATGTGGGTAAAAAATGAACATAGCATGCAGAAAAGATGAAACTGAAATGGATGATAAATATGAATGTAAAATCTAAACTACAAAATCTATAGAAGAAAATATATGAGTAATCCTTGAAAACTAAGAGTAGGCAAGTATTTCTTATTTAACACACAAAAATTATAATTCCTTAGAATTGATAAATCAAACTTTAGCAAAACTTGAAACTTTTGCTCTCCAAAAGACATGAAGAAAATGAAAAGGCAAGTATATGTTGTGAGAAAATATTCACAAAATGTCTATCTGGAAGAAGGCTTTTACCTACAATCCATGAGGAATTCTCACAAAACAAGAAGAAGAAAAACAAGCCAGTACAAAAATGGGTGAAAAGAAGCTAAACAAATCGCCAATAAGCGTATGAGTACTCAACTCCAGGGAAATGCAAACCGGGACCAAAATGAGATATTCATTAGAATGGCTACATTTTGTTGTTGTTTTAATGACAATAAACCAAATATTTACAGGATATAGAACAACTGAAGCTCTTCTCTATTGCTGGTACAAATATAAAATAATACAACCACTTTGGAAAACCGCTTGGCAATTTCTTATAAAGTTAAACATACATCCATATGTTTATGTATGTATCTCTTGCACAGCTGACCATTTAACCAAGGGAATAAAAAAACTTGTACATATAGGGATTTATACTCAAATGTTCATAAAAGCTTTATTTGTAATAGTCCTAAACTGGGAATTAAAACCAATCTAAATATCAACCAACAGGTGACTAGATTAAAAATGCAGGATATCTCTATGATGGATTACTATTCAGTAATTTAAAAGGACAAGTTGCTTATTCACATAGTAATATGTAATAATCATGACACTATTACACTGAATTATAGAAGTCAGGCGCAGAAGAATATGATCCTACTCGTACTGTTTTTGGATAAAAAAGCTTATATTTGATATGGAAATATAAAAGTTTGCATATAAGAAATTGAAAATTACTCTATCACGAGAGAAAGTGGGTAAGTGATTGACTAGGACCAAGAATTGCAACAATTAACCAGGAATGGCACAGAAGAAATGGTTGGTGTGATGAAAATATTTTGTTGCTTGTGGTAGTGATTGCATGACTAGATACACGAATTAACTCTTACGGGAATGTGCACTTCAAATGGGTACGTTTTACTGAATGTAATGTCTCCCTCACTATGTTAAGTAAGTAAATCTTACGTAGGAGTATGAAGCACTGGTCTGAAACGATGTGAAAGCTAGAGGAAATTCAATGAACTTTCTGAGACTTGGGTTTTTTTCACTTACAATATGGATTAAATTCTACTTATTACATTGAAATAAATGATGCAGCATAAGCAAATTGTACTTAATAAGTGATCAATACTTGTCTGTCTTTTCACCTTTAGGTTTTTAAAAATTATCACTCTTAAAAATTAAAAACTTAAAAATTTAAAAATTATCACTCTTTGGGGCCTTTACGAAGTCTTGAATTAAAGCAATCCTCTCAAATACTGTTCAGGAAAACAAAGCAAAACAAAACAAAAAAGACCCAGCTACTTAACATGTCTAGTAATTAGGCATCAAACAGGGCCCTGCTTTAAAAGTTTTTAAACTTTTCCAAAAATTTTTCAAAAACCTTGGTTTTTGAAAAATAAAAAAAAAAAAAGAGAGTTGATGACAAACAACCAGCATCTATTTAAAGTATGCAATTAGATAAATTTTTGGCAGATGGTATACATGTCTAAACCACCACTGACATCAAACACAGGATATTTGCATCACCTCTGAGAGCTTCACTGGGCCCTTTGCAGTTCCCCTTCCCACCATCTTGGTTCCTAGACAACTACTGGTCTGGTTTTTATCACCCTGGATCAACTTGCATTTTTAACTTGCATCTGAATTTTTATGTTAATATCACCATGTGTATATTCATTTTTATCAAATTTCTTTTGTTCAGTACAATGATTCTGAGATTTATCCAAGTTTTTGCATCTACTGGTGGTTTATTCCTTCGAAATGATGAGTAGGTTCCTCTAGAATTTATGTCATATTTTGGTTATCCCTTCACTCCTTGATGGATACTGGGGTTGTTTCTAATTTGGGGCTATTGTGAATAAAGCTGTTATAACACTCACGTGCCAGTCTTTAGTGTGGACAGATGTTTCATTTCTCTCAGTTGAATAAGTAGGGGTGGAATATCTGAGGAGAAGCTCCTTGATTCTGAGCTCTGTGGAGGGAAGCCAACGGAAAATGGTAAAGAATTTACAGTTAAATAACTGAGCCTGGGTCTGCCTCTTCTACACAAACAAATGTTGTGACTTAGCATCTCTTAACCCTCTGTTTGGGTGCCACCCCCCACCCTCAGACTACTTTGCTTTTGTCAATTCTCCTATGTCTTTTCACACATTGTTAGGATTTCCTTTGTCCTTCCTCGGGGTTATCCTTACACATCGCCACCTGGGAGTTCTCTGCTTTCTCATCTCTTGGACCTAATACATTATTCGAAGGAATCCGTACAGTGTGACCCAGTTAAGCTTGTTGTAAAGGATGCTGATACAGGATGTGAAACTCAGTGAGGGCTTCCCGTTACCCAGGAGCAGGAGCTCTGGGGATACCTTGTTTAGTTTCTTGAAGGACTTTGTTTTCTTTCTCTTTTTGGGATAACAGCGTTTGCTGACAAATATCCTGTGACAAACTACCGCGGATTGGTTGTATTTACCTTAGTAGATACCACGGCTGGATTCAAGAACTTTAAGAGTTTAGTTTTAGTTTGTGAAAAGCGTTTTAAAATTCCTTCAATCGAGTTCTTCGGTATTTTGAATGGTTCTCATTCAAAAGCTCTAATAATTTTCAATATCATCTCCCCTTTTATTTATGAAATTTAAACAATTCTTTTACTTCTGGAATGTGTGCTTATATTTACTGATAGGGCGAGGGATTATATATTTTGGAATATTCCTAAATATTTTGTTTTGGTGGAGTTGCGTACTGAAATGTTATTGAATGCTGAACATTTAAGGGAGCCATTAGTATGTTTCTTTTAAAACCAGTAAATATTTATCAAGCACTGACATGACAGTATGTACTTTCACATATAGCAAGGAGGAAAATAAGGCTTTTTGTACTTTTTTTTTTTTTTTCTCAGCTCCTCAGGGCAGGAACACTAGCATGGACGTCTTTTTGTCTACCCAGGATCCCTGTCCCATTAGAGAGCTACTTTTCCTCAGTCCTTCCCAGTCCTAAAGGGACCATCAGTCACAGAGCACTGTCTATCCTCTGACCACAAGGTTACAGACAGGACTGGCCCAACACTGTAACCCATTTTATACTTCCTAGTGATTCCTCTAAGTAATGAACAAAGAAATGTTAAAAAGTCCTTTAGTACATTTTACATATGAATGTTAAAAGACAAAGAGAAATGAGTTTGTATCTGCACTGCTAAGGTTTAAAGATGTTAGTTTAGGGATGCCTATTTAAAAAAAAGCATCAGGTCATCATTCATAGATCAGAGATCATTAGAGTCAAGGGAGAGAGTGAGTGAGCCTTGGTGATATCATTTATCTCCAAATACAAAGTATTCTAAAATGAATGCATCTGTTATTTAAAGGACATGCTCAACAACCCCCTACCCCCCAAATAAGCCTTGGTAGTTCTATTCCTTACTTCCCTAGGATTTGGTAAGTGACATTGTTGGCTACTCCTGAGCTCTGGAAATTTGGACTTAATTAATCTCTTCTTTCTGGAATGTTTTCCCTTGTCTTTTTAATACCAGCTGATATGTCACGGTTTCCTTGAAGATGTCCTTGATTTCTTTAGTTGGAGGAAGTTTCCACTTCTTTTAAAATGATGAAAATTTGTATAGGTAACTTTTTATGTCTTTTGTTACCTTTCATTCAATACTAATTTACCTATGTTTTGTCTTCTGTTCAAAACCACATCACTTTGAAACTAGGGGTTGTTTGGTGACATCTGTAAATTTTCCTATAGTACATAGCACAATTTCATATGTATCATCTACCTTGAAACACTTTCCCTAAGTTTCTAAAAACCAGGTGAAATAATTTTCTTTTTTGCTCTCAGAATACTTTGCATTTAATCGAATCATGGCACATTTATCCGTTGACCTGTCTCCTTTATTTCTTTATGACTTAATTGAGGACTTGAAATTTGTTGATGACAATTTTATATCGATAGCCTAATATAGTAGAAAGGAACATAATAAAGATTTAGTAAGTATTTGTTGTATTAATGAGTAAATGCAATGCAGTGTAATCCTGCATAAGGACCACAAGACACTATTTACCATGATAATTTGTAAAATTAATTCCAATACTTATCTTTTCAGTAAAGTTTTAGGTCATGATGACAGGTGGATCTTGATGTAGAAAATTATTTGAATAACAAATTAAGAAATTACAAAAAGTAGAGTATGTCTTAGATGCTACCTTGTTGAGTCTTCTTGCTTAGCTAAGGAGAACACTGATGCCTTACAGTTGAGTGAAATACTCCATGTCACACAGTTCATTAAGGACAGATCTTCTCATTTCCTTTTCCATTGCTCCTTCTATTATACCATACAGATTTTCACTTAGTATTGGATTACCTAATTTGGCAAAAGTACAGAGCAGTGATTTCAGATTGTTTTTTTCTCTCAATAAAGAGTGTTGGCGGGGGGAGGGGGGAGGGAATGGGGGCTTCTGTGGACTTATGTCTCTTACCAGAGTGTCAAAGGGATAGAGTTAACCCACACAAAAATGCCTTTGACATACTCTTGTAAGGAACACCAAGGTTGCTGCTGTAGATAAATAAGACAAAACTTTATTTTAAGATAAGATAGAATCTCTAAATAACCATTTCATTTTAGTTTGGGTAGCTGCTAGTTCTGATTATGTTTTCTTCTGATTTTACTGTTTTTACCATAAGCAAGTAGCATTTTTGCCCTCCAGGCCTATCCCACCAATTTTTTGTAGTCATTACAAGAACACTGTTAACTGAATTCTTGTGTTCATTTGTATAGGTGTCCAGAAAACATTTCCAGATTTTCCTGGTTCAAATTATGGTCTGTTCCTGTTAAAGAACGAGAAGTTTGTTCTCATTAAATGTTTGTCTCTTCCCAAAAAGTTTAGTTTTGTTTTATCTTCTTATTTCCATTCCTTACTTATTCCTAATTGCAAATTCCTAAGTATGTCTCAACTTCTGTGTTGATTTTTTTTTCCAAAGTTTAAAAAAAAAAATCCTGACTGTATTTAGCCAGTTTATTTAATCTTTATTCTTTCGGGATTTTGTTTGTGTGTTTACTTTCCAATGTGATTTAAAGTCAGAAATTTTTATACCATTGATGTTTGTTGGAATTGCTTCATTGAGATTAAAGATCATGTCAGCTTTGGGTTTTACACATAGTTCACCAGAAATTTTATTTTATTCACTCAGTCAACATGCATTAAGCAGACATTGCATTCTAAGCACCATGCTTAGACCTACATGTAAATGCTAAAATTATAAAATTTCCAAAGAAAGACATAGAAAAAAAATTTGAAGGCCTAGAATCGGGAAAAATTTCTTTCTTTTCTTTTCTTTTTAAAAAGATTTTATTTATTTATTTGACAGAGAGAGAGAAAGAGAGGGAGAGAGAACAGCAAGCACAACCAGGGGAGAGGGAGGCCTAGGGAGAGGAAGAAGCAGACTCTCCACTGAGCAGGAGCCCTATGCTCTCTCCCAGGACCCTAAAATCACAACTCTTGAGCCAAAGTCAAGAGTCAGATGCTCAACCAACTGAGCCACCCAGGGACCCCTAGGGAAAAGTGTTTTAATCAGAATTATGAAGATCATAAACCATAATTAATTGAACTTTATAAAATTTAAAGCATTTGGTTACAAAGACACCATTAAGAAAATGAATCTGCAGAAGGATCAGAATGAGAAAAAATATTTATTGTACTTATATGTGAAGAATAATTTGAATCCAAATTATTTTTGGATATATTTGGATCCAAAAATAATTTGAATCCAAAAAAACAAATAAAAGAGGAAACACAGCTTGAACACTTTAGAAAAGAAGCTATGTGAATGACATAGATAATAAGCACATGGAAAGGTATTGAACATGTATTCCATTGGGACTACTAAAAAATAAAAAGACTGACAATAAAAAGTGTTGGCAAAGTCTTAGAACAACTGAACTTCATACACTGCTGGTGAAGATTTAAAATGGCATAACTACACTGGAATAAAATGTATCAGTTTCTTCTTGAGTTAAACTTCCATATATGATATGACCCAGAAATTGCACTCCTAGATATTTACCCAAGGCTAATGAAGATGAATATTTACACAGAGACTTGTACACAAATACTTATAGCAGTTTTATTCATTCTAGCCAAAACATAAAAGCAAACCAAACGTCCATTAATAGGTAATGGATGAAAAAATGTCATGTTCTATCCATACCACAGAATACTACTAACAGTAAAAAGAAATGACCTACAGATACATAGAAGAGCATTGATGAATCTGAAGAATATTATGCTGGTCTGAAGAACAGGAACAAAAAAAAAATGATTAAAAGTATATGATATATACATAAGTATATATGATACATACTATATATATTAAGTGATATATACTAAGTGATTAAATGTATATGAAATCCTAAAACAAACAAACATAGATTTATCTAAGAAATGAAAATTTGGTTTATCATACAAAAATTAGTCAATGTGATACATCATATTAATAGGATAAAAATCAAAAGCACATGATATACCACAATAGACACAAAGAGCATTTGATAAAATCTAGTACTTCATCATGATAAAACATAGCACAAAACAAATCAAAACAATCCATCAACAGTTTTGGAATAAAGGGAACTATCTTAACCCAATTAAGGGCATCTACAACAAACTTACAACTAACATTACATGAAAGATAGAATGTTCTCTTCCTAAAATCAGAACCATGACAAAGTTGTCCAAACTGCCACTTTTTCTTTCTTCCTTTCTTTCTTTTTTAAGAGAGAGTGAGGGCAGGGGAAAGGCAGAGGGAGAGAGAGAAAAAAAATCCTTACCAGGCCTCACGCTCGGTACAGAGCCCAAAGTGGTGCTCGATCTCAGGATCCTGAGATCACAACTGGAGCCAAAGTCAAGAGTCAGACGTTCAACCAACTGAGCCACCCAGGCACCTCTATCCTCCCATTTTTAATAAACATTATGCTATTCTGCTTTAGAGTTTCTAGTCAAGTAAAGTAACCAAGAAAATGAAATAAATGCATACAAACTCTAAAGGAAGAAGAAAATTATCACTTTTTGAAGATACATGTTAAAGTATGTAGAAAATCCTAAGGATCACACATAAAAATTATTAGAGTTCAAGAAAAGTAGCATCATAAAAATAAAATACAGATAAGATTTACAAGGAAGTGTAACATTTATACATACTGGAAATTATAAAACTTTGTTGAAAGAAATTAAAGGAAATCTAAATAAATGGAAAGACATCCCATGTTCATGCATCAAAAGATAATATTATCAAGATGATAGTACTCCCCAATTCATTTACAAATTGTATGTGATCTCTACCAAATCCCATCAGTTTTTGTTTTTTTGTTTGGTTGTTTGGTTGTTTTTTTTTTTTTTTTTTCCCAAAAATGACAAGCTGATTAGAAAATTCACATAACAATTTAAGGGACATAGAGTAGCCCAGAAAATTTTGTAAAATAACAAAACTGGGGTACTCACATTTCCTGAATTCAAATCAAGATGGTATGGACTGTCATAAGGATAAATGGACTAGAACAGGTAGTCCAGAAACAAATTTATGGGCAAATGATTTTCAACAAGAATGTCAAGAGAAATTAATAAGAAGAGAATATTCTTTTCAACAAATGGTGTAAAGACAGCTGAATATTCACATGCAAAAGAATAAATTTGGTCCTCTTGCTTACACCATATAAAAAATTTATCTTGAATGGATCACAGACAGAATTCTAATAGTTAAGGTTGTAGAACTCTTAAGGAAACAGGAGTAAATCTCCTTGACCTTGAATTAAACAATGGTTTCATGGGCATGATACCAAACACAAGTTTGGTGTCAAAACTTGTCAAGTGGCAAAAATGCATAAGAACATATATACATAAACCTAGGTATGTGCATAAATTGGACTACAGTAAAGTTTTGTAAATGTGTTAAAAATAATCTCATCAAGAACATGAAAAGACAGGTCTGTAGAAAATATTACTAAGTCATACATCTGATATCATGGCTGATAAAGGACTGATATCCAGAAAATATAAAAACATTTTATAACTCAATAAGAAGAAAACTAACCCAGCTAAAAATGAGCAAAGAAAATAGATAGATATTTTCCAAGGAGGATATACAAATGACCAAGAGTCCCATGCAGAGACACTCTCCATTATTATGCATTAGAGAAAACCAAATGAGGTATGACTTCACATTCAGTTGGATGACTATAGTAGTCAACAGATGACTATCATAGTCAAAAGACAACAATATGTTGACGAGGATATAGAGAAATTGCAGCCTTCATACCTTGCTGGTGGAAATGCAAAGTGGTGCAGTCACTTTGGAAAATTACTCAAATTTAAACAGGTGGTAAATATATGGCCCAACAAATCCACTATAGATATCTGCCATAAGTTTTGGGAAATTCACAGCCATGAATGTTCCAAATATTTTTTTCTGTTCTTTACTTTTTTCTTCTTCTGGTAGTCCCCTTACATGAACATTAATATATTTGTTATTGTCCCACAGGTTGTGAATATGGTTTTCTGTTTCTTTCCTTCTTTCTTTCTTTTTCTCTTGGCATTTCAGTTTTGGAAGTCTCTTTCAACATTTCTTCAAGTTCATGGATTCTCCCTTTGACTGTGTCCAGTATTAATCAGTTCACCGAAGACATTCTTGTTTTTTACTACAGTGTTTTTTATTTCCATCATTTCCTCTTGATCCTCAGATATTTTCTCATTTCTCTCCTTACACTGCCCATCTGTTCTTGCGTGCTGTCTACTTTATTCATTAGCGCGCTCAGTAATCTACCACAGTTGTTTTAAATTCCCAATCTGGTCATTCCAATAGCCCTCCGTGCCTTATCTGAGTCTACTTCTGACACTTGCTCTGTCTTTTCACTCTTGAGTTTTTTGTCTGTTGACGTGACATGATATGCTGGGTAAAAGGAACGGGGTGAAATAACCTTTCCTATGAGGGTTTACGCACATCTAGTCCCAGCGAAGGATTAGGCTGTTTACTGTTTGCTCCGGCTGTGTATGTCAGAAGCCAAAATGTCCGGTTTATTGTTTCCTTATTATCTTTGGGTTTCCCTAGTGACTTCCTAAATACAAGCGGAGGCCTGCACTTCTTTCAGCTGTGTCCCTCTGTTGTAGTTACACTGCAACCCTATTGATATTGTGGTAGGGTGTAGGGGGAGGGTCAGCATTCCACAGCCTGTGATCTGGTCTTTCAGAGAGTTTGTGCCCCAGGCTATGACTTTCACAAGTGCTTCTCAGTCTCTGTCATGCCTAGTTGAGACTAGAGGACTATAAAGGACTAGAGCTGGTTATTTTCCTTAGAGTGGAAGTGTGGAGCTGGTGGCTGCTGGGTATTTCCCTTCCCTATTCCTCCTAGGCTGTTTTGGCTCTGGTAAAATCCCAGTTGGTTAGGCTCTGGTAAAATGATTTCTTTTGAGAACAGGTCTCCTTAAGAATAGAATTCTCTGGGGTATTTAAAAAAGGCTGCTTTGCCCCTCCCCCTGCTGGAAGTAGAAGAGTGGCTTTCCATGGTCTTCACCGTGAGAACCTGGCAGGATTCTGGAGGTAAAATTTACAAAAGTTCAGGGCACTTCCTTTAAGACTAGGACCTCCAGAAGTTTTAAACTTTCAAACTTCTTGAGGAATCTCCACACTGTTCTCCAAAGAGGCTGTACCAACTTTCATTCCCACCAACAGTGTATGAGGATTCCCCTTTCTCCATATTCCTCAAGAAATTAAAAATAGAACTTCCCTATGACCCTGCCCTTACACTCCTGGGTATTTACCCCAAAGATACAGATGTAGTGAAAAGAAGGGCCATCTGTACCCCAATGTTTATAGCAGAAATGGCCACGGTCACCAAACTGTGGAAAGAACCAAGATGCCCTTCAACGGATGAATGGATAAGGAAGGTGTGGTCCATATACACTACGGAGTATTATGCCTCCATCAGAAAGGACGAATACCCAACTTTTGTAGCAACATGGACGGGACTGGAAGAGATTATGCTGAGTGAAATAAGTCAAGCAGAGAGAGTCAATTATCATATGGTCTCACTTATTTGTGGAGCATAACAAAAAGCATGGAGGACATGGGGAGTTAGAGAGAAGGGGGTTGGGGTAAATTGGAAGGGGAGGTGAATCACGAGAGACTATGGACTCTGAAAAACAATCTGAGGGGTTTGAAGTGGCGGAGGGGTAGGAGGTCGGGGTACCAGATGGTGGGTGTTATAGAGGGCACGGATTGCATGGAGCACTGGGTGTGGTGAAAAAATAATGATACTGTTATGCTGAAAATAAATAAATTAAAAAAAAAAAGATGGAAACAAACAAAGAAAAAAACCTTTCAAACTTGCCCACAGTGAGGCTTGGGTTTCTGCTTCACTAAACTGTGATTCTCTGTATCTGCCTGCCTGTCTCTCCAACTGTGGAGACTCTTCTGCCCTGTAACCTCGGTTCTGTGATGCAGCCAAGAAGAGTTGTTGGTTTTCATTTTGTTCAGCTTTTTCCTTGTGTGGATGGAAGAAATGGCTTCCAAACTCCTTATGTGGGGGACAGAAAACTGGAGGTCCTGCTCCAGGTGTATAGGTGAAGAGAAACTAGAACATGTCTACACAAAAATGTATGCATGAATGTTTACAGCAGCATTATTATCCATAAAAGTAAAAAGTAAAGACAACTCTGATGTCCAACAAATAATGAATGGGTCAATAAGATGTGGTACCTCTGCACAGTGGAATATTTGACAATTAGAAGTGGAGTATTGGGGGGATGAGTTTTTATTATGCTGAGTGAAAGAAGACTATCCCTCCCCCCCAAAAAAATATATATCATACGATTCCACTTAGCTGAAATGTGCAGACTAGGCAGAAAGTAAACTAGGGTTTATTGAGGGCTGGGGATGGGAATGACAGGGGGAAAGAGTGGAGATGGGCAGTAACTGCTAATGCATAAGAGGTTTCTTTTTGAAGTGATGAAAATGTCCTAAAGTTAGAATGTGGTATTAGTGGCATAACTCTGAACAGGCTAAAGACATTGAACTGAACACCTGTAACAGCTGAATTTTATAGTGTGTGAATCATATTCAATAAAGATGTAAAATTTGGAAAGGGCAAAGAAAAGTTTAATGAATTTCCTAGAATAGACAGAGGATTGACTACAAAGAGATGGGAGGAAACTTACGAAGGTGCTATAAATATCCTACAACTGTTACCTTGGAATCCTAATTGTGGTGATTGTTGGAGGGGTGTATACATTTATCAGAACTCACTAAATCATATTATTAGAATGGATGCAGTTTCTTGAACATAAATTATATCCCAATAAATTTAGTGTTTAAAAAGTCATCGGTAGCAGGAAAAAAGTTGAAGAGTTGACAGGGATATGGATTTCTATCATGGTTTATTCATTGTTCTTGGGTGGATTACTTACTCACACTAGACTTGTTCTCTACTCTGTAAAATGAGGGTAACAGTATATTCATTATAGATTTGTTTTGATGATTAAATAAAATCGAATTTCAACAGTGCCTTATTTATGTTGAATAGGAGGGACTTATAAATTGTATTTTTCACCCTAAGAATGTCAATTTTTATTTCGGGACAATGTTATCTATCTGTCTATTTATTTATTTATTTAATATGCTTCTTTGTTTTTTGTTTTGTTTTGTTTTTAAGCTTGTTTGAATTTATTTAAGTTATGGCTAGTTAACATACAATGTATTATTAGATTCAGGTGTACAATTTAGTAGTGATTAACACTTCCACACAATACCCAGGGTTCATCACTCCTTAGTCCTCATCACCTGTTTATTATTTTTTTAAAGATTTTATTTATTTATTTATTCGACAGACAGATCACATGTAGGCAGAGAGGCAGGCACAGAGAGAGAAAGGAGGAAGCAGGCTCCCTGCTGAGCAGAAAGCCTGATGTGGGGCTCAATCCCAGAACCCTGGGATCACGACCTGAGCTGAAGGCAGAGGCTTTAACCCACTGAGTGACCCAGGCACCCCCCATCACCTGTTTACTCCATCCTCCCATCCACCTCCCCTCTAGTAAAGAGGACAATTTATTTTTAGCTGATGTCCAAGTAATGGCAAAAATTAAATCTTTAATCAGACATTTTATGTACAGTGATGGATATTAACTAGACTTATTGCAATGCCATATACACAAATATTGAATCTTTACCTTGTACATCTGAAGCTAGTATAATGTTACATGTCAACTATATCTCACCAAAAAAATCAGAGGATCTGACTTAAAATGAATTTCTTTAATGACTGAAAATATGGAATTTCCTACCTACCATCATAAACCCAGTACTCTTCAGAAATATGTAATTGAGGTATTGAAGCCTTCAGCATAATTTCACAGTGATACTCTTTTTTAAAAATTTTATTAATTTGATGGGGCGCCTGGCTGGCTCAGTTGGTTAAGCAACTACTTTCGGCTCAGGTCATGATCCTGGAGTCCTGGAATCAAGTCCCACATCCGGGTCCCGGCTTGGCAGGGAGTCTACTTCTCCTTCTGACCTCTTCCCTCTCATGCTCTCTTTCTCTCTTATTCTCTCTCTCTCTCTTGCAAATAAATAAATAAAATCTTCAAAAAAATTTTATTCATTTGAGAGAGAGAACACAAGAAGGAGGTGGGGGAGGGGCAGAGAGAAAGAGTGAGAAGCAGACTTCCTGCTGAGGAGGGAGCTAGATGTGGGGCTCAATCACAGGACCCTGGGATCATGACCTGAGCCAAAGGCACACGCTTAACCAACTTAGCCACCCAGACACCCCAGCAGTGATATTCATCCCAAGGAGACATTGTATATTCCCTATACGTGTCAGTAATGAATTTCCTTTTTTTTTTTTTTAGATTTATTTATTTATTTTAGGGGAGAGAGAGCAAGAGAGAGCATGCATACGTGTGGGGGAGGGGAAAAGGAAGAGGGAGAGAGAGAGAGAGAGAGAGAAGCAGACTCCCTGCTGAGCAAAGAGCCTAATGGGAAGCTCAGTCTCCTGACCCTGAGATAGTGACCTGAGCCAAAATCAAGAGTCAGGCACTCAGCCTACTGGCTACCCAGGCACCCTGACTAATGAGTTTCCTTTTTAAGATTTTATTTATTTATTTATGAGAGACAGGCAGAGAGAGACAGAGGGAGAAGTAGCCCTGTCCCCCACCCCCCCACCCCCAGAGAGCCCAATTTGGGACTCAATCCCAAGACCCCAGGACCCCAGGACCTGAGGTGAAGGCTTAACCATCTGAGCCACCCAGGTGCCCTGACTAAAGAATTTCTTTTTTTTTTTAAAGATTTTATTTATTTATTTGATAGAGAGAAATCACAAGTAGATGGAGAGGCAGCAGAGAGAGAGAGGGGAAGCAGGCTCCCTGCCGAGCAGAGAGCCCGATGCGGGACTTGACCCCAGGACCCTGAGATCATGACCTGAGCCGAAGGCAGCGGCTTAACCCACTGAGCCACCCAGGTGCCCCCTGACTAAAGAATTTCTTAATGAAAACAGTCATACTGAAACTTTACAGCCAAGTTTGAATACCACTAATATGAATCTTTATGTTGAGGGATTTATAAAGCCTTCAGCTTTTTGGATAATGAGACATGCCCCGTCTGGTATCTTTATCGATGATAAATATAGGGTACCATGTACACCTTATATACCACTAAAATGCCAGCCTATGTTTTGGAGTCAGTCATTTGTACTGATTGCAGGGAATACTGTAAGGTTTTTAGATTCTCTTGAAATAACACTCTGAACATTATAGTTTCTGAGATCCACATGACCTGTGAATAATCAATATCACCTAAGTAGTATTACTAGCCATTAGGATTCTTAGACATTACTGAAGCAGTTAACTTTTCTGAGTTAGAAGCTGAGATAAGGAAGCTATGAGCTCTCTTCCTAATAAAAGGTACTTAGACATAGTTGAAAAATTTGCTCACAATTTCAGGAAGTTTATGAACTTTGAACTTTGTGAAGCTAATCTATGCCGCAAAGGTTAAAAAATTCTCTTATAAAAAAATTTGAGCATCATTTTCTCCAAAGATAGCCCTTATTTGGACAAAATTTATACTTCATATTCTTAAATCTATTGGCACATTTATATGTAATAATCTAAAACCTGAACAGATTTTTTTTTTGCCCATTCTCCTTTACTTTCCAAGTACTTAAATCTATTATTTAATAATATCCCCTAGAATTTTGTCTTGTATCTCTACTAAATGCACAGATTGATAATTTGCAGAATATACTCTTTATGCATGTGAAGACCATACTTTTCCCCTTCTCTAATCTTTTGGCATATCTTTCATTTTCCAAGATTCTTTAAGGACAATTGACAATTACTTAACAAATTCATCTGCTGGTTTCCTCTAATTAAAAATTTGTCCAAGTTGGGAAGATCTAAATATATTTAGAGCTTATTATTTAGAATTTATTTAAATTCTTCTCATTTGTGCTTAAACCTATACATAAGTAAGTTTACAGATCAGCAGGAGGATAGTTTCCCTAAGCAGAGATTTTTAATGTCTAAAAAAATATATATCCGCATTTCTTTGCAGGCTAACTTTTTTTTTTTTTTTTATTAAACTGACTGCATTGCAAAAATTACTTGGCTCATGCTTGAAAAATTGTATTATAAACAGATCCCTTCATGTCTGTGGCATGTCATTACAAAGTGTCACTGGCTAGAGAGTTTCTCATTGTTTTGAATTTTTGTTTTATGTTTGCTTTTCAGTGAGATTTAAAGTCAAGGTTTTCATGGGACCCAGTGAGTCAAGACACAATTCTGTTGGAATTCTTTCTATGAGTGTAGTAATATTAGAACAAAGAGTTTTAAAGAATTTCACAAAATTTCCTCCAAAGATTTCAATTAAATAATTCACTTACTCAACATATTTTCAATGCCGAGTATGTTCCAAGCACTCTGCTAGATACGGGTCCTGCAGTAAAGGACAGAATCGTACACTGACATTTGCTTATTATCCAGAGTGGTAGTGTGTGGGGCTTATATACAGACCAGTAACTGCAAGTCTGATGAATGGGAAAGAATCCAGGACAATCTTTTTAAAAAGATTTTATTTATTTGTTTGACAGACAGAGATCACAAGTAGGCAGAGAGTCACACAGAGAGGTGGGGAGGGAAAGCAGGCTCCCCGCTGAGCAGAGCGCCCGATTTGGGGCTCTATCCCAGGACCCGGAGATCATGATCTGAGCTGAAAACAAAGGCTTTAACCCACTGAGCCACCCAGACGCCCCAATCCAGGATAATTTGGAATAAATGGCAAGTTAGGGAAGAATTAACTGATCACGAGGTGTTTAACCTGAGATGAAGATGAACATACCAGTTTAAACAAGAGGGAACAATGACATATTTAAGGCAACTCTTATATCAAGTAAAACATTTCTTAAAAAGTGCTCTATTGAACTCAGGATCAAGCTTACTGTACAAACACCTACTAATTATATTTACAATCTCCAGACAAAGAAGACAGTAATCCTGGTTAGAAGGTGTTCCTTTAACATATTCATAAGTTCAGTAAATTGTGATGACCTTAGGAGGAGTAGGCTCTGTTTGAAAACAAGTCTGGAGTTGGACAGAATGGATAGAACGAAAAATCTGATGAGTTCTTCTCTTTAGAAATCTTTACTTTGCCCAGATAAATGCAAGCCTTGGAGAACATGTAACCCGGAAAATAGTCTAAGTGGCTCTAAATCCTTAACCGCACTCCAAAGAATCAATTTTTCAGAAGGTTCTACTCCAGTTTCAGAAGTTGGCCAAATTCAGCATTATTTGAAAGAACACTTGGGCTGTCTTCTGATACACAGGTGTTTGTAAACAGGATCCTATCTTTGTCATCAGAGTATATGTTTGTAACTAGATAGCCCAAAAAGGACTCTTCTTAACTTATGAAATTTATACCAGGAAAATCTTCCCCAATATTGTGTATTAAAAAGCTATAGGAACACCAAAAGAACAATATCAGCATTGCTGCAAACTAACATAACACAAATAATTATTTCTAGAAAAAAATGTCAAATAGTCTAAAAATGTTTATCTGGAACCATTGAAGTAGCAGTAGCAGGATTGTGTTAAAATTAGGAGAGACTTCATCTTAGATGTTAAAGAGAGTGGGCTTCAAACCCACTCAAATCAAAGGGAGGTGATCACTTTTACATATGTTTTGGGCATGGACAAAATCCTGGAGTCGAATTTTCACAAATTCAGCATTTCCTGGATCCAAGCCAGGATTTCTCAAGTAATATACATAAGGAACCTGTAAGTTAGATGCACCTTACAGCTAAGATGGAAAAATGATGCCTATTCAGAAAAAGTTATCAAACATTTTAGGTTTATAGAAAGTTCTTGTCTATTTCATTTTGTCTGAATTTTTCTTAAACCATTGCTGTCTGCTCTGATGCATCAACATTACAGTCAAGTATAAAATGACATCTGATTAGTACAAAAGTACATGGCTTGCTAGTAATTGCTAAAATAATCTTTTGTGTTCCTGCATAAGAAGTATTGTCACTTTGGGGCACTTTCCCATTGGCATGATTTTGGAAAAGCATGGATCTGGAGTTGTAGTAGTCTCACTCTATCACACTCAGTGAGGCAAAATGTGATATCCAGAATATGGAAAAACATTTTGAGGGCTTCCTCTTTTGGCCTAGAGTGAATTTGCCTATCTTCATTTTTAGGCAACGAGAATATGGCCTGGGACAGTTTTTAATCTCTAAATAGCAAACATAGATTTTGCTCTGCATGAGTCATAATGGAATTTGTTTTCATCCTAACAGGCGGCCCCAATTGTCACTCTGTGTCAAATCTGAATGAGGGTACCTCCTGGGCTAAGTCTGAGGGTGTGATCACTTTGGCAAACCTGGCCATCTCTGTCCTGGCCAAAGGCCCAACAGGTGCCCCTTCCATGCCTTTTCACTAAACCAAGATCTAACTTCTTCAAAAGAATCCACAGGTTCCTAGGAGGAAAGCAGGGATCTATCTCTTTATTTACCACTCTGTGGGCTCCAACTATCTTCATTACAGGAGGTTGTGCCTCTTTCTACTACTAACCACCCTCCAGGTCATCTCATTGACTTGTGAAGCCTCAAGTGCCCGGCCTCAAGGAGGTAGAGAAGTTTGAGTTGATGGTGCCCATCTTTACATGGAGTGACCTTGAAGTTCAGGTGGTTAAAATTAAGAGATCCAGACACATTAGTACTTTAGCTCTCCCTCCAAACCCTCAATGACAGATGTGGCCTTGGGCAGGTGACGGAACTTGCTAAATCTGTCATGGTTCACTTCCTGTCCCAGTGGCTCCTTTCTGTACATTTTCATCATCTGACTGATGCATTGTTTCCTCAGTTTAAATTCAACTACAACATTCTGGAGGTCCTGATGGCTCCTTCTGGTGGTTTGCGCACTTCATTTCCTGAATCATATGCATTTGTTTTATAGTTGCTATTCATTTGCGTGGTGCATACTTCTCCATGGCTCCCCATTTTTATTTTCATCCAATGCGAGTTGGGTCTCCTAGCGAGGCAGAGCCAGTACTAGACAGAAGCATTTGTCTGCTTTGTAATTCCAGACAATTGCTGCCCCTACAAGTACCATGACGAATGGCCATTGGGGCAGGGCAAGGCAGGCAGCGCAGAATGGTCCCTGACAGTCTATGAGATTGCCCTTTTGTTTCTATGAAGTCAATTTTTATTCCAGATTGAGACGATTTTCAATTAATTGTGCGAGTTAATGTCTAAGAGACACTATCTGTTATATTAGTAATCAAGATATATTGTGTCTTTTGTACTTCCATTATCTTTTGGCCATGTAATTCTGTTGGAAGAAAGAAAGTAATTAGGTTTGCTCAGAGTGATTTATTTCTTACAAATCTATTCTACTTATTGTTTCTGATTCTATTATTTCTTTTCTTGAGGAACAGAATCATGGCACTCATGATTTTCAAAAAATAAAAGCAGTATAAGACATATTTTCAGAAAGTCCTCAGTGACATGACCTGAATTTGGATCTGAATTATACTTCCTGAATAAAGTGAAAACACTTAGTATTTCCCCTTTGCTGAATCTTTCTGTCTGGGAGGTTGTATAATACAGTGGAAATCCTATGCAATCCTTCAACCCTGGGTTTAAATAGTAACTCTGTTACTTTGTTGCTTTGTGAACTTGGCAAATGGCTTAACCAGGCATAGCTTCAGTTTTTCTGTCTAAAATGGGGGTTCTCATTGCTGTCTTACAGAATATTGAGGGTATTATATAATACAACATCTTTAATAGGCCTGGTATAGTATCTGGTAGAATGTTGGTGTTAGTTTCAGGAACTATCTCTGTGACTGCACCCTCATCATTCTTTCCAAAGAAATGTCTCACATGACCAATCTCTGGTCAGTTCTGAGAGTATGGGAATCTCTGTTGTTTGTCAAATGACTGTGTCTTATTTCAGTGTTTAGAACCTGGCACAGTCTTGAGCATATTACAAACATGGTAAGATTGGGTTTGTTTGTTTTGTTTTGTTTTGTTTTTTCCAAAATGTAACTGCCTCTGTTTTCTCAACATGAGTCATCTTAGACTAAACTAAAAATGGGTCAGAGATGATGATGATCACTGTTACCATCAGGTGTACTGGTAAGCTCTCAACAATGAGTACGTTTGTGATCTGGACTGTCTACCCACAGGCCAGACAGAGAGCAGCACTTTTTAAAGGGTTAGCACTCGTTTATAGGACATATCACATCCACACAGACCTACTAAGTGTGGGACTTGGGGTAAGTCGCATCCAGAGCCTCAGTGTGTTCTAAATAATGGTTTGGATCGGTGGCCCCTATCACTGTATGGTATTAAGATTGTTACGTCTAAAGGATCCTGACGGTTTTAAGAAGGTTAATTAGTATACCAATAGTTACTGCATTCTGGCATTTTAAAAAACATGTTTATTTGATCTTCCTGGGTGTATATATTCTAAATGAATAAGTGCTTGGTATAAAAATAAATTTCCTTCAGTATAAACTGTGAAGGCAGATGCAAGGTTTAAGTGAGAGAGAATGCTTAACTGTTTGGATTTTATTTCCAAATTGTTTAGGTTCTTTGACTTTTGAATTAAATTGTGATTTTTATAAGAAATCCTTTCTTTGTTAGTAAAATTCCATCTTGGATATCCTTAGGGGGAAAATAATTCCCTCTGGAAGCTTACTTCTACTGAACTCAACCAAGAATTAGTTAGTATTTGCCATCTGGAAAGTACTAAGCTGGACATGCAGAAAACCAGAGAAGAGTAAATGAAAGTAAGTACAAAAAAGCAGAATATTACGCAAGTAACTTCCTAAAATGAGGTAATCCCATGCACTTAGGACACCAAATTGCAGCAAGACATAGATCTGAGAATGACTTTCAACAGAAAGTTACTTACATGCCTACACACACATACACATACACACACACACACAGAAAATCTTCTTGATACATGTATATAATATATGCATCATTTTATTATTTATTTTATGTATTATTATCTATTATATATAATATGATTTTGTATTATATTTCATAGATATTATATACAATTTTCCCCTGCTATCCAAAAGCAGACTGTTTCTATGAAAAGTGTAAACCAAAATGGTTTACCATAAACAAGCAATTAGCATTCATTTATATGGAAAATTTTTTGAGCATTCCTAGACCCAGAAATAACCTCTCTTCGGCTTTTCTGAGACCTTAGGACACATCTTGGAAGCACAGACTAAATTGAGATAAAGTGCAGATGCTCACAGACACAGCTTGATGCTGAGATGCTGAGCACAGCTCCCTGGGAAGGAGCTCGGGGGTGCCACTCTCACTGCTTGGGTCAAGCACTGCCTCTATAATGTCTCACTGCAAACAAACGCTCAGCACTATTTTTACTCTCCCCCCACTATTTTTTTTCATAAAAGTAAAAGTCCTCTTCAGTTTACTGCCAGTTAGCAGAAACAGGCACTAACATAGGTCTTCTGTAAACGTGAAGTGGCATAATGTGAACTCTTGCAAAGTGGGGGATACCCAGACATACATACGTGTGCACAGATGCATCGCCCTTTTTTGAGATATAGCCCACATGTTAACCTGCACAAAATACAGTTATTTAAAGGGCACAGGGGCACCTGAGTGGCTCAGTGGGTTAATTCTGCCTTCAGCTCAATTTGTGATCACAGAGTTCTGGGATGGAGCCCCACATTAGGCTCCCTGCTCAGCAGAGCTTGTTTCTCCCTCTGCCCCTCACCCTGCTTGTGCTCGCTCTCTCTCTCAAGTTAATAAAATGTAAAAATAAATAAATAAAGGGTACAATTTGATAAATTTTGACATATGAATACATCCATAAAGCCATCACCACAATTAGGATAATGAATATACCTATTGCTGCCAGGGTATCCCTTAATGTCCCTTTGCTGTAATTCCTCCCGCTTTCTTCTATATAGAATATAGCTTGTATTTTCTAGATGTTTGTAAAAATCAAATCATGCAGTGCATGTTCTTTTATGTCTGACTTTTCTCAGAATAATTATTTTGAGATGCATACATGTTGTAGTACATATATCACTGTAATATTGAGTTGCAGTGTTGAGAGAGAATGCCAATTTTTTATTCCTGATGTTGGGATGAAAGCAGGCTTTTACCATCAAGTATGAGGTCTGTTGTAAGATTTCTGTAGTATGTTCTCTATGCAGTTGAGGGAGTTACTTTCAATTCCTAGTTTTTTTCAGGTTTTTATCAGATATATAAGTATGTTTTTGTTAAATGTTTTTTCTGCATTCGATATTGAGATTATCACTACTGATTGATTGACACTTGTTATTGAGATTATATTTTTTCTGTCCTAATTTTTTATGGTGGTCAATGTATTTATTTTTAAATGTGCACAGACTTTGGTTACATGGATAAAAGAGGTCATTTAATAATGATAGAGAGGTTACTTCATAAAGAGGACATAAAAATCCTATACATTTTACTCCTCATAATGAAGTTTTAAAGTACATGTAAAGGGGTGCCTGGGTGGTTCAGTCAGTTTAGAGTCTTACTCTCGGTTTTGGCTCAGGTCATGATCTCAAGGTCATTATCTCAGGGTTGTAAGATCAATTCCCATGTTGAGCCCCACACTCAGAGCAGAGTCTGCTTGAGATTCTTTCCCCTCCCTCACCCTCTGTTCCTCCCCATACTCATGCTCATGCTCTCTCCCTCTAAAAATAAATAAATAAATCTCAAGATATAACTAACTAACTAACTAAATTAATTAATAAAGCATGTGTGTTTTTAAGTGGTTTGTATGGTTAATTCTTGCTTTTGGGGGAAGGGTTATTTTATGCAGTCAGACAATTTCAGATTATTAATTGGTATATTAGATCATCTTAATTTGATATGATTAATTTTGTTTTCTATTTGTCCCATTCCTTCTTTGTCCAATTTTTAACCCTTTTGTGCATTATTTTGGATACATGGAGCATTTTTAATGGCTTATTTTTATCTCCTTTGTTCCTCTGTTAAGTATAACTCCTTGTTTTGTTATTTTAGTGGTTACCTAGGGTTTACAATAGATATCTCCCACTTTTCATAATCTCCATTCAAGAGATTTTATACCACTAACATATTGTATAATAATTCTACAATGGATAGTTCTTTCTCTCCCCATCTCCAACATTGAGCTACTTTGTCATATATTTTACTTCTACATATATTATAAATTCCACATTGCATTTTTGTTACTTTTGTTCTAATTGTCTATTTATCTTTTAAGATTTAAATAATATGAAAAAATCTTATATAATTACACATCATAGTCCATATTTGCAGTGATTGTTGATTTTTTGCATAGATTTATATTTTCATATGGCATATTTATTTTATCTTTATTTATGGAAGATGCATGGCATCGACTTGCAAGCCTGGGTATTTTATGTTAGATATTAGACATTGTATTTACCCTTATTTGGTGTCAGATAGTTCTGTATTCCTTAAATATTCTTGACAATTTCTTCTGGGTCTCCGCTAAGTTACATAAATAGAGTGATTCCTTTGCATATTGATTTTAACTTTTGTTTTGTGGACCAAGACAGCATTGACTTTAAGGTTAATTTTTCTCCACAATTGACATAAGATCCTCCTGAGTACATGTTCTAATATCCTGTGAATTGCATATTTTCCAGGCTGAATGGTGAAAAAGGCACTATTCCTGGCCCTGTTTGCCTACATTGTGTTATTCCCTCTTAATTTTTGGATAGCTCTATGTCCATTTTCATGTAGTTTTTTCACATACACATATTGATAACTACAGAAGGGAGACCGCTGAAGATCTCTGTAATTCTCTTTTTGTGTATTTTCTCTTCTATGTAAAATTCCTTGGTCTCTCAGTCTCTCAGCTCCATCCTGCCAATTCAGGAAGGCCATTGGGCTCTACCTGTGTCTCCATTCCCCACACCTCAACCTAGAAACTCTTGGAAAAGAATAACCAGTGGCAACGTAGGACTCAACTGATTTTGTTTCCTATTTCTAGAGTTCATTATGCTTCATCATCTCATGTCCAATGTCTTGAAAGCCATTGTTTCATATATTTTGCCTGGTTTTTTAGTTGATTCAGAAGAAATACTAACTCTGCTCCCTGTTTCAGAATTTTGGCTGGAAGCAAAAATCCAATTAATTGTATTTTAATATTTTTATATTGATTATAAATAGTATCCCTATTTTGTAGACATGAAATCAGTCAAATTTTGTTGCACCAATAAAGTTTCAAGATCTCTGTGTTTTCCTAACATTACACTTCCATCAAACAATATAGCATGCTCACTCTATTCAGTGAATTCCACCCCTGCCCCCCACCCAGTTATCTTCTCACTATGTCTACTCTACGTGTATTAGCATGCTATGCTTCAGAGACCTTTTCCACACTGATGTTCTTTCTGGAATATTCTGTACCTAAATTTTCACCTACCTAAATTCTACCTCTCTGAGTTTCACCTGAAATACGAAAAAGGCCTCCTTCTTGACCTTGGCTTTTCCATTGTTCCCATATTATTCTCTATGCAGTGCTTTTTTTTTTTTTTTTAAGATTTATGCTGTTTCTAATTTTATATTGTTTACTCATTTAATAATTATCTGTCTCATTCAAATTTAATCTCTCTATAGTGATTTTGATTGTCTTTCCCTCTCATGGGCCCAGTTCTCTTAATGTACTTTGTGTTTAGCAGGTAAGACATAAAATCAAAAAGTGCCATGAGGAAAAAAAAAATTAAGGTGATATAGGAGTTTATAATGAGGAGAACTAATCTTTCTGTGTTAGGCTTTTCTGAGACTAAAGTAGTAGTTAATCTGTGAGTAACAGTTAACAAAGAGTGATGAGTAAAGAAAGAAGAAATTCCTGTACCTAGCCTGGGGAAAAGAAGCCTGGTGCAGAAGGTGAGGGCAGAAGGAAAGGTGATAAGTGGTATGCTACCTTGACATGCTTGAACTGTGCCTTGTCAAAGAGGAGTTAATCATAGCCTCTATCACTTCAGTGTTCAGAGGTGAGATAGGAGAATTTAGGTGGTAATTAAAGTCAGGAAATTTTGACATGGTATCAGGAAGATCTTTCTAACGTGTGGAACTGTCCAAAAACCAAGTATCTTTAAAATGCAGCAAATTTTCTGGAATTGGAGCTGCTCAAAGACTGTATGACCACTACTTGAAGGAATAAATTCATATATTTCTCTATTCGTTCAAAATGTCATAATTTATTCACAAGTACTCTGAAATATAATTTATACTGGGACTTAAACTAGTCATTGAATTTATTCATTTATTCAACAATTATGTAATGAATACCTACTATATACCAAATTATTATTGTAGGTACCAAGTCAGTAAAATATTCAAGAGAGCCTTGGTTCCTATCCTTAACCTTGCAATCTAACAAATATCAGTCCAGATATAGCAGTGAGGATTTATATTCAGTATTCCTCATTTGAGAACTTTTCTGAAATATCTTTGTGTTTTCAAAGTGGATAGTGCAGAGGTTTCCTCAAGTGAAACAAACAATTTATGAATAAATTGATTTAAACATGGAGCACCTATGTGGCTCAGTCAGTAAGGCATCTGTCTTCAGCTCAGATAGTGATCCCGGGATCTTGGGATCAAGTCTCACATCAGGTTCCCTGCTCAGCAGAGATCCTGCTTCTCCCTTTCCCTCTGTCTCTTCCCTCCTCTTGTGCTCTCTCTCTCTAAAACAAATAAATAAAATTAAAAAAAATTAAAAATATAAATATTTCTTCAGTGCTTTTTCTTTTTCTTTTTTTTTTTAGTTGAAACTTTTGCTTGTACCTCTCTTTTATCTTGCTTACTGGTACTTACCATGTAAGACTTGGTTCAGGCATCACCTTCTTCAGAAAGTATTCTGTGAACAACTGTCAGTACTCCTAGCAGATAGTATACTGTCCCCTCCATCTCAGTCAGGGCTGACGCTAGGTAAATGGTCATACTGGGCATAATGATTTGGCTTCACTTCAAAATAAGTTCTTTAAATTTTGTTTAACTTTTATTTAAAGATAGGAGAGAACAAGGCAAGGGTAGAGACAGAAGACTCTTCTCACAACCAGAAACATTCTTGTCACCTTCACTGCCACCAACCCTTGCCTTGGCCACATACTGGGCATTTACAGTACTCAGAATTGCTTCACTTAAAAAAGCTCTAATTTTGTAATCCCCCGACCACAACCTCCTTTGTTTGGAGATAACGCTTCCAAATTATTTACATTTAACTTCTTCTGGCACTCAGAATTCTATGGCATCCAGTTAATTGTCCCATCTCGTTTCTCTTTACCCATCAGCCTCCTCTTCACTTCTTGTGCTTCTACCATATGTTCTGTAGTCTGTGGCTGCAGGCATTTCGAAACTGTTTCCTCGCCCTTTTGTCCAGCCAAGTATCCACAGTTGAGTGCATACAGCCTTCTCTCTGGGGTTCTGGCTCTTTGCTCATTAAATTCACTTAAATACAATGGCACAATGAAGCAGAGAAGTTGTTCTATGATTCATGACTGCCTGTTTTAACGGTCTCAACAGGCGCTGGCAGTATTCCTGTGTTTCTCTAGTTAGCTATCTTTCCTGCTTTCTAAAACTACTATTTTAAGCCTTCTCCATTCCCTTCAAATTTTGATCTCTTGCTTCACTTCTAGCAATTTCAGCAGATAAAACGTCTATTTTGCAGGGAAAAAAAAAAAATGGAAGCCATCAGAGGGAGATCACTTCAGCTTCTTGTTTCCAAATGTATAAATTTTCCTGTATCTGTATTATATTTTTTCTTCTTCCTTTCTGTTAAATGTTAAAGGATTTGTCCCTCCTCCAACTAAAGTCTGCCTGCGTTATGGGCTTATTCTTTTTTACTTGTTGGGGAACATTTCTTACCAACTAGTGCCATCATCACCATCATCATTATTTTCTCTTTCTTCTCCTCCATTTCCTTCTTCTCTCCTTCCTCCCTCTCCTCCTTCCCTCTCCCTTCCCCTACCCCGTCCTCCATCATCTACTTCTTTATTGTCCTTACATCAACATTTAAATACATCCTTCCGTCATTTAAAACAAACAAACACAACAATCCTGAATTTTCTCCCTTCTTTCAGCTACTGTCCGTTTTTTCCTCATCCACTTATATCCAAACAACTAGAAAAGTACCAAACTCCGTTTCTTATCTTCTATTAATGTCTTAGTCCACACACTTTTGGTCAATGAAGACCACTTCTGCTTAGTTCTCCAATGACTCCTGTGTCAATTACATTAGACCTACTTTAAGTCCTCACATTATTTGACTTTTCAGCAGCTTTCCATATAGTCCGTCGATCATGTTCTATTTCTAAAAGTACCATCCTATCTTGACTTCTTAACACGAAGTGTTCTTTCCACCTGCACCCGCAGCAACCTCTGCTGCTTCTCTGATCACTTATCAGTTTTCTTGATTTTTCTTCCTCTTGGATGTGAGCACTAGATGTTGAATATTCTCAGCACTCTGTCTGGGGCATTTTTCCATTTCTTTCCCCCCCTCTTCTTTCCTTTTCTGCTTTCGTTTCTTTTTACACTTTCCGCCTTGACAATGCAATCCACTTTCATCATTTAAAATATCATATGCATAATAGCTCCTTTTCTAATAATATATATAAAATAATATACATTATATATCCCAAATATCTCTATGAAGACTTAGACCCGTGTATCCAAATGCTACTCAACATTTTCCTTGAGTGTTCGATGGGCAACACAACTCATTATTTCAAGTTGAAATCTTTATTCCCCCTTCTCCAAAGGTGAAGTGATATGGCTTGGTGTATGTTATCCACATGGACTAGCTGCTGAAGTCTGAGAGTATGGAATGACCTTTGAAATCTCATACTTCTTCAACACTAAGATCAAGTAATCATAATTTTTGTAGATCTATCTTTTTTGTAGATCTATCAAAAATCTATCCACTTACTTTCATTTTAACTGTAAGAACCCTGCCTGATAAAGTCCCTATCATCATTCAATCTATCTGTTATATGAGCCTCTGATCTGGTTTCCTCACAGCTACAGTCACTACCTACAGTAATTATCAGGGAGACAGTGATGTTTTAAAGGCAAAATCACACTGCCTCCCTACTTAAAACCCTCTTATCTTTTCCCATATATCTTTGTACAGAGTCCGAAATGTTTGTGTTTAAGACTCCAAAAGAATTGGCTTTGCCTACCTGTCCTGTCTCATTTTGTACCACTTTCTCCCTCACTCTGGGGTCTCCAGGAACTCTAGCTTGGTTTCAGCAACTTAATTGGTCCAAGAACTCTCTTCCACTACAGGGAATTTACTCATGCTATTTCCCCTCTCTGGACGTCCCCACTGCTTCAGGTTTTGCCTTAAACATTTCTTTTTCTTTCTTTTTTTTTTAATATAATTTTTTATTTTTTATAAACATATATTTTTATCCCCAGGGGTACAGGTCTGTGAATCACCAGGTTTACACACTTCACAGCACTCACCAAAACACATACCCTCCCCAATGTCCATAATACCACCCCCTTCTCCCAAACTCCCTCGCCCCAACAACCCTCAGTTTGTTTTGTGAGATTAAGAGTCATTTATGGTTTGTCTCCCTCCCAATCCCATCTGCTTTCATTTATTCTTCTCGTACCCACTTGAGCCCCCATGTTGCATCACCACTTCCTCATATCAGGGAGATCATATGATAGTTGTCTTTCTCCACTTGACTTATTTCGCTAAGCATGATACGCTCTAGTTCCATCCATGTTGTCGCAAATGGCAAGATTTCATTTCTTTTGATGGCTGCATAGTATTCCATTGTGTATATATACCACCTCTTCTTGATCCATTCATCTGTTGATGGACATCTAGGTTCTTTCCATAGTTTGGCTATTGTGGACATTGCTGCTATAATCATTCGAGTACACGTGCCCCTTTGGATCACTACGTTTGTATCTTTAGGGTAAATGCCCAATAGTGCAATTGCTGGGTCATAGGGCAGTTCTATTTTCAACATTTTGAGGAACCTCCATGCTGTTTTCCAAAGAGGTTGCACCAGCTTGCCTTCCCACCAACAGTGTAGGAGGGTTCCCCTTTCTCCGCATCCTTGCCAGCATCTATCATTTCCTGACTTGTTGATTTTAGCCATTCTGCCTGGTGTGAGGTGATATCGCATTGTGGTTTTGATTTGTATTTCCCTGATGCCGAGTGATATGGAGCACTTTTTCATGTGTCTGTTGGCCATCTGGATGTCTTCTTTGCAGAAATGTCTGCTCATGTCCTCTGCCCATTTCTTGATTGGATTATTTGTTCTTTGGGTGTTGAGTTTGCTAAGTTCTTTATAGATTCTGGACACTAGTCCTTTATCTGATATGTCGTTTGCAAATATCTTCTCCCATTCTGTCAGTTGTCTTTTGATTTTGTGAACTGTTTCCTTTGCTGTGCAAAAGCTTTTGATCTTGATGAAATCCCAATAGTTCATTTTTGCCCTTGCTTCCCTTGCCTTTGGCATTGTTCCTAGGAAGATGTTGCTGCGGATGAGGTCAAAGAGGTTGCTGCCTGTGTTCTCCTCAAGGAGTTTGATGGATTCCTTTCGCACATTGAGGTCCTTCATCCATTTTGAGTCTATTTTTGTGTGTGGTGTAAGGAAATGGTCCAATTTCATTTTTCTGCATGTGGCTGTCCAATTTTCCCAGCACCATTTATTGAAGAGGCTGTCTTTCTTCCATTGGACATTCTTTCCTGCTTTGTCGAAGATTAGTTGACCATAGAGTTGAGAGTCTATTTCTGGGCTCTCTATTCTGTTCCATTGATCTATGGGTCTGTTTTTGTGCCAGTACCATGTTGTCTTGATGATAACAGCTTTGTAATAGAGCTTGAAGTCCGGGATTGTGATGCCACCAACTTTGGCTTTCTTTTTCAATATCCCTTTAGCTATTCGAGGTCTTTTCTGGTTCCATATAAATTTTAGAATTATTTGTTCCATTTCTTTGAAAAAGATGGATGGTACTTTGATAGGAATTGCATTAAATGTGTAGATTGCTTTAGGTAGCATAGACATTTTCACAATATTTATTCATCCAATCCAGGAGCATGGAACATTTTTCCATTTCTTTGTGTCTTCCTCAATTTCTTTCATGAGTACTTTATAGTTTTCTGAGTATAGATTCTGTGTCTCTTTGGTTAGGTTTATTCCTAGGTATCTTATGGTTTTGGGTGCAATTGTAAATGGGATTGACTCCTTAATTTCCCTTTCTTCTGTCTTGCTGTTGGTGTAGAGAAATGCAACTGATTTCTGTGCATTGATTTTATATCCTGACACTTTACTGAATTCCTGTATAAGTTCTAGCAGTTTTGGAATGGAGTCTTTTGGGTTTTCCACATATAGTATCATATCATCTGCAAAGAGTGATAATTTGATTTCTTCTTTGCCGATTTGGATGCCTTTAATTTCCTTTTGTTTTCTGATTGCTGAGGCTAGGACCTCTAGTACTATGTTGAATAGCAGTGGTGATAATGGACATCCTTGCCATGTTCCTGACCTTAGTGGAAAAGCTTTCAGTTTTTCTCCATTGAGAATGATATTTGCGGTGGGTTTTTCATAGATGGCTTTGATGATATTGAGGTATGTGCCCTCTATCCCTACACTTTGAAGAGTTTTGATCAGGAAGGGATGCTGTACTTTGTCAAATGCTTTTTCAGCATCTATTGAGAGTATCATATGGTTCTTGTTCTTACTTTTATTGATGTGTTGTATCACATTGACTGATTTGCGGATGTTGAACCAACCTTGCAGCCCTGGAATAAATCCCACTTGGTCGTGGTGAATAATCTTTTTAATGTATTGTTGAATCCTATTGGCTAGTATTTTGTTGAGTATTTTCGCATCTGTGTTCATCAAGGATATTGGTCTATAGCTCTCTTTTTTGGTGGGATCCTTGTCTGGTTTTGGGATCAAGGTGATGCTGGCCTCATAAAATGAGTTTGGAAGTTTTCCTTCCATTTCTATTTTTTGGAACAGTTTTAGGAGAATAGGAATTAGTTCTTCTTTAAATGTTTGGTAGAATTCCCCCGGGAAGCCGTCTGGCCCTGGGCTTTTGTTTGTTTGGAGATTTTTAAGGACTGTTTCAATCTCCTTACTGGTTATGGGTCTGTTCAGGCTTTCTATTTCTTCCTGGTTCAGTTGTGGTAGTTTATATGTTTCTAGGAATGCATCCATTTCTTCCAGATTGTCAAATTTATTGCCGTAGAGTTGCTCATAGTATGTTCTTATAATAGTTTGTATTTCTTTGGTGTTAGTTGTGATCTCTCCTCTTTCATTCATGATTTTATTTATTTGGGTCCTTTCTCTTTTCTTTTTGATAAGTCTGGCCAGGGGTTTATCAATTTTATTAATTCTTTCAAAGAACCAGCTCCTACTTTCGTTGATTAGTTCTATTGTTTTTTTTGGTTTCTATTTCATTGATTTCTGCTCTGATCTTTATGATTTCTCTTCTCCTGCTAGGCTTAGGGTTTCTTTCTTGTTCTTTCTCCAGCTCCTTTAGGTGTAGGGTTAGATTGTGTACCTGAGACCTTTCTTGTTTCTTGAGAAAGGCTTGTACCGCTATATATTTTCCTCTCAGGACTGCCTTTGTTGTGTCCCACAGATTTTGAACCGTTGTATTTTCATTATCATTTGTTTCCATGATTTTTTTCAATTCTTCTTTAATTTCCCGGTTGACCCATTCATTCTTTAGAAGGATACTGTTTAGTCTCCATGTATTTTGGTTCTTTTCAAACTTCCTTTTGTGGTTGAGTTCTAGCTTTAGAGCATTGTGGTCTGAAAATATGCAGGGAATGATCCCAATCTTTTGATACCGGTTGAGTCCTGATTTAGGACCCAGGATGTGATCTATTCTGGAGAATGTTCCATGTGCACTAGAGAAGAATGTGTATTCTGTTGCTTTGGGATGAAGTGTTCTGAATATATCTGTAATGTCCATCTGGTCCAGTGTGTCGTTTAAGGCCTTTATTTCCTTGCTGATCTTTTGCTTGGATGATCTGTCCATTTCAGTGAGGGGAGTGTTAAAGTCCCCTACTATTATTGTTGATGTGTTTCTTTGATTTTGTTATTAATTGGTTTATATAGTTGGCTGCTCCCACGTTGGGGGCATAGATATTTAAAATTGTTAAATCTTCTTGTTGGACAGACCCTTTGAGTATGATATAGTGTCCTTCCTCATCTCTTATTATAGTCTTTGGCTTAAAATCTAATTGATCTGATATAAGGATTGCCACTCCTGCTTTCTTCTGATGTCCATTAGCATGGTAAATTCTTTTCCACCCCCTCACTTTAAATCTGGAGGTGTCTTCGGGTTTAAAATGAGTTTCTTGGAGGCAACATATAGATGGGTTTTGTTTTTTTATCCATTCTGATACCCTGTGTCTTTTGACAGGGGTATTTAGCCGATTAACATTCAGGGTAACTATTGAGAGATATGAATTTAGTGCCATTTTTTTGCCTGTAAGGTGACTGTTACTGTATTTGGTCTCTGTTCCTTTCTGATCTACCACTTGTAGGCTCTCTCTTTGCTTAGAGGACCCCCTTCAAGATTCCCTGTAGAGCTGGTTTGGTGTTTGCAAATTCTTTCAGTTGTTGTTTGTCCTGAAAGCTTTTAATCTCTCCTTCTATTTTCAATGATAGCCTAGCTGGATATAGTATTCTGGGCTGCATGTTTTTCTCATTTAGTGCTCTGAAAATATCATGCCAGCTCTTTCTGGCCTGCCAGGTCTCTGTGGATAAGTCAGCTGCCAATCTAATATTTTTACCATTGTATGTTACAGACTTCTTTTCCCGGGCTGCTTTCAGGATTTTCTCTTTGTCACTGAGACTTGTAAATTTTACTATTAGGTGACGGGGTGTGGGCCTATTCTTATTGATTTTGAGGGGTGTTCTCTGAACCTCCTGAATTTTGATGCTCGTTCCCTTTGCCATATTGGGGAAATTCTCCCCAATAATTCTCTCTAGTATACCTTCTGCTCCCCTCTCTCTTTCTTCTTCTTCTGGAATCCCAATTATTCTAATGTTGTTTCGTCTTATGGTGTCACTTATCTCTCGAATTCTCCCCTCGTGGTCCAGTAGCTGTTTGTCCCTCTTTTGCTCAGCTTCTTTATTCTCTGTCATTTGGTCTTCTATATCACTAATTCTTTCTTCTGCCTCATTTATCCTAGCAGTGAGAGCCTCCATTTTTGATTGCACCTCATTAATAGCTTTTTTGATTTCAACTTGGTTAGATTTTAGTTCTTTTATTTCTCCAGAAAGGGCTTTTATATCTCTCGAGAGGGTTTCTCTAATATCTTCTATGCCTTTTTCGAGCCCGGCTAGAACCTTGAGAATTGTCATTCTGAACTCTAGATCTGACATATTACCAATGTCTGTATTGATTAGGTCCCTAGCCTTCGGTACTGCCTCTTGTTCTTTTTTTTGTATTGAATTTTTCCGTCTTGTCATTTTGTCCAGAGAACAGTATATGAGGGGGCAAGTAAAATACTAAAAGGGTGGCAACAACCCCAGGAAAATATGCTTTAACCAAATTAGAAGAGATCCCAAATCGTGAGGGGGGAGAAAGGGGATAAAAAGAGGTTCAAAAAGGAAGAAAGAAAAAAAAGAAAAAAAAGAAAGAAAAAAGAAAGAAAAAAAGAAAAGAAAAGAATTTTAAAAAAAAGAAAACACCTTTCAGAAAGTGGTTGTTTTCTGTTTCCAGAATTGCTGTTCTTCTTCTCTTCGATCTGCCGATGGATTTTCAGGTGTTTGCAATCTTTAGATAAGCTATCTAGCTGATCTCCGGCTAGCTGAAGTAGTCTCGGCCTGCTACTTCTCCGCCATCTTGACTCCTCCTCCTCGCCTTAAACATTTCTTAATCAGAGGAGATGCCCTAGCACTCTAAACTAGATTAACTTTGTTTGTTTTATATCTTATATCACTGTCTACCATTCTTGGTGGCACTTCTCATAAATGGCAATTAATTATTTCATGTTATTATTTTTCTCTGTCTTTAAAGTTGACTGAAACCCCAGAGGGACAGAGATCATGCCTACTTTGATCATTTATCTTCAACTTTGATCTAACATGGTGCCTAACACAAAGTGCATTGCTCAGCTAATATATGTTAGATGAGTTTTTAATGTTATGGCATGGATTGAGGAATTTATAGAATCATAAAACTCTACAACCAGAAAATACCTTAGATATCATCCAGCTCATTCTACTAATCTCATAGGTTGAGAATTTGAAGCTTAGAAAGGTTAGATTACTTGTCCATAGTAGAAGAAAAAAATATATAATGGCAGAGCCAGGATTCGGTGGCACTTAAAACTTCTAATCCAAATCCAAATTCATTGTTCTGTCCGGTATATCAAAATGCCTCTCTAACATAGCAATTTTCAGTTTCATAGTCTGACTTTTAGCTCATGAGGAAAACAATACTATATTCAGTACTGATGAGCTTGAAGGAGGAAATGAAATTTGATACTCAACAGGAAAATGAGTAGTAGTTTTTCCTTCCAGTGTGTTGAATAGTGTGGCCCAGTTATATTACTCCTGTGCTCTCCACACATATTCTTTATTTATTCTGTTAGAGACCATGGTAATGAGTATTGCCACTTAGATAATAATCATAATTAGAACGGAATGCTCTTCTTATTTAAATTAAGTTTGTGTGGAAGAGGTTATCTGAGGACTTTTTTCTGTGTGACCTCATAATATTTTGAAATACTGTAGTATGGAATTTGCCACTGAATTTGCCTGTGGGACTATAAAAATATGAAAAGGCAGTTTTAAATCTTTTACTAACAAGCACATCTCCACACTTACTAAGCACTTTATCTTCTGTTCTAAATTTACTGCTAAAATAAATGATTGGAATTTTCTAAGACAAATAAATGGGGACCAAGGGCATGTTTCATTCAGATAGGACAGATACGATGAATAATAATTCAATCAAACCTTGATGAGAAGGCACTAGGCTAGACATTAGGGAAACAAGTACAATTAATAGATAAAAGAAGCAGATTCATGTTCATCTAAATGGCTATTTGAATCACATAGCCATTCTTACTTTGATAGGGTCACTATTAAATTATTTGATTAATTAATGAAAGAAATATTCATTGATAACCATGTCAGACAATAGGATAAATGCTAGGAATATGAAGATTAAGATACAGTCCCTTACTTATCAATAATTTAAGATGTAGTGAGAACATTTAGAATGTTAATATGCTTCTGAATATCAGAAATATTCCTCCATAATCAATCTATAATTTTAATAATCTAATTATAATATATAGGGTATAGACTAAGCTACTGTAAGATTAAAAACATCAAAGCTTCAGTGAATTCGGACGCCTGGGTGGCTCAGTGGGTTAAAGCCTCTGCCTCGGCTCAGGTCATGATCCCAGGGTCCTGGGATCGAGGCCCGCATCGGGCTCTCTGCTCAGCTGGGAGCCTGCTTCCTCCTCTCTCTCTGCCTGCTTCTCTGCCTACTTGTGATCTCTGTCTGTTAAATAAATAAATAAAAATCTTAAAAAAAAAAAGGGGGCACCTGGGTGGCTCGGTGGGTTAAGCCTCTGCTTTCGGCTCAGGTCATGATCTCAGGGTCCTGGGATCAAGCCCCGCATCGGGCTCTCTGCTCAGCAGGGAGCCTGCTTCCCCCCCCCCCCCCGCCTGCCTCTCTGCCTACCTGTGCTCTTTCTCTCTATCAAATAAATAAAATCTTTAAAAAAAAAAAAAGCTTTAGTGAATTCATCAAGATGGTAAGTTTTTCTCTCTCCAATGTGGGAATTTGTTCAATATTAGCTAGCAGGGATTTTGCTTCAAGGAATCATTCAGGGACACAATTTCTCCTAGTGTGTTGCTTAACTATCCCCTAGACTGTGGTCCTCATGGTGAAAAACAGTTCCTTGGCCCATCTTTGTCCTGGTTCTGTAAAAGGGAAAGAGAAAGGAAGTGATATGTAAGCAATTTCCTGCACAATGGATATGCCTAGAAGGTTTAACACATTACCTCTATTAACATCTAATTGTCCAAGATTTAGTCACCTCTATCTTACCTTAAAGATAGGTTGGGAAATGCAGTGTCTTGCTAGGAAGTTCTATGCTTGGTAATCTGTTCAGGTTCTATTTTCAGTAGACTAGGGCAGAATGAATATTCTATGCAACACTGAGCAGTCTCTGGCACAGTTTTCCCTTCTAGCCACATAAGTATCCATGCATCCTCATCCTTCCTCATAAATACACTCACCTTGGAGAAGGGAGCTGTCTAAAACCCTATCTAGTAATCCTATCCAGTGCAGCTGAAAATCCAGGACCAGGGTAGAATAGTCGTCTCTTAGATCTGAAAGTGGCTCTTCTAATCTGGTAACCCATTAACTAAATACAGGTTGTAAATCTTTTCCAATTCCAATACGCAATGGTAGAGTAGGAAAAGGGCATTACACCAGTTGTCGTATCCTGAAAAGGACAAATTGCCTATGGAAGGTTTCAGTCAAGGATAAATAAATGGAAAACTATTCAACCATAAAAAGAAACAAAATTCTGGGGACACTGGGGTGGTTCATTCTGTTAAGCATCTGCCTTCAGCTAAGGTTGTGATCCCAGGGTCCTGGGATGGAGCCCCACATCAGGTTCCCTACTGAGCAGGGAGTCTGCTTCTCTCCTTCCTCTGACCCCTCCCCCTGCTCATGCACCTGCACTCTCTTTCTCTCTCTCTCTCAAAAAATAAAATAAAATAAAATAAAATAATTGAAGAATTAAAGAAAGGAAACAAAATTCTGACATTATACAATAACATGGATGAACATTGAAGACGTAGTGCTGAGTGAAATAAGTCAGACATGCAAAAAGGACTAATATCATATGATTCCACTTACATGAAATAACTAGAATAGTCAAATTCATAAAGAAAGAAAAAAAGCAGGATGGTGGAGGGGGGATGTTTAATCAGTAGAGAATTTCTTTTTAGGAAGGTGAGAAAATTCTGGAGGTGGATGGTTGGTGATGTTTGCACACTAATGTGAATGGACTTATTGCCACTGAACTGCGTACTTAAAAATTGTTAAAATGGTAAATTTTATATTATATATATTTTACCACGAAAAAATATTTTTTAATTCAAAAAAGAAAGAAAGAGAAAACACCCTTTGAGAAATGTAAAGAATGGAAAGCTCACAGTGGTTTTCAGACCATGGTGAATGTTAAATTCTTCCCAGCAGGAACTGTGAAAGCTTCTGCCTGGTGCAGTAAGTTTCTTCTTGGTCCCCTCTGCTCTGAAGTATCTCCCTTACTCATTGTTCGCTGGGGCTTTTGTTATGTTTGTTTGGGAGGTTTTCCCCTGTCTACTATGTATATCAGAGGGAGCAAGAAAGAGCATGTTCTACTCTAGGCAGCTTCGGGGGACTGAGTATTGTGTTAGAGATTTAACAATTATAACCTCTGGTATGCTAGACTTTAGATTTCTTTGGTAACAACTTCCCTCAAAACCTTAATGGGATTCTTGTCTATTTGCTTCTAGGCAGTTCCATATGGCGTAGTCTCATTTGAAGACCTCTTTTGGACAAATTTCCGAGAAACCTGTATTCACGCGTCTTTAATTTATTCTTTTCTCTACATTCCTCATCTCTCCCCCCCTTAACGTAATACCAGCTACCTTAATGCTATCTGAAACTGAAGTCTTGGGAAGTTGTCTGGGGAACTGGTAATCGTGAACTGATCTTTGCTCCTGGGCTGACACTGACGAATGTTATATCATGTTCTTTGGGGACCAAAGAACAATCCTCCAGGGCCTCAAGTTAATGGTATTTTAATCCATTAAATCGCATCCACAGACAGACTCTACTAGTGCTACATTCTCTTCCATCTCTATATGCAAATGGGTCATTTATGTCTAACTTTATCTCATGTCTCTTATAGCACTTTGCTAAAAATTTGAAGTAGCAGCCAACATACATCAAAAATATGGCATTGTTTTCTATCTGATTCCCCAAAGCTACAGGCTTGGTAGCAATGTGGTCTGTTTCTAAGTTAGCATATATTTCCAAGCAGCATAAATAGGGGCACCTCTCTTTATCCCAAACATGGTCCTCTCTACTATTTCTTCATTACCATTCATTGTCTTTAACTTCACGTTCCAAGCATATTTCCAGCCCGTGTAAAAGGATAAAAAAGAAAGTGGACTGCAAGCAATTTCCTTTGTGATAGGGATGCACATCCCTTCTGCTCACATGGCATTTATAGAAACATAGTCAATGCCTACTCCTGACTGCAAGAGAGGACAGTGTATATAATAGTCAATAAATCACTCCAAGTGATTTATTACTAACATGAAGAAGAGGGTGATAGTGGAAGATTCACGGACTCTGCCACTCCAGTGAAATCCCACTGATATAGAAACAATTGTGTAGCCAATAATTACATCACAGTAGAAAGGCTGAGCATATGCAAATTTGAACTAAGGAATTTGGAAGATTGGAGGAGGCATGGTGATTATTCCTTTGGTAGGAATCAAATTCAAAAGGAGCTCCAAGTAAAGAATTGATGGAACTTGAAGAAAAGGGAAAGACTAAGTAAGGAAGCAAAACTTTCCCTTTCACCAGAAGTTTCAATTGTGGAATATGAAACTGAAGCTCAAAGTTGTAAGATCGTTCTGATTTGTTTTTTTTTTTGTTGTTGTTTGTTTTTTTTTTCCAAAACATTTGGTCCTGTAAAATATTTTTTCAAGATCAGCTAGGCTATAGATAATCACATATGTACATACACACATTTAAGTTGCTGTGTTAGTATAAGTGAGTCAGTATGTGAGAAAGACAATAAAAACAATACTTTTGTGAGTATCAAAGTTTGGGAGAATAGGAAAAAAAAAGTTTGCCTGATGGTTAAATTCCATGAAAAAAGGTTGAGGAGATGGTAGACAAGGAGAAATCAATTTCTTTTCCTTTTCTTTTATGTTCCTGTACTTTTTTTGGCTTAAACCTTAGCTACACTCTGGGAAATTAAAATAAGATTGGTGACGGCTGGAGTTTTCATTTTGACAATAACCTTAACTGTTAGTGCAGGCTAGGCTTTCATTCATTCATTCATTCACTCATTCAGTATTTTTGAGCAATTACTATGTGTGAGGCTTTAGGTAATGAAGAAAATGTAAAGTTTTTTCTGGCGAGATAAACACAACACCAGGCAAAGTGGGTGCAAGGCAAGATTTATTAAAAACGCTCTCTGGCGAAGTTTCAGGGCTCAGGAGAAGGGGAGCCAGGAAAGTTGCGCTGGGAGGAGGTGGGCACCCTCGGGCGAGGTTCCGCCACTCTGGAAAGCAGAGTGGTGGAAGTCGCGCCCAAGGCAGGGAGGAGGGGGCTTTTAAGGGGTCTCGGAGGAAGCTCAGGGGTCTTTTGGAAGTTTCCCTTATTTGGATATCCCGCCTGCTCATCGGGATCCCATTGGTCCACGGGAGCCCGGGGCGGGGGTCTCAGATTCCTGCTTGGGCCTTTGTTCTCCTGTGGGAGCTCAGGTCTTGTGGCGGGAACTTTCGCCATCTTTAGTAGCCCTTCCTGCCAGCCCAACAGAAAACTTTTCTTTTTCTTTTTTTTTTTTTTAAAGATTTTATTTATTTATTTGACAGAGAGAAATCACAAGTAGACTGAGAGGCAGGCAGAGAGAGAGAGGGAAACAGGCTTCCTGCTGAGCAGAGAGCCCTATGTAGGACTCGATCCCAGGACCCTGAGATCATGACCTGAGCCGAAGGCAGCGGCTTAACCCACTGAGCCACCCAGGCGTCCCCAACAGAAAACTTTTCTGTTCAGAGTGCTCACAGTCTCGTTGAAGGAACAACCGAGAAAATGGATCAACATATGCAGCTTGCAAACTGCCCCGGGGAAAGGTCTACACATGGTGGACACAGACTCACATAGTAGAGGTTTGTGATCCAGCTGGGAAGAATCCATTTGGCATTTGGGCCCTAAGGGGGAAGAACACTTGTCCTGAGTTTGGAGACTGGGTACCACGAGGTAGGGTGTGCAAGAATTCTGAAAGCAAGACTAACAGGCACACATGGATGAAGCCCGAAAACAGGATATATTTGGGGAGGAGAAGTAACTGAAGAAGTATAGAATACCATGCCCGTCTAGAAAAGGAAACAATCCGTGTGTAAATATTATTGTAAGAGAAATTAGGGAACCCATTCCCCTCCTGGCATTCCTTTCTTTAACTCAAAATAATTTACTGAGCACTTACTCATGTTCTAAGTCCTATACTTGGCTCTGGGAAATAAGAATGAGCAAAAACAGACATGTGCTTACTTTTGGGTAGTTTACATTTAATGACAGACTATGAATCAAGTAATTCATGAATGAATATATAAATACAGGCTTTCCGGTTGTGCAAAGGCTCAGTGGTATTGAGGGGTGTTGGTGAACTCGAGGGGCTGATAGAAGGGTTTCATCTTCCTCTTGATAAGTGGAAGTGATGATGCTCTCCAAAGCCCCTTCCCAGTCTGATATTTTTATGACTCTGACATGCATATCATTTAACATAGATTCGAATAGTTATGACTTAAGATTTTTACAGTACATTCAGAAAGTGACGTGAAACTAGGAAAGAAATCCAATCTTATTTCCTCAATATTTCAAAGCTGTTTTGAGGATGTAACCAGAAATATGGAAGCAGGTGTTAAGGATATCTTTTAGCCCCCTGGGACACTTCTATTTAAAACTTTAAGAACAATAAAATAACACAAACATCCAGGAATTATTCCGTTAATGGCTGTATTTAGGAAATGCTGTACAAGAAAAAGGACAAATAATGTCATAAGCAATAGACTAGGCAGTTTTTTGAGAAAGTGTACTGTCTTGGGAGCCCACTGGTAAATCCCTATACACTCAGATGACTGGGGCGTTGGCAACTGTGGCTTCATTTGAAGTGTGAAGTATTAGTGCAGATCTCTTGGAAGTATTAGTGCAGTATGAAGTGTGAAGTATTAGTGCAGATCTCAGACGTGCCAACATAGAGTGGAGGAAGGAACAGGGGTACTGGCTTGCTGTGAACCTACTACTTTCTGCCTTGATGATTGTGCTATTGTGATTTACGCTAAGAAGTATATATTTGGTCTTTGTTCTCATTTCTGGCACAGAACCTCTAGAACTCTTGGGATTTTCTAAGAGATGGATGAGAGAGATAAAGTTGTCTTTTTTTAAATTAACAAGGTGACTTTTGGAAAGTACCCCAGGATGAGGGCTGGTTGCCCGAGGAACCATGTGACTGGAACATTGGACTCTCCTCCCAGCTCCCTCCTCCCCTGCTGGGAGGAGTGGGGGAGAGGGGCTAGAGGTTGAATGGATCACCAGTAGCCAATCATGGTGACTGGGTCAATCAAGCATGCATATGTAATGAGGCGTGTAAAAACTCAAAAGGACAGAGTTTAGAGTTTCTGGATTGGTGAGCATGTGGGATGCTAGCAAAGTGTCGTGTCTGGAGAGGGCATGGGAGCTCTGGACCTTTCCCCCACACCTTGCCCTATGCATCCCTTCTATCCGCCTTTTCTGAGTTATATCATTTTATAATAATTATTTATGTACTAGATCACCACTAGATCTAGTACATAAAATGTTTCTCTGAGTTCTTTGAGCAGCTTTAGCTAGTTAATTGAATCTGAGGAAGAGGTGGTGGGAACCTCTGGTCTATAGCTAGTTGGTCCAAAGTACAGGTAACAACCTGGAGTGAGACCACACTAGGGGACAGAGTGGGACAGTCTTATAGGACTGAGTCCTTTACCTGTGGAATCTGACACTCTCTGAATATTGTCAGAATTGAGTGGAATTGCAGGACATGCCGCTGATATTCAGAGAATTGTTAGTTAGTGTGGAGAAACTCCCCTCCTTCCCACTCTCCACACACCTTGGAACTGGGTCCAGAAACCTGAAAGAGTGACCTAGAGCACGCTAGTTACTGTTCCTGTGCCTCAATTCCCTCAGGTATAAAATGAGGGTGAAGACAAGAATGTCTCCACCCATTTTATAGGTGAGATTTGAGGCTCAAATAATGAAAAATAATGACGACAGAGAGGAGGGGTGGGGAGAGAAAGACTATAATGAGTTTCTGTGGAAGTTGAAGGTATTAAAAATTTCTTACAATTATTTTTTTTGGTAGAAAAGAATTTTCTTTAATGAAATGGCCGTCTATGGTATTTTTGTGTATTTTTCATTTTAGAAGTCCTTCTATGTAGCAAAATTAAGATAGTCTGTGTTGGTTTTATTTATTTTTTTTCTGTTTGAAATTTTGTTGGTCTGTGAATTCCAGAAGTTTGGAAAAGCGTTGTATGTAGGGCAATTCCAAACAAAAATTTATTATCATTCAGTTTTATTCAATGAAACCATGTCTCTGAGACCTGTGGCAAGGAAGAGCCCCTCAAGAAACCAGTGAGAAATTCACAAGTCTGGGGACAAGTTTCAGACAGTTGACTCATTTTCATTTCTACACAAAAACAAGTGTAGACCATCATCTGATTCAGTTAGTTTGGAATGTCCACTCTGCACTGGCACGGCTAGGTCAGTTCTTTGAGAAATATTGAAGAAGCTGGAGAGGTTCTTATGCCCTCAAAGATCCTTTTTTTTTTTTTTTTTTTTTTTGAAAATAAAGCTTACAATGTGGTTTGCTTTCTCTTTCATGTCAGTTACACCTCTAGGATTCTCTGTCTATTCAGCCAGTAACACCCCATCCTAGTATGGTTTTCCTACATTCCTGTTTGCTGTTAGTAAGAAAAACACACAGTCTCTTTTCATCTTGAGTTTAATGCTTATCATTTCTGATAATCAGATAAGGGAAAAGAAAAATAGTAAATCCAATCAAGTCACAAGGTACTTGGTATCTGACTTTTTGATACCTTTCTTTCTTTTTCCCTTCCCTTCCCTTCCCTTTTTTTCCTTTCTGTCAGAGAGAGAGATGGCACAAGCAGGGGGAGCGGCAGGCAGAGGCAGGCAGAGGCAGAGAGAGAAGCAAGCTCCCCTCTGAGCAAGGAACCTGATGCAAGACTCAATTCCAGGACCCCGGGATCATGACCTGAGCTGAAGGCAGATGCTTAACCGCAGCCCCTCAAGCATCCTTCAACTTTTATTTCTTAAGATGAATTTCCTCAAAAACCCTACTCCACGTCTGGCATAGTCAACCAGAGAAGTAAAATTAATACCAAATAAGTTAATTTTGGTAGGGTGGCAGGGTGAAAACTGACCACCCAAATATATTGGGTTCTAATCCTGGGAACCTGTAAATGTTACTTTATTTAGAAGGGGGGTGCAAGAGTTTTATAGATGTGACTTCAGTTAAGGACCTTGACATGGGGACCTGTGGGGGTGGGGACAGACTCTAAATACCATCACAGGTGTCACTCAGAATAGAGAGGCAGGGAGTTAGTGAGCATATGCACTGACAGCAGAGGAGAAGTGACTGTGGAGGTAGAGAGTGGAAGGAGGCAGCCACAAGGCAGGGTGTGGCAGGAGCCACCAGGATGTGGGGAAAAGCCAAGGAACACATCCTCCCTGAGAATCTCAGGAGGGGGTTTGGTCCTGTTGATACCTTGATTTTGAACTAATGGTCTGATTTCAGGCTTTGAGGGAACACAGAAACAAGGATAATATACTTCACTAGTATTTACTCTGTAAGTATCTGGTATTTTTTATTTTTAAGATTTTATTTATTTATTTGAGAGAAAAAGAGATGACGAGAGAGAGAGAGGAGAGAGCGCACGGCGCAGGAGTGGGGAGAGGAAGAAGCGGGGTCCCCCCTGAGCAGGGAGCCCAATACCGGCTCCATCCTAGGACCCCGGGATCATGACCTGAGCCCAAGGTAGATGCTTAACTGACTGAGCCCCCAGGTGCCCCACTCCTGATATGTTTTCATCTTTGTCCTAAGCCCTGGAATAAAAACTGACTAAGACAGGATACTCATCTTTGAGGAGGTTAATGAGGGGAGTTAGACACACACACATACAATGACATTAATATGTGGAAAATGCTGTAATGATCATGTGCACAGAGTATTGTGAACACATTGAAGAGTGCATGGACTACAGGATGTGTGTGTATGAGCACGCAGGAGAGGGGAGCTAGAAAAAGCTTAATGGCAAAGGCATGCCTCTGAACTGAAGCAGACCAAAGGGGAAAACTTTGATTAATTTTCTTTTCTAAGGGTTTCATATTCTGAAGGATGCTGTCTACCTTAGGCAGTGTTTATTAAGTAATAGATAACAGATCAAAAACATCTCTAACTGCCAACCAGGTTATAATCAGCATAGGGTGGCCAGTACTATTTTCCTATTATTTAAACCAAGATCAAAGGTTTTGTTGTCATTTGATTTTTTTTTTCCCCTGTGAAGAATGTAATTTGTTTCTTTCATTATGATTTTGTGGATACTGATCTAGCAGCAGGACTCACCTCATTCTTTTCAAGAACAGGCTTTGCTGTGTTGGTAAAGACCGTAACTCCTTGCACTAACCCATCTGGCCTGGAGAAAATGATATTGAAAAGAACCTCATTAATGACAGTTCCTGTAAATAACTATGCTATAGTAGTTCCTGGAAATAGCTATGCCCCCTGAGGATAGCTTGCATTATTGTTTCCTCTTAAGGCAACATACACAGTCAGATCCTGGCCCGCTTTTACAGAACTCCTGCAAGCAAATAGGGATCAATGTAATAATCAACATTTGTATAGCATTCTATCATTCTACAAAAGGGTTTCACAAAAGTGTCTGATTATGGGTTGTTGGCATTGAAAGCAAATCCGTTTCACCATCTGAAGCAAGTTCCTCTCCTTTTTGATTTTTTAAGTCTTTATTGTAATGTTCTTATTCTTCTAGTTAACATTTTCCAGCTTTATTGAGATAGAATGACATATAGCACTGTGTAAGCTTAAAGTGTTGATTATGCTCATTTGCTGTTGAGTATGTTGATTTGATATTTATCTGTTGTGACACGATTATCATTACACTTAGCTAGCCGCTCCCTCACCTCACACAGTTACCCTTTCTTTTTTTGTGGTGAGAACATTTAAGATCTACACTCTTCAGCACTTACAAGTTTATATAACAATATCATTAATTATAATCATTATGCTGTATATTCCATCTCCAGAACTTATTCATCATATAAGTGGAAGTTCGTAGCCTTTAACCAACATCTGCCCATTTCATCCACCCTCTCTGGTGAGTTTAATCTCTTTCAGTTTCAGTTTCTCTCTCTCTGAAGTAAGGGCACTGACATTCACTGGGAGAGCTAGAAAGTGAATTAAGTGAGATTTTAAGTATGAAGTACCAAGAACAGTGGCTGACAAGTAGTAGATATATTAGATATATCATAGTAAGAGCTAGATCCATTCTTTTTGTCTTTCTTTTTTCCCTAGAAGTAGCTGAAATTTAAAAAAAAATGTATTTGACTATCAACAAGGTGAAAAGACAATCTATAGAGTAGGAACAAATATTTGCAAAACATCCATCTGAAAAGGGGTTAATATAAAAAATATATAAAGAACTCGTACAACTCAATAGCAAAAAACAAAAACAAAACCAAAACAAACAAAAACCCTAGGTGATTAAAAAAATGGGCAAAGGGCCTGAATAGATCCTTCTCCAAAGAAGATACATAAAAGAACAGCAGGTATATGAAAAGATGTTCAACATCACTTGTCATTAGGGACATGCGAATTAAAATCACAACAAAATATCATCTCATACCTATTAGAATGGTCATCAACAAAAGACAAGAAAAGGCATGAATTTGGAGAAAAGGGAATCTTTGTGCACTGTTAGTGGGATTGTAAATTGGTGTGGCAAAAATGGAAGAAGTATAGAGGATCCTCAAAAAAATTAAAGACAGGACAACTATATAATCCAACATTTCCACTTTTGGAAATACACCCAAAGAAAATGAAAACAGTAACTGGAAAAGATACCTGTACCTCCATGTTCATAGCAACATTATTTACACTAGCCAAGAAATGGAAACAACATATCTGTGTATTGATAGAATATTAGTCAGCCTTAAAATCGAAGAAATACTCCTATTTGTGGCAATGAGGATGGAACTTGAGGACATTATGCTACATGAAGTAAGGCAGACAGAGAAAAGCAAATACTGTATGATCTCACTTATCGATGGAATACAGAACTCCCACAAAAACAAAAACAAAGAAAACAACTCCTAGAAGAAGAGCTCAAACTTGTGGTTACCAGAGATAGAGGATGGGAGGAGGGGTGTATTGGAGGTACAAACTTCCAGTGATAAGATAAATACTAGAGATATAGTACAACTTGTTGACCGTAGCTAATACTGCTGTGTGGTATATAGGAGTTAAGAAAGAAAATCCTAAGAGTTCTCATCCCCAGAAATTTTTTTTTTTCCTTTTTATTGTATCCATATGAGAAGATCGATGTTGGTTGATCCTATTGTGGTAATCATTTCACAGTACATGTGAATCAAACCATGATGCTGTATGCTATAACTGTGATGTGTGTCAATAATTTCTTAATAAAACTGGAAAAAAAAGAACTAGGTCAATTAAGTCAAGAAAAAGTGTCTTTTGTTTTACTATTTTTTCGTTGCTTCATTCCTTTCAACTTGTGGCAAGAACCAAACCATTTTGCTGGACTCTTTTTACCTCCCATCTATTGAACTTATGGCTCTCAGATGGTTACTCAAGGGTGTAATTTGAGGAGTACCAGGGTGTCCCAGAATTTGACCTTCCCCAGGGGTGACTCTCCCTGGGTTCTCTGGGTGGTCTTTTTTGGGTTCTCTAAGCATCACATCGGAAATACAAAGAAAAGGTGTTATTTATAAATAATATACTTCCTAACTCCCGAAAGATTTAAAGCAGTTTTCAGGATTTGATCATGCATGAAACAGAAAAGTCTTCTATTAGAGAGAAATGACAACTACTAGAGAGTGAACTGCATGAAATGTAAACCACACTTAATATGGATTAATTCAAGTTTTGAACGGAGGGTTGCTGTCATTCATCGGTCCATCAAATTAATTGCGGTAAGTACCTTGCTGTAGTAAGTAAAGATTTTATGATATTATAGTTTTAATTACACATTATGGCATGTGTTGTAAAATGGATTTTGTTTAAAAAAAAAAAAAAAAGCTTGAAAGCCATGAGATTAGGCTCCTAGTGGTTTACCTTTCCTGCCACTTGTTAGTTGTTAAAGCTTGGGAAATTCCTGATTTCATAAACTTTTGTTGAACACTTACTTTGCATCAGACATTCTTCTATATAAATACCCTCCCCCCCTTCCTGATACTGATAATTTGCAGTGTAGGATAGGTAGCCCGTGTCCACCCATACTATTCTCACCTCTCCCCAGGCCTCTGGGGCAAGTTCCAGAGGATTCCTATTACTAAACAAATTCTGATACTGGGTAATAAAACGCACATTTCCAAACAGAGTGAATCTGAGCTTCCCTAAAGCCCCCTGAGAATTACGTCAGCTTTAACCATGAAACCGCTGGGTCTTTTTATTCAGAGTTTTCTTCAAAGCTCTGCCTGAATGTGGGGTGGGGTGGGGGTGAGGGACTGAGAAGGGGGAGGTAGAGGGAAGCTTTAGGTATGGGGTTGTGAGGAGGCGCTCCTTGGGGGTGGGATGAGTCGCAGAGGGTGGGCGGGAGAAGGCTGACACTTGTGCACAGGAGGTTATTTCCGGCTCGAATTTCCGTACGGAGGCTCCTTGAGTGGAACTTTTTTGGCGAAAACGACCCGTGCCAAAGAGCTAGGTGTGCGCGAGTGTACGAGGGTGCGGCGGGCTTCCCCACCTAGGGTACGGCGGGCTTCCCCACCTAGGGTACGGGTAGCATTCTCCGCATCTTTGTGGGTCTCTGCGAGCCGCGCCGGCGGGGCTGAGGCTGCGCGGGGGCCGCCCCCGGTCCCCAGCCGGACACCCTGAACCGCAGCAGCCACAACAACAGGCTCGCCCGCAGACAAAGGGGCGGGCGCGGCGGGGCTGGCTCGCGCCCCCGGGCGGCGGGGACCGGGAGCGCGCGCTCCGAGCGCCGGGCCGGGGCCGCCGACGGCGCAGCGCAGACCCCGCGCGGGCCGTAGCCGCGGCGCCCGGAAGACCCGGCTCCGGGACGCAGACCCCGCCCGGGCTGGCTCGGCGCCGGGCTCCGGGCTTCCACTCAGTCTTTGACCCTCGGTCCCCGCCCGCTCCCCCCTCGCAGGCCGCACCACTGTAACCGCTGCCCCGGCCGCCGCCGCTCCTTCTCGGGCCGGCCGGCGGAGAGCGCAGCGCGGCGGGGCCGGCGGCATGGCTGTGTCTTGGAGGAACTGGCTGGCCAACGAAGGGGTTAAACACCTCTGCCTGGTAGGATGGCGGGCAAGGCTCTCCCTGCGTTTTGTCTCTCGTGCAGCAACTTTGATTCATTCTCTGAGCGTGCGCGGGTGGGAAGCTGGAAGAAGTTTCGCCTCTAATTCAAACGTTCTCAACTAACAAAACTTTCCGCTGTTAATACCTGGAGATAATACCACCACCTACCCCCCCCCCCACCTCCCAATCGCATCCCGGCTCCAAAGGCATGGGAACTTTTCTGCACACTGATGGGAGAGCGGATGTGGAGGAAGGGAGAAGAGATCACTTTTAGTGAACACAACTTTTTCTTAACCCTTTAAACATCTTCCCCCGCTTTACTCTTTCCCCAGATTGCTTCTGTTCGGTGTTGCATTTTTAACAACATGCAATTCTCCGGACGAGGTGATGTCACCGATTTCTTAGGCTCATTTTGTACTGCAGAGGATGTCTGCCGATCATTTGGGAGACTTCTTTGCAATCCAAATGCTTCATCTCAAGTGCAGAAACTGAGTTAAGATTTGCTTTGCTCTTTTCAGCTTTGTTTTCAGCCTGCTGGTTAATTGAAAATGCTTTCTGCAATTACTAACCCAGCTTCCTCTGAAAGTATTGAGTCCAACGAATGTACTTAAGGTTTCCATTCATCAAGTAATGTTTATTTTTAAATTTGTTTTCTCTTTCTCTGTGATATAGTTTATCTGGCTCTCCTTGAATGTCTTGCTTTTCTGGAAAACCTTCCTGCTGTATAACCAAGGGCCAGAGTATCACTACCTCCACCAGATGTTAGGGGTAAGTGGGACTTGGGTAACCTGGTAGAATGGGTTTAAGGTAGGCGGACACTGCTACCAGGCTTGGTCAGTTCTTCCATTTATTAAAGAAACCCTGGTTGTTCGCTTCAGAAAGGCTTGTCCTTCTCTGAAGTCGTCCCGTTTTCTTGATGCATCATTTACACTCATGTAGGTTAAAAGGACTGACTCTTTCAAGACCCAAAGATTCTATGCTAAAATGAAGGGAATGAACCTGTCAGAACAGGCTAGTAGTGCCTGAGAGAAGTTGCAGCTTCTTGTCAGCTGCCAAATGCCTTGAAGGATCTGCTTCTCCAGCAGGACCCACCAATGGTAGGCTTTTAGTTTTCACTAATGAAGACTTCAGCTTGCGCATAAGCTTATCCAGAGGATTTCTGCACTGTTTCCTTTTACTGCCATTTCTCACAAAGTATGTGTCTGAGGCAGCTATTCATTTCTAGCCGTTTCTTAGCTTCTTACCCTAGGTTACTGGTTGATTATGGTTCCAGGGTTCTGGTCTAATATGAGAATGATATTGTGCAGAACTTTGTTCTGATTTATCTCATGTTGATATTTTTCCTTTTCTCTGGTCCATGGCGTTTCTGATCTCATTCTTTCCGTTCCTACTTGACTCCTTAACAGAAGACAGAGGCCTTGAGGACATCTCACTTTATATTAAGAGTCAGCATTTTCAAGCAACAAGCAAGAAGAATAAAGTGTATTGAAAAATTTTAGAGCATCTGAAAAAAAATTTTTGTCATTCCCTTTCATTGGGGAAGAGAACACATTCTAAATAGGAGATGCATTGTTTTCTTTTCTGTGGTTTAATGATGTTTTAAAATTAGGATTAGTTCACGTGAATTTAGTGGAACCAGCTTTGCATTTCCTACTTTACATTTACGGATCTTATTTATCTTCAGACTTCAGCTCGGAGAGTAGTGCTTGGCACATGCTAACTAAGACTGCCATCAATTGAGATTTAATTAACTGATGTTTTATTTTATACAGTAAAGTACTATTTTTCATTATCTTTCGGTCACACAATTGATATTTTCGAAGTTTAACACCGATTTTTTTTTTAAAGATTTTATTTATTTATTTGACAGAGAGAGATCACAAGTAGGTAGAGAGGCAGGCAGAGAGAGAGAGAGGAGGAAACAGGCTCCCTGCTGAGCAGAGAGCCCGATGCGGGACTCGATCCTAGGACCCTGAGATCATGACCTGAGCCGAAGGCAGCGGCTTAACCCACTGAGCCACCCAGGCGCCCTTAACACCGATTTTTTAAAAGAGCTTATTTTTTTAGAGCTATTTAGAGTTCACAGTAAGATTGGCAGTAAGGTACAGGGATTTCCCCTATGTTCCCCTACCCACACACATACATAGCCTCCCCCATTATCAACATCCCCTACCAGTATGATACATAAGTTACAGCTGATGAACCTACATCGACACGTTATCGCCATCCAACACCTGTATTTTTAACTAATGGGTTAAGAAAAATATTCTCAAAGATGAAACTTATTTTATTGGTAACTGTTAAAAATTATTTATTATTTTAGAGCAAGCAAGAGAGAGAGAGAGCACACACTGGGGGAGGGGCAGAGGAGAAGGGAAGAGAATCTCAAGCAGACTCTGTGCTGAGTGTAAGCCCAATATCCAGCTTGATCTCACAATGCTGAGATCATGACCTGAGCTGAAATCAAGAGTTGGGTGCTCAACCAGCTGAGCCGTCCAGGTGCTCCTCATTTTCTTGGTAACTCTTAAATCTGAACATTTCTTTCTCTTTCTCATTTAACCACCTTTCCATTTAACCATCTATCAAACTGTCATGAAACCCATGCTTTTCAAATGGGCACACGGAAAGGGAGCCCTTGTTCCTGCCCACAAGTTTCTTATAATCTAGTGGAAAATCGAACAATAAATACTTAAAATTGAATAAGCAAGTTAAGAAAAATTTTCTCTAATAAATATATGAAGATCTCTGACCTTTTAAATTTTTTTTCCCCCTTGTAAGTCCCCTTAGGTATGAATTAGTGAACACAGGATTTTTCAGTAGGCAGTATCTGACCTTTTATGTAACTATATGAATAACTTGGAGAAAACTCAAAAGGGTTATGATGGCAAATTTTCTTGTCAAAAATGACAAATTTTTTAAAGGAGATATTTGTATTAATATACAATTTAAGAAGAGGCAACTTGAAGCCAGAAATGAACTTTGGATTTCATCTCTATGATATAGTTTAAGCTAAAATAATAACTTACTTAAAATTAATTATTTTGGAAACAAGCAAGTTAATTTTTATGAGCTTAGATTCTGTGTGACAACATCAAATTTATTTTGGTGACAAGTCAGATATGATGAAGGGTATACACATAAACACACATATAACCCAACTAATTAAAAAAAATTATTATTATTTTTTTTCTCACCATCACATTCTAGTGCTTTTGTTTGAATAATAAGACAGGTTAGGGAGATTCAATGGTGAGGCCAAGGAAAAAATGATAAAAGGCCTAAATTGAAAACTGTGAGTATAAAGTGCAACAAACAGATAGAAGAAGAGAGGGTTCATTGTAAATTAGTTTTTATAGAAACCTAAGAATGATCAAAGTGAGTTGACCCTTAGGCCATCCTGTCAGAAGTCAACACTGTGTGAAAAGTCACTGTGGGGAGGAAAGGAATGGTTTTTCTCCTTGTCATTCTCCTGAAAAATGAAAGATGACTTCCAAACTTCTCAGTTTTCAGTAGTTACCTATATGATATTTTTCTCAGCATTAATTTATCTAAATCATTTTGGAATGTTTTCAGTCTATATTTTTAGTGAAAAATGAACTCTATCTATGGTTTTACTATTTGTTTTATGAAGGAGGACTTAATTTTATTTGTCCTAGGCTTATTATTCTTAATCTTTTGATGATTATGGTATTACCTTATATAGTGTAAGAATTGGCAGGCATCTTTCAAGTGGCAAAGAAAATAGAGTATAACAATGGGATATAATTAATCTTAAAATAAATACTTCTGACTCCCATCTTTTACATGTGTAATACTGATACTTCCTTATTATTAACTTACTGCCTTAGTGCATTTTAGAGCCTACCCTCATGAGGACAAGGTCCCACTGTGATGAATTTTAGAAAGACTGAAAGGAACATAATAAGTGTTCTGATATTACAGATGTCTCTCTTTTTTAAAAATATTAATTTATTTTCGAGAGAGGGAGAAAGAAAGAGAGCACGAGTGGAAGGGGTAGAAGGAGAGAGAGAGAGAATTTCAAGCAGATTCTCCATTCAGCCCAGAGCCTCAGGTAGGGCTCGATCTTATGACCTTGAAATCACAACCTAAGCCAAAACCAAGTCGGATGCTTAACTGACTCTGCCACCCAGGTTCTCCCATAAGTCTCTTGAAGGTGAATTTTAGATTCCTAAAAATAATGATGGTATTCCTGGAGATGAAATTACTACCACTTTAAAACACAAATCGAAGGAGTTCCTCCAGTTGCTGATTATTTTGATAATAGTATTGAGTATAAAGATTGCCAGTATTCATCTTTAAAAGTAAGGTTACAGTAACAGTCATAGAAGTATGAGGGGAGGGAAGGGTCTACAGAATATAGCCCATTTGCAAGAAGGCATAGATATTGACAAGCAGTTAATTCTTAGTAGTTGGAAATCTCTGCTTTCTACTGGAAACCAACTATGTATTAACAAATCTACAAATATTTGGTTTAAGCCAGGAAACCATTCTTCCCATTTTACACATGGGAAGAAGTAGGCTGAGGAAGCTGATGACTTGTTCAGCATCCGACCTGGGATGTGATTGCAGTCCTGTCTGACCTTTTTGCCTTTCCTCATGCTACACAGATTTTCAAAACACTTCACTGGCCCATCTCTGGTAGTTAGGCTACTGGTTACTATTACTCACCATCAGTGCTGCCCAACGGAAATGTAATGAGTCATGCAATTCAAATTTTTTCTGTAGCACGTTAAAAAAGTTAAAACTCCAGTGGCATTAAGTGTAATAATGTATTTTATTTAAAGTGATCTATCTAAACTATTGTATTGGATTGAAGTATTCAACATGTAGTCAATATTTTTAAAAATATCAATGAGGTATTTTAGGCTGTTGCCTAAATGTATTTTATACTTGTGCACATCATAATTCAGTCACCAGATTTTCATCAGAAGTACTTGACTTGTGTCTAGGTTTCATAAAATTTTACAAATAAAAAAGTGAATTGACATACCTAAGCTGTTCCAAACGTATTTAAAAATTTTCTAATAACACAAAGAACTATTCGCTTTAAGTTTTAAATTAAAAAAAAAAACTCTAAACCTAAAAATTCAGTGTCTTGGTGGGCCTAGGCACATTTCAGATGCCTAATAGCTGTGTGTGACTAGTGGTCACCATTTTGGACAGCGTAAGCATAGACTGTGGGAGAAGATATTCCTACTCCCATGGTCATACACACTTACCATTTTGTTTTACAGCAAACAGCTGGCCACCAACCAGCCCAATAAAAAAAAACATAGGGATATTGGTAGTGTTCTTACTCTCCCTCTCCAAAACTGGAATTGATATCGGATGGGAAGTCATGGGCCCTTTTTATTTGTGGGTCACCTTAAGAATATCTCTGACTTCTCCCTAATCATCTGTGGTGGGGACCTTTGAGAGTGAAGGTAAACTTATTTAATGCTCAGAACTAGTGGCTTTATTTTTTACATCTATATTTATTTATATTTATGGGATGCTAGTGGTTTGTTCTCCGTCCAGGATTAATGGTTTAAAAAAGTCACGTAAAAACTGACTGAGAAAAGAAGATCTTAACTGATGGAAGATAAAGTAACATTGAGGTTAATGTGTCTTCGTAGGAGTTTTCATCAGGACTGTTCTCTCCCAAACTGGTCTGACCCAGACCTGGAGGCAGCCTGGTCACGGCTGGTTTATGCCTGAGTTAATGTGCTAATCAGACTGTGCACTTCCTAGGAGATGTTTAATTATGACATGCTGTGAGTTTTGGAATCTTAAAATTAAGCTAAGAAGAAGAAAAAAAAGTTCTTTTGAGGGAAGCCAAAACAAACACACTTACACATAAACTAACCAAGGAATAACCTCCTCTACCTTCCCATAACAAAATTTTAAATAAAGGAGTACTTTGATTTTTTTTTTTTTAAAGATTTTATTTATTTGTTTGACAGAGAGAGAAATCACAAGCAGGCAGAGAGGCAGGCGGGGGGGGGGGGAAGCAGGCTCCCTGCTGAGCAGAGGGCCCGATGCGGGACTCGATCCCAGGACTCTGGGATCATGACCTGAGCCGAAGGCAGCGGCTTAACCCACTGAGCCACCCAGGCGCCCGAGTACTTTGATTTTTTAAGATAAAATCTATTTTTGATTTATTTGTTTTCAAGGAATGGAAGATGCAGTTGCTTGCACTTTACTAGAAAGTCCTAACATGTTGTCACTGACCCTGAGAAATATGGATTTCTTCCCTAAATTTTTTGAAATATTGGGCAGTTTAACTCAATATATTATGGATAGAAGCCCTCATACTGAAGTTCATCTATTTCTGAGTTGTATTTCTGATGTTTTAATAATTAACAGATATAATTTAATTGATAAGAACATCTTACTTTGAGAAGAGAATGTGTTTTATAGACCAGATTCAATGTGTTTTGGTTTTACTATCTTTTTCCTCCCAAACTAATGTTTGTATATGGAACATTCAGTTTCAACCTAGTTATTCTCATGGTGCCATGATGAGATGTTTAATTTTTTTTGCTTTGTCTCACAATTATTATTATTTTTTTAAGGATTTTATTTTTAAGTAATCTCTACACCAAATGTGGGGCTTGAATTTACAACCCCGAGATCAAGAGTCTCATGTGCTACCAACTGAGCCAGCCAGAACCTCCCCCCCAACAATTATTTTAGATCTACTGCACCATCATGAAGATCTTTTTTTTTCTTTTTTAAAGACTTTTATTGAGATACCTGTGTTAGTTGGAAAAAAGCTGGGAACATTGAGATTTTTTCTAGTCTCAGAGTGATGATCTATCTTTGGTTAATTATTATCCTTTAAGTGATTAAGAAATATTAACTAATTTACCCTCTCAAAAGTCCTAGAAGTTATATCATAATTAACAATTTTTGGAGACAGAAATCTGATGTCCTGTGAATTTGTTAAGGTCAGAGATTAGACTGTGCAAATGCACCTAGGATTTTAAATCAGTATTGGTTTCATAGCTGACCCAAGCAGCTTTACTTCTGCTGAGAAGGAATATATACCATCTATGAGTTTTAGAAAAGGCTTGATCATTAATTCTTTTCATTTATTGCATAAAATATAAAAGCAGCTAGATTTGCCTAAGCATGCAGTGTGTTTCAATTCAGGGGATATTTTTTAACTGAATGGGTGATTTTTTGTTGTTGTTTGTTTTTATTCTTAGCATTCTGCTATCTGAAAATACTTTACTTCCTGTTTATTGGCGGGTGAGAGGACTTACTTTTACCCTTGATGCAATCATTATAGTCTTAATCCTTTTACAGTATTGGAGACTCAGGATTTTAGACTTGGAATTAAGCTTTGGTATCTTTACATAGACTTCTTCCTCATTTTTCCAAACAGAAAGATGAAGTTGAAGTCATTTGCTCACCATCACCCACTGAATGAGTGGCTTGGTCACGATTCTGGTCTATTGATCCTCAGTCCAACAGTTAGTCTGTTATGATGAACAACTCTACGCACATACACATAAACAAATTAAACTCCACACTGTGTAGACCACTAGCTTTCCATCTTATGGGAAATGATACTTAAAGATGTTTAGCGATTTAAGAAGTTAAGATAATTTACTCCCAAGATAACATAATTTTCAGCATTATAGTTGTTTTAGATTTGTTTCAGACAAATTATCAAGGAATTTTTTATGAGACTTATTTTTATTTAAATTATTTCTGATTCCATAATATTTTTTGGACTTAACAGCACTCAGTGTTTAACCTCTTTATTATATATAGCTGAATGTCCACTGCATAATTGTCTTTTATCAATACCAGCCAAAATAGCATAGAATTAGAAGGTAGAATTAATTTTAGAGAATTTCAAATCTACTTACTTCATTTTGTTATTAATAATATTAATAACATCAATAGTAGGTTATATTCATTGAGGACTGTCTAGTAAATAGGCTTTGTGTGGACTAATTTGCTTAAGATTTTCCATTCATCCTGTGGAGTAGATTTTTTTTTTTAAAGCCATTTATTTATTTAAGAGAGAGAACATGAGCAATGGTGGGGAGGGAACAGAGGGAGAATCAGACTCCTTGCTGAGCAGGGAGACCAACTTGACTTGGGGCTCCATCCCAAGACCCTGAGATCATGACCTGACCATGCTTAACTGACTGAGCCACCTAGGTGCCCCCAGAGTAGATATTTTTAATTTTTCACCTGAGCAACTGCATTAGGGAAGTTCTGTGACTTGCTAGTGAGTGACAGAGGCAGGACTCCAGCCCACACATCCTGGTTCCAGAACTTGTATTGTTAACTATTGTGCTCTTCTGTCTCTATGTGACATTATATTAGGCTGAACTACATGAATTGCTATTTAGATAAAGAATAATCAAATAACAGCCATTTCATATAGTTCAACCTGATAACAACTATTACCATTTACTAATCACATAGTATAGGCCAGATATAATTAGTTCTTCGCTCTTTCTTTATATAATTTCACTTACCCCTTTTATTTAAATTATCCTTGTAAGTAACAACCCTGGAAGATAGGAAGCATCACTTTTTAGGGGATTGAGAAACTGAGATTCTGAGTGGTTAGGTAATTGTCCCCAAGTCACACAACTAACCCCAGGAGAAGCCCTATTGGAACCCACATTTGTCTCATACTGAGGACCTTGTTTTCAATCACTGTGCACTCCCAGGGAGGTTCTGAGACAGATGGGGTTAAAACCGGAATTTTCTGATGTGTCCTCCCACTGGCTGTGCATCAGACTGTCTATATGTATGTTTGTGTGTTTTTGTATCGATAAGTACTCGATCAGGAATCAGGGGAAGAATATTGTTTATGGATTATTCTTAGACCTGGCACAGACCTGTAGACCTCAGCCTAACTGGTGCCTCCCACGCTAGTTTGCTCAGGCGTCCATAACAAAGTACCACAGACTGGGCGGTCTAACCAACAAAAATGCGTCTCCTCACAATTCTGGAGGCCATATGCTTTATGCTTTCTCTCCCAGCCTGAGGCAGAAGAGCTTGTAGAATGACTGAATGTTATAGGGATCTTACGGATTAATCTAGTTCATTTAGCTCCTTTGACAGATGAACTTGGTGAAAATAAATGTCTCCTTTATCAAGTCAGTATTTTAATCTTAGTCAAATTTTCTAATTCATCATGCTCAGCAATGTGATGATCTTAAAATTGATTTTAAAAGTGCCTAGGTCATACTGGGGAAGAAAATAAAATATTCAAAAAACAATCAAATAAAGATCATTAAACCATGAGCTAAATGGTTATGAGTTTGAATCCTAGCTCAGGCCTTTATCTCCCTTGATGATTCTGGTAAATTTCTATTCTGAGTGTAAGTTTAACTCATTTGTGAAGTTGAGTTTAAATCTTTCCCTCAGTTTATTTGTGAAGATTACATGAGAAAATGTGGGTGAAATGCTTAGCACTTGGTACATAAGTACTCAGCAAATGATAGTTATTACTGTAATTAGGTAGTGTTATTTAGCATTCCTAGTATTAATAGCACTGAATAGGATTATTATAAATTATTTATGCTTGTAAACAAAAATAAGAGCCAAAATTCATTGAAATGTTCTCATGGACACACATTGTATTACTTTTTTTTTTTTTTAAGATTTTGTTTATTTGGGGGAGAGGCTGTGTGCGAGAGAGAGAGAGAGAGCGAGAGCGAGTGTGTGCACACAAGCTGTGGGGAGGGGCAGAGGGAGAGGGAGAAGCAGGCTCCCTGCTCAGCCAGAAACCCTTGCACACTGGATTCCAGGACCTGGGATCATGACCTTGAGCCTAAGGTAGACACTTAAGGGACTGAGCCATCCAGATGCCCTGAATTGCATTCTTTATACATTTTTTTTTTCAAAAGATTTTATTTATTTATTTCTCATACAGAGAAATAGCGAGAACAGGAAACATCAGCAGGGAGATTGGGAGAGGGAGAAGGAGGCTTCTCACAGAGCAGGGGCCCCGATGTGGGGCTTGATCCCAGGACCCTGGGATCATGACCTGAGATGAAGGCAGATGCTTAACAACAGAGCCACTCAACTAGTCCATAAGGTAGATTCTATTACATAAGGAGAAACTAACAAATTATAAATAACTTGCTTGTGGGATAAAGTACCAAGGATAAAAACCATTATATAATAGGTGTTCCCCCAGATGCCAATTCTCCTCTTTCCTTCCCTCTTCTCTCCTTCATAGCCACACGTGACAGTTCACCTAACTGAAACATGATGAAACTGTTCTATGTATCTCAGAGTGTCATGTTGAGTATAAGATGATACAAAGGATAGGAAAGTACTTTGAATAATTGAAAACATCATGGATGTGAAAAGTAGTTATTCTTTACTGTTGCTGCATCCTGTCATTTGTCCCAGCTTTTAAGGCTCCAGCCATGGCACCATGACAGAGCTCCTCCAGGGGTCAAAAGCAAAGTCATGGAGAAAGGAATGAGGGACAAGTGTCAGATGGCCTTTCATATTCAATATGCATTACATTTACAGTATTGACTCTTGAAATGAGATCTTGATGGTTTGTGACATGTTGTAATTAATAATTTGTGCTAAGGCATGAACTTAGCCTTAAGACTTAAGCCTTAAGAATTTAAGACTGAGACCTTAGTAGAAGAGCAGATGACTTAGGTGGGGAGTGGGTCTCACTTCTTAGTATCCACATTTTAAAGGAGCTTTGTGATGTGATAACAAGCAAACAATGTGGTAAAAATAAGGGTGAAAATTGGTTTCTTTAGTGCTTTGGCAGTGGGACTAAAGAAAAAGTAGATTAAGGAGAAGATGGACTTTGCATGATCGATAGAATGTTTACGTATTTAGAAATTGAGAACTTGAATTTGATAATGACTTCATTTGATAAATGAATCAAATACAAGTTCTATGGGGAATTGGTTTAAATCACACGATTTAAGGGTTTTCTGAATTTGGGAAATTGTTAAAGGTCTTCGGACACATCCCAAGGATATCAGAGGTCTTCGATAGTTTAAGGCAAGAAGAGATGTGTGATGTACATAAAGTAAAAACATTTTATACACCTGAAATTTAAGAAGAAAAGTGGGCACTTCAATACTAAGATAAATATAAGAAATGATTTATGATGAATGCCTTTCTGACTAGATTCCTTTTTCTGGTGATAAGATGATCCAATAGTTGATTTCAAAGTGCCACTAATTTTGTTTCATGTGATCTTTGAAAGCTCAGGTGCATTGGAAGGATACAAAGGGGTAGTGATCCAAACAAATTTCTTTTGATTCTCTATGCTAATTTCCCCCACCCCCCATTTCTCTCTCTTATGGGCCTTCTAATTACCTGCATAACTTGCTGTTACCTTACCTTGAATGAAAACGTTGATTTCCAGGCTGATGAGGGTGACCCAAGAAAATCGTGGTACAAGAAAAGAACCACCCCTTGTGAAGATGCTGAAAATAGGGTGATAAGAATGCATTTACCTCTCACTGATCTCCTTGGGCCAAGTTGCTTTTGAGAAGTTACTTTGGGCCTTTGAGCTTTGTTAATTCTCTCAGTTTGAAAAGCATGGACCCAAAAGCACATTTATAAAGTGCTTTGAGTCATGCAAACAAAGGTAAAGAATATGTTTTTATTCCCACTTCCACCCCCTCCCTTCTGCCCACCCCCCCCCAAATATCTAAAGGGAAAACTAAGCAAATATCATCAGTGGTCTATATTAATGGGTTCCAGTTGGAAAAGAAAATGACTCATATTAAGCCGCAAGAATGCAGAGCTTCCATTGCATGTTCTTCCACTCAAGAAAAGGCATTTGCTGTTGGGCATTGTCTGTATTACATTTGTTACCTCCCATGGAAGTTCTCTGTAGGGTTGGAGCTTGGCTTGGACTATGTAGAACCCATCATTGAACTATTTTTGATCTCGTATGTTTTGTAAAACATAAGAGAAGGGGAAATGAATCAAATGAACATCTGACAGGAGTTTACGATCACAATGGCTCTATAGAGTTTACTTAATTTTGGTTTGCCTGATGAGAACTAGTCCTTGACTTGTACTGATTTTAAAGCTTAGACATGTTATTCTCAAAGAAGAAAATATATTTTGTACAACCCAATTTTTTAGATTTATAACATTTGTTCAAGTCTTCTATGACACATGTAAAAATTCTTGTAAAAACTCTGTTACCACCTTTTCCTAAGCATGTAATGACTATTAGTTTAAATTTCAAATATAGTAACACCTGGGAAAATTCCAAAGTTTAATGAAAACAATACAATGTAATGAACAATGAATGTAAGAACATGGATTTTTATGGACAAGTTGACTAAAGTGGAAATTGAGACTTTATCTTATAACAAATGTATCTTTAAATGATTTATTGGAACCTCCAAAGCCTTAAGTTTCCTCAATTTTAAATGGAGAATATATTATGAAATTGAATTACCTAAAAATTCCAGTATTGAAATAGTCTGACTTAAAAAAAAAAGATGGCAGTTTTGCATAGTTTAACCTAGTATCTCTTACAGGCTTTTGTTTTGTTTTGAAGAGAGGATTAAGTAGGATGAGGAAGAAATGCGTGTGAGGCCTTCAAAAAGCATGATTTCCCTTCTTGCTAATGGCAAGTTATAGTAGACTATGCTGGAGTCATTTCTTTTAGGCGACACTTTTGAAGTTAAGAATGTTTTGATGTTGAAATCTACTTGTAAATGGCCGCTAATGACAAAATTTCCGGCAACTAAGAGACATTAACTCCTAATTTCAGACAGTGTATATATTATGAATTATTTAAAGAGATATTTTGCAAGTGGCAGTGTGTTTTGTTAATTATAATTTCAAAACGATTGAAGCTCACAATTAATTGCTTTTTAACTGGTAATGGTTTTCAAGTTCTATCTCAATTTTTTGGCCTTTTAAAAGCTTTCTGTCAAACCAACCGAAGATTGAAGTACACACAAAGAGAGCTAATTTTAAAGGACATTAGCAGTGACTCTTTGTAAAAACAAAGGATTTAAAAAGCTATGTTTTGGATTTCAGGTACCGAGTATTTAAACATGTATCTTAGTTTGTAGCCGACTGCCTTCCTGGGCCTTTTCCTTTCTTCATCATTCATTTATTTATTAATTCATTGTGTAATTACTCCTCATTCTCCAAATCCCCAGTTCCTTTTTCCTCCCGACAACAGGAACATTTTTAACATGCTGACATGTATCCTTCTATTGTTATTTTATTTGCATGTTTCTTTGAATTCACCAAAATGGCATTATGCATAGACTCATTCTGTTTCTTGCTTTTTTTCCATCTGGTATTAGGTTTTTAAAGTCTGTCATGTGACTATGCGGTTCTTTGGGGTTTTGTTTCTAATTGCTACACAGTATTCTGTGGTTCCCATCTGCCACAGTGTACTTGCCCATTCTCCCAGAAAGAGACCCTCCGATCTCCTCTGATTTCCTATGACTTAATCATGACTTATGACTTTATCACAACTAAACATCATGATAAACATAAAGCATATTCTTAGAGTACAGATATTATACATTAGTTTCCTGGTTTTGTGATTTAGAAACTTTGCCCAATCCCTGGAGGACAAGTAATCTGTTCATAACTGTAACAAAAGTACCCATTTTTGTTAGGATATTTCTATATACTTGTTATAAGGTTTTTAGTGAGATTGAGATGACATTGGATGTGATCACACTTGGTACAACTTTAAATATTGATATTCAGTGGTAGTAACTGGTTTTCAGTGAGAAGTTTAAAGGTTATTGGATAACTAAAGGGAAGAATGCAGCAAGTATTTAAAGTTATTATTTGAGTTCTGTATTCCTACGTTTTTTTTTCTTATGTATTGCACATGATATTAACCATTTAAACAAAAAACCTACCCATATAAACAGTTACAGTAAAAACAGTATTACAGTTATTATTAATAACACATATAACATCAGACTTAGAGGAAATGGCAAGGGGGCACTGGGCGGTATAGTCGGTTAAGCCTCCAACTCTTGGTTTCTGCTCAGGTTGTGATCTCAGGGTGCTCAGAGGGAGCCCTGTGTCAGGTTCCTTGCTCAGTGCAGAAACTGCTGAAGTTTCTCTCTCCCTCTGCCCCTCCCCATTGTGCTCTCTCTCTCTCAAATAAATTTAAAAATCTTAAAAAAAAAAAAAAAGAAGAGATATAGGAAATGGAATAAATATAGAAGAAAACATTAAAAGGATAGGTGAATAGAGTGGAATGGATTACAGAAAAGTAAACAGACACGTCACAGCAATGATTCATCCAAACTGTCTGAGCTGCAAAGTGTAATATAATAGACAGCTATATGGACCCAGAGACCAAGCAAGGTTACGAAGGCTGTGGGATGGAGTGTGCTTGGAAGGTTATTTCTTTTCTTTTCTTTTTTTTTCATGGTAGCATATGAGGGTTTTCTTTATTAATACTTTAATATATGTAGAAATACTTTATTTTTTTCTCTGAAACGCTTTGGTAAATATTTTAAGAGCACGTAAGCTGACCAAGCTGTAAGAAATGTGCGATGCTCTCTGTCACAAGGGAGCTGTGGTTTGGATGATATTTAATGTGTGGGCCCCACTTAAGTTGCAGTAGTGTGCAAGAATCGCTGTCTCTGACACCCTTCCATTACCCTGGTAGTTCTGTTCATTACTTGGAATCCCCTTTTTCCTTGCCAGCTATAATGTCACTTCTTATTTCCCCTCTTCCCCCCACTCACACATTTCCCCTCTTTCCTGTTCCTGTCCTGTTATGTCCTATTCCGTTCTATCCTGTCCAATCTTACCCTGTCCAGCCTCGTCCTATTTCGTCCTGTCCTGTCTTGTCCTATTCGGTCTTCTTCTGTCCCATCCTATTCTGCCCTTCACTGTCATGTCCTGTCCTATCTTACACTGTCTTATTGATCCTGAACTTGAAGTAAATATCTTCTTGTTTATCAAAGGCTGGAAAAAAAAGAGCCCAGTAGCTTAATGTCCTTCTTCTGGAAGCTATCACCTTAAGCCATGGAAATATTTGCAAGATAATTTATAGTTTGTCATGGATTTTTCAGTATGAAAATAATGCATCCAATTAAGAGGGGAAAATGGACAAATGCACAAAAGTTGAAATAAAAGGAAAATTGCCTTTCAGTATTTGCTTTTCAGTATTTTAAGATAATATTTCTCCTCAAATTGTACTTCTAAGACTTTCCCCCCATTCCATTTTACTTACAAAATAATCTTTCTTGTGACTTTCAGGTTTATTAAATCTTTTTCATATTTGTTACAGAAAATGGGAGGAAATGCAAAAAAAAAAAATCATCTCAGAACCCACACCTAACCACCATTAACATTTTGGTTATTTCTTTTTTTTTTATAATAATATGATTAGAATAAACAGTTTTATATTCTTCTTTTAACATGCAGTGTTAAATATTATATTAGGTTTATTTCTGTTATATTATCACATATAGTTCAAAAATACATTTTTTATTTTTAATATTTCATTGAATAAATACAAACATACCTGTTGCAAACACTCCCCAAATTTCGGACATTCAGATGGTCTCTATTAACCCAGAAAATGCTATGAAAAACATCATAGTGTAGAATACCTCCTTTGTTTGTATAATCATGTCCTTTGGATATGTTATTAGAAATTCAAAGTGTATTAACCCATTTAATTTTATTTATTGCAAATTTTCATTGTGATCTATCCATTTAGTTTTTGGTACTTAATTGGTAAATTCATTACATTTCAAAAGAAACACGTGCTTCTCTGTACATTGAATACTGATGTTACCATAGAAAAAAATTAGGAATTCTCCTTTATTTCTATATAATCTATGTTACATACAGATACACATTTTGCATGTGCATATTATTAATTCATTTCCATTATACAAGTTTAACTTATTTTCTGTGGCTAAAGACTGTCCAATAATGTAGAGATAATTTTTTTCATTTCTCTACTGTTAACCAATTTGTTCCTAGTCTTTTTGTTTTTATCAGATGCCATACTGCAGTGTATCCTTATAGAAATTTTTATGTACACTTGGACAAGTATTTCTGTATGCCACTTTATTTTTTTTAAGAAATTCCGAAGCGAGGGGGATGGAAGGGTGGGGGAAAAAAAAAAAAGAAGTTCCAAAGTGAGATATTTTGGACCTGTTAAATGTTAGTTTTTTTAGGGAAAAAAAAAGATTATTTTTGATTTATATTTACTCTCTTATACCTATTTATCATCTTACATTTGATGTAATGCCTTGTTCTACCAGGAGATGAACTAGTGTGGACCACTGTGTGCTGACTAATTAAACTCTGAAGAATTTGTTGGAAGAGTCTAATGTTTAGAAGTGTATGCATCAGGAGCGACTGGGTGGCTCAGTGGGTTAAAGCCTCTGCCTTTGGCTCAGGTCATGATCCCATGGTCCTGGGATTGGGCCCTGCATCGGGCTCTCTGCTCAGCGAGGAGCCTGCCTCCCTCTCTCTCTCTCTCTCTGTCTGCCTCTGTGCCTACTTGTGATCTCTGTCTGTCAAATAAATAAATAAATAAAATCTTTTTTTAAAAAAAGAAATGTATGCATCAGGAAGTTTAGATGAATAGTTTATACCAGACAATCCATTCAGTCCATTTTACTGAGTACCTACTCTCTCAGCCATTTTAGCCATTTTGATAAACCTAGAGTTTTCTCAGAATTAATATCTTATTGGAGACAGTATTTTTTTTTTTTTCAAAGAAAGACTAAGAGAAATTTAACTGGATTCAAAGTTGAAAGTTATAGTTAAAAGACATGCTGAGTTAGCTAAGATTGCTAGTATTTTGAGGATCAAGATAGAACTTAAAGACAGCTTCATAGATTAAAATAATAAGAGTCGTTAACAAACAAGATTGAGTTCAGGAGAAATAAAATGGTAATGAGAGAAATGAGAGTAATGAGAGAAAAATCTTAATATAGAATATTCTGTAGTCACAGTATGAGTTTTATCTATTTATTAATTTTTAAGATTTTATTTATTTGACAGAATGAAAGAGCACAAGCAGGGGGAGCAGCAGGCAGAGGGAGAAGTAGACTCCCCACTGGGCAGGGAGCTGGACATGGGACTCAATCCCAGGACCCTGGGATCATGACCTGAGCTGAAGGAAGACACTTAACTGCCTGAGCCACCCAGACACACCCACTGTATGAGTTTTAATATATGTTGTTAAGGATAGTTTGATTACAAGACTAACCAAATGAGGGTGTACCATTGCTTTGACTGTTACTTCCTTTCAAAATTATTCTAGTATATCTGTTTGGCTTCCAAGTTCTAGGAGGAATGTTGAGAAATTAAAAATGGTTTAAGGATGAGGAAGAATGATGCAAGGTTTTGGAATGATTGTTCCTGATGAAGAGTAGCTGAGATGTGACTAAATAAATATCCTGTAATTGTGATCAGATGTGCTGGACCTGTGACGGAAGAAAAACAGGGCCTGTCTCAACTTCCTAGCCAACCATGCTCTCCAAAATACATGCCATTCCTTGGTGCCTTTCCCTGTGCATGGCAAATTTCTGTAGGAGGAGGAACTGTAACAATGACATAAAAGCAAATGTGCTGTAATTCTTGAGACCCTTGTTCTTGTGCTGTAGATAGGAGTAGATTATAAGGGATGAGCATGAAAATCTATAGAAATATCATGGGTGAATTAAAAAAATCCATTTTTTCAGCTAAAGAGATCAAGCCATTTTCATTTGATTTGTTTTTATCTTTTAGAATAGTTCTACAGGAGAAAGTGGAGCAAGTTTTGACTAGTGTTTTGTTAAGTTCTCCAGTTCTAGGTTTTGGAAACAATAACCTTGGTAGGGGTCATAGGTATTAAGTGTGATAAAAATATGCTTTTTAATGTGGTGATCTGTTTAGTAGATGGCATTGCGTGTAGAAACCCATGAATGTATTTAATGTAGTTCTGGATCTCACTTAGGTTGAACTTCAACTTTTGCAGACAGACTCATTGTTTAGAAGTGAATCTATTCTGCTCTCTGGGTTTTTGGCACAGGAAAGACAAGATAGACAAAATCTAGACAGAAATGCCATGTTACAATCTTGCTTTCTTCTTGTCTAAGAACTGTATTTCTTCCTTTCTTGTAATAGACTTCTAAGGAAGGAGTACATTCCTACTGAAAATGGAAGAAAGTTTCCTTCTAGAAAGGATGGAATGATGAATGATGGTGTATAAAAGCCAAGATCTGGGTTAAGCATAAGGAAATCTGCATATGAAGTCAGGATGGATTCTATTTTTTTTTTTTTTTTTTGGTGGCCCCTTTAATCATATGGAAACAAAATCTACCCCCCACCCCACTCCATTCCTGGCTGCTTTTTTTTTTTTTTTTTTTTTTAGAACTGATAACTTCTTTAGAAACAGTGTTTAAAAAAAAAAGTTTATAGATTGAAAGAGAGGTCAATGTGAGTCAAAAATTAAATTCTTCAGGGCAGTTAGTTGACAGAAACCAGCTAGGATCATTTGGCATGAACTATAGTTCATAATGGAATGAGGGGACATTCATGAGTTTTTGGATATACCCCAAGACCACTGAATTGCTAGTTTATTTTGGAAGTTTTTAAAGAAATAATTACTCCAATTATTATTAACTGCTTTCTGATAGTTCATGGCATGTTATTCATTATTGTTTTCATATGAAGCCTTATCAAAATAGGTAATCAACTTTTTGAAGTAACTTTTCATTGAAATGTCATTTTTAAGAATCATTAAGTACGATCCTGTCTGTATGAAATGCCTATCATATTCTTAATTCATACCCCTATTATACTATATTAATAGTGCACACTGAAATTTTAGTTAGGACCACAAGTTTGATTTTAGAGGGATAGGGAAAATAAATTTTCTAATTTTCTGCCATGGACCATTTTGGTGATTATAAAGACGACAGAAAGTGCTTACTATTGCTTTGGAAAATTGTATGGACTACTTTATGGAGTAGTCTCTTTTTGCTCATGTTTCTGTCTCAATTCTACTTTTCTTAGACTTTCATTGCTAAAAGCATATTTTCTCTGAGGAGTATTTTTTCTTTTTTCAAAATAATTTTCACTATTAATGAGCATGCACTTTTGAGGTCCCCAACAATAAGAAGCATTTTGGGCATTGCCACTCAGCAGTGCTTGCCACTTGCTAGCTTTTGGGGGAAAACAAGGAGATAAATAGGTAAAATATTCTAATACAACATCTCAAGTACTCTAAAGGAAATAAAGGTTGGAAGAGGTGGAATGCCGTCCCAAATAGAAGAAATGGCGATAAATACCATGAGCTAGGGACAGCGAATGAAGATATGTGGTGAAAATTCAGAAGAGGAGCTTATTAATCTGGTAATACCTCCAGGAGCTGCATTAATTGTAAAAGGATGGCCAGTGAGCCCTATGGGATCATCAATTTGGCTTATTTACAGACTTTTAATATAAGTTGGTATAAAAAGTTTTGGATTAGATGACCTATACAGACTCATCAAAGAGCTACAGTGGCCCTAAAGATTTTTTAGAAGTGAGTCTCTTCTGCTGTCTGGGCTTTTGGCACAGGAAAGACAAGATACACAAAATCTAGACAGAAATACCAATTTAAATCTTTAAATTGGGCATGCAGTTCTATCAAGTAAATCCTAATCTCAAGAATGGTGGCAGTTGGGGAAATGGAGGCAGAGTTTTCATTCTTGGGCACTATGGCATGATGGAGAGAACAGGTCTGAGTCTAACACTAGATGTAAACTACATTTCTTGGGTGATCTCTTTTGGTCTTGATTATTTATTTCTTAATTTCCAAAATGAGAACACTGAAGGATCATTTCATAGACTCATTCATTCAACCACCTTAAAGTTATTGAACACCCACTAATTGCTTAGGAATTTTCTTGAAATCTTTAGAATCAGCCAAGTGCAATAAAACTCATCTCCCATAGCTGCAACTAGAATCTTAATTCTTGGGGTGCCTGGGTGGCTCAGTGGGTTAAGCCTCTGCCTTCGGCTCAGGTCATGATCCCGGGGTCCTGGGATCGAGCCCCACATCGGGCTCTCTGCTCAGCAGGGAGCCTGCTTCCTCCTCTCTCTCTCTGCCTGCCTCTCTGCCTACTTGTAACCTCTGTCTGTCAAATAAATAAATAAATAACTCTTTAGAATCTTAATTCTTCAGAGCTGAGGATGGAAAAACAGGCTAGGAAGAAATTATTTGTAGGAAGGCATGCCTTAAGAACACCTACATTTTGAAACTAGAGCAGGTTAGTGGATGGGATTATGATAATAGCTTCTGCTGACTTTTTACTAGATGCTGGGTACCATACTAGGTACTAGATATACTTAATACTCACAATAACTCGTTGAGGTTGATGTATTGTTTTTATTTTATAGATGAGGAAAATGAGACAGGGTAAGAAAATCTATCAGGCCACACAGCTCAAAAAGGTGTTTTAAACTCGGGTTTGTTTGACTTTGAAGTGCATTCTAAAACAGCGATTGCCAAGCCTGGGTGTACCTCCTGGGGCCCCCTCTCCAGATTTAAAGAATGAAAATTTCAGAAAGTACAGCGGAGATGTGTTTATTTGTAAATAGTTCATCCAGTGATTTCAGTGTTCAGTCAGAATAGGAAAATATTCTGTAAAGAGTTACACAAAATGACAGGGAAAAGTACTGGTGGGAAAACAGGTAAGCAATTGAAAGAGTAAGGAAGTATTACAGTTTGGAAAGTTCACTAGGCAAGAGGTCTGGATTCACATCTCTGTTCTGGGGAGTGATGTGTTCTTAGGAAACGTCAGATAGCCTAGAGGTGGGCCTGGGTTCTAAACTGTGTTTCTTCCCACAGCAGCATGTGAATAGTGGCAAAAAGAAGGTTGGGCCGAATGATGTGTAAAGCCCCATAAACGAACTACAATTCTGTGGCTATAAAATATGTAAGAATTAGGGGTTGTATAGGCTTCATTTGGTTTGAATAAAAAGAATCAACAAAATTGATCTTAATGAGTACAAATTTGCATAGTTTTAAACAAACACAAAATGCCAATCCAGAATATAAAATAATTTGTTATAAACCTCTATGGTAATTTTTATTTTTTTCCTGGAAATAGTTGACTAATTGTTGACTCACTGAGAGGTAGCTACAGAAAAATGACCAGTTATTAAAACTTACTTTTAATACTTCTCCAGCCTTTTCAAAGCCCTTTAGACAAGGGTGTTGCATAGATGTTTACATGTAGAATGTCATATTCCCTCAAAATTGTTGAGAAAATTACCATTTGAGAGCAAAATGTTCATTTGAAAAGGTAGTTTGCAGGTCAACAATTTCAACAGGGTTTTGATACACTTTAATAGCATTGTCAAGAACCTAGGTGAAGATGTGGAAAACACGAATGTACAATTTTTAGCCAAAGCAAAATTGAGAAGGAAACATGTCAGAATATCAGGTTGATGGGGTGCCTGGGTGGCTCAGTGGGTTAAAGCTTCTGCCTTCAGCTCAGGTCATGATCTCAGGGTCCTGAGATAGAGCCCCGCATCGGGGTCCCTGCTCAGTGAGAAGCCTGCTTCTCCCTCTCCTTTTACCCCTGCTTGTGTTCCCTCTCTCACTATGTCTCTCTGTGTCAAATAAATAAAATCTTAAAAAAAAAAAAGATTTTATTTATTTATTTGTCAAAGAAAGAGAGAGAGAATGCACAAGAAGAGAGAGCGGCAGGCAGAGTGAGAAGCAGGCTGTCTGTGGAGTGACGAGCCGGCTCACGGCTCCATCCCAGGACCCCGTGATCGTGACCTGAACTGAAGGCACCCACTGAGCAGGCTGATCCACTCAGGTGCCCCAAGACGTGCATTCTTAATATGACCTACACAATCCAGCAGGCCTCCCCCTTCTCCACGTTTATGTTGTAATCACCTTCCATTTCCAATCCAACCACGCTGAGCTACTATTAAATTCTCATATGTACACTATGCTCCCCTTTGCTGCATCAGTTCTCATGCTGTTTTTTTCTTCTGTATAGGTGTCTTTCTTATTTTTGAGTGACTTGTACTTTTACCCTCAAAATCTCAGTTCACTTTTCACTTAATCATGGCAACCTTCCTGACCTTATTTGGTTTTCATTTCCTGTTACACATGCTCATGCTCTGTATTTCTTATTCACAGCATTGATCATTTTAGAATTTATGTTTGATTATGTAGCTATGTGATTCGTGCCTGTTTTCCCTACTAGAATATAAACATCCTAGGAACAGACATTCTCTGTTTTTTGTTCATGATTAAACTCCTGGTGCCTTGGGATATGTGTATATCACAATAAATATGTATTGAGTGACTAATGTAAAGTGGAACTTACTATGGAAGCACAGAGGAGAACATTCAGAGAAAGGATGTGATATTGTGACCCCAAGGCAATAAATTATTTTTATATAATGCTTGCATATTTTGGACTGGTTTTACTTTTCACAAAAGTTCTAAGAACTCGGATTACTGTATCATATATATTATATTAATTTTAAAAATAAGAACATTTATCCTTAATTTTACAGAAAAGGACAGTTAACTAGCTCAAGATGAATAGTTATTAAGTAGTAGATTTAAGATAAGAAACCATGTATTTGAGATTTTAGGAAAATTGCCATGCACTTGTTATACCCAGATGTTATATTCTTTTATAACTTGCTTCAAATGGCATATGTTCTTATGATGTTCTTTGGGACTGCATTCGTTCAGTCTTCTCTAACAAAATACTGTAGACCAGGTGGCTAAGAGAATATTTATTTCAGTTTTGGAGGCTGGGAAGTTTAGGATCAAGGCGCCAACAGATTTGGTGTCTGATGAGAGCTCCCTCTTCCTTCCTGTCTTCCTTCCTTCTCCTTTCCTTTCCTTTCTTTTCCTCCTCCTCCTCCTCCTCCTCTCTCTCTCTCTCTCTTTTTCTTTCCTTTTTTTTTTTCGACATTAGATTTCATATGAACTTGGGGGGGGGCAGACATTCAGTCAATAAAAAGGAGTAAGCTAAGTTTTATTTGTATATACTTATCTAAGATATATTTGTGATTTTACAATTGCATGTGGAATTCTCAGTTTATTACGTTCTAGAGTCCTTGACAGGTAGGCTTCTACACGTGGAAGTAATACTGCCATCTAGTGACAACAGACTTGAATGAAGTTGATAGAGTAGAGGAGCAGTTAAGAGCTCTAGGAATGGTGACCTGAGTCAGTCACAGAGTGGACCTGGCATAACATGGGGCGGTCCTTTCTTTTTAGTGAACATTTGAGGTAGCTGATTCTTACAGTGGTCATGCGCTAATAGGGACTAAGTAAAACAAAGGCTCTTCCCTGTAGGATGTCACCCACATAGTAAGTAGATCACGGGGTATCCTATGACTGCACCACTTGACTGGGACCTGTCTCCAAGTTCCTTACTTTCCCCATTGCTTCAGAATGAGGGAGTTTTGTACTCTGATAATCTAATAAAGAGAAATTCTCATCTTAGTTGAGAAACTAAGCATCTTCCGGAACAAGCATACATGAGGAAATGAGTCTTTGGCAAGACTTCTGGGTAGATTTTACAGCATCGTTAAGGAAGAAGTGGAATGCCAAGATAAACCCCATCTATCCTAAGGGGACACTTAAAGCCACTCTGAATTAGATTACTATGTGATTTAATGTAAGCACAACAATAAAACACTTCCAGGCATGCAATAAATGGTTAGAAAATTAACAATAGGAGAATTTTCTTTAAATCATTGAACTAGAAAAGAAAATTGGGTAATTTATTTGTATCTCTTAAGTCCTACACTTATACGAGAGATTTTCGCTGATACATTTTAAATGAATTATTGTTCAGGTACATTAAAATTGCCGATAAAATTATCATCTAAAAATCCCCTGAGCTAAAATTTTCTTATCATGGGCAGATGCCAGATCAAAGAAATCACAATTATTCTATTTCTCTGGAGGCGTAGATAACAAAAACTCATCACTCTGAAATGATAATAGCTTGCTGCATAAAGTGAGAATATTATATTTAGTATTTTTTTAGATAGTTTAGAGGGGATTATTTCTATTTGTCTACTTACTAGTATATTCATTGCAATATATCCCTAAGGTTTTCTAACTCATGGAGTAGAAATAGCCTAACTGGAAATATTAATTACTTTTTATATAAGTCAATGAAAATTATTGCTTTCCTGACATGACTTATTACCCCATCTCCCCTTCAGGAGCAATACTTCATGTGCTGACAACTAACATTTTGTAACAGAGTTGCTATTTTGCCAGAGGTTAAGCTGGAAATCTCAGGAGCGTGAATAATTTTAAGATAAGAAAAGCATCTGATTTATACGTATTTCTTAGTCAATATCCTTAAACTAAAGTACTTTTATGTTTATTTTAGGACAAGAGGACAGATAAGATCCCATCTCTTGTTTTCATGTGATACACTATTTATATGAAGAATGTAGGTAGGAATAGACAATAGCAGATGACAATTTAGCAAGAGTTTGATTTTGAATTAGTTGCCAGAAAGTATAGCCTCCACACTGTGGGTTCTGATTCTTTGGAAAAGAAAATATCACATAATGTGGTCATGATTATCTTTGTATGGGACACCTCTGATCTGGAGCCCTCCTAGGTTTGGGTCACGGAAGAACACTAGAGGCGCAGCGCTCAAGGTAAAACCTGAAAGACGGGTAGAGTCAGTAGGGTGAAGAGCTGAAAGGCAGGCAGGCAGTGGTTTGGAAGAGTGTTCTAGAGAGAACACAAATGAAAAAGCTTTATTTGAAATTGAAATTGAAAAGAGGATTCAAGGGCCCCAGTGTGGGGGTCTGGAGGGCCCTTCCTACCCACAATGGTCTAGTGGGGGGCCCAACAAAAAATTGACTTCATGCCAGAAAAATGTACTCAGGTGTTTATAACACTAGTGGAAATGAGGGGAGACTAAGTTTTATGGCAGTGCAGAGCAGAAAGAGACCCGTTTCTTTTTGGGGTTTTTGGTGAGAGGGAAGAAGACAGTTGTTCAAGATTCTCAAAGAAGTTGGGATTTTGGCATGATCCTTCAGAAAGAAGCAGAGTGAGGTCTGCAGCGAGTCTGTAGTCTGTCTTTGCCTTGACAGTGTTTTGACTCTTACCTTATTCGTTCAGCTAGGATTGTGTCTAAGCAGAGCCTCCGCATCTGTTCTTAACCTCAACTGCAGCCTTATCCTTTTACCTGTGTGTCGGACACTCCTGGCTTACCTTCGAGGATCCCAGAAGGTAAGAATGAAAAATCCTGGTCATAGAATCTAGGATCAAAACCAAGTGGAACAGCAGCAAGTTAGTACTACTTAGTTTTCATGGTCAGACCTTCTAATAGACTGACTTCTGGCATCTGCTGTCATCTACCAGTTGATTGTAAAGACTGTGTCACCTGCCAAGATGATCAGTGAGTTATTCTGCAATGCTAGATAGAGGCAGTTGGTAATAGAAATGGCTATTAATAGTGTTATCAGACATGGTGCTAAGCACTCCACGGAGGTAGGTGTGAATCCTCACAATGATTCTGTAGGTCTTGTAGATGAAGAACTGAGGCACAGAGAGGTTAAAGAACTTGACCAATGTCATGAGACTAGCAAAATGGCAGAGTTAAGATCAGTCCCACTTCTGAGATTTTGCCTCAATGAGATCCTGTGTTCTCAATTATTTAAGACCAGGTGAGCAACCTAGAAGCTAGAGCTCTGTGCACTTGGAGCAAAATATACAGTGACTGCTGGTGTTGGTGGCGATTTATCTCCTTTTCAAACACATGCATGTTTTAAGCTGTGTAATAGTCTCGGAGATGTCTTGGTTAAGGTGTGATGTCATGTGTGATGTTATAAAATGAAGTAAAGAACTTTGGAAATTAAAACTCAACAAAATATTTTTTTTGTCTTTGGTTGTCCTTGTGTGTGTGTGTTTCTTTTCTCTGTTGAAATAATAAGGCACTGCAGAATTAATACTGATATTCTAAAAGAAGTTGTTTGTATGAGGTCACTTGGATGTTCTATGTGGTTCATATGAGTGGATTTACTGCAGTAAAACTTTTCAAACTTTTCAGTAATTATATTTAGAAACTCTACTTTTAGTGCAGTAATTTGTGGAAATAACTCTTTCTCTAGGTTGCCTACTATTGTAAAATGCTAGGTTCTGATTCCTATGGCTAGCTATTGGCTTGGTGTGAAGAAAGAGAAGAGAAACGGCAGGAAAAGTGCCCACCTAAGTCTCTTGGTATTTAAATAAGCCTTAAAGAGTGGTCCCCTGATGTGAAACATAGGTATTCAAAGATGCTTGACATTTTATTTCTTTATAAGATCAAGAAGGCATTTAAACCCATAGATGGAATTGCTTCATTTAAAAATCATCTTAGTTTTTGACTACAGAAAGAAATCATCTATATTGTACAATTCAAACATTCCAGAAATAAGTAATCAGTGAGAGTTTCTCCTAATACTGTGCTAAAACAACCACAGATTACGGATTTGGGGAAAGGCCTTCAGATTTGCATAGAACGCCATTAATTTTAAACAACATAGGACTATAGTATAGTTTATGTGTTATCCTTCTTTTACCTAGCCATATATATGACACCTATTTCCATATAAATAACAAGTCTTCTCACATTCTCTGTAATGGTTTAGGTGTTCCACTGATTAGATATATCATAATTATCTCACCAAGTTTTAATTCCTAGGCCTCTGTCATATTTCTAAAACTTTGATATCATGAACAATGCTCTAGAGAAAAACTTTGTACACATATCTTATTCCCTGCTTCCTTTTCACCACACTGAATTTTATTTAGGTTCCAAGCAGGAGAACCAGAAGATTGTTGGATAAAAGCCGAACATTCCATATAACCTGTGGTGTGACTATCTGTATTTTTTCAGGTGAGAAAACCAAAAGAGGTGAAAATACTACCTTTGAACACATGTTATGAATGGCATTTTTGTGGCTCTGCAAATTATTTGCTGTCCCCAACTTGTGATCGTCTCATTCCATATCTTAATTTTCTCTGCCATGTGTTTAAAGAGAGTTGCCTAATGGTGCTACAGAAAATGAGCATGTCTTACACATTATAGATATAGTTTTCACATTACAGTATATGAGAGCTGGCCTTCAAGCTTTTAATAATGGTTTTTTATAGGTAAATACTTTCATTTAGAAAGACTAAAAGAAACGAATGTTTTTAAGTTTTAAAAATAAAGATATGATAGGACTTTAAATGTATACAAATTAGAATGTGAAACGTACATTCATAGAATGTAATTCCATTTAGAAGTATATTTGATAAATATTTCTTTGATATTAATTCTTGGTATTAAATGTCAAATGTTCAGTTCCATATCAAGCAAGAGCCTTTGGCTTTTTAAAAGAGTCATTTTAAAATAAGTTTTTATCCTGAATATTTATGTGGTATTTTTCAAATTTTGGAATGGCAGGTGATAAACACATTAATTAAGTATATGGACTTTGGAGACAAGGTTGTGTAGGATCTATCCCCAACTGCCTTTCTACCTTATTGTGTGACATAAGCTCTCTGGTCTTTCATTTGTTGTTGCTTTAATCATAAAATGATTGACAGTATGAGATCGCCCATAGGAAGTTATTTGGATGGAATTTTTTACACTTTACAAATTCAGGGGTTAATTATCTCAGTGGCATAGCACCTGACATTTTCCTCTAGTCATGATTTGACAGGACAGAGCTGTTTTGACACCAGGGTCATTTGGTCTGGATATGTATATATGGCTACTTTGAATCGGGCATATCTTTGTGCAGCCACTATTGAGAGGTCATTAAGCTCTTCACTTTTTAAAAAGTTCCCAAGTATTGTTGAAACAGGCATCTGCACTGTTTTGTCCCTGGACATTTTACTGGTGGGTCCCGCCTCTGGAGGCAGGAGATGGGGAGAGGCTTGGGTGGGATCAGACTCCATACCACTCAAGAGGCTGGGGACGGAGTAAGAGTTCAGAATGAGATGAGGACGGAGTGTGTGGCCAGGATCAGGGCTGGGTTAGAACAGAGGGAGTGAAAGGTCAGGGAAGCGGGAGGGTCTGGGAATGTGGACACATTTGTAACTTGGTTTGTGCTACACTGTAGCTGTGTCCAAATATTCTGGTTCCACTGGAGAACAACCAGAAGACTGAGATCCTGTAGAGTCTTGCCATGAATGAACATGCATTCCACACAGTTTCATTCTGCCACTCACTAGTTGTCTGACCTTAGCTGGGTGGCCTCTTCTGACCTTCTGTGACAAAGGGATGTTTCTACCCACTTCATTGTTTTATTGAGAGAATTCAATCAGAAAAATCTACTCAAAATGTCCAGCCTGGATTTCTCTTTGCTGCCCCAAATTAGAAGCCTCAATTTCTTTTGACCTGAAAGTCCTTTAAAGAAAGTGACTATATCCCTTAAGGGTATATCTCAAACAACTGATACCTAGGGCTTTTTTTTTTTTTTTTTTTTTTTTTTTTTTTCAGGAGAATTCAGAAGGAGCCACAAACATGTAGTTAACATATAAACCTTTGATTTAAAATGAAGGTATTTTTTTAGACTTAAACATTTTAGACATGATAAAGCTAGAGGACACAGACCGTTCTTCTTAAATAATCTTTCATGCCTATGCCATAATCGAATCCCTCCTGGACTGCCTCTTAAACATTTCTTTAGAATTGGGTCCTTGCTTGTTAGTTAACCCCCTTCTAACTTCCTGTCCACTTTTTATGAGACCTTTTCCTTCCTCTAATTTGACTCTGGCAGGAGCTTATCAATCCTTTAACTTTGAAGTTGGTTAGCATTCTAGTCCTTCTCTCACTTCTATTTGTCTTTGTGAGTCCTTCAGAACTCTTGGCATAACTACATCTCATGTGCTAGGTTGGAAAGAACTGTAAAGTTTTCCAGTTTCTCTGCACGTTTTCCGTTGACTAACTCCACGCCCTATATTGGTATGGACTATAATGGTTCACTAGGGAAGTTCAGGTCACTTATCTCATTAAGTCTCCTGTTTCTGTCATTGTCACTTTACAGAGAACTAACCTGAGGTGTTGGTAGCCATGCAGCAAGAAAACCAGATTTCCAGTTAATTATCTGTCATCCTTTCTAGTACATTGTAATGTACTGTTAATTCAGACCCTATTTCTCCTACAAGAAGAGGTTGGGAAGGGAGAAGGCATTCTCATCCAATGCACACATTCATTTGCTCCTTCCTTGTCCAGCCTCCTCAAGATAATTTTCCTTCTTCTTGACTGTGCCAAAATGAGTTTTTCTTCAACTCTCTTATAATTTCCTAATAATTCCATCCTCTGTGTGAGCTCTGCATTGGTTGAGCTCTCTTTACTCTGCCAGTGTAAGCTGATGATGAAATAATAATTCTTACTTTCCTGAGTTTTTAATCCCAGAGAAGTGATTGCCAACACTTTTGCTGTGGAGTTTAGGAAATTTAGGAAATTCTTGAAGTTATGGATTGTGAGAAATTTTAACTGGCTGAAAGTCTTTCCGTGAGCCTCTATTTTAGGTTGAAGTGTACAAGACCTATAACAGATTGGAGCTAAAGGAGAGGCAAAAAATGTAGAAAAACTCAAATATCCAGGAGCTATTTAAATAAATAAATACATGACCATATTATCACACACTGGAACATGTTGTTTCCTAACCCTGACTTGCTAGTTTTTTAATTCTGGCCTTTGAAAATTCAGTTTCTTTACATGATTTCTAATACCCAGGTGTCTGTAATCAAGACTTTTGGTGTCTTTAAACTTTCCCTTTTCAATTTAATATTTTATTGCTCAGGTAGCTGTTAAAGTTTGGACCCTTTGGGAGGTTTGGGAGAGGAAGGGAGTCCTCTTCATGGAGCGTATATGGAAATCCTATTGATCTGAGCCTCATGTGATTTTGCAGGTGTGCACGTGGCTGCCCATCTGGTAAACGCCCTCAACTTCTCAGTGAACTTCAGCGAGGATTTTGCTGAACTGAACGCAGCGAGATACCGAGATGAGGTGGGTGGTCTCCTTTCGCTTGTCGTGAGCCCACTAATGAAGGTCTGTGATTTTCATGGAAAATTTGTACCTTGCTGCTCCTTTTGAGTGCTTTTAAAATGCAGTTGTCAAGTTGAGTTTTGTTCCTTTTCAATAGAAAATACAGGTAATTACTATTTCACAGTGTCTCCTGCTGAAAATGGGAGTTCGAGAGTGTCTACTTTTTATATTCTGCAGCGTTCAGATGGGGGCCCCTCAGGCCTGCCTCCTGCCTCCCAGCAGCGTTGTCTGGTTTCCATCCAGGGGAGACTGTCCACAGTGTCTTTACGGGCACAAGTTTGTTTTTGTGTTTTGGTTTTGTTTTTGTTTTTGTTTTTTTATGTTATTTATTTATTTTGTTTTCTGTTTTTTTAATAAGTCAGATGCTGTTCTTGGAGGTGGTGCGTTGGGAGGGCAGAGAAGCAGGTTGACTCTTTGAGGATCTTGAATCATCTGTTTATTTGAATTTAAAAACTCCACTGAGTTTTAGTGTTCCTCTGTTTTGTTTTGTTTTAATCCTTGATACAGGTGAACTTGAGCTGAGTTCTGTAGCATGCAATATCTGACTTAGGGTTGCTTTTCTCCAGGGGGCGGCACCCATGAGATGAAATTGTATGTGTGGGGTGCCGGGGTACAGCCTAATGAGCACATGTTAGCTCTCTTTCACTCAGGACTTTATCCTGTCCTCAGTCTGCCTTTCCTTCACGCCAAGACTATATCAAAAGCTGCTGGGAATGGAGATGGATCTCCTCGCCCTGTTCCGCTAAGTCTGGCAGGGAGTTTGTAAGATTGTTCTCCATCTCCCCTACTCTGTCTTCTCTTCTATGTGTCACCGGAGTTACCGAGATTAACACTGCTACGATTATGTGCATGATATCCTTCGTGGAATACAACAAAGAGAAAACTAGCAATGAACACAGAAACAAATCACGAAACCAAAATCACCAGCAGCCTTTCATTAAGTCCTTTGATAAGACTCTAGTATTCTTAAAAACACCAATATGATATAACTGGTCTGGGTTGGGGTCCGGCCTTGATATTTGTTAAAAAGTTCACCAGCTAGTTGGGGTGAGCGCCCAGCATTAAGAGCAACTGAGAAAACCAGCTCCTCCAGACGCTCTTCATACGGAATGATTCCAGAAGCCAGAACTGGAGACACCACCGTTTCTGTCTCCCACGGTTTCCCCCCATTCCTCTATCCCCCTCAGCCCACAGGACGTGGACTTCTTTGTTTCCAATGTTTGCCATGGACCTGCCTCTTTATCTTTCCTTCTTTGCTTCTCTCTCTTTTGTTTTTGCCATCTTGGTTCTTTAAGAACTGAAATGGTTCTCTCATTTTTTTTTTTTAAAGATGTTATTTATTATTTGACAGACAGAGATCACAAGCAGGCAGACAGGCATGTGGAGAGAGGGAGAGGAGGAAGCAGGCTCCCCGCCGAGCAGAGCGCCCAACGCGGGGCTTTTCCTTCTTAGCCTTATTTAGCCTTTTCCTTATTCACAGATGATTAAGTTGTTTTTGAGTTTCTTTTATGAACCACACTCCAATAAATTAATTTTGTATATGCTTCCACTAGGCAGATTCCTAGAAGTAGAATTTGGTTTCAAAGCTATGTACATTTTTAGTTTTGAAGGACATTGCCTTGTTGTCTTTCAAAAAGGCTTCATTAATTGACACACTTCTACCAAGTTTATCAGAATGCTTATATCTGCCCCTCAATTGTTTTTGTTTTTCTTTGATTTTTGCCAGTTTGACAGATGAAAAATAGTAACTCATTGTTTAAATTTTTATTTCCCTTTTCTTTGTTTCCTTCCTTCCTTCTTTCTTTCTTTTTTTTTCCTCCCTCTTCTTTATTTTTTTTTATTTTTATTCTTTTAAAGATTTTATGTATTTATTTGACAGACAGAGATCACAAGTAGGCAGAGAGGCAGGCAGAGAGAGGAAGGGAAGCAGGCTCCCTGCTGAGCAGAGAGCCTGATGTGGGGCTCGATCCCAGGACCCTGGGATCATGACCTGAGCCGAAGGCAGAGGCTTTAACTCACTGAGCCACCCAGGCGCCCCCTCCCTCTTCTTTATTTTAATAAATGTTTTTGAGCCCTTAGTAGGCATCAGACAGTGTGCTAGAGGAGGATGAAAACACACACACACACACACACACACACATGCACACGTGCATGCACACACACACACAAACACACACACTGCATGCATAAACAGGTACAGCCTTTCTTGAGTTGTATTTGAGAAAGAAAGATTTGTGCCATGCACCCTGTTGTCCTTTGCTTTGTACTCTGTCTTCTCCAGACTTCTAATGACCCAGCCTCCAGCTCCTGGGTGGCACGTTCTTGATGGCCTAGCTGAATCTGCCTCATGCTGTCATCTTCGAAACTGTCTCTTACTTTCATGTTCCATCTCCACTCACGGGCAGTAGTAACTGTTCTGTCTTCTGAGTTCCCAAGGCTATTTGTTCTGGTATCCATATTTCTGGTACTACCACTTTGTTCAGCTCATTTTGTATTTTCACTAGTTGTTTATATACTAGGTTCCTGTAGGTTAACCTTGAGTTGCGTCCTAATGGCAGAGGTAGAAGTCACCTGGCCCCAGTGGGATGAGGAGCTCTTGCTAGGCAGGTGGCCCTTAGAAAGCCACCCTTTCTGAAGGTGGCTTCTGAAATTATTTCATATGAATGGCTTCCCACTTTGGATACAGGGTGGCCTGATTCCAAAGCAATGGAGGCCCAGGAAAGAATTTCCAAAGTTGTGCAATACTACGGACCATTAGGATGAAAAACAAATCCACAGATCTCCTGGGGATTGACCTCAGTTTTCCAGAGATAGAAAGGGAGTTGCCTAAGGTCCTTTTCACTATGAAAGATGTAGTTTAAAGGACAGATTACACTAGCAATATTACTTTTTACAATTCTGAGTAATCATCACTATTTTGCATGGTACTTGAAACATTTGTTAAGTATTCAGTTAGTATTCTTTGCACTGAATTTATAGTGACAACCCTCCCTGTATATTTTCTCACTTTTGATTTTCACTGTCTCAACATCTTGTAGGTGCAGAACATTATAGTCAAAGATACTGAGTTTCAAATGGTCAAAGGGTAGGCTTCAGGCCACTGTTAATAGCTTGTAATTACCCATTAAGATGAAAGTCTACATTTTCTGACTTTTATTCAGTGCTCTTTGTATCTCAGAAGGACAGTCTTCTCTGTGTTGGATTTTTTTTTTTTTTAAGATTTTGTTTATTTGAGAGAGAGTTTGTGCATGAGTATGGGGAAGGCAGAGGGAGAGGGAGAAGCAGACTCCCCACTGAGTGAGGAACCCATTGTGGGACTGGACGTGGGGCTCAGTTCCAGGACCCTGAGATCATGACGTGAGCTGAAGGCAGACGCTTAACCAATTTAGCCACCCAAGCACCCCTGGGGTAGATATTTTTAATTTTTTTTTTAAAGATTTTATTTATTTATTTGACAGAGAGAGATCACAAGTAGGCAGAGAGGCAGGCAGAGAGAGAGGAGGAAGCAGGCTCCCCGCTGAGCAGAGTGCCCGATGTGGGACTCGATCCCAGCACCCTGAGATCATGACCTGAGCCGAAGGCAGCGGCCCAACCCACTGAGCCACCCAGGCACCCCGATATTTTTAATTTTTCAGCTGAGAAACAATTAGGGAATTTCTGAAACTTGCTTGTAAGTGACAGAGGCAGGACTCCCCACCCCCCCAAATATCCTGGTTCCAGAACCTGTGTTGCATGAAAACATTATGAAGCCTGATTGAATTTCTCATTTCCACTGAGAGAATAGTGTCTTAAATGCCTAATGGATCACATACCCAGAAGGTTCCTTGTAGAATTTTACATTTTCAATATTTTGCTTTTCAGTCAATTTTTTTTCCCTTTTTCTCAGGATCCTAGAAAACTTCTCTTCACAACTGGTAAGTTGTTTTTCATTGCTCTTTCTGAAGATTCAGGCAAAACACAGCAATTCAGTGTATGTTAAATATAATGTGGAAAATTTGCAATCAGAACAACTCTTACCAAACTTAACTTGCAATGAAAACAGAGGGGCAAGGCAAATAGTGGGGTTCGAATGAATGAAGAGTAAAAGGAAGTAAACACATTTGCCTTCCATATGTTCTTCCAGTAACAACAGTGCAATGCCATATGGTTATTGAGGACCTACTCTGTGCTTCTGGCTGTGGCAGGTGGTACTGGAGATAATACACACGGAGTAGGCTCCTACCCTCAAGGTGCTGGAAGGAAACACCAAGCATTCTGATTATCGATGGAATTCTTATAACTCAGTAATTTAGTAGGACATTTGGTGATCTTATAACCTACAGAAAAAGAGGAGGAATGAACAGTCATTAAAATTGGTTGTTTTTCTTGAAATGTTTCCTTTTTCAACTCTAATTTACTTTTCCTTCTCAAGCATATTGTCCATGAAATCTCAGTCTAGACTATTCATTTGTTAAAGCACATGTAAACATCTCAAAATTTTGTCCTGATGTTAGTATAATTCTACTAAAATTCTTCTTTTTCTCTACTCTGCATTTATAAGGACAAAAGCCAAAAACTGCATTTGGGGGCTTTTTAGCACATTATTTCAGGGATAAGGATGATTAGGTTATTGATAGGGTCTGTCACATAGGCTTGGCTACCATAAACACCCCATTAAGGATCGGGATTGCATATAAGACTGAGGCATGATATGTCAAATGTATTGTTTTTCTTTTCAATCAGTTTTATGATAAAAATAGCAATAATTCTGGTGTTTTCCCCTTCCCTGTCACAACTGTATATTTAGATTTATAAAATATGGTTTTTTCCTGTTTATTTATGTACGATGTTTGCCACTTACAAGGTATTTCACCGTTTCTCTTTAGGAACACAATTTTAGTTTTGCTTACAACGTGAAAGCATGTTTTTAATTTAAGCTTTAAGAATTGGATGAGAAATAGGAAGGAGAAAAAACAGAAAAACAAAACCTTATGTGTGAATCAATATATGTTTTGGTTCATATGAATTCATTTTACAGAAAGAATCAATTTTTTAATATTTTTAATATTTTCTTTTTCATATTCTTTTTTAATATTTTCTTTTTAAATATTACCTTCTATAGCACCAAATCTGGGTGAAACATTGGGACATGTAAAATGTTTGAAAAAGTTTAGTTTTCAAACGTACAGAAAGATTTCTTATATGACCAAGACATTACATTAAGAAGCTTTGTATAATGAATACTTGTACAGAAACATGTGACCTCTCCATATAGCATAAAACCTCACCATCCTTATGTTGTTTCCCAGAAGTTCCCATGAATGGTGTTGGACTAACTAGAGCTGATACTTAAAAACACAAATTAAGAAAAAAAAAAAAAACAACCCACAAATTTCCTGGCTTCATCCTAGAGAGTCTTTGTGGTGTGACCCAACAGTATGACTCATTAAGCTTCCCATGTCCCCTGGGAGTCCCCGCTTCACCCTTATTGGGCATCCCATCATACTCTTGTAATTCCCTTCTTGCAATACCTAACTTTTGTCTGCTCTCTTACTTGATTCTCTCTCTCTCTTTTTAATCCCACTTCTGCTCCTCCTTTGAGTCTCAGCAGACATGTCCCATCAGGCGCACATTCGTCCATGATTCCAGTAGGCAGAGCCAGTCTGTTTTGTTGGCCTTGGTTTGTTCCTGAAGATACATAGTAAAGTGCTATGTTGTAGAATAATTTCTTTCCTTATAGGTATAATCTTTTCCACTGGAAAGTAAGCTTCTCAGGTGTGAGGTACAGCTCCCTGTAGGGAATGCAGGATCCCAGGTACATATTTTTTGGTGGAGTTTCTTTCGATACAATTGGAATTCATCCCAAATCAGCATGTCAGCCTCATTTTAGTGTCTCAGTCTACATCATTTTATGAAAGACATTGTGTGCTAGCCAGAGGGAGCCATCCACTTCTCAGCTTGAAACCCAGCCTGGAACCCCTAACTATGAATCTAGACCTTTGAGGGCATCTGATTGACCCTACCGAGTAGTAGGTGAGAGAACAAAGCAGAATCAAAGGATGTCAAGGGATAAGAGACCATTTTCTACAAATAGACTTGATCTAGTTTTATATTACTAATACATCTATGACTAATACTATTTCATAGCTATCTTTGAACATCATTAGGCCTAGGAAAAACCACATTTCTGACAGAGGAATGCATGCATGTTTTTAGATGTTCTAGTGATAATGACTATTTTTTATTAGCTAACATGTTTCTTGGATTTTCGTTTGTTTAATGTTACATAGAGTCTTCTCTCTCTCTGTCCTTAAATATTTTTTAACATAATCTACAACTGAGAAATTAAGGTTGTTTCAGAGAAACTAAAGCCTGTGGCAGTTCAAGTGACATAAAATATGGTAGTTAGGTCACTCAATAAGAAATGTTAAAAAACAGTCCAATTAAGAATTTATAAAATAAAAAAAGGAATATATAAAGTAAAACAAATTTAAAAGATTGGATTGTTCAAATATGCATTTCAAAACATTTTCTACATTATTTCCAAATTTGGTAGAAGCTTGTATGATGAGAATAAAATGCACAGTATCCAATTTCAATTAGAAAAACCCTCATAAACAAATAGAATTGTGTTTCCAGTTACATTAGAAACAACAGGATAATGAATACAAGATGGTATATTTCTGACCACATCTGGGTATGGATGAAAATGATCTCTCAGTTTCATCTAGAAATGGCAGTACACTGCAGTCCTTCATTTTAAAGGCAACTAAATAACAAATGTAATATGCATAGATAAAAAGTAATAAGAATAAACATACAAACGTCTTTTCCTAAGGAAACAAGTATAGTTTTTGCTTCATAATTTGAATGATTCAAAGAGAGAGTGTTCTTCATTTTGGCAAGTGACTTTGCCCAGTAAGTTTTGACTAGCTTAGTCATTTCCAACCTGTTCTTCCTGACCCCTGAAATGTGTGTAGTAATAGAGGCTAATATGTTGGGTCTTAGCTGAGCTGTCCTTGAAAGCTAGGTTAGGGTCCCTTTTGATGTACCTGGAAAACACTCAAGCTTAGCTCTCTCTTAGCACTTAATGTCCTAGGTTGCATTTGTCTGCTTATCTTGTCTCCCACACTGGGCGGGGATTTCTTTTAGAGCAGGATTCATTTTTTTTTTTTTTCTCACTTAACAGTAGACTATAAATGTCCAGAAAATATTCACTGAAAATAAAAGCCAATTGTTTAACTCTCCTACTTGATACATAGATCTCCTTTACAGCATCCAGATAATCAGTTAGCTAGCCTCTGTTTGTTTAATTCCAGTGACAAAAAAATCATAGCTTCTTAAAGTACTCCTTTTTTTGGTGGTGGGGGGGACCATTGTAATTGTAATAATTTTTTTAAAGAACTTATTTATTTATTTAAGAGAGAGTGAGAGCAGGGGCAGGGGTAGAGAGAGAAGTAGACGCCCCACTGAGTGCAAAGCCTGTCATGGGGCTTAATCTGAGACCATGAACTGATTTGAAATCAAGAGTTGGATGATTAACTGACTAAACCACCCAGGCGCCCCTAATTTGTTCTCTTCATTTTTAATTAAAAAAAAAAAAGATTTTTTAAAAAATTTATTTATTTGACAGACAAGTAGGCGGAGAGGCAGGCAGAGAGAGAGAGGAAGAAGCAGGCTCCCCGCTGAGCAGAGAGCCCAATGTGGGACTCGATCTCAGGACCCTGGGATCATGACCTGAGCTGAAAGCAGAGGCTTTAACCCACTGAGCCACCTGGGCGCCCCCATTTTTAATTTTAAGTAACTTACCTTCATTAACCTGGTCTGTTACTTAGTAAATTACAAACTTTGGTCTTTTTATACGTCTGGGAGCTAGAAAGGAAACATGAATCCTTTAGATAAAAAAGATACCTTCATAAATCTGAAAGAATATTAAAAAGCATTGAGTTGATTCTCCTAAGTTTACAGATGAGATCCAGTGAGATTGGGGTTTGTCCTAAGGGACAGTAATAGGGCTATTTAATCCCAGAATGGGTATCTCATTGGCTAAGCTGTTTGCTTCATCTTCAAATGACTGATGCCAACTATTTTATTACCCACGCCCCAGATCTTTCCAATACATTTTCCATGTTCTGCTCTTGAAAGCATTTCTCTAGTTAAATATTTGAGGAAAGATCCGTTCAGATTTAAACTGGTTTCTTGGTACTAGTACTTGCCAGAGACTTTAATTTACTAGACTTTAATTTACTAATGTGTCCTGTGACTCTTCAAGGAATAGTTATTACACTTTTGAGTAATAGAAATTAATATCTCTAGAAACTAATGTTCAAATAATATACTTTAGAAATTATGCCTCTACACTAAACATACTGTTTTTTCAGGTGTCCTCATGAAATGATTTGTAGACATTCCATAACTAATCTTGGCATATTTAGAACCACATGGGAAACCTTGTGGGCAGACCCAGTAGACCTTAATGAAGCCCCAAGACAGTTATCGGAAAGGCCTCTCCAGCCACACATTTCACATCTTGGAGCCATCTGGGATTCTATCATTTATTTATTCATTTGGCCAAATAAGGGTTTTTTTTGTTTTATTTTGTTTTAATTACTTAAAGCCAGAGAGAAAAACCTCTTTTTTGCTTCTTCAAATGTATTGAGTTATAATTGAGGTACATGAAATTATTCATATGTAAATTATGTTATTCAATTGATTTTGACATATGTATACACTTAATGAAATCAAGACCAAAATCAAGATGACAAATATATCTATTATTCCAAAAAGTTTTTTGTGCCTTTATAACGCATTCTGCCCTTTACTCCTCTTAGTAACTAATCTGCTTCCTATCACTGGAGAATAGTTTAGATTTTCTAGAATACTATATAAAAGGTATCACAGAGTTTATACTCCTGGGATTTTTTTGAGGGGGAGAGTGTCTGGCTTTTTTCACTCAGTGGAATAATTTTGTGGTTCATGTATGTCATGTACAGTTCATTTTTTTTAGCTGCTGATTCATTTTCCAGGTACAGATATTACTGCAATTGTCTATCCATTCATTTGCTGATGGAAATTCGAGTTGTCTACAGGCCTTAACTGTTAAAAGTGAAGTGGCTATGAATATTTTTGAACAAATTTTTATGTAGATATATGTTTGTATTTTGGGGAAATACTTGGGAATAAAATGGCTGGGACATTTTATAGGCATGTTGTTCTTTGTAAACAGCATTTCTCTGTGTTATTAGTCTTTTAGTGTGAACTAGTACAGTCATCTTCTTTTTTTAATCCTAGGAAGTTAGTACTCACCTGGGCAATGAGAAAGAGGAGAAAGGAGTGCCCTGGGAAAGAAGTGTAGGGAGGAGATGATTTGGTTTAAGCACATCAGGAAATAGAAGTCCTATTAGGCTTCCAAATCTGTACATTGGAAAGACTGAGGAAGAAAGAGTATCCAACTATTAAGTATACAAAAACTAATTCCTTAATTTCTCCTGTGGCTCTTCACAAGTAGAAACTTGTTTCCACTGTACTGAGATTCCCTTTTTTTTTTTTTTTAAAATTTTCAGCATAACAGTATTCATTATTTTTGCACCACACCCAGTGCTCCATGCAATCCGTGCCCTCTATAATACCCACCACCTGGCTCCCCCAACCTCCCACCCCCCGCCTCTTCAAAACCCTCGGATTGTTTTTCAGAGTCCATAGTCTCTCATGGTTCACCTCCCCTTCCAATTTCCCCCAGCTCCCTTCTTCTCTCTGTCTCCCCATGTCCTCCATGCTATTTGTTATGCTCCACAAATAAGTGAAACCGTATGATAATTAACTCTCTCTGCTTGATTATTTCACTCAGCATAATCTCTTCCAGTCCCGTCCATGTTGCTACAAAAGTTGGGTATTCGTCCTTTCTGATGGAAGCATAATACTCCATAGTGTATATGGACCACATCTTCCTTATCCATTCGTCCGTTGAAGGGCATCTTGGTTCTTTCCACAGTTTGGCGACCGTGGCCATTGCTGCTATAAACATTAGGGTACAGATGGCTCTTCTTTTCACTACATCTGTATCTTTGGGGTAAATACTCAGGAGTGCAATGGCAGGGTCATAGGGAAGCTCTATTTTTAGTTTCTTGAGGAATCTCCACACTGTTCTCCAAAGAGGCTGCATCAACTTGCATTCCCACCAACAGTGTAAGGGAGTTCCCCTTTCTCCACATCCCCTCCAACACATGTTGTTTCCTGTCTTGCTAATTTTGGCCATTCTAACTGGTGTACTGAGATTTCTAATGTTATTTTGCAGTGTTTCTAAACTGTTGGGATTCTAATGAAGCATACCTATGGTGCTCTTCTGTTGTTCCCAGCTTGTCTGCTTCTGCTAGTGCTTGTAGTTCATGATGGCCCTTCTGTTTCCTAGGTGGTTCTTTGGCAAGGAGAGAAGTTGGGGGATGCCTGTGCTTTTGGATACACAGTTGTTTCAGTAGCTTTCCATATAGATTTAAGATGGACTCTTTTGGCTCCGGGTTATTTGGGACTTACTGTTGCTTGTATGATTGTAGTAGTAAATAATGTAACTTATCGACAGGATATTTTATTTGGTAGGAATAAGATAATAAGAAATGAGACTATTGTGATTTTAGTTCTTTTTTTGTTTGTTTGTTTTTTTGTTTTTTTTTTTTAGACTTTAATTTTTTTTTATTTTTTATAAACATATATTTTTATCCTCTTTTTGATAAAGCATATCAACTATTCATTTAGGCTATGCTATATGGGCTAACATTGGATTTTTAGCCACCTGTCACATCACCATTAAGTTTGAAAACCAACACGTTTGCACAGTTTTTTCTTTGTTAAAAAATGGTATTATGTAATATCAGAAGCACTGATTACATCATGTTTTCCATACTAAGGAAACATCAGCACTCTAATTTTTTTTTTTCCTTGAGATCTACTGTTGTTTTGTTCTATATTCAACATTGTGGTTTTTAGAAGCTTTAGGTTTTGTTTATTATTTCTTGAAAATTATTCATTCTAGATAGTAAAGCACAAAAGAAATTATTTGAATTGAAACTGAAGCAGATACTAGTTCCATAAAAGGGGAGGGAGGTGCTGAGAGAGTAAGGGAGTTTTAGTATTGTGGTGCAGGAAAAAAAACAACACAGTAAATGGTGTTCCATGTCAACCCAGCCCTGTTGTGTATTTTTCCCTCCTTTAAAACAATTTTATTAATATATAACTAGGATCTAATAAATTATATCTATTTAATGCATACTCTCATAAGTTTTGACTCTTGCATATATCCATGAAACCATCATCACTATCAATATAATGGACATATCTTAACACTCCGTCTTTCACATTTCTTCATGTCTTTGGAAGTTTTTCTCTGCTGTCCCTCTTTGCTTCTCCATTAAATATATATTTAATTTCTGTCTGTTGTTTTCTTTTTCTTTTCTTTTCTTTTCTTTTTTCAGTGTTCCAAAACTGTCTGTTGTCTTCATCACTGACATTTGATATAGTATGTACATTTGGTAGAACGTGTCACAAGTATGTACACATTCACCATTCTGAGTGGGATACTTGAAAATACTAAGGTGGACTCTTCTGTTAAAGGTAGAAAGGCTGCTTTGTCTTAAGTACCTTGAAACTGTGCTAATTTTAAAAAGGCTTTTTTGGAGAGGGAACATACAAAGAGATAGGTGATCTGGAATTGGGCTTCCCACAGAGCAGCATGGTAATTTGGATTATAAAGTAATAATTTTTCTACATTTTTCTCAGTATGGTTTAAGTTGAAATGTCCTTTTGTCCATTGTTTATAGTTCCTGGGCTGACAGGGGTCGGCATGGTGTTGGTGCTCTTCCTAATGATTACAGCTTCTACATACGCAATACGGTGAGTCTCAGAGTCATTATTTCAATGTTTACTGGCCAGAGTGTTTAGATTTTCCTCAGATTATCTTCACTTTCATATGTAGAAAAAGCCTCAATTAACTGGAATGCTTAGCCAATACAATCAACATTCTGGCCAGTGGACTATTTTGGATAACTTAGGAGTGAAGTAGAAAACATTTCTATGTATCATTTCCTGTTTTTGAAAATTCTCATTGTTTGAGTCAAATATTCTGTGTACGTAAGGAAACATATGGAGACTTTTGGATGACTAAGGAAATTTGAGTTCCTCCATCTGAAGGATAGTGTATCTCTATAAGACATGAGATTGAATTCAACATATATCAGAGGAATATATCACAATTATTTTGTAACTCATTTCCTGGTATGAGTTTGTTTTACAGCAATTTAATGTAGTATTCTAAGTGAAGCTTGGGAACCATGGTTAGTTGACATCTGTTAAAATAATCAGAAATATCTGCATGCATATTTATTCATCTAGTTACATATTTATTCATCTAGGCTTTGAGCAACTACAGGCATACATTTTCATGAGCACTTTCACATGTTCCTTCTGATAGATATATTCTGTATTTCTTACAATTTTGCAGCATCTTATGTTTCTGGTCAAACTTTTTGTTTAAGAAAGCATAATATTCAAGAATCCCCAATCATTCTCGTTGTTGAGATGTGAAATTTAATGGAAACACACACACTTGCACACATATACACACTTTAAAAATAATGGCTCAATAGAGTATTTCTTAAAAAGATTTTCTATATTTATATTTATTTATTTATTTATTTATTTATATAATTTAGAGAGATAAAGAAAGAGCACACATGTGATCAAGCTGGTTGGGGGGTACAAAGAGAGGAAGAGAGAATCTCAAGGAAACTCTGTACTAAGTGCAGAGTTGGACACAGGGCTCGATCTCATGACTGAGACCATGACCTAAGCTGAAATCAAAAGTCTGATGCTTAAGTGACTGAGCCACTCAGGTGCCCCAACCCAACAGAGTATTAAAATGAGTCTATCCTTGCACTTCTGAACCCATCTGTATTCATATCTACATGCAATAAAACATTACAAGTAAACTCACCACTCAGAGATTAGCACTATGAACTTTCATAGGAATTAAAAATCACCTTACAAGAAGACGAATCAAATCTCTAACATCAGTGTATGAGAGTGCCAGTTTTGTGGGGAGAAGTTTTCTTTTAGTTAGGTAAAGCATTCATTTAAAAAATTTCATTTAGGTATTCTTGAAGGAAAATTAGGGCATCTGACATTTATTTGCAAGAGTGAAGATATTTGAGTGTTCTACATCTAGAAAAAAAAATCCATAATTGAGAGATAGTTTTGTAGAATGGAATATAAAGATCAACTTCTATTTTCAACTAAGCCATGACATTTGTGGTTGTAATAATTCAATGAATGTTTATTAATCTTTAGTTTTTCATTGCTTTCTTTTTAAAAAAGATTTATATATTTATTTATTTTAGAGAGGGAGAGAGTGTACCCATGTGTGAATGGAGGGAGGGACAGAAGAAAAGGGAGAGAATCCCAAACAGACTCCACCTGATGGCAGAGCCCAACTTGGGGCTTATTTGCAGAACTGTGAGATAATGATCTGAGCTGAAATCAAGAGTTAGCCGCTTAACAGACTGTGCCGCCAGGTGCCCATTTTTCGTTTCTTTAAAAGATATAAAATCATCTCTACTTTTTACAAACTTTTTGGGGGAATCATGGAATTGTTTTTTAAACATTTATTTATATTAGAGTGATAGAGATGGGGGGGAAGGGAAGGGCTGAGGGAGAGGGAAAGAAAAATCCTCAAGCAGATTGCCCACTGGTGCAGAACCTGATGTGGGGCTTGATCTCACAACCCTGAGATTGTGAACCGAGCCAAAATCAAGAGTCAGATGCTTTTAATGGCTGAGCCACCCATGCGTCCCTGGGGGGAATCATGGAATCCCCAGGGATTCCCTGGATCATGAGATAATCTTCTTCTACCTTTTGTCTTTACCAGTGAGGAAATAAAACGTTAGAGAAATGGAGTGAACAAATGGCCCCTCTGTTTGAGTAGTTGAATATAGTCTAGTAATTCACCAGTGGTCCATTAGTGCTCAATCTTTTAAAATAAGTTAATATATTTTTTAATAACAGGTGATAGGAATACAAACATATTTTAATCTCAATAGATTTTTTTTAAAGTGGTCATTAAATCTGAACTCTAGTTCTGAATTAGAATAAGTAGAATAAACTAGAAATTAATTTCCTTTATAGAATTAAAAAAATATAAAAGCCAGAACTGAGATCATACTTACCAAAAAAACATAAGATACATTCCTAAGAAAATGATGGAAAAACCCAAGTGGTATTTTTAATTCTATCATTTATATATGATAAGAAATGAAACAATTTTAATTATTAGAAATGGAATCATTAGAAAGAATGCAACAGTAGGTCTTCATTATTTCCCATTATTCCCAATGGAATAATATACATATATAAAATTGTCTAGCCAGAAAATCCAAAAGAACTATGGGAAAAAGAATAGTGTTATACCAAATTAATTAAAAGATTTGGAACAGGTAAATAAACACAAAAACAAATACTAAAAATTGCTTTTATGTAACAGCTATTATCAGTTTGAAAATTGAATAAAATAAAAAGGTACCACTCACAATTGCAACAAAAACAAAGAATATCTGGAAATAAATTTAATAAGCAATTATTGAGGGGCATCTGGGTGGCTTAGTCAGTTAAACATTTGCCTTCAGCTTGGGTCATGATCTCAGGGTCATGCTTCTCAGGGAACCTGCTTCTCCCTCTCTCCTGCCCCTGCTAATGCTCTCTCTCATTCCCTCTCTCAAATAAATAAGTAAATAAAATCTAAAAAAAAAAAAAAAACCAACTATTGAAAGCTATATAGAAAAACACAGACCTTCACTGAGAGACATAAGTAGAGATTTGAATAAAGACTGTCTTTATACTCCATAAAGATGGAGTTCTTCCTCAATCATTTTATAGGTTCTTGCAATTCCAATCAAAATCCAAGATAGATTTTTTGTTTGTTTTTGAACTTAGCAAAACAGTTCCAAAGTTCATCTGAGGGAACATCCAAGTACATGTTCCAGAGAAGAGTGAAAGGGGGAGTGTGGCTGACTAAACATTAGCACGATTAGGCTTCTTCAGTAACTTAAAACAGAATAGGACTTAATTGCAAAAATGACCAAGGAATTGAATCTAATGACAGAGTTCATAGAAAGCCCTGGAAGGGACTTTGCTATATATATGAAGCTGTTGAATAAAAAAAGATGCCATAACAAAGTTATGAGGAAAGTAAATTTGTATGAATGAAATTCTAGTAAGTTAGAGGGAACTGTAAAAAAAAATTATGCCATTAAAAATTTAGAAGAAACTTTGCCCAATAATAAATTATTGTAATTATATGGAGCTAGTATATACTTAAAATTTAACTAGTTTACACACAACAATTAAGAAAATGTAGAAATGGATAATTATCATGAAGAGATAAATCACAGAAGAATTAAAAGCAAGTAACACACAAAGGAAATAATACCCAATTCCACTTAATACAAAATAGTGGAAACATATGAAGTGGAGTCTGGGTTTGAGAAACAGGCTCTCCTACTCTATAGTGTGGTTTATAATTGATACATTTCAGAGAGCAATGGGCAATGTGTATCAAAAACAAACTGTGTGTGCTTTGACGCAGTATTTCCACTTCTAGGAATTTAGGTTCAAAAAGAATCAGATATGTGCAAAAAAGACACAAGTTACAAGGATGATAATGATCTTGTTAGCAAGATAGCAAAAGCTGTGGATAAAGTAAATGCCAGTCAATTGGATACTGCTTAAATCAGGGTTTCTAAGAGGGTCTAGGGGTTGTAACAGAATCTTCTGAGAAGCTTTTACCAATTTCTGCCCTCTACCTCCAAGATTCTGATATGAATATCCACCCAGACATATAAAATGAAGTAACTGTTAAGTCTTTCTACTTTTCTTAAAAATTTCATAGATGGTGCTTATCATACCCTTTCCTTTTCAGGCTCTTGGTTCTCCCCCAGGCCACTAACACCAAAGTGTTATTTTTAGCATGTATGCTGTTCAGGAAAAGAATAGAAAACTTTAATGAACATTTATTTAATTTCTCCCAATTTACCTTTCCTTTGGACTACTTCCACAGTGTGTATTGGAATAAGAGCATTATTTGTTGTAGATATCATTTGGAAATTGAGCATAGTGATCAAAAGGACAGTAAAGGTGCATATTAGCATTCTATTACCTACTCCTCAATCTTACATCATCATAACTTGAAATATTTTATTTTAATTCCTTCCATGTATCTTTGTTTGAAATACAAAGAACCTTCAAAATTATAAAGTGTTATTTATAATTTTTTCAGTTCTCTCTGCATGATGTGTTAATACTTCGATACTAGTAGATGAATCTGAGGTAACTCTTATTTTAACTTTCTTCAAATGTGACATGTATCTGAAATGATGGAATGTAAAGTAGCATTGAAATGAAGTTATTTGCTTTTTCAGAGTTTCCAACTATGACATCTTCTGGTATACTCATAATCTCTTCTTTGTCTTCTACATGCTTCTGATGTTACATGTTTCAGGGTAAGTTTAAAAAATATTTTTAAATATTTTTAAAAACATGTATACCTAAAATGGGGTAATGAAAGACTATAGGAATTTTCATAGGAAGTGGTAAAATTATTTGGTTACTCGAATTCTTAGTCTCAAGAATGAAGATGGTTCTACTTTTAGCATAGCATATTTTATTTTTTTATTTTTTTAAAGATTTTATTTATTTATTTGACAGAGAGAGATCACAAGTAGGCAGAGAGGCAGACACAGAGAGGGGAGGAAGCAGGCTCCCTGCCGAGCAGAGAGCCCGATGCGGGGCTCAATCCCAGGATTCTGAGATCACGACCCGAGCTGAAGGCAGTGGCTTAACCCACTGAGGCACCCAGGCGCCCCAGCATAGCATATTTTAATGAAAGTAGTGTAAAAGTGTATTAAAGCTGAAAGAATTGGGGCACCTGGGTGGCTCAGTCAGTTAGGCATCTGCTTTCAGCTTGGGTCATGATTCCAGTGTCCTGGGCTTGGACTCACATCTGGCCCTCTGTTCAGTGGGGAGCCTGCTTTTCCCTCTTCAGTTCCCCCTGCTTGTGCTCTCTCTCCCTGTCAAATAAATAATTAAAATCTTTAAAAAAAAAATACAACTGAAAGAGTTTCTTGTCCCACAGTATTGTAGGTTTCTTTTTATGAGATGTATTTATTAGAGAGAGAGAAAGAGAGAGAGTGAGCAGGTGGAGGGGCAGAGAGAGAGAGGGAGAAAGACTGAAGGTGAAGCCCAGTGTGGGATTTGATCCCAGGATCTTGAGACCATGACCTGAGCTGAAATTTAGAGTCAGATGAGCCACGCAGGTGCCCCACAGTATTGCAATTTTTAAATTGCAGTCCTCTATAGTTATATCCGTTTTTTTTTTTTTTTTTCCTTTTTAGAGAGAGTAGTAGAGGGAGATGGGGGAAGTAGCAGAGGGAGAGAGAGAATCTTGAGCAGACTCCATGCCCATCACGGAGCCTGACACTGAGCATGATCTCACAATTCTGAGATCATGACCTGAGCCACAATGAAGAGCTGGACAGTAAACTGACAGAGCCGCCCAGGGGCTGCTCTATGGTTATGCTCTGATAATCTCTAAGAGAAAGTTAGTAAGAAGAGAAGATTTCAAGAAAGTATTTTAGTTTTTGTATTTTTAGGAATTCCTTATGTCTTGCTGCTGCAGAATTTATAGCAATGGAGTTACCAGGTTTTAGTTTAAAAAAGCCTAACAGTCCAGAGCAACATTTTTCTAGATGTGTCTCCTGAGGGAAGGGAAATAAAAGCAAAGTAAACTATTGGGACTACATAAAAATCAAAAACTTCTGCACAGTGAAGAAAACAATTAACAAAACTAAAAGGCAACCTACTGAATGGAAGAAGATACTTGCAAATGATTTACCTGATAAAGATTTAGTATCCAAAATATATAAAGAACTGATATAAGTCAATACCCCAAAACCAAATAATCCAATTAAAAAATGGGCAGAAGACATGAACAGGTGCCTGAGTCACTCAGTTGGTTAAGCGTCGACTCTTGATTTTGGCTTAGGTCATGATCTCAAGGTTGTGAGATCAAGCCCCACATCAGGCTCCACATTCAGTGGGGAGTCTGCTTGAGATTCTGTCTCTCCCTTGCCCTCTTCTCCTCCTCCCGCTCATGGGCACGCACTCTCTCTAGAAAATAAATAAATCTTTAAAATATCAGCAGTAGACATCAACAGATATTTCTCTAAAGAAGACATCCAAATGGCCAGCAGACATAGGAAAAGATGCACAACATCTCCCATCATCAGGGAAATACAAATCAAAACTACAATGAGATATCACTCCGCACCTCAGGCTAAAACAAAAAACACAAGCAACAATAAGTGTTGGCAGGGATGTGGAGATATTGAAACCTCTGCCCAGCCTTGCACTGTTGGTGGGCCTGAATACTGGTGCAGCCACTGTGGAAAACAACACGGAGTTTCCTCAAAAAGTTAAAAATAGAACTATCCTATGATCTACCAGTCACACCACTGGGTATTTACCCAAAGAATACAAAAACACTTAATCAAAGATACATGCAGCCTTGTGTTAATAGCAGCATTATTTACAATAGCCCAACTATGGAAGCAGCTCATGTGTCCACCCATTGATGACTGGATAAAGAAGATGTAGTCTATATATACACTGAAATATTATTCACCCATAAAAAAGAATGGAATCTTGCCATTTGCAACTATGGATGGACTTAGAAAGTATAATGCAAAGTGAACTAAGTCTGTCAGAGAAAGACAAATACCATATAATCTCACTCCTCTGTGGAATTTAAGAAACAAAACAAAAAAGCAAGAGAAAAAAAGAAAGAAAGGCACAAACCAAAAAGCAGACTCTTAACTATAGAAAACAAACGGATGGTTACCACAGGGGAAGTGGGTGGGGCGATGGGTGAAATAAGTGATTAATTAGGGGTTAAAGAGTACACTTATCAGGATGAACACTATTTTTTTTTTTAATTTCAAGTTTTTATTTGAATTCCAGTTAGCATATATGGTAAAATTTGATTCGGGTATAGAATTTAGTACTTCATCACTTACATATAACCCAGTGCTCTTCAGAAGTGTCCTCAATACCCACCACCCATCTAGCCCATTCCCTGCCCTCTCCTTCTATCAGCCCTTAGTTTGTTCTCTATAGTTAAGAGTCTCTTTTGGTTTGCTTCCCCTACCCATCTTTTTTACCTTCCCCTGTGTTCATGTTCTGTTTCGTGTTATATATGTATACACACACACACACACACACCCCACACACATCTTCTTTATCCAGTCGTCCATTGATGGACCGTTGGGCTCTTTCCATAGTTGGGCTATTGTTGATAATGCTGCTATAAACATTGGGGTTCACGAAACATTGATTAAAGATTAGAATTATTGAATCACTGAAACAAATGTAACACTGTATGTTAACTATACTGGAATTAAAATACAAAACTTAATAAAAACAAATAAATAAAAATAAAAACAAAACAAAAAGGCCTGGCTGCAATAATACTTGCAGAGAAAGCCAAAGGATTACAATGATCAAAGACAAGGATGTGTCAAAAACATCAGATCACAATGGAAAAAAAGAGCATATCCTAAGATTTTACAAAGAATATACTCCAAATATTCTTCTTCTTCTTTTTTAAACAGAGAATTTCCTTTTTTAAAAAATATATTTTATTTATTTATTTGACAGAGAGCTAGAGAGAAAGCATAAGTAGGCAGAGTGACAAGCAGAGAGAAAGGGAGAAGCAGACTCTCTGCTGAGCAGGGAGCCTGAATTGGGGCTTGAGCCTAGGATCCTGGGATCATGACCTGAGCTGAAGGCAGCCACTTAACTGACTGAGTTACCCAGGCGCCCACTACCCCAAGTGTTCTGAAAAGTGTGTCAACCGAAGAAGTTTACTCAATGGTATAGTGTTTAAAATAATCCATTAGCTTAGAGGAAGGAAATAATATATGTACATAATACGTAATATGTATGTATGTATCTCTGTGATCACCAGAGTGGACTGTGGTTTCGTCTTGAGGCTCACACTAATATGACACAATAGACCATCGTCTAACTTCAGGTTCGCTTGATTGAGTAGAGTAATAGAGGATAGGAAACCTAGAAAGTCAATAGGACAATGTCAGGTCCTTCTGTGGAGATCCCTCTGGTGGTTAGGAATCATTTCCCACCTCTTCTCCCTCGCCCCCCAACTTAGTTTCAGGATGAATAAGCCACATAGGTAGGCATGGACTACCCTGCCTTGCATAAGGCTCAAGCTCCACAGAAACCAGTATCTTGGTAGCAGCCCCAATCTCCTCAAGGGATGCCCTCCATTGTGAGAACACACCTCACACAGTAAACTGAGGTCTGTGAGTCCTGAATGATTTTATAGTTCACTCATAGACCTCCTGGTCCAGATGCATTCCACCAATAATAAACAATGTTGCCTGGAAACACAGCTGGCATTCCCAGTTTATCATAGCCCAAAATGTTTCCAAGGAGACAGTGTTTGGAGAAAGGTTCAGATCTGCTGTTAATCCTTTCCTCAGAATGTTTTCTAACGTACTTTGTACAGTAGGTCACATAAATTATGTATTTATTTCAGGGTGCATGTTTAAAATGCTTTTTTTTTTTCCCTCTGATTTTGGAGACCACTGTTTTAGAAAGCAATATTATATGGCTCTCTCTTACATGTCCTCATGGCTCTTATATGTCCTTATATGGCTCAATTTATTATGTACTTCATTCCAGAACATACAGTTGTAGAGCATCAGAAACATGGCCTCACATTATTATCCCGGCTTCTGGTTAGTCATTCCTGCCACACAAAGAAGAGGGCCATGGTCTGAGGAAGCTCTGGGTTCTATTCTTTTCCTTTTGCAGGAATAATATGTTCTATGGAATATTAGGACACCAAGAAAGCTCTCAGTACAAATTTGGTTTACACTCTGTTATTTAAATGGCTTGTTTGGCTGTGAGGGCTATTATCATAAAATGAACTATGAGTAAGCAGATGCTACTAATGTTAACTGTAATTTAAAATAATTACATAATGCTTACTATATGTCAAGGATAAATTCAGAATAATTTAGATGCTTTATGTTTTCAGGGATCACAGTTTTAAAAGGATAAAATAATATTGTTAACCCCCCTTTACACGTCAGAAAACTGAAGTTTAGGGAGAGTAAGTAACTTGTTAAAGTTTACTTAACTGATGGATCCTGGATTCAGATTTGGCCATTCTGACTCAAGAACTCGTTATTATTATTTTTTTTTATTACTAGGTTTTGTGTTTTTGGAGAGCTCTGTACTGAGAACTGGGTGTTAAGAATTTTTTTAAAGGTTAATATCTTGTTTTATCTGGGATTGTGGTCTCCCTCATCTATCTGTAACAGATGAGAGAAAAATGCAATCATTTGTTGGTATAATTAATTATTCATTCTTTTGCCTTTATGTTGTACTAAGTTAAATCTGAAAATATCTGTTTCTTTGTAATTCAAAATAGAGTCAATTTTTAAAAAAAGGTTCAGGAGTTCAAACAGATTTCTTAAGTTTAAAGAGGCTTGTATTGAGAGTTCTTTCTTCATTTTTTGGATAAAAGAAGGCATATTTAAATTATGACTTTACTTTTGTAAAGCGAGGGTCATAAACAGAAAGTGACTTTAATTTATGCAATGAAATAACAAAAGGCATCTGCAGAGTGAATTATATGTAATCAATTTCTTAAACTAACTTATTGTTATAAACTATTAGTAAGAAAACCTCTTCTAATACTGAAATCAGTGTCATGTAACAACTATACAATTCTATAAGAATTCTGTAGTATACATTTTTATGAAATTAAGTTTTTATTGAAGTATACTTGATAAAATTATACATATTATATATTGCAAAGTAATATATTTTAAGTATACACTGTGATTAAATACATATATGTTGTGAAATGGTTATTCCAACCAAATGAATTAACATATCCGACACTTTACAGTTACCTCTCCTGCCCATGAGGATGCTTCAGATCTACTCTCTTAGGAAATCTTAAGTATATAGTATGGTATTATTAACTATAGCTATCATTAGAATTTTTCCATCTTATAACTTTAGATGCTCAGAACTTTTCCATCTTATAACTAAAGTTTTATAAACCTGTGAAGTTAAATTTTGAATAAAGCCACATAGATTATACTCCTGGTATGGGAAAGTTTACTGGTGGTAAAAACTTACAGCTTTTTCAAAATCGAATATTTCTCAAAAAATTTTTTTATTGCTAACGGATCTAAGTAAATCTATTGAAATTATTATCATTTGTCCCAATGTTGAGAACATAGATTATCTTTGCTTTATGAAATACCTTGATAATTTCATTCTCTAGCTTTTGGTCATATAAGGAAATAAAGTGCTGTTACTCAAAATAAGTTTCTTGGATTTATATTGAGATTTCTATTAAAGGGTGTGCTTTATGTAGGGACAGGAAATCAGTATTTTCTGGGCATTTACTCTTTCCATCAGTGTGCTAAGTACAGTAATGAGGTATAGTGGAACAATATAATATATGATCTTTAGTCTCCCAGCCTTGGCAATTAGTTTAGAATTAAAACACGAGTTGAAAGAGCTAGAGAGAATTTTAGGCTGCATATTTTCCATGTATAAACATTTTCTTTTCAAGAATTCTGGTAGTTCAGAATTAAAGAGGCAATGTAGACTGGGAATTTAAGAAAATTTTAGGCTTCAAGGATGAAATGATTAGAGATTGTTGGCTAGCTTCTCTGCCTAAGCAGACTTTTGCAATAGAGGAGTAGTGATTTTTGAAGGTCAGTTTTGTTTTCATAGAGTCTCAAATTTTGAAGGAAGCTTAAAGGATATCTTGAGTAAGATGCCTTGAGTCTCCCATACAAACTAAGTAAATATCTAATTCTGAAAAGCCAATTCTGTCTTTAGGAAACTCTAATTTTCCCAAAGTTCTTTCCCTTTAGAGAAAGAATTTATTTTACTTTAATTTAAATCCGGGCCTTCAGTGGCTGTGACTAAATCTCCTTCAAATTCTGCTCATCTGTTCCATGCTTGATGATCATCTCAAATCTCCTCATTATTCCAAACTTTAAAAAAATATATATGTTAACAGTGAATATTCATTGAGTGCTTACCTTGTACCTTACCAATGTTTGATCTCATTCAATCCTCCCAACAACCCTGATAAAATCTGCTGCTGTTGCTGTTGTGGTTGCTGTGATGATGATGATGGTGATCATTATTCTCATTGTCCAGGTGACAGAGCAGGGGTAGTGGCAGGCGAAGTAACTTGTTAAAAGTCATGAGTAGTTAGTAAAAGAGTTTGGGTTTGAACCCAGGGATCAGATTCTTGGGCCCACACTCCTCACCACTAACTTAGGCTGGCTGCTGTTTGGTATGCTTCCCTTGGATCCCTTTAAAAAGTGGAAACCACACTACATGCAGTGCTCTAGGTGTATTTGATATGACATTGGTAACATGGAAAGTTTATCTTTTTTGCTCCAAATATTGCAGCCATTATTTAGGGCCTGGTAGTCTTGTTCTATAATTACCCGTCCCTTATCTTAACCTAGTTTTCATACTTGTTACCTGTATCTTAGATTTTTAAAATTATTTATAAGCAAATCTATTGCATGAAACCCTAAAAAAACATTTCACATACGCTCAACTCAGATGTTTCTTTTCATTGGTCAAATGTATCTTTAAAATGTGCTAATTTTCCTTTCTAAGAGGTCAAAAAAGCATGGCAATTAAGAGGTTCATCATTAATAGCTGTATGACCTTGTCAGATAATTTGACCTATTTTTTTTTCCTAACTACTAGATGGAATTATTAAAGTCACTTACATCATCAGGTTGTCTCAGTGAACACTCACTAAATAAGTGAATATAACAATGTAAGCATCATAGAGGCATATTCAAGGATTAGCAGGAAAAAGAATTATACTTTTGCAAATACCTAATAGCTATATTAGGAAGAAACCCTACATTTAACTGTTGGAAGAATTTTTGTTTTTGTTTTTATAAAGATATAGCACTTTTGAAGAGCCCAGGTTTTCCTATCTACAAAGTAATTTGATGAAAAGATAATGAAAACTGCTTAGCAGATCAAAAGAATATTCCTTGAGAGGGCAACACTTTTTATAACATTGTTAGGTCTCAAAAATTCAATTGATTTTAACAATAAAGGTTTACTCTGGAACTTGCAAGACAAGCTTCCTCCTGAGAGGATTTTTTTTTTCTTTTTAATTTTTAATACACCTTTCTAGGAGGTTGCTATTTGCATGCTGTATTAAAGATATTTCAATTCAGAAGACATTTGGGGAAAAAAAAAAGCCAAAACTATTTCCTCTTTTCAGACACGAATGTAACTGGACATTTCTTTATTTTCATTTGAGAAACTCATCAGGAGGATATATATACTGCCATTCTCACTTACTGATAAAAGGGATATTGGAGGGAAAAGCAATTATGAATGTCACAGAGCCTCAGCTGAGAGACTAACCCTACTCCTTTGATAGGCTTGTGGAGGGAACACATTGCAAATGAGATTTGGCACCTTGGCCTCTCAGAGTCAACACCCACTGGCTCTAGCTCGGGGTGTTAGATGCACGGTGACTGTATTTTACTTTTTTATTTACATGAGAGAGGAATCAAAATGTCGTGATTCTGAAAAAGGGAGGGGGAAAGTCCTCCTCTGATGCATGTATGGCAATTAATTGTGTAAATAATATTGTTGTACTAGTTCTGCTGGACCTCTCAGACCTTATTTTATTATATAGATTAATATATATTACTTATTTAATACATGGCACATTGTTCTTTTAAACAGAGCTCTTTGCCTTTTGGGTCTACTTCCTGGCAAGAGTTCACTGAAGAGCATGATTTATATTCTCTTTGAATCCTTTCTTCTATGGGGATTTAAAAGGAATGGGTTTCTATGTGCATGTTTCTAAAATCATTTATTCTTTCAGCCAGGGCAGGCAGGGTGGGCAGACTTTGTCCACAAGGACATTAATGAACCAGAGGCACTGTCGGCTTCATAGGAGTTTAGGCTCAAGAAGTTAACCAGGGTTAGACAAATATTTATGAAGTTCGGCTTACTGTACTGGCTTATCCTCTCTCCACTAGGCCCTTCGGAGGAGGAAATTAAGAACATTCTGTTGGAGGGTAGAGGTATTTATGCAGTTTAGATAAGTGTTGAAAGTCGCTGATTCCCAAATATCTTCTCTTTCAGAAGCCACTTGCACTGAGGGCTTGTTTCACCCACACAGGCCCGTGTGATCTTCCCCCTAGTGAGACGTTTGCTCCTAAAAAGTCAAAGGGAACTTGGTGAAGCCCAGGGAAAGGAAGGCCCAGAGGTGTTATGTTAAGCCAACTCTATTCTAGCACCGGGGAAGAATGATTTATTTTCCTACATCTTCTTTTCCACGTTCCTTTTCTTGTCTCTAGATTTGAATTGGCCATATAATGTATTGTCCATACCAGACATTTCTGAGAATGAATTGGAACGCTATTAATAACTGAGCAGTGACTTGTGGGTAAACCAGGACATACGGTGATTCCGTCTATTCCTAGGCATTAGGGGAAAGTTCTGGGCGAATGAGCCACAAAAGATCACCTTACCTCAAATAAGGGCTCTACATAGGTATTTGGGAGACTAGAACCTTCAAATAATAGACACAGTAAATTTGTGTAGCTTTGTCCCACTTTACAGATCATAAATGAATGTCATCTACCATGTTAGGTAGAAGGTGAGGATTTGCATGTTCTTGGTTGTGGCTCAATCTTTTGAATACTACTCATCACTTTTCCAGGTAACGTGTTCTGAGTAGTTTCTAGGTGCTTAATTTCTGATAGGTGTGCATTATTATTGTAAGTTTGATGCCTTTTACTTCTACCTTAAAATCCTACTTCTCTTCCAGTAGAGTGGGAGTTCTCTACTTGGATTCATAATCTCTAAGAATCATTGAATTATTGCTGGGAGACACGAGTTCCTGAATACAAGCCCCGTGTGTGTGTAAATATATATATGCTTATATATTTATATTTAATATATTACACACACACACACACACACACACACTTTTAGCTTTCATTAGATTCACAAGGCTGTATGTGGCCCAAAAAATATCTGAACTGAATGAAGCTTTTTAAAGCTAGAGTTTTACTAGAGAGCTGTAATATTAAATTATACATTTTATATCTCCTCTTCAGTTTTATCCAGAGTTCAAAACAATAGATTGTGGGAACATAAGAAACACTGGGACAGTTTTCTTCTCACATGATGGTTCTGTAAGGAGAACTTACCTAATAAATATAGCTCTGAACCTGTCAATCACATTTTATTCATTTTAGAGGGTAATGGTGATACTCATAATAATTTCATCATAATAATTTCCAAGGTTTATATAATGATTAGTGCTAAGAACATACCTGTTAGTTTTAGACAGGTATGTTCTTTAAGACAGGTATGTTCTTAGCACTAATTTAGGCACACATTCATATATACATAAATGCCCCCCCACATGCACACAGAGTTTGTTTGTTTTTTTTTTTTTTTTAAATCTCCTAGCACTATGAGGTAAGTGCTATTCGTATATACCTCATTTTACAAATGGGAAAATGAGGCACAGAAGGTTAAATTAAATGATTGAATATAAATGGTTTTAAGTCGTTATTTAAAACAACCTAGTTAGGGCCTGCTAGGGTTAAGGATTGACCCACAGTCTGTCCCCAGAACCTATGCATTTAATTTCTAATCTTTTCTTGAATTAATGAGTTATTTATTCATGGCTTGGAAGGCACTTTGCTTATGAAAGAAATATATTCATGTCATGTGAAACTCTGGAGTAACTGTCCAATTTATCTATAAAAGTTGGTTAGTGCTACGTGTGTATTTTGTGGGTTTTGAGTAAGGAATTCATTTTTTTTTATAAGTTACATAGATTTCAAGGTTTTGAGGAAATTTAGTCCTCTGAGAAGACGGTAAGAAGAAAATGAAAAAAATTTTGTGTTGTTTAATAAACAACGTTCAACCTTGTTATGGTACATAATAAATACAACTTTATAATAACCTTAAAAATAAAATTATATCTATGTGGTACATTAACATCCAAAATTCTTCCAGGTGACTTGAAAATAACAATGAAAAAAGCTAGGTTCTAGACTAGAGCTGATAAAAATGCAGTGGAAGAGATACTCTTACCAGTATTCTTGCTACACTGTGTATATGGCTCTTCGTTCAGCAGACAGGGGGTCCACATATTTCAAAATCTGTTATCAGGCCTCATTGCCTGTCATTGCTCACAACATAGATTAAGGAGAATAGGAATTGTACAGAAAAAAAGAAAGAACTTATGTATATGTACTCCTTGAAAGTATACTGAGGGAAGAGAGTAATTCTCATAAATACTGTATATCCACGAGTACAGAATAAGATACATTATGTAAAATCTTAAATAAAAGGGAGAAGTGGGGCTGCAGCTGGAGCTGTGGTTGAATGGTAGAATCTAGTCTAGTGCTCTCTTCTGCCTACCCCATTATGGATCTTTGAGTTCCAATACGAAAGAGAAAAGACAATACAGCAGTGATATATTCTAGGTTAATTATACTGTTTTTGAGGGCAAGAATGTTTCTTACCCATCTTTATCAATGGAATCCCTGTCACAAGTCACCATTGACTGTGTGCTGGATTAAGTGGAGCTGTAGTAATTGGCTTTTGGCTAGGAATTTGTTGTCCTTCTAGGTCCTTCCAGGTTTCCCCAATTATCTAAATATTGCAGATAACAATAAGAAATAATCTGTGTATTTGTTTCAGTGTAATTGGATTCCCATTTGGGGATTGTCGCTTACGTTCAGTGTTCTCTGGGTAATAAGTTCTTATGGTAACTAGGGTATCAATTCTTGTGCCAGAGGAATTAGTCTTTAAGACTTGATTATTTAGGTCATCTTGAAGATTGGCACATATTTTGTTGGGGATTTTTATGTAATTCTGTGGCTAAAAATTCTTTGGATTGCAGAAGAAAATAATTTCATCTCATTGTTTTCTTTCACTTTTTGGCTTTTGAATTGTTTACCCGAATATATAGAGTGAATACAATTCCTAAAGGTCTAAGTCTTTCTTATCTGGAATTAAAATCTCTGTCACATAATATTTACGTATTTCACATACGTTAATGACACAATATTCTATGCAACTATGGTCTTTATGATGTGTTTTTCTCTCCACTTCTAATTTCCCATTCATAAGATTGATTTTCATTTTTGTGCAAAAAAAATGATTTTTCTGTATATCAATTCTGCACTAAGCTCTTATTTATGTACTTTTGCTGATATTTTATCTTGGAAGCAGGTGGAGGTAGGTATTGAGGTCATGTGGGTTTTTCTCCCTTAAGGATTCCATATACCTGGGTAGATAGATGTAGGATATAAAGAGCATTTTCATGTATATAAATTCACTTGTGTTGGAAGCTACTTTTGTTCACAAGTTTTTAATCTAAATTGTAAGTTTACTTCTTTCCTACTTTGAGGATAGGAATAATGAGTTTCAGACCAAATACTTTCTCACATAATTTTAATCTCACTTTTCTTCCTGGATCTTATTCATAATAACAAGTGGTCCTGGAGGAGGAAGGAGAAGAACAAGGGCAAAGTTTAAGAACTATCTTTAGTACAGTGTTTTTCTGCACTGTGAAATCATTCTTTTATTCCAGCACCATTTTAGTGAGGTCTGAAAGCAAAGAATATACTAAAAAAATATCGGATGCTTACACATTTTTTCTTCCCAAGAGGTCAAAGTCCTTTACTTTATATACCCATGGAGTAGAGAGGAACATGAACTATCTCACTTTTTCAGCTGAGGAAAGTTTGTAAAATGACCTATTTAACTTTACGCACTTAAGGAATGTTCCGGTCTTGATCTTGTGTTCTTAGGCTCCAAGGTTTAGTTTTGAAAGGTGCATAGTGTCTGTGGCTGGCTACTTAATTTGCAGGGCTCACTGTAAAATGAAAGTGTGAGGCCCTTTCATAAAAAATTATTAAGCATTTAGGGGCGCCTGGGTGGCTCAGTGGGTTAAGCCTCTGCCTTCAGCTCAGGTCAAGATCTCAGGGTCCTGGGATTGAGCCCCGCATTGGGCTCTCTGCTCAGCAGGGAGTCTGTTTCCCCCTCTTTCTGCCTGCCTCTCTGCCTACTTATGATCTCTCTCTGTCAAATAAATAAATAAACAAAATCTTTAAAAAAAAATTAAGCATTTCAAGACGGTGACAATAGAGTGTTGGACCAATCACGGGGCCTTTCTAAGAGCATGGTTCCATGAAACTGCAAAGGTCACATACCCATAAGGTTGGTGCTGTCTGTGTTGTCCAGTCTTGTATGTCAGACAACACCATCAGCAAGAGCTAGACACAGTATGTGCTCCAGTCAAGCTGTGGAATGTGAGTTCCCTCAGGTATCAGTAGCAAGCGCTTAGGAAAGAATGAAGAGGCAAGGACCTGTCTAGACCAGACAAAGTGGGCAGGGATAGCTTTGATCTGATACGTACTCAGATGCTTAGAGGTTCCCTGATGTCTGCTGGATTCTTAGCTTAGGAAAGCATGCCATGTCTACATGCTGTTAACAAGGAGGTTGACAACTTAACTCACTTGGTAATTTGTCTGCTGAGATTAGAATAGGGTCAGGGTCAGAGCACGGCTGAGATTTCAGGGTGAATTTAGAAATATTCGAGGGTGGAGAAGGATGATGTAAATTGCAGACTGATTTAATGGTATTTCTTACAAAAGTGAATGTGTATACATGGTTTACTTTACTAATACCATTTCCTAAATATAGACATGTTTTTCGGAGTTGGATTTCAAGTTCTAACCCCCTTCTGTGTCTGTTAAAGCCAGATGACTCCTCAATCATGTGTTTCAACAGCAATCCACACAAGAAGTTGCATGTATACTTCTAGCCATCCATGAAGTCATTCAGTGAATATATATTGAACACTTGCTATAGAGTATAGACACTGTTCTGGGCACTAGCAATATGGCTGAAACACAGGATGAATCCTTGACCTTAAGGAGTGTGCATTCTAGTGGATTCCACAGAAGTCAGTGAATTCCAGTGGGTTTTGAAATAACGAGTTTGGGTGTGTTTTCTTAAGCTCTTTTTTGGTATTGAAGCAAAGTAAAAAGAACAGTCAGAAACAGGTTGTTCTATTTTTTCCTATAAAGAAACATTTTGTGTTATAGAATACTAGGAATAAAAGTAGGTTTCTCATAGGGCAAGGATTTTTTTCTCTACTTTAAAAAAGGATTAAAATCATAAACATAAAGGTTACATAAGTGACACTGCATTTGTTAGATATTTTTAACATGCAATTCAAGTAAGAATGATTTTGTGATTGTCCTTTCAGCACACATGGCATTCTGTACTATTTAATTTTTGCCATAAAATATTTTTATGATTTCTGTGTTGCAACCGAGTGAGATTTATTCTGTGTACTATGTTATTTTCTATGACTTTGTCATTAAAAGCATGGTAGTATAACTATAATGCCTCTTGAGGAGAAAAGGCAAAAAAGAAAGGAACCTATTTTTTGGAATTCTGCTGAGTGTTGAAAGGACATCTTGAAATCCTATGAGTACCAAAACAATAGCATTCACAACCATGTCTTTAGGAATACCATAAAATTGTTTCATTTTCTCATGATAGAAGAGCACTAGACATTCCAAAGATATTTCAAAATCTCTCCTTTGGAAGATAATACAACTAAAAAGAATGAGTAATTAGCATTCCTATTCCCACGTTGTCTGTCTTCTTCCCCTACCCCTGCTACGTCACCATCTTAACTTGGCAAGACTCTTTGTTTACCATGCATGAATATCTTTTTCTCTTCCTGTTTTTCCTTTTGAATTATTTATCATTTAATTATGAAAAATACAATGGTATGCACAAGAATGTTCTCCTTATTTTAACTTTTATGCCCTTGCCATATGCAAACAAATTATGTGATTATTTACTTTTAAAATCAATTCACTAGAAATGCATTGAAGGTCTACCATGTGCCAGAAACTGGCTAGAAGGCTGATAGGGTTTTGCAGTGAGTATGGACATGGGGGGGGTGTTATATAAATGCATGAGACACACACGTGCTCAGCCGGGTGTCTGCTTAAGATTTTCTCCATTTCCCTTGCCCCTCCCCCTAAAATGAATAAATCTTAAAAAAAAAAAAATCCCTTTTAGTTTGAGAGCTGTATGTTATTGTAAGCTCCTCTCAAGCTAAATGGTGTATGTTACCTCTTCTTAAAACCCTATGAAAATGTTTTTTTGGGTCTCATTTTGTAATTGTTGCTATCAAAGAAAGAAGGATAAGAGAGAAAAGATCGACCATGATTAACAAATAAAAAAACATCGCTCATCAAAACAAAACAAGCACAGAATCTCAGGTTAGATTTATTTGGCTATATAAGATGGCAGAGATACTGATGCATATTCATGGAAGGACACTGGCAGATTCTGAACTCCATGTTGAAAGGATAAGTATTGGGCATACCAGTAAGGTGCTACATGCCTTACTGCCCACTTCCATAAAATTTATAACATACTTGTGTGGTAAAGATCAGTTGCCCCATCTTGGAATGAGTGAGAATGTTTGGAGTTTTCATCTGCCCAAGACCACACTGTCAGTCAGTGACCAGCCAGGTCAGAGACCAAAGCACAGAGTCCTTCCCTGTACTAGGTCTTCCCCGCCCGCTCCATTCTTTCTATGGACAACATCCTGAAATTAAAGACCAATGTATGTGTGGAACAAAACTGTACAGCTCTGTTTGGTTATAGTTTTGGAAAAGGAGGAAGTGTATTTCTAACTAAACCAATAATTTCACATTATTTTTCAAGACCAGTTAAATGCAATAACTTACTTTTTCACTGTGTTATAAAAAAAAATAGAAGTTCTCATTCCTTTTGTACTAATACAAAATTTCTTGGAATTTTTAGGATATGCATTTTTAGAATATAATATTTCTTAAGGCATTGTATTTGGTATCCATTATAATAATTTCATTCTGAAGAATTTTTAATACAAATGTAGAGTAGAGATTATGAATATATTTGGATTGATAGGTAAATATACATTATCATTTCTTTATTCCACATCACTGTGAGCACATTTGTTAAAACTGAGTTATATCTTATGTGTGGTTTTATTGTTTATGACTGTTTTGAATCCCTACTATCAAATTTATTTCAACAGACATAATATGCATGTCTTTCTTTAGAGCTTAATGTGATCTTTCCAATACAACTGAGGTTTCTGGAACATGCAGCTTGGTGTTTATATGCCAGACAATGCTGTTCTTCCTTGTTGTCCACATCACTGAGACATACCAGGCAGTGGGGATCTTTTTTGATGTTCTGCACAATCTATTACTTGATGCATTATCCCCATGAGGTAGATCTTACTTAACTTTTCATTAATAACAACACAAAACACAGAAAGTTGAATGGTGATCTTAGGTCACAGAATATGAAACAATGAGAATGGTATTTTAGGGCTGTTGGCTTTCCTGCCTGATTAATTACCTTAGAGTCTTTTATGTGGTCTTGGTTAAGGAGAAATTGAAAAGTAAACATATGTGGGGTCTAATTGCTGCATATTAATTATTTTCAGACCAAAGGAATTGCAAGCTTCCAGTTCCTCTTACTATGTTTGTATAAAATATCTCTGTAAATCAGCAATGCCTATTTTATCCAGTCTCAGTCAAATCAAATATGATCCCTATACTTTCCCATTTGTGTTTGAAGATATAGCAAAAGTACTCATTATTATAGTATATATTGAAGTGAAAAGTAGCATATAATTGTATGCATGCCTAATAGAATTGAAATAAAGGCTGTGAAATTCAAGAATAATTCGAAAGATTGATATGTTCTTCCCTACCATGTATTTGTAATATTTGTTTAAGGGCTAACATTCTTGGTTTAGTCCCATAGTAACGAATTCATTAAAAGTTGTAGGATTTCTCAATTGCTCCTAAGATATATGAAAAGCACTTTTCAGATAAATACTTTGGAAAGTTAACAAAAAAAAAAAAGAGTCTGTTTTCTCACACTGTGTCCTCTGAGTTCAATTTCATTTCCATCTTCCTTTTTTCCCCTTAATTTACTTTCAGAGGGCTGCTGAAGTATCAAGCTAATTTAGATACCCACCCTCCTGGCTGCATCAACCCTAATGGAACCCGGTACCAGAATGTTCACTTACCAGACCACAGCTTGGAACATTTTCATGAATCTTTCCCTGGAGGACTTTCAAAACCAGATGAACTTACCAAAAACAGATCTGTGAAAATTTGTATGGAAGAACCCAGATTTCAAGCTAATTTTCCGCAGGTCAGATTAATTTTATATCTCTGATGGTCTCCTCAAAGTCCATATTTTCATAATTATTGATCAGCATTGTATCTAAACACATTTTGAAGGTTTATAAAGGAATTATAGAACATTTCAGGATGTTTCAACTGTGAGATAGCACCTATTTTTCCATTAAAGACAGCTGGCAGTTCAAGGAAAAAGACCTATTACAGAATATAGAAAATTCCTCCTTAAATGGCCATACAATCTTTGCATTTTGTGGCACTGGTGCTTGCCAAAAGAAAAGTGACAAAGATATTTTCCCTATCCACGAGAAAAGTAGGTTGAATAATAAAAGCAATAGCGAATGAACTAATACTAATTGTAATTATTATTATGGTATAGCATAATATTATGGTATGATATTATGTATATAATAAATGATAAATCATAAAATCAATTTATTGAATGCATGGTATCATCTGCTAGGTGCTAAAATATGGTAAAATGTATCGCATGCATAATTTCTTTAAATGTTCACAATAGCCCATTGAAGCAATTACTATCATCCTTAATTTTCTGATGAAGAAATTGTGACTTAAATACATAAAATACCTTGAGCAAACTCTACAACCTAATATAGGCAGAAATAGAGTCCAAAACTAGGTCTTTGACTAAAATGCTTGCTCTTGGAAAACTTTTTACTCAAATACCCAGCAAGTGGTTCCATTAGGGCCCTAATCTTCTCATGTGTGTATGGGAACTGCCCATGTGGAAATTAACACTCTTTGCTTATGGGACAGTGTTGTCAAATGCCTCTTTTCAGAAGGGAAGAAAGAAGAGTCCAAAAGTAGATTGAATTTGTAGATGACTTTGGAATAAATATGTTAGTCTTGTGTTTATTTTTAATAATAATCCTCTAGGTTTCTCATAGACTTCACAATTTCACAGATTTCTTGGCTTCACACAGTGCTATCTGTTAGGCAGGACAGATGTTGTGACTTCCTTTTTATGTGGAACTTAATGCTCGAAGGGTAAGTGCCTGTCCCAAAGGTGCAAGCCTGCTGCATTACAGGGCTTGTCTGTCTATTTGATGTCTATTACCCACAGAGCAACCAACTAAATATCAGGAAGAGGCCTGATCTATCTGTGTGGAAGGAGAAAGATCTGAAATAGCTATGTAAACAAGGTTTTAAAAAGTAACCATTAAAATAAGTTTGGGTCAGAGGCCCCTCAGTGATGGGGGAAAGATGGTGTGCAGTTCTAGGAAAAGGGTTGGTCACACAGGACAGGCTTCCGTACTTCTGAGCATATACAGTGGGTTATCCTGGGATCGGGACTATCCATCCAGCATGCATGCAAAATCATCACACTTTCCAAATTCTATATAATACCTTCTGTGCATATTATTTTTATTATATAAAAGTAAGTTGTAAGCAACATGCTTAGGATACCCTATATTTTAAAATAATTCTTATACATATTTTATATTGTACATGCATTATGTATGTGTACATTATGCATGTGTATTATGTGCACTAAAAATAGCCAAGGTTGAGTAAAAGGCATAGCATAAGAAAAACAATCAGTGATATTGTAATAGTGATGTAATAGGACAGATGGTAACCATACTTTAGTGAACATAGGATAATGTATAAACTTGTTAATCACTAAGTTGTACACCTGAAATTAATGTAACATTGGGTCAACTACACTCAAGTAAAAAGCAAATAAATAAATAGATGTTAAAAAAAAAAGAAAAAACTAAAAAAACCCCTTACCTTATATTTTGAAGAATTCCAGTTACTCCTGGAAATGAAAACATTTTAATACCTTAAAAACAATCATACATATATCCAGGATTTTCTTTCTTTTTCTTTTTTCTTTTTTCAACAAATATTGGACTGGCACATTTTTTTTCCTAAAACCGTCTTCAGATTTATTTGAGCATTTAACTTCCCTGTCTTTTCTTTTTAGATGAAGAATGTATTTTATATACATTCATTATGTATTTATTCTGTATGCATAGGAAGAAATTTGAAACAAAGTAGACATACCTATTGATATGTCACATTACATTTTATTTTTATATTTAGTTTTCTTTGAATAAGTTGCAGTGAGCATCTGATTTTTTTAAATTAATTTTTTATTTTTTATAAACATATTTTTATCCCCAGGGGTACAGGTCTGTGAATCACCAGGTTTACACACTTCACAGCACTCACCAAAGCACATACCCTCCCCAATGTCCATTTTTAAAAATATTTTATTTATTTATTTGACAGAGATCACAAGTAGGCAGAGAGGCAGGCAGAGAAAGAGAGGGGGAGCCAGGCTCCCCACTGAGTAGAGAGCCTGATATGGGGCTTGATCCCAGGATCCTGAGATCATGACCTGAGCCCAGGCATTCCATTAAAAAATTTTTTTTTTCATTTTATTCTTTTTCTTTTTAGTGTTCCAGAATTCATTGTTTATGCACCACACCCAGTGATCCATGCAATACATGCCCTCCATAATACCCACCACCAGGTGCAACTCCCCATCCCCCTCCCCTCCAAAACCCTCAGTTTGCTTCTTATTTTTTACTGGTTTTTCTTTGCATTTTATCATTTAAAATACAGATTATAATACCATTATTATAATGTATGAAATTAGTAATTGAGCAGAAATATAAATATTTCTACAACACAAGTATTTCTTAAAGTATATTTTAAAAATTTTCCATCAGACTTGGCTTTGGATTTCTGGACCCCTGTGCCTATATTGTGCTGAAAGACTTTACAGGTGTATCAGGAGCAATAAACCAGTTACCATCATCTCGGTCATAAGTCATCCCTCAGATGTCATGGAAATCCGAATGATCAAAGAAAACTTTAAAGCAAGACCTGGCCAGGTGAGTCAGTGTTCAGCAACTTTTATATATGTATGTATTTATTTTAATTTTTTTAAAGGGGGAAGGGGCAGAGGCGGAGGGAGAGAGAGACTCTTAAGCAGGCCCAGTGCGGAGCTGGACACTGGGCTCGGTCTCACAAGCCTGAGATCATGACCTGAGCTGAAATCAAGAGTCAGATGCTTCACTGACTAGCCCCCGAGGCACCTCAAATTCTCTATCTTTATATAATTTTTAAAAAATTAGTATTCCTGCCATCGTTAGAATACTTGTACTTCTTTTTTGGTCATTTAAAAATTATGTTTGTTGTTTTTTAGTATATTATTCTACATTGTCCCAGTGTGTCTGCATTAGAAAACCATCCATTTACCCTCACAATGGTAAGAAACTTGTTTTTGATTCTTAAAACTTTTTAGAGTGACATGCAACTTTTTCTTTCGTGTGTGTATTCTACCTAAATATAGTTATCCAAAATATATATGTATCCTAAAATATATATATCCTAAAAATCATTCAAGGTCATCACAATATCCTAAATGTTTAAGTAAGCCATTTTTTATACAAAGTAATAATATCTGTTCAGAAACATTGTAACTCTTTATTATTTTTGGAGACTACAATTCACTATTATTTTATTCACTATTATTTTTGGATACTTCAGTTTACCTTTTACAATTCAGGAAGCAAAATATTAAAATGTATTAAAACCTGATGATTCAAAATGCAGAAAATTTCCTAGGTATTTACATTTTTTCTTTTATGAAATTGTACCAAAATATATTATGTATGGTTTTTTTTAGAGAGATAGAATTTAATGGCAAAGAGGGTATTCTGAGTTGAGGTGGAAGCGTAAGAAAATCCAAGCAGTGTTTAGAAAAGAAAAAGCCCATTGTAATTGGTGCCCAGACTGTGTGTGAGGGAGGAAAAGGAGAATAAAATTGAAAAAGCAAAATGGATAAATAACGGGTGGGGGACAGATCTAGTTAAGTAACGGCGTCACCAAATATTTTTAGCTTATCAGACATTGTTTAACATTCTTTTTTGCATTATAAATATAGCATGAGCTTATTATTAAAAAGTAAACAATTTACCTTTTCTCATTTCCCCCATTTTTCAATCCTCTTTCTTCTCCAGAATTTGGCGTATATTCTTCTAGACATTTTCCTATGTACTTAGACATATATAGATGTTTGACATTCATTTGCTGCATCATTTGGTTTATAATTTGCTCTTTTCACTCAGCAGTATATCATGGACAACTTTCCATGTCACTATATTTGCATATGCTTCATTCTTTTTTATTGACTGCCTAATATTTCACAGTAGGATATACTGTAATTTATTTAATGTTTCCCATTGATGATGGAGACTTGAGATTTTTTTCCAATTTCTAGCAAAAGTAAGAACAGTACCCACATGTTTAAATATATGCTTCAGATATGCAAATAAAATTGAACAGATGGGGGGACAGAAAAATCACTGGGTGCTTAAGTGCTGGAATGTAGGGGTGGGACTATGCCGGGAATGGCAACCACTTTTTTTTTCAAGATTGATTTATTTATTTGAGCGAGGCCGGGCGGGGCAGACTCTGTGATAAGCATGGAGCCCAATGTGGGGCTCAAGCTCATGACCTCGAGATCACGGATGGAGCCAAAACAAGAGTTGGACACTTAACCGACTGTGCCACCCAGGCACTCCAAGAATAGCAACCGTTTTCAGATTTGATGTGTTAGGTTGAAAACTTAAAAACCTTGGCCATGTTACTTCATCTTTCTATGCATTTGTTTCCTCAGAGTAATATTGTGATAACAACAGTATCTATTCTGAGGTATGTCATGTGTTTTAGTGAACTCCCACAAGTAAAGCATATAGAACAAAGCCTGGAACATAGAAGGTGCAAGGTACATGTAAATATATGCTAACAATTATTATGATTTTTATTTTCATTGTGAATTTGCCCCTCGAGAACATGTACTTGTGAAGATAGGCCCCCAAAAATCTATATTTAAGGGATAAAAGAAACAGGAAGGAAGTGTCAAGTGGTTAGAGAAAAAAAACAGACATGATTTGTTCAACAGCATTTCTTTAAAGGAAAAATATATTTTTGCTTCAATTCCTTCAAATTTTGCATTCTGTTTATAGGTAGCAGAGTTATTTATAACGATTAAGGAAAGGTGGTTCAGCATCTAGTGAAATGATTGACAGCATTCCATTTTATCAAGAAAGATGGCAGCACTGACTTACCTTGAGGAAGAAATTAACTTACCATTGTTTCTTCAGTCTGAAGATAGATGAGTATTGTCCAGACACCCTTTCATCTGGAGCCATGTGGGCGGCTAGCTAGAGTGAGAGGGGAAATGTGTTGTTATGAGGAACAGTGAAGAGTCCAGGACCCAGCCATCACCAGGAGCCAAGTAGGCATATCGTGGCCTTCACTGCTCTAGGATGTGCACACCCTACAATGTGGTTTAATATTGTCCTAGTTCCAGGAGACCTTAGGATTCTTGGCAAGTTAATATGACAAACAAAGTTTCTTGTGGGATGTTTCCGCTGAATCATGAAGGCATTCTCACACAATCACATCCACTATCGTCAGAAGCATTGTGTTTGGTTCTGGTAGTTGTAAGATACATTTCCATTTCTCTGACTGCATGCATCCCATAAACACGAAGTTAGTAACTTTAAAAACAAGGGAAAGAATGCAACAGGGAGAGAGTGTGCATGTACGTTTGTCCTTAAGTAATTTAAAGAGTTTGGACTACTCTTGGGGTCATATGAAATTTACTTCTGAAGTTAATCTTTCTTTGTGTGAGGCTCTGTTTTTTCCCAGCTTTAGTGAGGTATAATTGAAAAATGAAAAACTGTATACATTTAAGGTGTGCGACTTGAGACTTTAGTTTGAAAATAATTTCTTCACCATAGCATTAAATAGAGAATATGGAATAAAAAGGGAAGGTAGCTGCTGAATGCTAAATACAGAGAAGGGAGGGTTTTTGTTTTTTGTTTTTACAAAAATATTTCCCAACATACGCAAAAGGAGAGAGAATGGTGTAATGGAGTGCCGTATTCTCACACCCAGCTTCAGTACAGACAGAGAAGATTGTTTAGTTTTTAGCATATATTTTATCACTAAAAATATTTATGTTTCTCAAAACAGAAAATCTAAGAATTTTTCTCTTATGGCACATGCCAAGAAGAGGCTTCTAGATATATTGTCTTTGGGTTGTCTTAAAGTCCTTTCACAGGGCAAAAGGAGAAATTCAGAAAAGAGTGGTTTGTAGGACATAAGAACTCTGTGGCCTGACCTGCTTCCCAAGAAGGTAATTGGGGCAAGGGTTGGGATAGCTCTGTGGCTGGCTGCAGGCAGAGTTGGGAGGAAGGTAAAAAGTTGGGGAAGGGGACAGACCAGAGGAAGAGCAGCCAGAAGTAGGAGCCAGAGTTGGGAAAAGGAGAACAATTATGTGTGATGCAAAATGGCAGTGAGTAGTCACACAAAGAGCATGAACTTGACAGTTCAGCCCCAGCTCCGTCACTCATGGCTTCTGTGCCTAGAGGGTGTATCTGGAGGTGGTCAGTATTTGGTACCTACACTCTTGTTATTAATCATCTCAGAATGTTTCCTTTTAATTTTGGATTTTTGCTTTCACTTCTGCAATTACATTTTTTGTTTTGTTTTATTTCATTTATTTATTTATTTTTTTGAGTGGCGGGGATAAGACATCCAACATGTGGTTTTTCAACCTGAAAATGAAAAATTGGGGGGATATCACAGTAGTCTCAGCTCTTGAAAATCTGTCATGTAGATGAAGAATTAGACATTTTTCCTTTGGGATCCCAAGGTGTAGAAATAAGACCAATAGTAAAAAGTTTTAGAGAAATATATTTGATTCAATATGATAAAGACATTTCTAACAGTGAGACCCGTCCAGAAACTTAGAAAGCCACTTCCCTGGAATATTGAGAAGGAGCTTTGTGCTAGATCCGGTCTTTTCAACCTTGGCATTATTGACATTTTGGGTCAGATACTTCCTTGATGTGGCATGTTGTCCTGTACATTATAAGGTGTTTATCAATATTGGTAGCCTCTATCCACTAGCTGCCAACAGTACCCCCAACTTGTGATGATGAGAAATATCTCCAGACATTGCCAAATAACCCTGGAGGGGCAGAATTGCCAGCAGTTGAGAACCATTATGTTCGATTAGTAGTTGCCCAACACAGCTTACAGTGCCCTTAGAATAGTTCTTCCATGGTTCTTAGAGTGCTCTCGATGAGAAGGGAGAATTTAGGAGGTGGTAGTGAAGGTGATGGGTCACAGTGCCTAACTGTGTTCTGGGGACCCAGATCTCACATCAGTGGGAACACCTCTCTTTCAACTAGCCTGTGTATGAGGGTTCTACTCATGGATATCATCACCTTAAGAAAAAAAAATTTTTTTTTCTACTCAACTAAAATCCTTTTTGGAGTCCCATAGAAATTATTTTGGCTACTCTGAGCTCCAGAATACCATCATGCGGTAGAGAGCTTTGAAAGAGAATTTGAGTCATTTTCAAATTCCTAATTATTTTCCATATTTGTAGTCATCCATTCCCAAATAATGGGGTTTGGATATGAATTGGAAGAAAAGGTAGGATATGGAATGCCTGGTGGCTCAGTTGGTTAGACATCTGCCATTAGCTCAGGTCATGAACCCAGGGTCCTGGGATTGAGTCCCTATTCGGGCTTCCTGCTCAAAAGGGATGTCTGCCTCTCCCTCTCCATTTTCCTCTCCTCCTGCTCATGCTGTCTCTTTCTCTCTCTCTCTCTCTCAAGTAAATAAATAAATAAAATCTTTTTAAAAAAGAAGTTTAGATAGTGGTATTGGGAGGGAGACAAACCATAAGTGATTCTTAATCTCACAAAACAAACTGAGGGTTGCTGGGGGGGAGGGGGTTTGGGAGAAGGGGGTGGGATTATGGACATTGGGGAGGGTATGTGCTTTGGTGAGTGCTGTGAAGTGTGTAAACCTGGTGATTCACAGACCTGGACCCCTGGGGATAAAAATATATGTTTATAAAAAATAAAAAATTAAAAAAAAAAGATAAAAAAAAGTTATTCAAGAGCTAAAATGATGTAAGAATATTCTCTGATATTTGAACTTTTTGTCATATGAATGAAAGATTACTATTTTTTTCCCTATGGAATCCTAAGATGTGAGAATGGGAACAACAGTACATTATTCTTGGAGAACAAATAATGGTTTAGTGCCTACTTTGGGAAATAAGATGTGTTTGCCTGGGTGGTGGGGAGATAGCTGAACTCTTCACTTCAGTGAGGCTCTGTTGGGTATACAGCACTCTTGAGTCTCCTTAAGAGCAAGCAGGCTGCTGTAGCAAAGGACCATCACCCTTCCCCCTGACTCTGGAGACAGCCTGGTGAGCCCTTAGCACTAAGGCCTTGAGTCCAGTGCAGGCTTGTTTTAGAAGATTCAAGTTCATGAGTGTATTGGATGGAGGCAAAAGTTTGAGTGCCTGGAGTTCTATATTCCTCCCAGTTTTTCTTCTTTCTTACTTTTGTTAATCAAGAAAAGATTTTTCCTTATTCCTTCTGCTTCTTCCAGGCTACTTCTTCAGGTCTCATAAAGGAACGTGGTCCTTTGAAAATCCTCTGAGAAAAAAAGGAGAAAAGAAAAAGCAATTTTCTATGACCTAAAGTACTTTGGAAAGTACTGTTTGACATATAGCACTTAGAAATTCAGAGAGCCTCTTTTTTTTTTTTTTAAGATTTTATTTATTTATTTGACAGACAGAGATCACAAGCAGGCAGAGAAGCAGGCAGAGAGAGAGGGGGAAGCAGGCTCCCACTGAGCAGAGAGCCGGAAGCGGGGCTCGATCCCATGACCCTGGGATCATGACCTGAGCTGAAGGCAGAGGCTTTAACCCACTCAGCCACCCAGGCACCCCTTCATAGAGCCTCTTAACATATTAATAGTTCTAGAAGTTCTTTCATAATCAATCTCATTAAATTTTATTCACCTATTTACTTAATACTTTCTTACTTTCCCTCTTTTGGGTCTTGGCATAAACTAGTCTGTTCACCTTGGAAACCGATCTCTGCTGCTTCTACTAATTCGTACTCCAAATGCCTGAGCCTCTCTTTGCCTGGGTAACTCCTTTCATCGTTCCTACCTCATTCAATGTCCCTCACTTCTTGAGAAGGCTTCACAAACCCTTCCTCTTAGGTTGTTTCTTGACCTTTCCCTCTTATATGTGCCTGTGTACTGTCTTCAACACCAGTGCCATTAGATTATTTGGTTAATGCCTCCTTGCTTCTAACCAAAAGGTCCAGGAGCCCTTTCAAAGATGCGTTCACAGCAGGGTGTAAACCTGGCGATTCACAGACCTGTACCCTGGGGCTAATAATACATTATATGTTTATTAAAAAAATTTAAAAAATTATTTTAAAAAAAGATGTATTCATAGCACAGTGTCTGGGATACAGAGTAACCCAATGCAAATTTGTTGAAAGAGTGAAAAAACACCTAATCTATAGCTAGCATTTGTGATCTCGCTTGAGAAGTACTTTATAGATAGATTCTCTTTTCCTCCGTCTTCTTGTTGTTGTCGTTTTGTTTTGGCATACTCTTATTTGGAAGGTGAAGCTGGAGAAGAGGAAGTTATAGCAATTAAAGAAAAAGGAGAAATGCTATGGCTGAAGTGATTTTCTGATAAAGCTCTGTTCTGAGTCTAATCTGTAAGGTCATGGTGGCTATTTTTCTTTAGCTCAGAAGAGGAGGGGAATGTACTAATGACAAAGTTGTTGGGGGAGAAATACCAAAGGCAGAAGGAAACAATCCATGTGTTTTGTCTGGTCAAAAACAATAGGTCCTTTTCCACCTCCTGTTCCATATTACTTGGGCTAACAGTGGAAAATCCTTGTTTCTAATCTCTGTGCTTATCTGACAGATGCTATCAATACTTCTTAGGAAATAGGTCTTCATTTTTTAAGTATAGGTTGTATATTCACATTTGTTCTTATTTTAAATATCATTTTTTTGGGTATCTGTATTTCATAGTTTAGATTGTAATAATAGTTGGTTTCCAAAAAAAAAATGTTGAGGCAAAGGAAGTTCTTTTCATCAGGCCATCTGTGTATCATGTACTTGTGTAGGTTTAGGAAATGGTTTGTAGCCTTCCCAGATTTTGGGGGGTTACTGGCTGGCTTACTCCTACTATCCCCCAAGGGAGTTTCTATTTTCATAAGAGGGAAAAGAGGCAAATCTTGCTGCTGCCTAGGAATGAATTTGAGTAAAGCAAACATTTCTAAGCTAAATTTTGCATCATGCTATTATGTTAATGTATTGTCTTTTCCTGCCATTTCTTTCTTTTTTTCTAATTATTTTGACTTGGCACTTACATGTAAAATGCATGCTTCTCAAACATTTTCACTGAATATTTCCCTTAAGGATTCCTGTGAAATAAAGCAACACAAAACAATTTCCCATTTGTTGATTCCCACTAAGAAGTGTGTAAACACTTTATCTTTGTTAAGGATAATAGTCTGTACTAATGAAGTGCCTAAGAAGTTTTTTTCATAAACTTTAAAAATATTATAGTTTTAATTTTGTATTGTATTCCTGTGAGACATGTATTGTTCATCTTGTATGATGCAGAAAATAATGTGCCACGGATTAAATAACATGTCCAAAGTCACACAGCTGGTTAGTGACACAGGTGAGATATAAACACGGACCTCCTTGGCAGAAGGGCACGGTGGTAGCTAGCTGTTCTGCACTCTCACCTGACTCACCCTCCATCGACGTTCAGGGCACGTGTGTGTGTGTGTGTGTGTGTGTGTGTATAATAAAAAGATTTTATTTACTGAGAGAGAGAGAGAGAGCACGTGAGCGCTCACACAAAGCAGGGGAAGGGCTGAGGAAGAGTGAGAGAGAGAATCTCAAGCAGTCTCTATTGTGGAGCTGGGAGTCTGATGCAGCACTGGACCCCACAATGCTGAGATCATGACCAGAGCCGAAATCAAGAGTCAGACGCATAACTTACTGAGACACCCAGGCATCCCAAAGGCATTCGTATTTCTGAAACTCCTCTTGCTTTTGGAAATCCTTGTTGCTGGATTCAAACAACAAAAAAGAATTGCCACTGAGGAGAGATGTTTACTGAAAGAATAAAAATGATAGAGAAAGATGCAGTTCCAAGTATTTGATTATCCATACTACTAAGCTCTTCTCTATTGTGGAGCATTAAAGGCCCAATTCCCCCACTAGAAAAAAAAAATCTAATGCTTATTTTCATATATTGTGCCAATGTACAGAAAAGTAAATATGTAAAATATACAATTATAAATTCAGTAGTCTGACTTTCATTTTTAAACATGGAGATAAAGCTTCTAAAATATAAAAAAATAAGTACAAAAGATAAGGTATGGAAGCACTGTAGTAGGTCTCACAATTTTAGTCAAAGTACAACTAAGTTCTGAGTACTGATTTAATTAGGAATCCAGAGGTTGGAGTGTTAATTGCTTAAAGTGCTTCAGTGTTTCTAACACTTGACATTAACTTTCCTACACAAGGATGATGTGTTAATCTGCTGGGTTTTCCTAGGATGTGGTGATTGTTACCTGCTAATGCTCCTGGTTCTCTCCAGCAGAACCACCAAGCCATGTGTTTGCCGACAGAGGCCATTATGTAGTGTTAGTGTTAGACCATGGATTTTGGAATCCTACAACTTGGATTGGAGGTCTAGATCCCCCATTTAGTATTATGACTACTGACATCCTCAACTTTGGTTCACTTCTTTATTATGTGGTTAATAATAATAAGTTCTCCATGCAGTTACTCCCCATCTTCATTAGAAAGATATAATCAAGATCTAAGCATGGTGCTTGGCATATACTAAGTTCTCAGTAAGAGCTGTTACAGTTCTTTTTTTTTTTTAAGATTTTATCTATTTATTTGACAGAGATCACAAGTAGGCAGAGAACCAGGCAGAGAGAGAGGAGGAAGCAGGCTCCCCACTGATCAGAGAGCCCGATGCGGGGATGCTCGATCTCAGGACCTTGAGATCATGACTTGAGCCGAAGGCAGAGGCTTAAACCGCTGAGCCACCCAGGTGTCCCGAGCTGTTATAGTTCTTATTACAGAGAATGGCTGGAGAACCAAGACAGGGTTAAACTGAATTGTTTTGTTTTGTTTGCCTCATTCGGCAGCATGCAGTAACTAAGTTCTGTCCACAGATTGGCTGAGAAACAGTCATTCGAGGAACTGAAGATTTGCCTCCTGTGGTTCACTAGCCTGTAGAATGAATGACTTAGGTTGGGTTTCCTGGGAAACAGACTGAAAGGTAAAGATTTTTCTGAGGGAGGTTGTGGAGTGTGCTCAGGACAACGTTGGTAAGGAGCGAGGGACTGAGAACACACCACAGAATTCGAACCATGATGAAGTCTCAACAGAGGCCTCCTCAGGCCTGACGGGAGCTCTGCCTAAAACGAGAATTCAGAGTTGTCCTATGTGGAGGTCAAGAGGACAAACCTTTGTACTCTCCAACTGACCAGATATCCTTGGGAGAGGCACGTAGAGGCAAGGAAGGTTTCTTCTGTGGCTAGCAGTTCCTGGGGAGGCCTCAGTAATGAGCTTTGCAGGAAACCCTTGGAACAGCTGGGAGATTGAGGATTTAGTGTTTTGATCCTGAAAATTGGGAGGCAGTGTGGGGGTTTGAGGGATTGGGGGAGACAGAAGGTCTGAGCAACACACCACAGTTCCCACCACAAATAACATTTAAATGCATGTCTTTAACTTATTTATTTATACTCAATTATATATTTATAAATATATTAAGAAGTGTAGTAAATATATCTTTTATGAGAAAAGTCTTCTTTTTTAAAACTTGAAATTGAATATGAGATACATAAAAAAATCTTAGCCTATATAAAGTCATTGAATTTTAAAGATGTATAATCCAAGAGGATTAGGAGGCATGAACTCCCAGCTATAAAATAAGTAAATCACAGAGGTGGGAAGTTTAGCTTAGGGAATATTGTCAGTAAGATTGTAATAACTTTGTATGGTGGCACACGGTGCTTACGCTTATCGCTTATCGTGGTGAGCAATTTATAATGTATATAATTGTTAAGTCACCATGTTGCATACTTGAGACCAATATAATATTGTATGTCAACTACACATCAATTAAAAATCAACTTGTAGTCCAAACACCAACTTTGTTTTTTTTCTTATTATTGGGGAAATGGTGATTCTTTAAGGGATCAAAGGATCCAGAGTGACATCATTGATGACAAAGTTAGATCCAGAATTTATGTTTTCAGATTCTTCTCCCTCTTTGGAACTTTATGGGCTTCAGATCTGGGGAGAATTTTCTATTTTGTTCTTCAACTATGTAATGAATCTTTAACAGTGCTTTTCAGCCATGCTCTGTAGTTACCAAAGTTTGGATTTTTTGCCAAAACAAATCTTCTATTAGGGCATGCTTTCACCTCATTTAGATATGCAAATCAGATGTGGCTTTTAAAAAGCCCAAATTTAAGAAAGCATGAAAACCACTGCTTCCTATGAAATGGAGAAAAATTTCGTAGGAATTACCTGAGATGGACATTAATTCTGTTCCCTGGTATTCTTCATGGATTCTTGATTAAAGAAATGACATAGATTCTGGTTTTTTGTGGGTGTAATTGATTGCAGTTTGCGTGAATACCTCTATATCCTTTCGTTATTATTCGTATTCAGAAATAACATGTGCTTTCCTGACATCTGTATTTGAAGTTGTGTGATTCATTATTTTTAAGCCGGGATAACCCGATTTCACATATTTTTCCATGAGTCAGAGGCAAGTCTAGCTGTTAGTTTGTTATTGTCTGTGCTTTTTCATAGCAAGCCTGCACTTGCCATCATTTTGCTGCTTTGTATTTTTAATCTCTTAACCAGTCGCTTTGGGAATAGTCTTTCCAGTTTTCAATGAAAACCAGACAAGAATGGTCATGGATTCCTTAAAGATTGGCAAAGTTTTAGTTATGATTATTTATTTCATTTCATGGGTTTAAATACAACCAGGAAGTCTGCATCAACTGTTTTGATCTTGGGTCTTGCTTTCATTTGTGTAATTTCTTAAAGAAAAAAAGATGGTTTTTCTCTAGGGCTTCACAAATCTTTTGCTTAGGAAGCTTAGAAACTCAGCTTGGATAGATGATAGATTAGCAAGGCAATGATGTGTCTTAACCATAGACCAGACACATTGGTAGAAATTGCCCCAAAAAGGTCGATAATGTTCATGAAACATAACAGGATAGCTGAACTCCCTGAACATTAAACATGATCTAACTGCTCTAGTTTGGCTCCTTTCCAGGGGAAAAGAAAATATTCCTTCTTGTGCCTAATGAGGCTTTGTGTGATAAATATGAACGTAAATAGGTCAGTGTATTTAGAGAAAACCAGCTGTTTAATATTAAACTTGATTTATCCTATTGGTATTTTTAGATGCCTCCTTCTACCTAGGTACAAAAGAGAGTATGATGAATAAAGACTCCCTTCTAGACTCACATATCTTTCCAGCTATTGCCCCATTTCTCGGTTCTTCAGTTCTCTTTCTCTCATTTTCTCTTAAATCCACCGACGTTTTGCCCACAGCACCCTACAAAAACACTTCCAAAGTCAGCAATGACCATGTGACTGCTGAGTCCAGTGATCAGTTCCCAGTCCTCGATGGACTTGACCTCTCAGCAGTGTTTGGCACAGACGATCCCTTGCTTTATTTAAATACTTTTTTCATTTTGTTTCCAGGACATCCAGCTCACCTGGTTTTTCTCCTCATTTTCTGGCTTTTGCTCAGTCTCTTTTTGCTTTTTCTTGTCATTTTCACGACCTCTAAATATCAGAACACTCCAGTGTCCATTCCTTGAACCCCCTCTCCTCTCTAGCTAAACTCATTTCTCTGATGATCTCATGCAGGCTCACTGATGCATCTGAGTGCTATCTTCTCCCAAATGTATCTTTCCAGCCCTGCTTCCAACACCAAAATTCAAGCTTATGTATCCAGTTGTCTGCCAGAAACTTCCACTCAGATGTCTAAAGAACAACCTTGCATGTTTAAAACTGAACTCCTAACCTTCAACCTCTCAAATCTATTTCATCCACAAACTTCCCCACCTCAGTTAATGCCAACTCCATTATTCAGGTTGCTCAGGCTGAAAACCTGTATATTAATCTTGATTTTTATCATTTTAAAAACATGGTCAATAATCTGTTCACACGTTTCCTCTGCTCTGCCTTCAAAACTTGTCTGCCATTTCCACAGTGGCCCCATGGTCCAGTCTACCACCATCTGGATAACCTTCTAACTCGTCTCCCTCTGTCTGCCCTTGTTCATCTAAATTTATTCTTAACAAGCAGCCAGAATGATGATTTTAAAATGAAAATCAGATCATGTCATTTCTCTATTCAAAACTGTCCAGTTTTCACCCTGAGTTATACCTAATGGCTATTGATTTGCATCTGTATAAATGTGTGTGTGTCAATGTGTGTGAACGGGAGAGGGGAGGTCAGTGTGGCTGGAATACACTAAGGAAAAGGGAGGATGGTAGGAGATACTGTTGGAGAAGTCATGAGGGGTCAGATCATACGGAGTTTATAGAATATTGTGAAGACTCTGGATTCTACTTTGAGTGTGGAGGGGCCACTGGAGGCTTCTGAGTAGAGAAACGGCATGATCTGATTTACTTTTTAATAGGGGTTACTTTTGTAGCTGTGTTAAGATTCAGTGAATGGAAATGAGCGGAAAGAGGGAGACCACATAGAAGGGCATCCAGTTGGGCATCCAGTTGAGGCATGATGATGGCTTTGACCAGGATGGTGACTGTGGAGCTGGTGAGAAGTGGTCAGATTCAGAGTATATTTTAAGTGAACGCTAACAGGATTTCCTAATGGCCTGGGTATGGAATGTGCAATAGAAGAGTCAAGGTTATCTCCCAGGTATTTGGTCTGAGCAACTGGGACCTCATTGAACAAGGGAAGGTCATGTGGAGAGCAGGTCCTGATGAGTGTTTGTAGAGCTCAGTTTTGGAATGTAAATTTGAGACGGCATTTAGTGTGCTTTCATTAAATATTTGTGGGGCTAATCAGTGAAGTCACTGATCTCAACAATCACAGCCCTCCTCTTCACTGTACAGTTTACTCCTACACCTAGAACCCCTTCTGGCCCACCTCATTTTGTCTTTGGGTTTGGGGAGGAGTTGCCTGGCCTGTGCTTGGGGTCAGATGATTCTGGGGGTCAGATTATCCCATATACAGATGTGAATATAAGTCTTCTTTTTCTTCTTCTTTTTTTTTTCAATCATAAGTTGAACCCCAGGTTCCTTCTATTGTCTCTAAGGTCTGTTGTGAGGGAAAGATGGGCTTGCTCCTCAAGGTGATCCCCCTTATGAAGATAGTGGAATTTAAGCTTCATATGTTTCTTTCTATCTATCAGTTTCCCAGCCACCATTACATTTCACCATGCCAAATTTTGTTCACACCTCTCCATTGTTGGTACTCCATGTCATCTTTGCTGTTTTAGTTTGTGTTTTTTATCCCTAAACCATCGCTTTAGTGTTTTGTTTTTTTTTTGAGGGAGTTAAGATAAATACGCACTTTCCTTCACAGTTCATAAACATTTCATTTACATACTCTTCCAGAATCTTTCTGTTTAAGATGGAATCTATTTTTTCATGCAAATATACAAGTAAACACTAATGTTTTTCTTCAAGTAAACAAATAGACATTAAAATATTGTATTTGTCAAAATGTTTAGAGTCGTGATGTTGCATTAATTGTGATGGGTTCTGTGCTCCTGGCTCATTATCTCTTCTCTTACTTTTAGAACAATCCTCATTTGTGAAATTGCATGAGCTCCTAGTATAGTCTCTGGAACACTTTGGATTCATGTTTGAATGTATGAATAAATTATAGAAGAATTGCCCATTATTGAAGTCCTTATTCATTCTCAGGTTAATTCTCCAATATTTTACTGAACTGATATTTGAATGCATACCTGCTGTAGGTAAGGTGCTATGGAATATACAGTACTGACTTAGAAATATTTCTTGACCTCAAGACATTGTAAATGTATTTTAATGCAGAGAGACATTATATAAAATTAAGGAGGTTGACTGTAATAAAGGGTATAAAAGTAAAATAGTTTAGGGGGTCCAGGAAGTGAATTTCATGGCAGGGAAAATTAGGATTTGTTCATCAACGTGGTGGCATTTGAGATGGGTCTTAAAGAATTGGTAGGGTACAATATGAGAAATGGGAATGGAGTCATTCTAAATGAGTAGACTAATAAGTAGGAAAGTGAGAGAGCAGGGAAATGTATTAGCTGATCTATATTGGCTTAGATGGATTAGAGTGGTCAAGGAGGAATATGGAATATAAAGTTGGAAAGAATTTGGAACAGGTGTTTTTGGTTATAGACCCTAGGAAAGAAGGGGGTGTTCTTCCTTAGGTGGACACAAAAGGTTAATCAATAGGAGATTGCTGTAATCAGACATTTTCTTTGGTAAGATTATTTTAGAGGACTTGAAAGTTGATTGCATGCTGGAAGGCAGAAATATACATAATATTCCTCTGAGATTTGAGCTTCTGTCCTGATAAGGGCCTAGGTTCTATGTCCAGACATAAGAGAATCAGAAAGAGAGGACAATTTGAGAAGTAAGATATTGAGAATTTTAAGCATAGAACATTTAGAGTGAATTTCAGGTGGAAGCATGCAGCAGGCATAGAAGTTAGAGCTATGGAAGAAGGGGTTAAAAATAAGACCTGACAATAATAATTAAAGACTCATATTCTGTGATCATTTTCTGTGGCTTAACAAACTTTTTATATTGAAAATAGATTGTTTAATAAAGTACCGTCTACTTTAGAATCATTTTTATTTATTATTGCAGGATGTTGATTTAAAAACAAACACATTGTGGCTTTGAAATTTCTTTTTCCATGTTGAATAAATCATTGTGCAGTGACATCATTTTTACATTTAGTTCTCAAATGTAAGATGATTATGTAATATCTGTTTATATTTCTGTGGGACTGTTATAAAATCATTAGTCATTTGAGCACTTTAAAAACTCAGTGCCATATTGAACAAATAATTGGAAGGAAAACATTTTTACTCAAGGATATCAAAATAGAAATTCCTCCAGATCTGTTCTCTCATATAAATTCGGTCACTTTATTTTCTTATCCTTAAACTGGGTGATGTATATTTTGGTACATATATTATGGTCAACATGATCCGTACTCTTTTTCTTCATGTAGGAAACTTAAGTGAGACTAAATTGAGACTCAGCAATGTCTAATTGCTTACATTTTAAATTATGTTTTTAAAATATTTAAAATTATAAACATTACAAAGGCTAATAATAAATTTTAAAAAGAGATGCATACAAAACGAGTTCTCATTTTCTGTTTTCAGTTTTGCATCCCAGAAGTTAATATTCCTAATGCCATACTATGTATTCTCTTCAACTTATTTCTCTGTATAGAAAAAAGAAACATACCTGTTTTTATTTTAATAATATAGGCTTAAGTACACATATTATCCTGAAACTTTTTAGACTGAAAACTTGTCATAAGTGTATTTCCTTATTAATGTTCGAGGAGAAGTAGATAGCCATAGATATCTGTATTTTACTATTACTTCTTTTTGAGAAGTTTTTTAAGCACTATTAAAAAGATAGTGAGGATGTGCTCACTTCGGCAGCACATATACTAAAAAAGATAGTGAAGAGACATATCTGGAAAGAAGTTGCCGATGTCAAAAAGGTCTGTGTTCTCTAGGATTTTGATGGTTTTCTGTCTCACATTTAGGTCTTTCATCCATTTTGAATTTATTTTTGTGCATGGACTAAGAAAGTGGTCTTGGTCTGGTTTCATTCTTTTGCCTCTTGCTGTACGTACACACACACACACATACACACACACACACACACACACACACAGAGAAATATTATTCAGCCATAAAAAAGAATGAAATCTTGTCATTTGCAATGATATAGATGGACCTAGAGAGTATTATGCTAAGCAAAGTAAGTCAATCAGAGAAAGACAAGCATCATATGATTTCACAAAACAAACAAGCAAAGAGAAAAAAGAGAGAGAAACCAAGAAACAGACTCTTAACTATAGAGAACAAACTGATGGTTACCAGAGGGGAGGTGGGTGGGGAGCGAAGGGGGAACAGGTGATGGGGATTAGGGTGGACACTTGTGATGAGCACCAGGTGATGTATGGAAACACTGAATCACTGTATTGTACACCTGAAGCTAATATCACACTGTATGTTAACTAACTGAAATTCAAATAAAAACTTCAAAAAATTTAAAAAAATTAAAAGAGGAAGCATTAAAGAATCACTATACTATGTTTTAAGCAACATTAGTGAATCTGAACATTTTTTAAAAATTTCATTTATTTATTTTGACAGAGAGAGATCACAAGTAGGCAGAGAGGCAGGCAGAGAGAGGGGGAAGCAGGCTCCCTGCTGAGCAGAGAGCCGAATGTAGGGCTCAATCCCAGGACCCTGAGACCATGACCTGAGCCAAAGGCAGAGGCCTCAACCCACTGAGCCACACAGGCGCGCTAATCTGAACATTTTTTTGTGCAAAGGTACTAGAATGTGATTCTAAGATCCTCAGTCATTGTTTCAAACCACACATGCTGAAACCATTCTGTGCTTTACTCTGGCGAGACCCCTTCAAATTTGAAGCAATGTGATTGGGCAAGACTATTTTAAATTCTGTGTTCTTCTTTCCAGTTAGTTTGAGAAAGTATCAGTACTTATAAAGGTATTATACCAAGAGTCTGAGGGAAAAACTACTATGTTTTATCTATTCACAATCAGATCAGCGTTAAAAACTGTACTGATACATTTGGCCAGCCTCACAAGGTGGAGTTTTGTAGGCTCCTACAGGACTGGAGGGGATGTTATCATATCTGAGTATCTTTTACAATTGCACTGAAAGAATGGGCTAGAGATATGAATATTTGGGAAGATATGTTTTCCTTTAGAGTATGAGATTATATCAAGCCAGATGCCCACTCAGGCATCTCAAGACTAACTTTTTCCTCTCTATTCTGATACCTTCTTCCTTAGATCTTATTTTTACAATTTGAGGGTTAGTTCACAGTGAGGGAAACATCAGGTGATGCATGGACACACAGATTGGTAGCTTTGAACTCTGTTGGGGTTCTTGCTTTCTATAAGGCACAAATTTTAGTGCATAGAGGCTCTGGTCAGCATTAAATAGTACAGAGTGAAAATGATGGGTGGTTTATACACATCACACCATCTTACTAATGGTATAATTATTAAGATATACTAGTTAACAAAACTTAATGATCTTGGAATGCAAATGAGATAAATATTAGAGTCACCATTATAAATGAAATAGTACCTTTTATAGTACAAATAATATTTAAATAATATCATATTTATAGTTTCTTTTACTTCATTTCATATTTTTATCGTATAGTAATGATTCCATTAGAAACAGTGATTGCAAAAGAGTAGTTTGGAAATTCCATGTCACATCAATTCCCAATGCTGAACCTTTATTAGATCATGTATTTTTAGTATGTTTATGATTTCTGGTGAAGTGAGCAATATCTACATTTTTATTTTTGTGTTCTCTCTGGTTTCCAAGCTGCCTTTCTTGTTTGACGGTGAGTTCTTTACATTTCTTCATGGTGTCTTCTTTTTCTCTTATTTCCTCTTCTTACAGCATCCCGGTTTGACCTACACTAATTGGTTGACACAGTGAGCTCGAGGATATTAGACTTGCTTTATGCAACCCATTCTCCATCACAGAGCCCCCACGAACACATAGGGCTTCAGCTCATGTTTCCCCTTAATTCTTATTGTTGTATGTCGATTCTAGTAATCTTCAACAAATAACTTTTCTTCCTCCTACACCATTTGCTTTCTCATGCAACCTTACCCATTTTCCATGTTTGCCTTAGTGGGAACAGTGACTTGCCGTAGTTAAGAACTATGTAGTCAGATAGACTTGGATCCAAACTCTGTCTCGTCTTCTTACTAGTTGTATGATCTTGGGCAAGTTCATATTTTCAGTCTCAATTATTCAGTATCCCTTACTATGAAAGACAGGGGTTGTTGTGAGATTTTGGAAATAAAGAAATTGCCACTGCCCTTGGTAAATTGTACTCAGTAAAACTTTGGTAGTTACAGGTTTGAGAAGTTAGCAATGGGAAGGGGGTTGCTAATTTCTGTAAAAATCAGGAAAGGACAAGATATTGTGTGATGAGAAAGGGATGTTTTAGGAAGTAGGACAGTTGAAAGAACTTTTATCATACAGTTAAAATAATAATGTGTATAAAGTTCTTGTCCTTAACCCTTAGATTAGATGTATTTTCGGAGTTAAAAATTTTGTGGATTTTAAAAGGTATGTATATTTCATATATTACAGAAGATCTCTAGCAGGATATGGGGTAACATTCTTACACAAACAGATACTTTTTTTTTAAGATTTTATTTTTAAGTAAAATCTGAGCAAGGAGTCTAATGCTGGGCTCAATCCCAGGGCCCTGAGATCATGACATGAGCCACAGGCAGATGCTTAGCCTACTGAGCCATTCAGGTGCCCCAACAAATGGATACTTCTATAGAAAACACTTCTGTATGAATTTTTATACAAAGGTGTTAGCCTCCCATCATTACCCTCCCATAAACTCAAGTCAGATTGTGCCACCAAATGAGTTATGAAAGAACTTACTTTTCACAAGGGTTGAATCTGATGATTATGGATGAGAGATTAGAGTTCTGAAAAATAAAAGGAGATTCTGCATTTCTTTATTGTGAGCCAAAATTATTCTCTCATTTCAGTGATGTGGGTGTTTTCTACATTTCATAAACATGGGGCTATGGATGCTTTTCTTACTTCCATAACCACACTCATTCCCTCCCAGGTACCCTTGCCAGTTCACTTCAGGTTATTTTATTTTATTTTTTTTTAAAGATTTTATTTATTTATTTGACAGACAGAGATCACAAGTAGGCAGAGAGGCAGGCAGAGAGAGAGGAGGAAGCAGGCTCCCTGCCGAGCAGAGAGCCCGATGTGGGACTCGATCCCAGGACCCTGAGATCATGACCTGAGCCGAAGGCAGCGGCTTAACCCACTGAGCCACCCAGGTGCCTCCACTTCAGGTTATTTCTTCTGAGAATTAAGAGAGGGAATGAAATAGAACTCTTTCAGTAGGAGTTTCTTTGTCGGACATGGAAAATTCAGGTCACTTTGGGAAATTTTTTTTTTTTCCTTATTCCTGGAACTTGTTAAGATGTGAAGTGTATATTAATATCTGGAGTGAAAAAGATATTAAAATCATTAGTCTCCATTTCTTCCTTTGTCGTTTAAACCTGTGTCCTCTTAAATATTTTGATTCAAAAGGCATTTTGGCAATATTTGTTGTTAAATGTGATATACTAACAGTTTTAGACTATATGTCTTTTTTTATAGAGATACCTATGGACTTTTAGAGAAATGTATATTGTATTACTGACTGGTCGAAGTTGCTTTTTTTCTTCCACTAATGAGGATCTATATATATTTTTAGTTCATTCCTTTCTATTTGCTATTGATTTGGAGGACTTGCTATGAGAATGAAAATTGTTATTAAATCATAGTTTGGTAATACTTAACTATTACTCAGAATTGATTCCAGTGGTTTTTGTTTGTTTGTTTGTTTTAGTGTCCTACTGAAACCAAAGCAACATTTGGGGTCCACCTTAAAATAGTAGGAGACTGGACAGGTATGTGGAACACAGAGTTTTAAGGTACATGCTTTGAAAATAATGGGTCATACAATAGTTTGCATGTGTTTAAGTAATAGGACAACTAGCATATATAGAAATGTGGATATGTTCTCAAGCTGTTGTTTTCTTTCTTTGCATATACAGTTTTGATAGTCTGTATTTTCTACTTGTAGGATGCATTTTTAGAATTCAAATACCTTGGATATTAATAATTGTTAATGTATTGTTTGCTGTGTTTACAAATCATTGGTTTCTGCCTACTTGTCAAATGCACTGGCAATAGTGGGAAGAATGAAATGTGTTTTTTAGAAAATATGATTTTAAAATAAGTAGTTGATTTTACTCTCAAAATAATCAACACCTGGGATTGGGATTTCTATTGAGATTTAAATCTAACAGTTCCTGCATGACCTTTTTGTGGTATTACCTATGTGTATAATATAACAACTCCACAGCATCTTTGGAATAGTGGTCAATTTTTTTTTAAAGATTTTAGTTATTTATTAGACAGAGATTACAAGTAGTCAAGAGAGGCAGACAGGGAGAGAGAGGAGGAAGCAGGCTTTCCATGGAGCAGAGAGCCCGATGTGGGGCTTGATCCCAGGACCCTGAATCACCACCCAGGTGCCCCTGGAATAGTGGTCATTTTTCATAGCAAATTTATTAGTGATGTGTTACTCATTTATTCAATAAAAACTTTTATATTATGTGTGGCATGCATTGTATTAAGAGTTCTGAATAAATAAATGAAACATTGTTCATTCTCTATTCCCCTGGTCCAATACAGTGATTAACAAGTGAGTGCTCAATAAATGTAAATGTAAATGTAAATCTGTTGGCTAGTTGCTTAGTTTGGCTGTTCAAAAGAAAGAATGCAGTATAGACATGAATGCAAGTTAAATAAAAGTATTTTCTAATTGAGTGCTAAACTAGGAGGAGGGAATCCGAAAAAGGTAGACTTAGAATAGTCTAGAGCTTCACAGAGAAGAGGGAATTTGAGCTGAACCTTGAAAATCAGGCATATGAAAAAGGAAGGAGGTCATTTTAGTAAAATTCACAGCATTGTCAAAAATCAGGGAAGGTAATGTGTAAACCATATCTGAGAAGGGTCAGTCAGTCTAGCAGAAGCAAAGACTTCATTCTTGGGAGTACTATGAAAAAGATATTTGGGGTTACTGCAGTGAAGATGTTGAATGCCTTGACAAGATAATAAAATAACTTAGAGATGCTAGAGAACTTTTGAGAGATTTGGATCATTGTAACAATAATAGCATTAATAATTTGCTAGTTGGATAGATTAGAATCTACTGGTACGGGAAGGCAGAGGAGAAGAGTTCAGTGGAGGAATGGGAATGGAAAGAGGACTAGAAGGAAAGGATTTGCTGGCACAGGTTTGAGAAGTTAGCACTGGAAGGGGGGACTAATTTTTGTAATAATCAGGAAAGGGCAAGATATTGAATAATAAGAAGAGGGGGTATTTTACAAAGAAGGACATTTGAAGAACTTACATCAGACAGTTAAAAATAATAGTGTATAAATTCTTTATCCATAGAAAGGACAACCAGCTTGGAATTGGAAACTTGATGAAAATGGAGAAAAAAACCAACAGAGTATTTAATGAGCAAACGATGAGATTAATCAAAAGACGTTTGAGCAGTAATGACCCATTCAGAATTATGAAAAATCAGGCTTCAATATGTGTAGTTTATCTGATTGCATCAAAAGAGATCATGGTAATCCCTTGTTAGAAAAACACTGGTGTAGCATGAAAATAGTAATTCTCATGATAATCTCAGAACTAGTTGATATAATCATAGTTGTTTTGCACTATTTGACAAAGAACAAGTTCTTTGCTAAGAATCTCAATGAAATGTGAATTAACTTCAGTAATGAGTGGTCATTGAAAAAATTCTGTATCTGAAGAGAAAAAGTACAATGAAGATATAATTTAATTCATCATGATAAGGAGAAACTTCATGATGGATTATTACTAGCTATTGTTACTCAGTTTCTTCGTAAAGTTATTTTCTATTGTCAGTAGCTCATTAAAATAAATGATTACCTCATCATTTATTTCTATCTTTTCTATTAGGGACATCTTATAGTTTTAATTTTTTTCTCCTTTTTTGAGGGAGAAATAAGATCATTCTATTTAGAGCTCAGTTCCAGTCAGATGATTTTCAATTAATAAACCTTCTGGGTTGTTGACTCTAAATATTTGTTGACTTGGAAAGAAGTGTCAAGCGTTCATGCATAAAACCCCTAAATAATTCTGCACTAAATAATATCTGGCACTTTAGGTCAAAAAAAGGTTTAACTGTCTTAAAACAATGGAGTTATAATTATGGAAGGAAAACTGGGAACATTACTCTAAGATCATTGGGTTTTGTTTTAAAATAATTAATTAAAACTTAGTGCTAAGAGCAATAGGGGTAGTAAATAGCAAAAAGATGTTTAAAAGTTGAATATCAGAGGTTTGCTTTTCAAAACTGATAGATATTTTATAGTTATTTTTTTCTTCCCTGAAATATGTTCTGTCTTGGGCAGGTCAAAAGAACAAATTTTAGACTGCCCCATGGATGGTCTTTCTAAGATTAATCAATGATACCCAGCAGCAAAGTGACCAAGAAGAAATTTGAGCATAGCTCAGGACAAGCAGGCCTCAAAGTTTCAGATTTATTGTCTAGCTTTTTATTTTAACCTGGACTTTTGTTGCACCCCTTAAGTATGTGAAAGACTCATTAAGTTTGGAAGACCCTTCAAACCTCAAACACAATTTAGGTTTTTCCTTGAAATGATGGTGATGGAACAGATAAATCACTCAAGTGGATTTATCATCGAATTAATTTTTGTTGCTTTTTTAGAGTCAGTCATACTTTCCAATTTCAAATACATGATCACAGATTGCCTACTGGTTTGCTTATCATTCTAACTGTCCAAAATGTTTTATTTTGTGCATTAGATTACTATTGAATAATGTCTGAGATAATGTTATACTGTTGGTTTTTGTAGTGATCTAAATAGCAACTTACTCTAGTTTTACTACAAAAGCATTATACGCATTGAAATTACTCTAAAAATTTTGTCATTTTTCCATTCAATAGTTAATGGATTGACAACTGGATAAATATGCAATGAGGGCTTATTGTACATATCCTGTATAATCCTTGAATCTGTGTTATCAGTTTCTATCAATTTAATGTCTAATGAAAAATATTCCTATAATCAGAGGATATGGTTCACTTTGAGGATCAAAAGTGGGAAACCAGGGCCATATAACATCATGAATTTGTCTTAATACTTAATACACGGATACTCATAGTACAAGAAACCATAGATAAAATTTTAGTTGAAGACTAGACCAAGAAAAGAGTTGATAGTTCTCTCTTTATTTATTTCTATGTCATCAAATTAGCCAGGTACATATAATTCATCTAGCTGATTGTTTATGAAAAGATTAAAACAGAATATGTGTAATGCATTTAAAGGATATATTTTTTCTTATAGGGAATCTCTTTACAAGTCAGATTATGGCCACACAAATTATAATAATGTTATTATTTCATAATGAGAACATGTTTTGGAACAATTGTGGCATCCACCTTTACCATCCATATCTGTAAATAGCTTTGGTGGCTGTAAGAAGAGTAAAAAATCAAAAGTACTCCTATTGAATACCAACCATTTTTTAGACGGCATGCCCAAAAAGCAGATGCAAAATAGGTTTGAGCAAACTGGCTGTTTTGAACAGCACAAATCATACTTGGATATATGAAACACCTGGGTTTTACATAATGCATGTTCACATAGTATAAGCGTTAGCTGAAGCCCGTAATAAATATGAATTACGAATTTCCACATTTACAAAGGAATGACTAGAAATACTCTTTATTGTTGTAACTGCTGCTTTGACTAGCAAATTGTCATGCTTAGATATTTGTGGAAGATAACATTTAAACTATTTGTTATTTTGGCTCATAATTAGATATTTATTAAACACCAGCTGTATACCAGACACTGTTGTGTAGTGTGTCTAGAGATACAGAATTGGTCAAAACAGACAAGGTCTCTGCTCTCCTAAAGACTATATTCTAGTCAGTAGAGATCTTCAGTAAAGAACAACAAGAAAAACAAAAAAACAAGGTATTGTACGTTAGATAGTGATAAATGCTATAAAGAAAAATAAAGGTAAGGAAGTAAGAATGGTGAAGGGAGGGGGGAGTGCTGTTTTATTTTTTTTTTTTAAAGATTTTATTTATTTATCAGAGAGAGAGCGAGCACAGGCAGACAGAATGGCAGGCAGAGGCAGAGGGAGAAGCAGGCTCCCCGCCGAGCAAGGAGCCCGATGTGGGACTCGAACCCAGGACGCTGGGATCTTGACCTGAGCCGAAGGCAGCTGCTCAACCAACTGAGCCACCCAGGCGTCCCGGGAGTGCTGTTTTAGACGGGGTGTTTAGCTACGGACAAGGAGAGGAGGGTCTGTCAGGTGGATTTCAGGAAGAAGTCCTGAGGAAAGCGTGCAAATTTCCTGAGGTGGGAATGTTTGGATACTCAAGGAGCAGCAAGGAGGCCATTGGGGCTGGAACAGACATGAAGAAGGGGTAACTCGTAGGAAATAGACTGAGGGGTAAGCAGCGGGTCAGACACTGTAGGCTATGGGAGGATTGGATTTTTATGTGATTGAGAAAATAGGCATGGTTTAAAAATCTACATCTGAATGATACCCATTTTATTTTAATACACCCTACCTAGTTGTTGTGAGGCCAAGGTTATTTATTTATTTGTTTTAAATGATTGAGTTTAGGGAGAGGGAGGAAAGGGAATTCAGAGTGGCAGAAAACAGGTCAAACTTTTTGTTGGGGTGGGGAATGTATCATTATTTTAATAATGCTTCAGGAGTGGTTTTATCTCCTGCCCTATATTCCTGATTATGGGTTCTGGTAGCCTGGTGCCCCATTATCCCCCATGATGGTAATAACTTCTTTCTATTCTCTGGTTTTCTTCGTGGTCTTTTAGCTTCAGTTCTTCCCTCACCTAAGTCATTAGTTTCGTATATTAAATTCCTTCCACTTAAATTATGTAGCCATTCCTGGTTTTGGACTATTAGAGTCCAGTTCACAGTGAAGCCTCTGTGAGCAGAGCTCTGAATTCGGAGGAATGCTGGGGAAGATGAGAGGAAGTGTAAAAACCCAGAAGCAGGCAAATGTTTGTGGCCAAGGACCAGTTAGGTGTGCAGTATTGCTCGAACGGAGTATGAACTGAGTGAGAGTGTTGTAGGAAATAAAATCTGGGAATACCCATGGACCAGACATGGTGGGCACTTACACACTTAAGTTTTATTTTAAATGTTGTAGAGAATCCCTGGAGGATTTTGATTAGGGTCTGACTCAGATTTTAAAATGGGAACTCTGGCCACTCTATAGAGAATGTGATGTGGGTGGGCCAGAGTGGGAATTAGGAGATGAGTTTAAAGAGAAGCCTTTGCTGCTGTCTAGACAAGAGAAAGTGTCACATAGGGTGACAGTGACAGGGTCCTGAAAAGTGGTGGGATTCTGAAGGTATATCTGACAGCTATTGTTGACGGATTGGAGGTGGGACATAAGAAGAGTTAAGAATCATGGGGAGCCTGGGTGGCTCAGTCGATTAAGGGGTCGACTCTTGATTTTGCTTAGGTCATTTTCCTAGGGTCGTGGGATAGAGCCGCACGCTGGACTCCACACTTAAGTTGGAATCTGCTTGAGATTCTCTCTTCTTCTCCCTCTGCTCCTTCCCCACTTTCTCTCCCTCAAATAAATAAATAAACTCATTAAAAAAGTTAAAAATTCCAAAAAAGAAGAGTTAGGAATCAGAGATAATTTAAGGTATTTAGAGTAAGTGGACAGACTGTGCTCTGTGTATTGAGTTAAAGAACTTTGTGGCATATCAGGGAAACAAGAGTGGGCATTCAGATTCAGTTCTGTACAGTTTAAATTTGAGATGCCTCTTAGACTTTCAAAATGTAAAGTTGAATAGATCATTGCATGTATGAATCTGGAGGTTAGGGTAGAGATCCAAACCTGGGAATTATGATATTTTGGATCTAAAGATGGGAAGTATGATAGGATCAGCTACAATAGTAATTCTCATCTATGTAAGATTTATATACATTTTAATATACCTTTATATATATCTTATATTGTATATATTATGTATTTACCTTGTATGTATTTGGCCTGTATGTCATTACATTAATATGCCTTTTATAGTAATTTATATTCATTTTATAGCATTTTATATGCCCTCTTTACATTCTTAAAATGAAATTTGCAAATATTATGTACACAAATTATTTTTAAAAACCAATATAATATCCTAACCTTAGTATAAAGGAGCTATTAAAAGAAAGTAATTTATAATAAATAACTTATATTTCCTATTTATATTTTCAAACATGACTATAGTAGAAGTCATAATGGAATAGGTGACTTAGCCCACATACAGAGTGATCATGAATAAGACAGTTCTAAATACAGGATCTCAATACAATTGAAATACTATGAGCACTATTTTCTTTATGATGTGATTTTTCCAAAATAGTGAACTTCTTTTGGTTCTAGGCACAATAGTTTACAATATTACTGCAGTTTGCAGGGTGGCTACAATTTGGGGATTTTTTAGCACATATTTAGGTCATGTAAATACTTTGCATTTATGACAAATGAGTTTTTCCATTTACATGAATGTCCAAAAAGTCACTTGAAAAACAAGCAGAAAGTGTGATAATTCCTTGTTGCATAGCATCTCCTCCTCCACAATGTTATAGGATATCGAATGTCTCTAACCCCTACCCTCCACACTTTAGTAACTGCTGATCATTGTTATGAGAACCAGATTGCCTCCCCAAGTTCTGAAAGCTGGACCTCCAAAGTGACACTGTGCTATCAGGAATAGCTACTTGTATAGATAGAGAAGAAGTATAACAGAATTCTGAGACTTTCAACACTTAGAGTCCAAAGGTGACAGAGGTGAAGTGGCCACAGAGATAAGAGGGGAACCAGGAGAGTTTGAATCCTGGACAGAACAAAACATTGTTTCAAAAAAAGAGGCATTGATTAATTAAAACAAATGCTGCTTCTGACAAGTAGAGTAAATTGAGAGCTGATTTAATGACACTGTGAGATGTGTTTTTAATGGAGTATTGGGGACAGAAGCCTGTCTCAAGTAGGTCCAAGAGATAGTAGGAGAAGTAGAGGTGGTCCATATAGATAAATCCACTGATATATTGGGACCAGTTCCTGTGAGCTCATTTGATTGAGTGCTTCTCTTCCAACTCTGTCTTCCATGAGGTCAAGTTCAATAGCTTTAAATCATCACAGTATATTTATGCTACAAAAATTGACAGACATCATAAAAAATGGATTTAAAAAATGTTTCTACTGAGGGTTGCCGGGGGGAGGGGGTTTGGGAGAAGGGGGTGGGATTATGGACATTGGGGAGGGTATGTGATTTGGTGAGTGCTGTGAAGTGTGTAAACCTGGTGATTCACAGACCTGTACCCCTGGGGATAAAAATATATGTTTATAAAAAATAAAAAATTAAAAAAAAAAAAAATGTTTCTAAAGACCTGGCTGCTAAATATTTGCCCAAAACACCACTGGGCAAATTCTAAGGAGTTTCAATATAAAATGAAATAAAGCAATAAGTCAGTAGCTGAAGGAAAGAGGATATAGGGACAAGGCAGATATAAGTTAAGAGGACATATAACAAATACATGTGTAGAAATATAAAATATGTACACATATACATATATTTCATTTGAGCAATTATAATATGTGTAGGTACTTCTGGGAAAAATGAGAATGAAGTAGAGAAGAAAGAGTCGATATTGCTGGAACGATAGAGGGCATAATCCCAGAAGCAAGGTCCACACATGCCTCTTAATGCATTCCAGAAGAACTGGATTCAGTGTACAAGTGGAGGAGTTGACCATGGATAAGGCAGCTGGGCAGTTCATGCTTCCTAACAGGAGGGGCACAGAGAAGATGATTACAGAGCATGACGACAGATGGATTGAGGGGTTTGAAGTAGGAGGGATGGGGTTTCTCTCCTGGTTCCTTCTGTTTTCTTGGTGAAAGAAATGGGTTATCACTGAGACTGAGGATGGAGAAAGGTGTGCTGAATTTTGAGGAGAAGGAGGAGGTTTCATGTATCGTTTGGAGTAGTGAATTGATGAGTGAAGCATAGTAGCCCTTCTGAGATATGCCAAGGAGCCTACTAAGGCATGTGGTCCAAAACTCAAGTGAGACAACTCAGAATAATTGTCAGTTTTTTCCAGGCATGTCCAGTTTTTCAGATTAGCTATTGTACAGGCAGTAGTGGTGTTGGTGTTGGATTTTACCGTTGTTGGTTTACTTCTGACTGAATTCACGATAGCTCTCACCTCCAATCCATTCTCTTACTGTAGCCAGAGAAGCTTCAAAAGCTTTGTCAAATTAAATCGCTTCTCTTGCTTCAGTCACTTGAATAGCTTCTCATTGCTTCTAGGATAAAGAGAGAAAATCCTCATGATGACCTTGAAGGGCCTCCTTGCTCTGGTCCTGAACAACCTTTCATCTTGATTCAACTGTTTCTACTGTGCACTACAGCAACACTGGCCTTTTGATTCATTCTTCTTTTGCTTGCTTCCTTCCACCCTATATCTGTTCTGATCCGTATGTTTACTGTAGTCTCCACCAGCCTACTCACCCTACCCACACATGTACCTGGGATGTTTAGATCATAGCTCAGGAGTCATTCAGAGAAGCCTCCTAGACACCTCAATTTTAGGTGTTGTTTCTTATATGCTGTGATATTTCTGTTTTTATGGGTAATTATATTTTCAGTGTGGTCATTTGTAGTGAGTTTCCTCCAACAGACTCAGCATAATTATGGTTGTAATCTTTTAGCTCACCATTGTAGTCAAAGGTCAATTAAAATGCTTGTTCCTAGCAAATGTAATTATTTGTTAAGAGAAGGAAGGAAGGGAGAGAGAAAGGGATGGACAGAAGGAGGAAGGAGTAAAGCAAGCAGGGAGACTTATGCTCTGCTTCACCAACACTCACAACCTAGTGGGGGCAGGAGTCAAATATATAAACAAAATGTAATGCTGTTCTCTCCAACATGGAGGACGTAGATGCTTCTGGGAAGGAGAGTTACAAGGCTTTCTAGGGCCAACAGCGTCAGGGTAAACAGGACTTGTCCAGACTGGGAGATTATTCCATGGAAAGAAATAACTTGAATAATGGCTCAGAGGCGTGGACTATCATGGAATGTGAGGGAAATGTCAATGATGTTGGAAGGCCAAGCTGGGATGGTATCCAGAGGTCATGTCATGGAGGAGCTTGGAATTGCTAAGAAGTCTGGTCTTTTTGCCCAAAGATGTTGCTGAAAAATGGAAGGGCTTTAAACAGGAGCTGAAGTAAAATTAGCATTTTATATGGATCTCCTTACTGATACCACAAAGACTGGCAGGGAGAAAGACCAGGTTAGAAGCAAAGACACCAAATTAAAGATTTGTCGTAGAGTGAAGGAGATAAAGAGTATCTGAGGAGATAAAGAGTTGTGTGGAACGGATGATATATAGAGTCCAATGTAATAGGGCCAAACAATTACTATGGGGGGTTACTGCTAACCATATAAAAATTACATCAGTTGGAAAATGTAGGGAAGAGGCTTGGGGATGATTGTGTTGCTGTGAATTATTGAGTATATTAGAGAACAGTAAATTGACAGTTAGTGTACAAAAAGAAGCTAATAGCAAATGGATTGAATTCCAAATTCCTCCTATTTGTTAATTTCCCCAGAATTCTGAGAGTGCCTGAATTTATAGTTTAGTAGCAGTGGGAGATGAGTAGCAAATCCATATGCAATTATTTGAGTATCCATCTAGGTGGGTCTGGATTAGGTTGAGGATTAACATTTTATGTCTTAATGTTATATATTACTTATATAACAGAGCAGTATATTTCTGGTCTCATGTGAGTCTATGTGGGAATCATGGAGGACAGTTAATTAGTTAATTTGATAGAATTCAACATAACCTATTTGCTATCATAATATAATAAATCCTTCAATAAGTATGAGGTGGGGTTAAATTTCATATTTCATAACCTCAGAAATAAGGAAATTTTTCTATCAGGGAAATGAGTAATTTATATTATAATTTAAATACCCATCTGCTCTCAGTAGAGAGGATGAATTGTTTTCCCTTTGGTTTCTCAGTTGATAAACATGAAATCTGAGCTATCATTGTTTCACAGATGACAGCTCACTTATAATGCCACTGAATATGTACAGACAGCTCACTAAAAGATTGGAATTCATTACTCATTAGGTTTTATTCTAGTTCAGTCATTTTATGATCCCCCAAATGGGGGGAATGCACAATTTTTGTTTTTTAACCAATAAAAACTGTGACTTTTAATTCTTTGAAATAAGCAAATCCTGCAATTTTTGGACCTGGAAGTAGAGTTATTATAGCAAAGTGGTATGTTTGCATGGATTATTTTGTTTTTATTATGAATTTTTTTGTCCCTAAGAGAAGTTTGGACTCTCAGTTATCTTATATTTTTTTCTGCTCAATTTTACTCTATAAAGAAAATAAGAACAGTGAAGAATTTTGTTGGTAATACGATTTCTTAAGAATTTAAAAAATGTGACAGTAATGTACTGGATAGCCAAAAACATGTATATCATTTTGTCAAGTTAGTCTAGAGTCAATGAACTAAATAATTTCCAAGAAGCCAAAAAATCAATGATGGTGTGCCATTATCATGATCATGAGGAACATTTGTAAGTACTCATTTGTTTCTTGCACTTGCTAAGCATTTTATGAGGGAGCTAAATAGATATAGTTCCTGTTCTCTAAATGTATTATAATTTTTAAGACAAAATTATAACTTGATGGATTATAATGTTGCAGATAAGGTTCATAAATGTCATCCAAAGGAATACACCTAAGACCTAAATAAGTGTGTTAATACCAAAGAAAAATGCTTAACGTCTGTGGATTCAAAGGCAACTGAGTCAGGGAGTTTTGGGAATAGTGTCCAGTGAAAATGGTACCACTACTGTGATTTTTCAGCTTTAACAAAGGAGGGGTCTGGGGCATAATAAACAGATGTAAATAGAAGGTAAAGTAAATTCTTTCATGAAATGAGATTTTTAGAAGATTTGGAGGTGAGAAAAAAAAAGAAACAAGATGGAATTGAGAGGAAGACAAACCATAAGAGACTCTTAATCTCACGAAAAACAAACCTAGGGTTGCTGAAGGACGGGGGTAGGAGGAGGGTGGTAGGGTTATGGGGAGGGTATGTGCTATGGTGAGTGCTGTGCAGTGTGTAAACCTGGCGATTCACAGACCTGTACCCCTGGGGCTAATAATATATTATATGTTTAAAAAAAAAAAAGAAAAGAAAATCTGGAGGTGACAAATAATGGACGTGAAATGCTAAAAAACCCCAAGCATTGTGCCAAATTGAGTAGTACAATAGATTGTTAAGTAAGTAGAGTAAAAATTGTCTGCTGTAGTGTGATAGGAGATTATCTCATTTTTTGTTGGCACTGTATTGAGAAACTAGTAAAATATTTTGAGGTGCCCCTATCAACATAATTAAAGAGGAGAAGAAAGAAGACCTAAATAAAAAACTTTGCATATCTCAATGTTTTCAGTGACAATACCTAGTAGAAGGCTATGCCTCTAATTGGAACAGATAAAATGTATTTTAAGAGTTAGATGTCCTTCAAGGAATAGTCAAGTGACTTGTCATCCTTTATTACACCAACTCCTTCTCATTTATGACATAATCCTCTGAGTTTCCACTTTCACAATAACAGTGAAAATCTTTTGTTGTTGCTGGAATGGTGGACTCTTCAATGGCAATCTGAATATTGTCTTCTCTGGTTGGGGTAGCATACTCAACCATATAGACGTTCAAGCCTGGCAACAAAAATACAGAAAAGGCAACGAGGGTCAAGACCCAAACCAATACCAATGGGACTTTATTTTTCCTTTTCCTTTCCTTTTCTTTCCTGTCCTTTCCTTTTCTTTTCTTTCTTTCCTTTTTTTTAGGTCAGAGAGGGAATTTACATGAGTATTCTTATTCTTATTTTTTCTACAGAGTAGGAACAAAAGACAGCATTTTCCAATTATCTTTCAGAAAGAGGTTTTTGATTACATTGATTGCATATTATATTTACCTTTTTATCTAGCTGGAGGAGTTAGCCTTTATAAGTAAACCTTTAATAAAAAACTCCCTAAGCCTATCAAAAATGTGCATTTGGTATGTATTATTTTTACCATATTAAAAAAAATTTACCATATTAAAAACCATATTATTACCATATTAAAAAAATACCATATTTTACCATAAAAATACCAATGTATTATTTTTACCATATTAAAAAAATTTCATATGTATTATTTTACCATATTTACCATCACAGAAGAAAAAAAGCTGATTTAACTTCAGTGAGAACTGAAAATCAAGTAATCTCAAGGAAATGAAGGTTTTTTCTGTTAAAGGATAGAACAGTGTAGAGAAACATGCTACGTTTCTAGATATAAAGTCTGAATATTTAAAACTGCTAATTCTCCCCAAGATAAATTATAGTATTAATATGATTTCAATTAAAATCAAAATTAAAAGTAAAAAATAATTATCAATGGTCATTTGAAAAAACAGAAGAAAGTAATTAAGAATAAATAACAAATCTTAAATGACAAGACTGGCCATATTAAAACGTGTTATAAAGTGAAATGAACTTTACCAACTAGGAATTTATAAGGATAAGAGATGTACTTAGGAACATGAAGCTATTAAGTAGATCAGTTGAGATTTTAACTCAGGCTCACTGTATGCTAAAATATATGCTCATTTACTAGGCTTCCTCCTATATTGTTAAAATAGTTTAAGGAGTGACAAAAGTGACAGGAACAAAAGTGACAGGAAATCTACTAACAAAGAAAAATAGATATACTAGAAACAGACCCTTTACTACATGAAAATACATAAGATATTATATGATATGATAAAGAAAGGTCCATAAATCAATGTGAAGTATTAGTTTGTAAATAGTTAAAACAATTGTCACTTAACTATCCAAAAAAATCGCATCTTTACTTTAAGAAGACCAAAAGTTAATCCCAAATAGGTTAAATATTTTTACGTAAAAAAGTTACTCTGTCAAAGAATGAGAAGAAATGAGAAATTAATAGCAGTCTCTGGATACAAAAGACCATCTATCCTAGAAGAATACACAGCGAAAACTAAATAGTTTTAACTATGTAAAAACATAAAAATCCCATCAGAAAAGAAAATAAAATTGAACAGAAAAACATTTATAGCAGTTACTCACCAATACTGTTAATACATAGAGTCCCTTCAATTCAATAAGAAGCTGAAAAAGGAGGGGTGTCTGGGTGGCTCAGTGAGTTAAGTCTCTGCCTTCGGCTCAGGTCATGATCTCAGGGTCCTGGGATCGAGCCCCTCAGTGGACTCTGCTCGGCAGGGAGCCTGCTTCCTCTTCTCTGTTTGCCTGCCTCTCTGCCTACTTGTGATCTCTGTCTGTCAAATAAATAAATAAAATCTTTAAAAAAAAAAAGCTGAAAAAGGAAATGGATGAATTGTATGAACAGAGAAAATCATAATAGTATTCAAAAAAGTGTTAATTAGAATAGCTAGAATACGATATTGTGTCTGTCACTTAAATATTTTTGTTGGTGATATTTATTGTTAGTGAAGATGCAGAATACTGACATTGGGAATGTATGTGCAAAAAAGAAAACCAGAGGGATCAAGGAAAACCCAAACTTTTCCAATGAAACAACCTAACAAAGGAAACAGATTCATATATTTGCTTGTTGCTCTTCCGTAATCCATTTTATAAGCGTGTTCTTTGACCAGGAGGTCCTGTATTTAAAAGAAGACTCTCACTATGAGGTTGGTTTTTATAAACTTGAAAGGACCATATATTGCATGCCATTAATTTTGTTAGCCCAGGGTTTTTCGTTAGACCTTCATAAAAACATAAAAGAAAATGTCCAGTTGCTTTGGATCTTGGATAAAATTGCCTGTTCCTTATAGAATATGCACCCAGCAGGTATTCAGAGTTTGTGCAGAAAGCAGGAACTGAATTAGTATCAAGCTGAGCCTTGATCACTTTGAGGTGTTTCTTTTGTTGAATGCCAACATTGTTAAAAAAGTGCATTTGCTGTGACAAATGAAAATATAATGTTTTCCCTAAAAGGCGGATTGCTTAGTAGCAATAATGTGTTTATCCAAAAATGCTTCTCTTATTTGCTTTCACTTTCCTTGAAACTGTTCTTTTATTTTCCCCCGTCAGTTTTTGCTATAGTTTAGCCTCTGTGGCAATGGAAGAAAATTTATATTTTATAAGAAAGCTAGTGATAGACATTGCTTCATTGATGTATTTAGAGGCCAAGAAGTCTGTTTGCAGTCCTTTCAAAAGCTGCTTTTGATTTTTTTTTTAATAGTATGTTTAACAAGTAGGACCCAGAATAATGAGGATTAAAGAAACAGACTTTTATCACTTTGCTTCCTCTGGAAATAAAAGGATCCGTTAAGTAAATATCCATTGTATAATACTGCCTTGTCTACCTTCAGGCCTTCTGGTGTTAGAGTAACAGGTGTCCATGTATATAGACTGTATGACCCTGCTGCCTTTTATTTTCTTCTCATTTTGTAATTCTTAGAGAAGAAGAAAGTAAGGATGGGAGTACAGCATTTTCTCTCCCAAGCATGCGGGAAAGAACAGTGAGGCATTGGAAAGAACACTGGACCATGAATTTGGCTGGAGGAGGACAGAGGGGGTGGGTGTGCCTTGTTTGTTAAGTCTCTGTTCCTTACTTGCCATGTGACCTTGGGCTGGTCCGTCCACCTGGTTTTTAGCTTCCTCGCCTACAACATACTGCATTACGGGAGTTTTCTCATTTCCCAACTCGTTGCTTTTGTAAAGCTCCATAATTCTTCTCAGAGAAATAAGTTCTAGAATGTGGATAATTTAATGCCACATAAGTAGGAATGAGAAAGGATTGATTTTGGTATAGTTGAGAAAATCTAAAGGGACTATTGTGGAAGGATATATGCCAAGTACAGGATTTTTATGTTTCTTTTTTTCCCCCTATCATTTTTTAGGATCTTCTTCATTTATTAGCTCTGGTTGTGTATATGCTCTATGTCCTCGTCTTCTGTCTTGCAAGTGTGGGCTTGTTTTTTTTTAAATGTTTTTCCTTGTGTAAGACAAGTATGAGATATTGTTTTTTATATTCCTTTTTTTAAAAAAATTATTTATTTATTTTTAATAAACATCTAATGTATTTTTTTTGTTTTTTTTTTTTTATATTCCTTTGACATTGACCTTAATATTTGTGGAGAAGTTAGTTTAAATAACCAGAGCATATAGCTTATTGCCTTTTCTCCTAGAATTGCAGAATTTCCATTTGAATTTTATCAACAGACAATTTTTCTATACCTTTCGGAGCAAAATACTCTTGCCCGGCAGTTAGATTTCCTGATTTACCTAAAATAGTATTAATTTGAATGCCTTTGATGTTGCTTTGAAAGCAATATTTTAAATAGCAACTATTGTTATTCAATACTGAGTTACCATGGTAATAAAGAACTTTCTCTTGATTTAAACTTTTCAGAAAAAGAAAATTTAGACTCTGTTTTTCTAGTTGGTTTGAATGTACCGCTGTAACTCTGCCCTTTCATTCCCAGCTTTTGAAGTAATTTGTTTTTCTAAGATTAGTGTGCGTTTTTCTCTTTTTGAGCAAAATAAAACATCGAATTTTTACAAACCATTAATTTCTTTAAATCCCTAGGAGAGAGAACATCACTTCTTTCCCTTTTTAAGTAATTTTGTAATTACATTCTAAATCCTTTTTCAAGTAGCTCTAATGGAATTGCAATTCTTTTGTTGTCCTGGAATTTCTCTGTGATAAACAGGGCTGCCCTTAAGAATAAGAATCTTTTCTTTATTCATAGTGTGTGACAAATAATAGGTACTTACTAAAAGTTTGCTGAGTGAGTGAGTAAAAGAATAACGTATGATTTAATTGATAAAAGTTCTTTCTACTCAAAATACTAGCCTTTAAATTTGGTGCTATTAGCAATTATTGGTATATGGTAGACAACAGAAATATTAGCAAAATTATTTACTTCATCTAACACCCTGGATCAGAAGGAGTTCTTCTTTGGCTTTTTTACTTCACTTTTTAAATAAAACCTTCCTGATTCTTCTGCTTTTTATTATTAACAGATCCAGGAGACATTGGTTTTTCTGTTCTTCTGGATTCTTGGAATATACATTTAGCATTTATTTGTTTGTAGTGCACTTTTCTTTTTTCTTTACTTTTTTTTAAGAGTTTATTTATTTATTTGACAGACAGAGATCACAAGTAGGCAGAGAGGCAGGCAGAGAGGAGGAAGCAGGCTCCCCGCTGAGCAGAGAGTCTGATGCCAGGCTCAATTCCAGGACTCTGAGATGATGACTGAGCCAAAGGCAGAGGCTTTAACCCACTGAGCCACCCAGGCACCCTGTGCACTTTTCTTTTGATAACATCTGTGTTCAGTACTAGACCTTCAGCTTACTGAGGACGTAACTTGATGCCTGGTCAATAAATGTTTGCCGAAAGTAATTTTTAGATGTGCATATTTTGTTTATATATTTAAACAGTGCTCCCTAAATATTATGGGGAAAATTAACTTGTACCTTCTCTTTAAAGTAGCGTGTGTGTATATCTGTGTGCATTTGTATATGTGTGTGTTGTGTTTCTTCATTGGTGCTATGACTTCCTTAGGAAGTGGAGGAGTGGACGGTTGGAGGAGTGTAGGATATGTGAATGACAAGTACCTGGGAAGATACGTTCATGTGTGTGTACAAGTGATAATATACACATTTATCTATCTTTTCAAAAATTATTCCTGAGATATTGAAAATATGAACAGGTTATAGATAAAATAAAAGTTAACACATTTTTCCTTTCATCTCCTATCCTTAAACATATTCATCCTTGAAGTGTATATATATCTATATATATAAATATTTATATTTATATTTATATTTATATATAGACTTCTTAGATATATTGTAGATGAAGTTATCCAACACCTTGGAGAGATTGGAATGCTGGAGAAGATTTACTGTTGTATGATGGATTATCAACTCCTTAACTAAATTCCCGTAAAGGATTTTTTCACTGTGGCTTTGAGAAAATTCACTGATGACAGGCATTCTAGAGCCCTTGAAAAAGCTCTGGGGTGACTATTTGTAGGCCAAAAATGACAAATGAGAGAGGCCAATTATTGGGCTGCTTCTTCTTCTTCTTTTAAATATATTATTTATTTATTTGAGAGAAAGAAAGAAACAAGCAGGGAGGAGGGGCAGAGGTGGAGGGAGAAGCAGGCCCCATGCTGAACAGGGAGCCTGATCTGGGGCATGATTCCAGGGCTCCAGAATCATGACCCAAGCCAAAGGCAGATGCTTAATGAAGCCACCCAAGCGTCCCTGAAGTGGGCTTCTTGAACTCAGGGAAGATGATGGGGCCCCTGAAAGGCAGGGGCTAAGAGACCACATTTAGCTGATAAAGTCAAGATGGCTGGAAGAGTATTCCAATTAGACGGACATTGGGGAGGGTATGTGCTTTGGTGAGTGCTGTGAAGTGTGTAAACCTGGTGATTCACAGACCTGTACCCCTGGGGATAAAAAATATATGTTTATAAAAAATAAAAAATTAATAAAAAAAATTAATAGACTGACATGTAGAGATCTTCGATATTGACTAAATGCCCATGGCCTCTGTAGGACTCAAATAGATGGACAGTCTATTAAAGTCTTACTTGATTTACACAAATGAGAAGAAAACTCTAAGATGGGGAAATAGAGGCATAACCTGAAACATCTCAATACAGAGTATAGCCCTTATTCCAATTCCCAGACTTGAGTCAGTTCTAAATGGTCTTTAATAAAGGGAGAGTCAGGTCCCTTTGAGAAAAGACCCTTCTCCATGTCAAAATTAAACTATACAATGATCCTCTTCTGATTTGGCAGGTTTAGTGCATGGGTGAAAGGGAAATACTCAATTTTTGGTGAACCGACATTGACTCTAAGCTGCTACTATATCCTGAGGAACCGAAACATTACTGTAGTAGACCAGTAACAGTTGGGGCTTATGGGAAGCTCATGGAGTTTGACCTTCAGTGTGTGTCTCCATAGGCCAAGTGAGTCCCTGAATCCACCAGAATGCATGATTGGAATACATACTGAGCCACTGTTAGAATCCCTTATTTATATAATCTTTTTCTCCCACTTTAATATGATTTTTAAAAAATTTACTCTTGATGTTTTGCACTTTTAAGTAGAAGGGAATATTTCCCATGTTTGATTGTTAGTCTTAAGTTTACTTCATCATCTGTGCCACTGTTTGCTTCGTAAAGTCCAACAATTAAGCCCCATTCTTTTCTGTTTGTATAAATATTATTAAAGATAAGTTTTTGAGACCTCACTAACCAGTATATGGTTTTTACCAGCTTACTTTGTTCCCTGCAATTCCTCTTTGTTTCTCTCTCTCTCTCTTTTTAAGATTTTATTTGTTTATTTGACAGAGAGAGCACAAGCAGGGGGAGTGGGAGAGAGAGAAACAGCCTTCCAGCTGAGCAGCGAGCCCTCTGTTGCATTTTTGAGATAGAGTCAAGGGGAGGTGGGTAGAAAATGACTAAATAGGTGAGAAAGAAGAATTTTTTTTGGAATGAGTGGTTTTCATTAAAAAAAGGAGAAAGAATGGGAAATTGAATAGAGAGAGGGAAAACAGGAAAGAAAAGAGAAATGAAATACCTGCCTATCTTTCCTAACTTAAGCATACAGGTTGGAGACCATTGGGATATAAAAACTGCTTTGTGGTAGAGAAGTTGAGGTAGGCATCAATGGAAGGAGCATAAGAGAGAGTATAACATGTTTGTGGACACTTAAATCATACTCTCTCTTCATTCCTTCCCGCCTTCCCATGTATTAATGATTGGTTTCTGAGCAGTAATATGAAGTTAGAATTATTATTAGATTATAGTTAGATTAACAATTAATAATTAGATTATTAATAGATGAATTATGAGAATTATTATTATTTTTTGATGAATGGCCAATCCGTAACTTGACATTATGTAGAGATTGGGCTGCCTGGATAGATCCTGGGTACTGTCAAGATCATTTCTTTTTTCATAACACTGATCCCCTACTGGATCTTCTGTGTATTTATATGTTAAATTATCATCATTATGCATAGTTTTCATACAATAATGAGTAACTTGTGAAATAGATGCCTATTCACCAACAGATTTGAGCATTTTCATGTGTTCAGAGAAATCGTTATGGCCTCCAAGGTATGTGGCAGATCTTGACAAACATGTTGTTCAGGGTATATGTTCAACTTTTTGGGCACAAAGTAAGATAAATTTCGCATTTACTTTTTTATTAATCATCCTGTATTTTAGCTCAGAAACACTTACTGTATTTCATAAGAAAGGACAAAATAAGAGTGTCCAGGCTGCTCTGGACACTTCACGGTACTATATAATTTTATATATAACTTTCATATCAACCTAAATTATGATTTCCTACTGACACTATTCCCAGAAGGCTTGATGGCCGCGTGTATCTCCTGGACTGCAGCACGGGGCCTAGTGCAGCTGGCTAGCGTGCCATGGGGCCTGTAGGGTATTTATCTAGTTCTGCCACTCCAAGCCTGGACTGAACCATGTTACTTGTCCCGAAGTATATGTGTGTCTGAGAGCACTTCATTTTAACAATGGCCAATTGTACTCATAACGAAGGTATTAGTTATGTTACTTCTGTAAAGGGCTGAAGAAGAAATTGATTTATTCTGGCTTAACCACAAGCACATGCATCTCGCCCGTAGTTGCGGAGAACATAGCAGAAGCTCTAAGTGGAAAGTGGGGGTCTAGCAAGCCCATGTGCTGCAGGTTGGGCTCACCAGAAACTGAGTCTGAGAAGTAATTTATGAATTTGAAATGTTTATTAGGGATCAACACCCCCGAAGGGAGAAGGAAGGATGTGGGATTGGGTTGAGCTTCCTCAACAGTTGAATCACCATGCAGAGTCTACAAGCCTTAGCCAAACTGGTGGGAAGCTCTGAAGAAAGTATTGCCCATCTGTAATATTGCCTCTGTAAAGCTAAAATACCCCTGCCTTGTTCAGCTGCTGGCTACTAGCTGTTCTGGGAAAGTCATTTCTGTCCCTTGCATCTGAGGTGGGCCCTGATGGAAGTGACAGCCGGAGGCTACCTGCTGACTGGACTCATCACAACAGGATGACAGGCATGTCACCGAAGCAGAATAAGGGGGTAGGGGGGGTCCTCTTTATCAACCGTAGTCCCCTAGTGTATTTCATTAGTAACATTCAATTTGAAAATAAGATTCTGAGATGAATACTAAATTGAACAGAATGCTAGCAAGCATGAACCAGCACTGTCCCATGCAAACCAAGACATATAGCGACCCTGCTACCCTCCCCATCAGTGGCTTTTGCAAGATTCCCATTCTGTCCTAAAGCATATGTTCTTGAAGGGATTCAGAGTTGAAAGGTGGCTCCAAGATCACTGAACTCATTTGTCAAATGAGAAAAGGAATTAAGATCAGAGGCAGAAGGAGGTGGAAAACCTCAGGCTTTCTGACAACCAATTTGGTACCTTTTCTATTATACCCTGTTGCTTCTAAGTATTGCAGACTCTGTAGTAAAGAGAGATTCATTCTATGGTACACCCTATATCATGCAGACTCACTTATAACACTGCCTGTCTTACGAGATAATTTCAGTTTTTCTTGTAAAATAATAGAAATATTATAGTGTAATCATTTACAGATTTTGCTTAAAGACTAAGGGCATGGGGATGATGCCTATTTCCTTAGAACCCTTCTCTTATAATTTCGAATACTGTGCTACATGATGCTAGTTATTTTTAGAGCTAAATTTAAGTCTCCAATGAGTCTGTTTAATACCCCTTAAGGATTTTGTCTTAATGCTTTTTGAAGAAAGAAATTAAAACTGGCAAATCAAGTGTCATATGAGCATTAAAAGAAAGAGGAGAAAGTTTGTATCTAATAATAAAAATCCCAATAACTTCTTACCAGGTTTTTTTTAGAGCAGCATTATCACTCTTTAGAGATGTTTCATTTAGTTTTCTTTCCTGCCTATGATAATGTAATACTTAAAGTAGGTAAAACATTCATTTCCATAGTGAAGACTATGGAGAAGCAAAGGTAAGGAAAGGAAATTACTTGGAAAGAAACAGTGATTTAGAGTTGGTAAAAATCTCCACGGAGTTCCTTCAGCAAGCAACAGCTGTTTCTTGGGTTCTTACTGAAGAGCCCCATTAAGTGGCTATGATCACATCTTTAGATGCAAAGAACTTTTGTACTACAGAAGGAAGGCATCATTTTTTATTTTATTTTCTGCCCTTATTTAACTTCCTTCTTTTTTTATAGTGATAGGAAGAAGATTTTATTGTCTTCTCATCTCAGAAACGTATTTGCATACAGGTTTTTTTGTTGTTATGCAAATTTCTATAGCATCTGTTACATTCTGCATTTGGGGGAGGACTACAAAGTGGCCATTTTTCACAAAGGGGAAGATGAAGAATTGAGTCACAGTAAATATACAAAGAAGTCTGAATTCGAATTGGAAAGATTATTTTGTTTTTCTCATCTTTGATTTTAAATGATTAAGTGTATTGTCTCACAGTTGATTGTCCAGAGTCCCAGTTAGTGTAATCACGTGTAGTATGCTGTCCAGCTCTGATAGCCTCACAATCTTCGTTGATTGAACAGGAGAAATGGAGAGTGGGTGAAAGTCTACAAAAGCTTATTTTAATTAAGATATATCCCCGACTGGTAGACAATCATGTTCAGACATTATCTCATCATTAGTCAACTCATCAAAATATCACTTTTCAGAAAATCCCCTGGTTCTTTTCAGTGGCTTTAATGAAATTATTCTAAGAACCCAGTGAAAGGATTGAGATCCAGTGTTCATATAATTGCCATTTTCCTAAGAAATTGACTTGGGGCCTCCTGAGAAAGCAGATCATCTGGTGTGACATTTGCAGCAAGAGAAGAAGTAGTGTTTTAAAAATTCTGCTGCTTAACAGAGGAAACACCAGTTTATTTCAGTCTTTTTTCCCAGCATCAGATAAACAATGAGATGCTAATTAATTAGTTGATAGGCAGAAATCTGGGAGACTAAGCAATTTTTCATTTATTCGGATTTTTCTAAGGATACTTTTCCATGTATATTTTTATTCTCATAAAAAAATAAACAATCATTATACCTGAAGGACATAATTTTAAGCAGCTCTTTTCTTTTTATATGTATGAACTTTTTTTTTAACATTCATGGTTGCTAGTGAAGAATCTTCATGTTTGCTTAGTGTTGCTTGCATTTAGGATATCAGATTAAAGGATGCTTCAAATGTAAGAATATTCATTATAAATGTTACAGTTTGGGTGGATTTGCAAGTGATTTCTCATAAGCTACTTTTGGTGCGCGTGCATGTGCGCACGTGTGTGTATTTTAAATCCTATCAATATAATGTTATCTTCAGAGATTGTCTTCCAAATTTACAATCAAATATTTTTTGTGATGATAGAAACAGGGAAAAGCCTCCAGCTATATTATGTTATGGTTGTTCGAATTAAGAATTCTGATTTTTTTTTTTTTTTGCATTTCCATCACTTTGGGAATCTATCAGTAAAACTTTAATTTATATTGTTAGCACCCCAGGATATATTGTATTCAATGTAGCTGTTTGATTGTACCATTCTTTCTTTTCTTGATGTGAAAGTTCATGTTTGTGGCTGTGTTTTGTCTCTGTTTTCCAAGATTTGTTTAGGAAAGGGATAAATGGAGGGGAGAGGGAGAAAAGGAGAAACATTACAAATTGCTCATTTAATGAAATGCTACATAAATTGGGACATGTCCTGAAAGACAAGTGTTACATCAGAAGAATTTACTGGTCATTTCATTGACATAAACATTCTCAGCATAAATTAATTTTTAAGATATTAACTCAAAGAGTAAGTATACTTAAAAGAGAAAAAGAAAACATGCTTTCTTCTATCTGTGGACTGTAAAGTACAAGCACTTCTCTTAGGGTCTTCTCAGGTCCTCCCTAAATGTACGGTAGGTAAGAATGTCAGAGTGCTGAGAGCAAGCAGCAGAGAGTCAGTTAGACATCGACTCAATGTTGTAATAAATGTGGAGATAAATCACCATCCTGCTTCTCAGCACCCTTTGTAACCACTGTGTTCACCAGCGTTCAACATCTGGCTATTCAGGAACTGGGAAGTGGCGATGGTCATCAACTGTGAATTTTCAGTATTTCGTGGAAATTGTGTGCCTTCATTTAGTGATGGATTTACTGCAGCTTGGAGCTTTGGCTTTGCACTCTCTTTCAGCCTGAGAACCTGTCAAGGCTGGAGCTCCAGTACCCTTATTTTTCATGGTTGATAGATGAACAGTTGTGTTTTTCTGAAAGGCGTTAAGATTAACCTTAGAAATTTCCTTTATGCAGTAAAAATAGAAATATTATTTCAACTAATATTTATCAAGCATCTTAATAGGTATCAGATAATGTTCCATATCTGGGTGATGTAATACCCATCTACTTGAAGGAGACGGAGAGGTGGATAGACAATTATATCTAACAATAAAAAATACAATCTGGAACATTCTTTGAGAGTGTAAGCATGAAGTATACTAGGAATACACACAGTAGGGCCATCTATTCCAGATTTTGGAGGAGGAGGAAAAGAAAGAGGAGGGATCAAGGAAACCTTCCCATAGGGATGACTAGAGGTAATGAGTACCTAGTTCTGGAAACACGGGACCAGCATCAGGGTGATAGACTATGCTCTGCGATGCAGATAATTATGCAGTACAGCTATTTCTAAAGTAGAACTGAGGATTCTTCCTGCGTCCACATTCCTCTTTTTCCTTTCTTCCCCCATTTCCTTTCACCCCTCTCTCCTTTCCTACCTTCTTCTCTCTTCTCTCCTTCTGCTTCTTCTTCCTCTCTCTCCTTCCTTCATTTTGAGCTTAATAAGCACAGGATCTTGTTAGTCAAAGTTTTGGTTCGTGGGTTAATGTCATCATTGGACAATCCCTGAGCCTTATTCATTTACTCTTTTATAATGCTATAGATATATTTCTTTTTTTTTTTTAAAGATTTTATTTATTTACTTTTTACAGAGAGAAATCACAAGTAGATGGAGAGGCAGGCAGAGAGAGAGAGAGAGAGAGGAAAGCAGGCTCCCTGCTGAGCAGAGAGCCCGATGCGGGGCTCGATCCCAGGACCATGAGATCATGACCTGAGCCGAAGGCAGTGGCTTAACCCACTGAGCCACCCAGGCGTCCCAGATATATTTCATATATATAACTAAATTTTATATATTTAGCATAGTTGTGAAATATTAACAATGATGACCTACCTTTTGCTTTTCTCCTATTTCATCTTCTTACCCCTTCTAAAAGGTAACTATTATCCTGGATTATGTATATTATGCTTTTTTCACACTGGTTTGCTTTGTTTTATACATGACATTTCTAAATGATACATTGCTTCGTTACTTTTTAAGTTAACAAATGATATTTTTCTTTATATAATCTACTTGGATTTTTTCCACTCCCCAGTTTACTATGTTTTTATTTGTGACTGATTTCATTCAATTCCACTTCAATTAATATCCCATTGTGTATATGTGCAGCAAATTGTCCATTCTCCTGTAGATAGACAATTACAACACTTTATGTTGTAATGAAAGTGCTTTGAATATTCTTTTACTTGCTGCCTAAGACGTTATGTGAAAGTCTCTGCAGAGTATATACCCAGGAATGAAAATATTGGCTCATAGGGTACACTGAGGTTAAACTTAGAAGATAATCACAAGTTGTTTTCCAAAGCTATGTACCGACTTGCAGTCTCACCAGATTGATATGAGAGCTTACGTTGATGCATATCTTCTCTAACACTTGGTCTTGTGAGATTCGTTTCTGTCCATCAAACGCAACATAATCTACAAATGCTATCTAATATATGTGGCTTTGATTAGCATTTTCCACGTTACTGTTCAGATTGAACATCTCTTAGGTATATTTGTTGATCATGACTATTTCCTCTCATCTTTCAATTTTAAGATTTTATTAGTCTATACTAACGAATACTTTTTATTTTTGTACTGACAGTTGTTGTAATATCTTAATCTAAAAAGATACAGTCATTAGCGTGAAACAGACATGACAGTACTATACAAAATGGTGGGCACATTTCTAATAAAAGATATGCATTCAAAATAATAGAGAAGTCAAAACAATAGATAATAGTTACATTTTGAAATTATTTTCATGACTTTTATTTTTTCACAACTTGATGTTTATTTTTCTTTTGACAGAACGGTTTCGAGATTTACTACTTCCACCATCTAATCAAGACTCTGAGATTCTGCCCTTCATTCAATCTAGAAAGTATCCCAAGTAAGCACTAGGAGTTCACTGGATATTGGGTGGAGTCGGCGCAGTGACAGGGGAGGCTTGGGGGGACAAAAACAAAATAGTTTCTTTCTAAGGATTTCTGAAAAAGCTAAAATACTCCAACCTACTTAAAGAGGGCATCTCCTGCACTGTAATATCTCAGGCTCTTCACAGCTGGGTCAGAGAAAAGAGCCTTGCCTGCACTACAGCCCAGCTGTGAGTAGGAGTATTTGCAGAGGGCGAACTGTAAGTTACCTGCACTGGTGTCTGATCATGCCTCTTTTTGCTTGATTCTCTATCAACAGCGACAGGTATTTTGTGGGTGATCCCTCATCTGGTGTCCTGGTTGCTAGCCTTTGAATGCAAGGATTCATTCATATTGTAATGAGTAGTTTTCAGATAACCGCCTGTTAGATACAATTTTAGTAATTTCTCTATATTCTTCTTTACTATCTTGAAGATTACGGGAAGTGAAATCTCCTGGCCCTTTCTTATGTGGGGCAGAACTGTTCTTCTCTTAAATGCCACAAGTGTACTTCTTGGTTGAAGGCATATGCCTTCATCTTCCCAGAGAATCAGCAAGTATGTTTTTTATTAGGCATCTTATTCCTGAAAAGCTGATAGATGCCCATATCTTGATCCTTCCTGTACAAGCTTGGAGTGCCCTCTACTTCATGGTTGTCTTACTCTATTTGCTAGCTAGTCTACAACAAGCTGAGGAAGGAATAAACTGATTTCTGATATAGAAAAGGAAGGTCAGCAACTTGAAGAATTAGAGCTTGGTTTATACATATTTCATCAAAACCAATCACTATGCTAAAGTAAATCTTTGATTGACTTGGTAGTTTATTCAAGTATCCACTGAAGCATCCATTCAATTTTAGAATAATTTTTTCCCTAAAACTTAGCTTTGATAATATTGACTTACCTCTGATAACAAAAATACAGGATCTGAATTATCTGGTCATTATCTTTGATATTAATCCTGATTTAATATCTAGCAATAATCTTCAAGTTCCCTCACAGGGACTCTCCTGAGGGACATACGAAACCTGGACAACGTTCTGTGCATATATTACTTTTCATGACAGGGAGCATGGAGGAGTCTGAAGGGATTGACACATCTCTATCAGTATTTTTGCCCTCTGCTGCTGTTTGCAGAGGGTAGTGATGCCTGATCTTCTGACTCTTGCACTTATTATCCACCTCACATATTTGCTTGAAGAGGGGAACCATAGCTGTTTCTCAGATTATCCAGTGGCAAACTGTTTCCCGCTATTTCCCTAGGTTTCCTTAGCTTTATGTTCTCAACACGTATCCCTCTTGCTCTTAGGTTGCTTTTCCCATAGTGATGTTCCAATATTGTTCTGATATTTAACAGAGATACCATGAGACAATCCTTTGTCAGTGTCTACTCCTTAGGGTAGTTTTTGTGTTTGTTTTGTTTTTGTGGGGGGATCTGTGGACTAAAAGAATAAAAGTTGTCCACTGATGCCACATACACCATATTGGGGCGAGTAGGAGTGCAGACTGCTTCACAAGCCGTGCTTTGTGACTCAGGTCACCTAACCCTCTGTGCCTCAGTCTTCACCTCTGTGGAAGGGGAGAAATAGTAAGACCTACCACCAAGGGGTGTTATGTAGATTAAATCAACTAATAAACAAAAAGATATTTAGAACTTAGCTGGACTCGTAGCGATACTTCATATGTAGCAGCAAGTGTTGCTACTCATTTAAAATTACATATAGCATTAACTAGATCTGCATGTTTCCAAACAGGTTAGTGAAGTCGACTATTCATTGATCTTGAAGGATAGGTCTTATGTCAGGATACCTTTATCACTCTTCCCTTAATAATATTTTGGGAAGAACTATTTATTTAATATTTCTAGATTATGGCTAGTTGCTGATGCGAGGCACTGCTTTGGTGACCACTTAACATCATTATGAGACTGGGAGTGGTGTATAAACAATGAATTTTGGAAAACTGAAAAGAAATAAAATAAAATAAAATGAAAAAAATCATTATGAGTTTCAGTTTTCCAAATTACCCAATGAAAGCATGCTAATAAAGAAAGCTTTAATTAAGAAGTCTGAATAATATTTATATAACTAGAATATATTTATTTAAATATATAACATTGAATAATACATAATATTTATATAAAAATTCTGGATTAAATACAATTGGTATGTTTTATATTTATATAAAATATAGTTTATATAAAATATAATGTATATAATATATAATATTTATATAAAAATTCTGGATTAAATACAGTGGCTTATTTAGGTTATAGAATATTAAAAATTTGCATCCTCCCATTGTCCATATAACATCTAGTTTGGGGGTAGGATTTTAGGAGGTGCTGATGAACAGAGAAAGGGTAATAGTTCTATTTATGCTGTGCCTAAGGAGTGTTAAACTGGTCCAAGGAAAAGCATAGGAGCAAAAACTCTGGGCGTGTAAATAATGGCCATGTAAAGAAAGCTGGGGTAAAAGAAGAGACAGTTGTATTAAGAGCCAGTTGATAAATATAAGAGGGCAGGGATCTGTATGTCTAGACCTTATTTAAACTATTTTGTGATTATTCATGATTTTCCATATTCTCATTTAGTCTCATTTGTATTCACTCTTAAATATACTATCATTTATTCATTACTGAGGATGGTTATAAGTCAAGGAATTTGCCATTTCATGACATGCAAAAATTTCTGGAAAGCTGGAAATTTAGTCAGACCCTTAGTGTTTGTTGTTCTCGTTCACAGTGTCATACACCTATTTATATGGAGATTATTCTCCTTCCCTTTTCTGCTTGTTTTACTGACTCACTGAATATAGACCCTATTAGGGAGAGATGTTTTAAGAGTTAAAATATGGTTTGAGAAGCAGCTTGTTTGCCCTGTGTTATCTCGTGTCACAGGGTGATGTGTATAGAGCACGGTATAGCTGGCCTTCTGTAAGTCAGACTCTGCCCTGGTTCATATGAGTTGGTGAGTGGACAGTGGTTATTGGATTGAGCATAGGATCTCTAGTCAGGATATTGTCCCTATAATCTTAAGCAATTGGTTATCAAAAGACATATAATAGATACTAAAAAAGGGAAATTTTTGTATTTTACTTAGTAGAGAAATAATCATGGAGAAGAGAACTGACCAGTTCTTGAAGTGTGTGTGTGTTTTATGGAAAGCCATTAAAAAAAAAAAAAAAAAGTTCTCTGCTGGGAAACATTGTTCTGTTCATTCATCGCATTCTTACATTTGTGATCTTGCATTTGACCCTTTGCCAAAGCCTGGCACATCCATTCTCATCAGATGTATGTGAAGACATTGCCTCATGAAAGTTCTTGTAGCATGAATAGGTGTGACCATTGTCAGAAACAAGCGAATGAAAAGAAGAAAAGGAATATATACTTAATACAAAAGAAATGTTGTTGATTCATAGGTTAGAGGCAAGAAATGGAGATAATGAAACTTGCTTTGTTGCTCATGTCTTAGCTGGTGTCACTGTTAACTCTGAGGCATTTGGGTTTATAACATATTTAAACCAGAGGGTAGCTATCAATATTCTTAGGTTAGACAGTGACAGTATTCTTAGAAGACAGTGTGTCTTGCAGTCTTGGTAATTCAGGGAAAGGTTCATTTTCCCTTGGATATTCTTATCCTTGCAGCTTGGAGACATGGAATGGTTGAAGACATTTGGCATAATTTTGTGAACAAATGACTTGCAACCATTTTAGCAGTTACACCAGCAAAACATGATTCAATGCCTCTGGAAGTTTCACCATATTATGTATAAAAATATTGTGAAAATGTAGGCATAACATGTGGTATAGCTTTATTTGGTTCTCATGAAGATCAAGTACTAAATGCTTAATCTCAGTACTCTTTAGAGAAAGGTACATTATTTAGGATCAAGTTCAGAGTATTCCTTTTGACCTGGTTTGCCACCAGAGGATAACCTTGATTATTTAGACAATAAAAGCAATGCCTCAACCCATTCGTTTCTAATGGACTGCTTAAAAATGGCTTCAAGTGGTGATATCAGGTGATTAAATGCAAAGCCTCAGAAGACATTTCTAGATTTCATCTATTCTCCAACTTGTCTTCCTTTCTCTTTCCAAAGAAAATTTTGGGTTCCTCTTCTTGCAGAGGCCTCCTTTCCCTCTTTAGTAATTTCTGTTCTGTCTGTATGTGTGTAATGTATTTGTCACTGGAGCTAAGTTACTCCTATTCATAATAAAAACACTTAGCACTTAACACTTTCTACATTGCCATGATCGTGTTATGTGCTCTATAGGTATTATTTAACCTTTGCTATTTACCTAATGAGGTAGGTTAGGTAGTACTATATCCCCAACTTTACAGATTTTATATATTAGAGGATTTAAATGGGTTAAGTGACTTAACCAAAGTCATATGGAAGAGCTGGTTCCCAAATTCAAGGTCTGCTTGGCCCCCAAATTATACCCAGTTATACTATACTGCCTCTCATCCTTTCATCTATTTTTCCATTAGTCCATTCATCAAATATTTATTGAACAATTACTGTGCACTAGAACCTGTCACAATTACTGAGGATTACAAAAATAATGAGGACAAAACATATGACTTTGAGGAACCTAGAATCTGTTGGGGGGGGGAGCAGAATCAGACTCTAATGGAGAAATTAATTATAGCAATGTGATAAGACCTATAGTTATAGAGAAATGCACTACACTCAATGGGAAAAGAGAAGACAAAGTGTCTTCCAGTCTTGGTAATTCATGGAAAGTTTCATTTTTCCCTTGGAGTGAAATCTGGACAAATGCTATGGAACCAGAAGAAGAGGCTTTTTAGATGGAACCAAGAGTACAGCAGAATATAGAGCCGTGAAGTGGGCTGTTCATTGACAGATCACCTGCGGGTGTTCCAGTTGAAAAACCTTTGTGTGTGTGTGTGTGTGTGTGTGTGTGTGCGTGCGTGCATGTGTGTGTGTGCACATGTACACATGCGTGTGTATGTGCAAATGTTCATACATATACACACACTGAAGGGCTGGTATATAAGGAGAATCGAGAGCAGGGACCACTCCAAGAAGGACGTAGCTTGCCATTTAAAGGAATTTGGATTCTGTGGTGAAGGCAGTGGACCGTCATGAAAGAACTTTAAGCAAAGGAGCAAAAATCATTGTATTTGCCTTTTCCTAGTTTTATCATGGAGCCAGAGAGGGCCACGTGGCACTGCATGGGGCTGGCACACTAGCTGGTTGGCAGTTTCATACTCAGGAAGGCAGTGAGAAAGAATTGATTCCATAGTGATAATAACAGAGAAAAGCAGGTAGATATCTGAGGATTTTAGGAGGCACATGACAAGAATGTTATGATTACCTGGCAAAGGGCAGGAAGATGAAAAGGAGAGGGGAGTGACAGAGGAAAGGAAAGAGTTCAAAGAAGGTGTTCAAACTTTTTCATTTGGATCACATTCTGTATCAGCAGTCCCAGGGTCTCTATTTCAAATGGAGGTAACAATAGTGCTATAGTAAAAGCTCTTGCTTACAATTGCTTTTACTCTCACATACGATTCTTCTGACACCAGATATGGGGTGTAGTTTTTCACACACCAACCAATTCCTCAATACCAGCTGGGTGTCTTATAATTCAATCCAATTCTGAGTTTGGGCAGACCCCAGAGGTTAAGGGCTCATTCCCATTACACCCCCATTTCCAAATGCCAGTCGCAGGTAGCAGGTCTCCAGTTGACCCACAATTTCTGTCCAAATTGGCTACAAATCAGAAATCCCCACAACCTCATCCTTGGATTCAATCATTTGCTAGAACAGCTTTTGGAACTCAGACATACTTTATGAATTTACCGTGTAGTAAAGAATGTGATGAACGGAATAGATGACATGAACAACCAGATGAAGACTCTTGAATGCAGGAACTTCTGTAACCATGGAGTAGGGGTGTGCCACCCATCTGGCCTGTAGATGTGTTCACCAACCTCGAAGTTCTCTGAACCTCCATACCATTGGGGTTTATATGGAAGTTTCATCAGAGAAGCATGATTGATTATTAACTTCATTTCCAGCTCCTCTTCCCTCTCCAGAAAATAAAGAGTAGGGCTAAACATTCCAAGATTTTAGTCATGGCCTGGTATTTCTTTCTTTCTTTTTAAAGATTTATTTATTTATTTATTTTGGAGAGAAAGAGAGAGTGCATGCATAAGCGGGAGGGGCAGAGAATCTCAAGCAAAAGGCCCACAGAGCGTGATGGGACTGATCCGATCTCACTACCCTGAGATCGTGACCTGAGCTGAAATCAAGAGTTGGGCGCTTAACCAACTGAGCCACCAGGCACCCCTGGCTTGGTGTTTCTGCCAAGCAGCCCCCATCAATGAGCCTACCAAGAGTCACCTCATTAAAACAAAATAGGTCCCCATCACCCAGAAAATTCCAAGAGATTTAGGAACTCTGTGTCAGATGAGTCTAACCCTCAGGAAACTACAAAGGTCTTAGGAACTCTGTATCAGGAACCAGGGGCAGAGAACAATATGAATATTTCTTATCATTTCACAAGTAGCTTCCCTGTAATGTTGCTTTGAGAAATACACAGTGCCTGGCATAATTCTCCCTTGTTAGACTTTGTGATCATTCAATAAAATGATGGGAAGTACCTGCGTCTTGCAAATGTGAATTCTCACCATCATCCTCATTCTTGGCTCTCTTCTCCCTTTTCTCAAAGCCATGCTTTACCTCAGGGCAAGGGAAAGTTTCTACCACATAGTCTGGCTTACTGTCTTTGGTCCAGTCTAGATCCTGTCGGAAAGGACATGCTGTTCTGCCTGACGCAGGTGGTTCCGTATGGTTTCTACAGTCACAGCTCTGCATCGTGTTCTTCCCAGTATACCTCCAGTTGTAGTATTGCCTTTCATTAAGAGATTAGTTTCTCCTCTTCTCATCCCTAGACTTAGGTTTTCTTTTGTATAGTAGGTGATATTCCAGTACCTGTCTGGAAGAGATCGAATAAGCTAACGTTCTGACGAGAGTGTGGAATGCAGTAATGAGGATTCCCAGTTCTTTCAATATTTGTAAACATAAGCAAGCAAGATGTGAGAATTAAGCTGGTCTCTCAGTAGGTTGTAGGTCCTCACCCCTGGGCTGACATTCACATGTAGAAACCCTGCCGTCAGGACTTGCAAAAGCCAAGTGGATCACCAAAACCTGCAAATACTCCTACAAACACTGAGGTAGTCTTGAACTTGGAAAGACTGGCTCAGACATGTGGTAAGTCAAGAAACTCTGTTAGTGCAAGTCTAGTGAGCAAGCATTAAGGATGCCTCTGTGCTGAGTGAGAGAATAGCTTATCTTGGAGTCAAGTGAGAACTGATTCAAGGATAGGGCCAAGAGGAGCTGGTAGCTGGGAGGCCAGGAACCTGAAATCTCAAAACAGGCTGAGAAAGTGAACACTTTCCAGGGCGTAAGGTAAGCACATGTGATTCTCTACCTTGTGCCTTCGAGAGCCGTCTGCTTTCTTTGTTTTGATCTACCCTCCGTTCCCCACCGTTGCGTATCTCCTCAGAGAGCATTTGTTTTAAGTTTTGGGGTTGTTGTTTATTTGTTTGCTTTGACTCAGAGATTGTCTGTCAGGTGAGAGAGAAAGTGACCTGAAGTTCTTCCTTTGCTACAAAACTTAAAATCCCACCCTAACTTCCTTGCACTGGAACGCCCTCCTTTTGGCATAGGTGATTTCTAGCTCTTCAACAATATTCCCAGCTCTACAAAAGCGATATGTCAGAGTGAAGCCATGATTTCAGAAGCAATTTATGAACTCCTTAGCCGGGGTGAATTTTAAAACAGTTTTATATTTACCAAGTCATAAATTTTAACAATATGTCTGTTTATTGGAATTCCTTGTCAAAGATTTTTTTTTCTTTGCAGACCCTAAATTAATTAATAGCTTCTATTTGTAAAGCCTTGATTGAATAATTCAGAATTTCAAAAAATAAACATCAGTCAAAGTGGTTTTTTTAAACAGGGTTGTTTTTATTTATGCATGAGATTGCATTAAGTAACAGTCATCCATTACCTGCAGAGATTTCTTAACCTTTTCCTGGTAAAGTTTCTTTCCTTAAGTTGTTCCTAAAGTCCAGACAAGGGACACCTGGGTAGGTCAGTGAGTTATCTGCCTTTGACTCAGGTCATGATCTTGGGGTCCTAGGATCAAGCCCCATGTCATTGGGCTCCCTGCTTGGTGAGGGCATCATCTTCTTTTTTTCCCTCTGTCCCTCCTCTGTGCTCGTGCTCTCTTTCTTTCTCACGTATTCTCTCTCTCTCTCTCTCAAATAAGTAAATAAATTTATTTTTTAAAAATTCTAAATTTAAAATAAAGTCCAAAAATAGGGACCACCACCTACCAATCTCACCAAGTCTTAACTCAGATGTTAAGGGCTTACCCTGATCAACACATCAAAATCACCACCTGTACTAGCTCACCCCCCATCCTTCTTATCTGCTCTACCAACAACATAAATGCAGCATGGGATATTGTTAGAAATACAAATTCTCAGACTTCAGCCTAGAATTACTGACTCAGAAAACCTGGGGGTAGGACCCACCACTCTGTGTCTAACAAACCTTCCAGGACATTCTGATACATGCTAACTTTTGAGGACAATTAGCACAAGATAGAAAGATTCTGAAGACCATCTGAGGCTTTTTAACTCCCTCCTACTTCTTGCTGTTTTTAGTGATGTGATTATCTCCGGGAATTGGAGTGGTGTAAAACTGCAACACCATTGTCTCCAGAGAGACAATTCATGACTTCCATCATTTTCCTGAATGAAAGAATAGTTGTTATATGAAAAATGACTCTGACCACTTTTAGCCTGCAGGGGAGGATTTCCAGGACTTCCTTGGCACAGTGTACCCTTTTCAGACTTTATTTGCCTTTCTGTATTATCCCAAACCAGAATAATTTACAACTGACTGACTGATTAGTGTGTGATCACTAAGGAAGTGAGCTTTGGAGTCAGACTCATAAGGAATTGAATGAGTCTTTCCCTTTAACAGAAGTGTGGCATGAGAAAATTACTTAGCATTTTTGGGTTTTAGTTCTCAGTGCAGTAAGGGGCAGATTGTATCTCCTGTGAAAGCTGTTGTGTGGATTAGGAGGGAAGGGGTACAGAGAACAAGTGTAGATTCTGGATTAGGTCAAATGTTCAGTGAAGAGTATCTTTTACAACATCTCATTTTAGGATTTGGAGGTTAGGGTCTAAGATTGTTTTGGATTGCTTTTTTTTTTTCATTGGAAGAATTTTAAAAGTAAAATCAGATAAAGATAAAGAATTTTAAAAGTAAAATCAGATAAAGATAAGAAAGGCAAATAATTTTTCAAAAATGGAAACTTGACATTAGCATTAAGTGGATTTGAATTACAACCCTTTGTTATTGTTAATAGTAATGTCTAAGATTTATCAAATGCTTAGTGTGTCCGGGTACAATGTGAACAGCTTATACTTTGATGAGGGCTTATTTTCCTCATGTGACCAGAAGTACCAAGATACTTGGTGGCTGGGATTTGTTGTCAGCATATCCCATCTGAGGGTTCCCCTCCTTTCCCCTCTCATGGTTGCAAGATGACTCTTTGAGCTTCAGCCACCACATCCTCATCCCAGCCATCCCATCCTTATCCACCCTCGTGAAATGTGTAGGCACGCCGAGTCAGCCTCCCTTGCAAAGATTTTCTCAGAATCTCAACCCAGCACGTCTTACATCTAGTTATCCTAAACATTACTATCACGCCACCCAAAAACTGGGAATGAAAAAAGGAAATGGGATAAACAGTAGACAGTAAGTGGTCTTTACCTTGCCTGAATTACCCCATTTGATCCTTACAATAACTAGTGAGATATGTATTATTTAGATCACCTTCTATTTACAAAGGAGACAGTTGAGGCAGAGAGCGATCAGTAACTTGCTCAAGGTCATGTAGTGCCACCTGCTAAACCCAATGATGTAAACTAGTATGGAGAGCCTACATTCTAATTTACTGTATTATTATATAATAAAAAGATAAAATATTTACCGTATTGTTATACAGTAAAAACATACCAATCTTCCTTAAGTTTTCCATAACTCTTTGAAGTTGCATATTTTCTCCTACTGGGAGTTTAAAACGCAGATTTTTGTTGTTAAAATTTCTGTTCTAAAAGGAATTGCTGTGGAAATTGTGAGAACAGAAAACTTTGCCCTACTAAGAGCATTCTCCCTCATAGGGAATGAAGGGCCCAATGATAGTAGTCTTAAAAACAAATGAACATGTTGAATATATTATATTTTTTCAGTATTTCTTTCAACAAATATTTGTTTGGTGCCTATTAAGTGCCAGCAACTGGAGATAATCATGGGCCAAACTATTTCGACATAGCACCCTGGTTTTCTTAGGTTTTTGAGTTAGTAATAAAACCCAAGCAGGAAATCTGGCAATGCCTAAGCCAGCTGTACTTATAAAATTATGTTTTATTCTTTTAGAGTTTTATTGTTTCCAAAGCACTTCCATGTGTGGTATTTTGTCTGTTAAATCAATTTCTTCTGTCAGTTTTACTTATTAATTATATAGTTTTCCTCTTGTTTATTCCATCCATTACTAATCCATTGATTAGTAAGAATAGAAGCTAGATTGACAGAAGCAGTGATAATTTCATTCTTTCTGAAAATTGTTCCAGTTGGTAAATGTTTTCACAGCTGAAATCAACATTTTGGGGTTCACCTAGGGAAGGGAAAAAGGATGGCAGGGGAAGGTGAGGCAGAATATTGAAATCCATGTACTCACAAAGTATACTAATATGACTTTTAAGTCCCAAAGCCTATGTAACTTAATAGGTTAAGATTTTGTTGATGGTATTCCTGAATTCTTACTTCCTTGGATTTTGTTTTTTAGTTCTATGCCATTGTAGTGGTTTTGTTTTGTTTTTAGAGACTACGGGTGTATGTAATTTGGACATTAGTTGCCTGTCTTCCATTTCAACCACTCTTTTATCTGTTGTTATTTAGTGATTTTTTTTTCTTGCAACAGATAGTCTCTATCTCCTAGAAATGCTGAAGGCATGGACTATGCGTAATTTTATTTGCATTCCTGTTCAGCATATAGTTTGGGGGAATATTCATATTCAAGTAGTAGACATTATCCTCCAGGTCTTGAAATCACTAACCCATCACTTTCAAAAAGGCTCAAAGAAGATAATATTCGCAGAGGACAAGAGGAAAACAGGAAATCCCACTTCTCTATTGACATTGTGGAATTCTCTGGAAAGATAAAGTAGAGCAGTGATTTTCAGACTTTAGTGGGCTTATGAATCACCCAAAATTCTTAGTAAAACACAGATTCTGATTCAATAAATCTGAAGTTGTTCCAAGATTCTGTCTGTCCAACAGGTTCTCAGGTAAAATTGACACTAATGGTCTGAGAACCACATTTTAAATAGAAACGAACCACATCGTCTTAGTCACAGCCTAATGAAGGGCTTTTCATTCCCTTCACAGTCACATTTTGCCACATGTGTTGCCGGGGAAGAAAGACGTGCTCAGCATGCAAAGCAGGAGAGAATAGAGTAGAATAGAGTTTCCCTCCTCATAGCCGTCAGTCTCTGATTACAAAGGAAAATCTGAAAGCATAGCCAGCTGGGTTATAAGTAATTACTAACAGTATATCTATAGTAGTGCCTTGCCTTCAAGTCTGTTTTATCCGAAATCGATGTAACTACAGCTATTTTGCTTTTGCTAGAATTTCCCTCCCATATCTTTATGCCTTAACATTCAATTTCTTTGTATCCTGATATAAAACATGGAATCTTGAATCTCTTTTTTTTTTTTAAAGATTTTATTTATTTTTCAGAGACAGAGGGAGAGAGCGCGAGTGAGCACAGGCAGACAGAGAGGCAGGCAGAGGCAGAGGGAGAAGCAGGCTCCCTGCCGAGCAAGGAGCCCGATGTAGGACTCGATCCCAGGACGCTGGGATCATGACCTGAGCCAAAGGCAGCTGCTTAAGCAACTGAGCCACCCAGGCGTCCTGGAATCTTGAATCTCTTGAAGAGATTTATGACTCTATTTTCTTATTCCAGCCTCACAGTCTTTTCCTTTAAAACCAAAGATTTTGGTCCATTTACACTGAATAACATTCTACAACATTATTTTATTTCTTTGTCCCACTTTTTCTGTTTTATTTTCCCCCGTACCCCTACTTCTATTTTTTTTTTTTTTTTTGTAATTGGCTGTGAAGACAAGAAGACACATACTATGATAGAAGCCATGGTCTATTTCTTAATTGAATTGAGCTCTCTAAACTAATGGAAAAGAAGTGGCAAAACCAAAATATAATGCAAAGGAATTTGGGGTATGAAAGGTTAAAGAAGCTAGAATTAGCCAGCAATTAAGATAAAAGCCTGCTCTACACCTAGCTTTCAGCAGGAAGGTCAGTAGCCATATGGAAAAAAGAGGAAAGACAGGAAAAGGATGGAATGACTTGTCTGAGAAAAAAAAATTATTAAATATTTGGGTGAAGACATATAAGTAGACAGGAAATAAAAGGATTCATTACCGTCTAAATAAACAACAGTTTAAATACAATTTATAAAATAGCACTCTTTGTTGGAAAGGGACATCAAGGTGGCTCCGTTGGTTAAGTGTCTGTCTTCGGCTCAGGTCATGGTCTCAGAGTCCTGGGATAATGTCACAGGTCAGGCTTGCCGCTCAGCAGGGAGTCTGCTTCTCTCTCTCTCTCCCTCTATTGCTCCCCTAATTGTGCTCTCTCTTTCTTTCTCTCTGTCAAATCAATAAATAAAATCTTTAAAAAGAAAGGTTAATTGTGGTTAAAAAAAAAAAGTCTCAACTAAATATCTAAACTCAGTCTTAAAGGGTGTTTATTTTAACGGACTCTATTCCCTCTAAAAGTTTTCAGGGGTAATTTTATTTTCATAAGGGTTACAGCTGTGTTTAAATATATACTGGAGTGGGGTGTGAAATTTGGCTCGATGTTACATTTGAAAATCCAGTAGGGGTTTGGTCATCTTATAATTCATGTTTCCACTTAAGTACTGAACAGTTGAACAGTTTGATAGGTTTTCTTTGATATTATTTGAACTGTTTTTTGCATCTGAATTAAAGTGTTAAGTTGCATACTGGCAGATCAAGTGGACATTAGCCAACACATAAAACAAAATACAAAGGCCAAAAAAGAATTCTCCTTAATTTTCTGTAGGAACTATATTTAATGATGAAGATTCATGTATGTGTGTGTGTGTGTGTGTTGTGTGTGTGTGTGTGTCTGTGTTCCTAAGAGTGAAAAATACATATAACATACTAGATAATAATGTTACTATGGTACAAAATGATATCAAAAAAAAAATCTAAAAATGTTTACTAACGCACTCACACACACAGTTTTTTGTTTGTTTGTTTGTTTAAAGATTTTATTTATTTATTTGACAGAGAGAGATCACAAGTAGACGGAGAGGCAGGCAGAGAGAGAGAGGGAAGCAGACTCCCTGCTGAGCAGAGAGCCCGATGTGGGACTTGATCCCAGGACCCTGAGATCATAACCTGAGCTGAAGGCAGCGGCTTAACCCACTGAGCCACCCAGGTGCCCCCCCCACACAGTTTTTAATGCACCTTTGAGTTGGTAGAAAATGAACGGATGATATTGCTTTGCATCATAAACCATGACACGTTTCTATAGAGACTAACAAGTGAAGGGAGTACTTGAGCTCATATTTGCTCTTACCAACGTATCTATCTATCCCCAAAGTTGAGACCTTGTTTCAGTGGGCTGTAGGCATGCATGGTGGACAAGAGATAAGGCCTGGACCCTGAGAAGTGGGAGAGTGGATCAGAGGACCCCGCAAATGGCCTAAATTCCTCATGTGCTCCATCCTCAGGGGATCAGATAGAGAATAAATATCCTGCCATTCAGGACAAGATAGCAGGGACAATTGCCTTACTTCCCCCTTGGCTCTGAGAAGAATTAAAATAAAAATTCTCTCTTCATATCTAATGTCCATTTGGATTAGAACAGTAAAATCCTAATGTGTATGTAGCCCAATAAACCCATAGACAAAAATTTAGTTTAGAGTGATTCCAGGTTCATGGCACCCTCCTGATGTTTGGAAGAGGAAAACGAAAATCCTCTCTTGGAGGACACGTTGTAATCCCCAAAGGATTCCTCTCTACAAGACACCAAGGAAAATGAGCTCATATTTTAAAAAATGATGAAACAAAATGCCACAAGTACATGTTCGTAGATAGAAATCATATGTCCAAAAAGTATAACACAAATGTTTCATAAATTTAAAGGAATAAAACAGAGCATTAAAATAATGATTAAGGGACAAAGGACAATCAAACTTCTCAGGGCTTTTTGGAAAACGGGCCCATAGAACTTCTCCAAATAAAAGAAACAATATCATAAACTTCGCAGGTTAAATAGCCATAGAGAGAATAAATGAACTGTCACATTGAACTGAAATAATTATTCAAAATGTGGCATAGAGAGATGACGATATGGAAAATAAGAAAGATTGAAGAAATAGAGTGGGTAGGGGGAGGAGTTCTTGCATTCCTTCACATTAGCCTTACATAAGGAAGGGGGAAAAAGAAAGAGTATAGGCTATATCGTATTTGAAGAAAAATAGCTCAAATTCAGAGATCCCAATAAATCCCAAGCAATATAACAAAAATTCACAGTGCGAAACATCATAATTTGCTTACAGAAAACTAAAAGCAGAGACTAACATGTAATAAAAATATAGTCAAGGAAAGAAAGGGGAGGGGAAGAATCAGACAAAGAGGGACAGATAAACAGGACACGATGACACTGTGGTAAGTCACTCACCATAACTGAACTCAGATCTCCAGTTCAAAGGAAAAGGCTGTCGGCCTGGGATAAGAAAAGAAAACAGAGCAATAGGCAATTTTCAAGAGATTGACTAAAAACTGAAAGATAAAGGAAAGCTGATCATAAAGAAGGTGAGAAATATGGCAGAGAAATTCTAACCAAACCAAAATTATTCCCGATAAAATAGACTTTAAGATAAAAATAATTCTAGGCATAAAAGGAGTTACTAATCCTTTAGAAAAGGTCCATTTGATTATTTCTCTGATTGGAAAAATTAAACTCCTATTTAGGGAAGTTTTAGATTGTTTTCTGAACAAAAATGGAATTCGTTTTGGTGGTAGACATAAGCCACTTATTAGATGTTTGGCCTCAAGAAATGTTTAAACTTCCAGAACCTCACTTTCTTAATCAATGAAGTCAAATAATATCATCTAACTCTGATTTAATAATGACAAATAATTCATCTAAAGCATTTAGCACTGTGCCAACCACATAGCTCTATAGTTGTCCAGATAGGCAAGGAAAAGGCTGATAGTTGTACATTGTAGCATCTTCCCATAAATAAAAAGATTAGGCCTATAAATTTATTTTGGTCAGAAAAATAATACTTGGGCTGTCTAGTTTAATTCAAAGATAGCTATTCCCTATAGAAACCTCACTGCTCCCAAGGCTTGTTGTCCTCTGAAACTTCATTAAAAGTAACATCTTTGATGTCAACCCAGAGAGAAGATGTGGAGGAATATCCATTTTTGCCATGTTTTGCTGACACAGGATTGCTCTGAGATCAAATCAGAAATTCATACAGATGTGTTTTTTGATCTTTAAATCAATAAAGATAACCATAAAGACAACCATAAAATTGCTCAAGGTTCTTACCTACCTAATGACTATTAAGAAAAAAATATTTACTTCATTTTATCTTTGCCTACTGGTCTTCTCCTCCAGTGCTTACAGCTAATAATCCCAAGATCTTTTATGTCTTAGGCTAGTACATCATATCCTATGATTATTCTTTAAAAATATATTTATTGAGAAAAGACTCTTCTCTTATAACATGACATTTTTAATTTCTAAGAAACTTACATTTATCAAAATGTAATTGGACAGTAGTTTTATGGTGACAGGAAGTCAGGGATGGAGAATTACAAAATTGTAACTTTGAAGCTGTTCATTCTATCCTACCCATCCCAATCCTTGCTGGAATCATTGTAATGAAAGTTTTGTTTTTGTTTTTGTTTTGTTTTGTTTTTTAAAGTTGTGCATGCACAGCTATAAAACCTAAATACCGCTGAGGAGATCTAACATTTCAGCCCATGTAGCTTTTGCTGAGGTCAATGGCTTCCTCTTCCTCTCACTGAAAGACTATCATTGGCAAAGTGTCGATACACGTTCTTTCCACTTCTATCACCTGTAGGGTGGATTGCATGGCTGCTCAGACAGAGCAGCTGTGGAGCAATGGTGTGCTTCCTTTCCAGCAGTAGCGTTAGTTCCAGATTATTCTCACATTTGACCAGTGGCTGTCATGAAAGCACAACTTATTTCTTTCTGACTGGAACGATATTTTTAGATCTGTGACTGAGATGCACAGCCTGGGAGGTTCTCTCTGTCGACAGAACCCTGGTCTGTCTCTCCTCACGTTTTCCTCTACCTCATCCTCTTCCTCCTCATTTTGGACATAGGGAGCTTCAGACCTGTCATGGTACCTCTCGTGGCCCCAGGGTCTTCACTTGTTAAATGGGGATAGTTATACTGTAACCACCTCATACAGTGTTAAGATTATGACTAATAATATGTAAAAAACACAAATCATTGTGTATACAGATATATATATGTGAATATATTATATATATTATATATAACATGGATATACAACACATGTAAGTAATTTGTGCCTCAAATTGTACCTCATTTTATACCCTATGCATTGTCCCAGCCACGTCCCCTTTTATAACCCCCGTATGGCCAGTTATTGCAATTAATCATCTCTCTGCCCTTTTTTTTTGCTGCAGCAGATAGTACTGGCCTTGACTTATATTAAGACTTCCATTCTTATATGTTCAATAAAAGCACATTAATTCCCCACCCACATAATCTTTAAAATGATTTTTCCGGTGTCTATTGCAGCTAGTTATTCTTTGTGAAACCTACCGAGGGATGTGGGTCCGGTAAAGAGGAATGCTTTTTCTTTTTCTTGATTCTTTATTTCCTAACTTGTTCCCTACTCTCTAAAATCTTGGCAGATATTTTTTTTTTTTTTAAGATTTTATTTATTTATTTGACAGAGAGAGATCACAAGTAGACAGAGAGGCAGGCAGAGAGAGAGAGAGAGGAGGAAGCAGGCTTCCTGCCGAGCAAAGAGCCCGATGTGGGACTAGATCCCAGGACCCCGAGATCATGACCCGAGCCGAAGGCAGCGGCTTAACCCACTGAGCCACCCAGGCGCCCCAATCTTGGCAGATATTTTATGGAGAAAGAATTAATGGTGAATTTTTTAAAAAAGATTTTATTTATTTATTTGACAGACATAGATCACAAGTAGTCAGAGAAAACGGCAGAGAGAGAGGGAGAAGCAGGCTCCCCGCTGAGCAGAGAGCCCGATGTGGGGCTCGATCCCAGGACCCTGAGATCATGGCAGAGGCTTTAACCCACTGAGCCACCCAGGCCCCCCAATGGTGAAATATGTTTACAAAGTGTTGTGTATCTGCTGCTTGGAGATTCATAAGGCACTTTTGGCATGTGGAAGGCCTAGAGGAGTTTTGAATTAAAGGAATTTTTATTTTTTTTAAGATTTTATTTATTTATTTGACAGACAGAGATCACAAGTAGGCAGAGAGGCAGGCAGAGAGAGAGAGGAGGAAGCAGGCTCTCCACGAAGCAGAGAGCCCTATGCAGGGCTCGATCCCAGGACTCTGGGATCATGACCTGAGCCGAAGGCAGAGGCTTTAACCCACTGAGCCACCCAGGCGCCCTGGAATTTTTATTTTTTAAAGAAGTTTTTAGGGGCGCCTGGGTGGCTCAGTTAGTTAAGCATCTGACTTTTGATTTAGGATCAGGTCATAATCTCAGGGTTGTGAGATCCACTTCTGCACTGGGCTCCACACCCAGTGTTAAGCGCTGTTAATCTTAAGCAGGCTCCACACCCAGTAGCAAAGTGTCCATTAATATTCTTTCTTTCCCTCTGTCTGCCCCCTAAAAAAGAAATTTTTAAATAAACAAGTAAAAAAATTTTCTTAACACATTTCCCAAATTAATTTGACAGCAAAATACTTTTTTCCTCCTTATTGTTCATGAAATATTTGTATAATTTGTATCTATTTTCTTAAATTAATAAACATATCTCTCTTAATTTTATAAATTATCAGATTATCTAAATAAGTTCTATTTTAATTTATTATGATGTCAGTGTGTTTTGGAGGAAAGTGATAGGAAGTATTGGGGAACAAGATTTCGAGAACTTTTGGTTGTCTTTTATTTTTTAATATAGTTGAGTTAATTTGCAGCCCATGGATTTTTCTCTTGAGAGGAAGAGATCTGATATAACTAGTCTATTAGCTGATCTATATTACACATTGAAAAATTAAATCAACTTTATTTTTTTTAAGATTTTTAAAAAGATTTTATTTGTTTATTTGAGAGAGAGCAAGAGCAGGAGCAGGGGAGAGGGTTGGAGAGAGAGAAGGAGAAACAGACTCCCTGCTGAGCAGGGAGCCCAAAGCAGGATTCCATCCCAGGACCCCAGGATCATGACCTGAGCTGAGGGCAGATGCTTAACCCACTGAGCCACCCAGGTGTCCTTACAATCAATTTTAAACATGTTAGTGTACTCTACTTTCAAGGGAAAAGCATACTGAATTTTTAAAAAGTTTATATTTTTGAAAGGTCCAGGAAAGAGCACCCATCTTTTTCTTAGAATTCTCTTATACCCACACTCCTTCATAATGAAATTTTTATTAGTCATCAACGAAGTTTAAAAATTAAAAAAAATATATATCAGGTGGAGCTCACCTCTATTTTGTTGTTGCAGGACTTTGGAGAGTTACCTTTATTTTCTATAATCTTCTCACAAAAGAAAAAAAATAGTAGCAATATTGCATTCCTTTATAGAGCAGGTACTAAGATGGGAGAAAATCACTGCTCATAGATTAAAGGCAATGGATTTTACACATTAGTCACATTAAATACATGAAAAATGACTTACATAGTTCCCCTTTCTGCCTCCCTCAAAAGCTCAGATGTTGCCAAATTACCAACAATTTCATTCTTCATCTCTCCTCCCAAAGCAACAAAATTTTGTTTCTCCATATGCAAAAAGTATTTCAAACAAACAAACAAACAAACAAACAAAAAAAGCAGAGAAGATAGAGGCTGGGAAGATGGCAGAGTAGGAGTACCCTAAACTTGCCTTAGTCCCATGGATACAAATGGCTAACCCTCATTTACATCAGAGTAAATAACCCGGAAAACAATCTGAAGATTGGCAGAGTAAACTCCACAACTAAAGGTACGGAAGAGGACACATCATAGAAGATAGGAATAGTGATGGCGTGGTTTGGGACCAAAATGGCCCTGATGCTACTGACCAATGCTAGTGGTATAAAACAGACTGAATAGTCTGGAGATGACCCCCAGAGATCACTCTGGGTTTCCTGGACAATGAAACAGTTGTGACCAACCATCTCCTTTCCTTATTTCTTCCAAACTCAGCTTTCCATTGCATGGGTGGCTTTTTTGCTCCCTGCAGGAGAGACTGCAACTTCCCATGGACATCTAAGGAGTCCAGATACAGGCCTCATGACTGTCCACAATGGAGAGGACACCAGTGATGTGGAGAAGGGTGTAAAACAGACTTTCACACCAGGAAGTTCATGAACAGAGACAGAACACCAGGGAGTTCATGAACAGCCAATAACAATTGGCTTTGGAAGTGAGAGGGGCTGAGAGAGAGGGGCTGAGTGAGAGAGTTCTTGTAACAAGTGGGACTGAAAGCCTGGGATTATAAAAAGCCTGGGCTCAGCTCACTCAGCTTCCAGTGGGAGAGCCTGGAAAGCTTTAGGAAGCTGAATCCCTACCCTTAAAGAGAAAGCACCACAAACAGTTGGCAGAGATACAGTATAGAAGCACCAGTTTGAAAGTGCTAAAGGAAGGAGGAGAGTGATTTACTCATTTCACAGTGTGCCCCAAAGATCAGGGATCACAGGAAGATGCCTTCAGGGACAAAGGAGCTCCCAGGTGCCAATTCCCTCTTCTCTCCCGCCAACTTAACAACAGCCACCTGTAGAACCAGCATAGCCCTGCTACCTAACTTGCTTACACCAAGCTCCATACCCCTGTGGTTCAGCAGATCTGCCCCTTCCTGTCACATTTGCCTTACTGCCCGTACTACGGGCCCCCTCCTCCAAGAAGAGGTGCACAAACCTCACCAGCACCATTCACCATGATCAAGTGGGATTTATTCCTGGGATGCAAGGGTGGTTCAGTATTTGTAAATTCATCAACATGATACATCACATCAATAAGAGAAAGGATAAAAACCATATGATCATTTGAATAGATGCAGAAAAAGCATTTGACAAAGTACAACATTCATTCATGATAAAAGCCCTCAACAAAGTAGATCTAGAGGAAACATACCTCAACATAATAAAGGCCTTATATGGGGCGCCTGGCTCAGTGGGTTAAGCCACTGCCTTCGGCTCAGGTCATGATCTCAGAGTCTTGGGATCGAGTCCCACATCGGGCTCTCTGCTCAGCAGGGGGCCTGCTTCCTCCTCTCTCTCTCTCTGCCTACTTGTGATCTCTCTCTGTCAAATAAATAAATAAGATCTTTAAAAAAAATAAATAAATAAAGGCCTTATATGAAAAACTCACAGCAAACATCATACTCGATGTACGAAGTGGGAGTTTTTCTCCTAAGGTCAGGAACGAGACAAGAATGTCCACTCCCATCACTTTTGTTCCACATAGTACTGGAAGTCCTAGCCATAGCAGTTAGACAACAAAAAAGAAATAAAAAGCATTCAGAGTGGTAAAGAAAAAGTAAAACTTTCACTAACTGCAGATGATATGATACCATAAATAGAAAAACCCTAGAGACACCACCAAAAAAATACCAGAACTGATAAATGAATTCAATAAAGTCACAAGATACAAAATCAATGTACAGAAGTCTTCTGCATTTTCATACACTAATAATGAAGCAGCACAAAGTGACATTAAGAAAACAATCCCATTGGGGTGCCTGGGTGGCTCAGTGGGTTAAGCCTCTGCCTTCAGCTCAGGTCATGTTCTCAGGATCCTGGGATCGAGCCCCACATGGGGCTCTCTGTTCAGCAGGGAGCCTGCTTCCCCCCTCTCTCTCTGCCTGCCTCTCTGTCTACTTGTGATCTCTGTTTGTCAAATAAATAAATAAAATCTTAAAAAAAAAAAAAGAAAGAAAACAATCCCATTTACAGTTGCACCAAAACAAAACAACAACAAAAAAAAATGTATAGGAATAAACTCTGAAAACTATAAAATATTGATGAAAGAAATTCGAGACAACACAAGGAAATGGGAAGAGATTCCATGCTTAAGGGCTGGAAGAGCGAGTATTTTTAAAACACCAATATTGCCCAAAGCAACCTATGCATTTAATGTAATCCCTATCAAAATACCAATAGCATTTTTCACAGAACTAAAACAAACAGCCCTAAAATTTGTGTGAAACCACAAAAGATCCTAAATAGCCAAAGCAATCTTGAAAAAGAAAAACAAAATTGTAGGTATCAAAATCCCAGGCTTCAAGTTATATTACAAACTCTAGTAATCAAAGCAGTATGGTACTGGCATAAAATAGACACATTAACCAATATAACAGAATAGAAATAAACCCATGCCTGTATAGCCAATTAATCTTTGACAAAGCAGGAAAGAACATGCAATGAGAAGAGAGGTCTCTTCAACAAATGGTGTTTGGAAAACTAGAAGCAACATGCAAAGAAATGAAACTGGACTATTCTCTTACACCAAACACAAAAGTAAAATGGATTAAAGACCTAAATATGAGATCAAAAAAATCCTAAAAGAGAGCAGAGGCATTAATTTCTCTGATATCAATTATAACACATTTTTCTAGGAATGTCTCCTGAGGTAAGGGAAGCTGAAGCAAAATAAAGTATTGGGTCTACATCAAAATAAAAAGCTCTTGCCCACTGCAGGAAACAATTAACAACACTGAAAGATAACCTATGGGATGGAGAAGATATTTGTGAGTGACATATCAAATAAAGGGCGTTATCCAAAATATATAAAGAACTGACACAACTCAACACCGCAAATCAAAATAATCCAATTAAAAAATGGGCAGAGGATCTGAATAGACATTTTTCCAAAGAAGACATACAGAAAGCCAATAGACACATGAAAAGATGCTCAACATCACTCATCATCTGGGAAATATACATTAAAAGTACAATGAGATATCAACACATACCTGTCAGAATGGCTAAAATAAAAAAAACACAAGAAAGGAGTCTTGGCTATGGTGTGAAGAAAAAGGAACCCTCATGCACTGTTGGTGGGAACACAAACTGGTGCAGCCACGGTGGAAAAGAGTATGGGGTTTCCTCAAAAAGCTGAAAATTGAACTACCCTAAAATCCAGTAATGACATTACTGGTTGTTATCCAAAGAAAACAAGAACACTAATTCAAAGGATACACGTACCCATTTGTTTATTGCAGCATTGTTTACAATAGCCAAACTATAGTAGCAGCCCAGGAGCCCAGGTGTCCATTAATAGATGAATGGAAAAGAAGTTACACACACACACACACACACACACACACACACACACACAATGGGATATTATTCAGCCATAAAGAAGAATGAAATCCTGCCATTTGCAAAGACTTGGATAGAGTTGGAGCTAGAGAATATAATGTTAAGCCAAGCAAATCCGTCAGAGAAAGACAAACCATATGATTTCATTCATATGTGGAATTTAAGAAACAAAACAAATGAACAAAGGAGAAAAAAGAGAGAAAGAGAGAAAAACTCAAACCAGACTCTAATAGAGAACAAACTGGTGGTTACCAGAGGGGCAGTGGGAAGGGAATGAATTAAAAGGTACCCCTGGGGATAAAATATATGTTTATCAAAAATAAAAAATTAAAATAAAAAAAAAAAAAGGTGATGGGGATTAAGAGCACATTTATCCTGAGGAGCACTGTGTAATGTATAGAACTGTTGAATCTTTATATTGTACCTTTGAAACGGATAGAATTGTTTATCAGCTAAACTGGAATTAAAATTAAAAAAGAATACTTTTGAAAAAAAAAATTAGTGAAAAATAAAACCCAGACAGCTGCTTCTCTCAAGTCCTTTGCACCACATTCCCATCTTGCTTCTCATCTCACGCTGGACCTCTCAGTTGACCTAACAGGACATTGCAAGTGCTCATTGATGCCAGTAACTGATCTTTGTGGCCCTCCACAATTCTTCAGCAAGCTTTTTCTGTGTCACCATATCTGATTGATCCTTTTCGAAGTGAAGGAAATCAGATTTGGCAAGGACAATTATCTGGCTTGTACGCTCAACCCCAGTAAATGTCTAGAACCCCAAATTCTTGTCTCTTTGCCAAAAGTTGTTTTGGAACACCAAACACGTAGGGAGGGTGCTTGTGGGGGCTGTCGATCGTAAAGCAGACAAGAAGCAAAGAGGTGTGTTTCCTAACTGCTCTTCCCCTTTGCTAGTCAAATAAGGTGTCCTTGTGTCTGTTTTTTCTTATAGGAAGCAGATTTGAGTAAAGAAGGGGACAGCAGCATAATTCCTGGGGACAGGACCTGTGCTTTTCTATCTCTAGGACTTTACACGCAGAAGATAATCAATATATGCAAATGATGGATGTGTTAGATAATCACACGAGAGAGAAGCCATCTCTGAGGACGGGGATATTTGTCTCCTGTCCACTGCTGTCATCTCCAGAGCCTGAAAAGTGCCTTTTATAGGATAGATGGTAAAAATTTTGTTGATGAGGAAATGACAGGGATTGGTCCAAACAGAGCATCAGTCCTAACAAAGAAAAATTCATAAATACAATTAGCAGGAGATTGAATGAAGAAAGTGAGCTGAAAATTCCCAGAAAGTGTAGCTTGCGTGAATACATCCGTAAGCCAAAAGGCTTTGTTTCTTTCTATTTCCCATTATTCCTGCTGGAAAGATTCTTTTTCCAGATATTTTTATATCTTGCCTCTTCATTTAGGTCTCTGTTCAATTGTGTATGCACTTCCCTCACTATCCCTTTAAACTGCTGATGCAAAATTTCAAGCATATGTAAAAGTAAACAGAAGAGTAAAATGAACTTTTATGTACCAGTCACCTAGCTCCAACAATGACTATGTTTTACCCGTTATTATTATTTTTATTTTTTTTTTAAGATTTTATTTATCTATTTGGCAGAGAGAGAGAGATCACAAATAAGCAGAGAGGAAGACAGAGAGAGAGGGGGAAGCAGGCTCCCTGGTGAGCAGAGAGCCTGATGTGGGCCTTGATCTCACGACCCTGAGATCATGACCCAAGCTGAAGGCAGAGGCTTAACCCACTGAGCCACCCAGGCACCCTGTTTTACCTGTTTTTTAAAAGCACTTATCCTGTATGACATTATAGATCTTTTTATATCTTTCTTTATGGGCTAGCTCCTCTTCCACGAGAATCAACCAAGAAGCCAGGGACATTTTCTGTCTTGTTCATTTCTGTTTCCCTGACACTTTGCACACAGTCTAGCACATTGCAGGTGCATAAAAGCACTTGTTCAATAAGTGAATGACTAATTAAGAGAAGATTGCACTGGGTGTAGTGGAGTCTAAAATAGTTGTAGAGATTTGCAATGATCTGTTTTTGCAGTTGGCAGTATTTATTTTTAAACACAACTTTCTTACTTAATGTTTATATTCTAGATTTGTTTACATGGTGAGAAGTGGTAAAATCAATTCACATATTTTGTTTATGGGTCACTGATATTTTGAGATTTATATCAAGAATCTAATGTACTAATCAATTAATTTTCAAATATCTTCTGGTGCCTTTGTTTTCAGGTTGTTCTTTTTCTGTTCAGTGAAAATATCTTTATGAAAGCATTGTATATCAGGCAAATATAAAGAGACATATCCTAAATTCTGCTCTTTAAATACACTTTAAAATCATCTGCCAATTTTATCATTGATATTTTTAAAGATCTTATCTTTAAAAAGATCAAAATATCCTAGTCATTCTTTCATCCCCTCAACCTATGTAATGTGATTTTAATATGAAGATGGAAAAACTTCAGTAATGTCATTTTTGATGTCCCAGTGTCAATTTTATCTTTGAGTCCAAAATAGTATCACAGAAATCATTGGTACACAGAGCACATTTGTTAAGTGAATAGTCTGTAAAATGTGAAGGAGATGGATGTAATAAGAATCAGGCATATTTTCTGTATGTGATCTATCAGTATTTTCTGAATTTCTGCTGTGCTTAGAATACTACCTCAAGCATTCAAACTTTGATTATTTTTTTTTTTTTTGAGGTACAGCAAGTAGCTTTTTTATAGGCTATAGTGTTTTGTTTTTTTTTTTAAATCAGTACTCTTCCAAATTCCTTTGAAGATTTAAATATAAACTGTACATGTGGTAGTTATGCTGGTCTGAATTCTGCTGCAGTAACTAGTGAACTTTGAAATATCCTGAAAATGTGTAAGACACAAAACAGATTTCTTTCTTACTCATGAAGTAACTTTTGTGGGTCCAGTGGCTCCAGAACAGTTCCCTTCAAGGATAAGTCAGGCATTCAGTTGGCTTTTGTCTTCTGGTTCTACTCATGGCTTTTAGTTTTCATGGAAGGGACAGAGCTTTTACCTACCTTATTCCGAAATAGCAAGTATTGCCTCTGCTCACAACCCTGTGATCAGAATTAGATGTATGGCTCAATATAATCACAAGAATTCCAAGAAGTATAGTCTGTAAGTGTCCAGGAGGAGTGGAAACCAAATATTGGCAATGACTAATGGGATACAACTTAGATTGCATGCCATGGAGCTCCGAGGTCGAAAGACTGTGTCCATTCGTTCATTTTACGTTTAACCAGTAACACCACAGATGTTTAATAGTAAGTTAGGCACTGTTGCGGTCACTTCTCACAGTGAAAGCGATGTATATCATAAGGTTGATGACATAAATGTACTTTTGGGGATAGTTGCTATGTTTTAGCAAAGCTATTTATTTTAAAATTAAAAAAAAGAGCATGACAAGGCAATGCCTTTAAGATATCTTTCACAGTAAGATACCTGGAACTAGGTAGTCTAGAGAGGCTATCTTAATTCTCCAGCCATCAACGGTAAGTATGAAGTCCATCAGGACAACATTTTAGGTATCAGGATGAAGAAAACAAAGGGAGGGATAAAAAGCGCTACTTTCAGCTAAGGCAGCTTTCTGCAGGAAGCCTTCTAGTTTTTCTAATAGCACTGCCATTTACATGATATTAACCAGAACAGAGTCACACAGTCAAAATAAATGCAGTTTGGGGTGATGGAGTTTGGGTGATATAGTGGTTTGGGTGGACACTTTGCTTCCCTGAATAAATTAATGTTTTGTTATTAAGAAAGAAGGGGAGGTGGTAAAATATCAAGTGAACGATTAACAAGTTCTGCTGTAGTTAAGGACGTCACACATGCACACACACACACTTGACTATACAGTCTCAAATAAGTAGAGATTCCTCTGAGATTGTTCTCCAGTTGTTTCTGTACTAATAAACCTCACTAGGGCCAGAGGGAAAGAGTTTCCTTTTTTTTTTTTCTCTCCTTCTACTTTTCTGTTCACAGAGTAAATGTTACAGTAAATATTTCTGGTACTGACTTTGCCATTAAAGAGAACCTTATTTATTGAATTTAGACACAGTAAAGCAATTGATATTTTAATTTAGTTAAATACAGTAATATAATATGATCAGCGCTTTAACTTGTCCTTATATATCTATCATGGCCCTATATACATTTCTCTGTACTTTTAATTAAAGTTTGCCTCAAAAACGGAAGGCTTAGAAACAGATGTACCTGTTTTAATATTGAGACTTCATATACATTTCTTGTTACTTTAGTTTTTTCAGTATGAGAACAATGAAATAAGAACTGAGCCATACAGAGCCTGGAAATAGGATTCAGCATGTGTGCTACCTATTACAGAGAATTAATTTAACTTATTTCATTTCCCCCACCTTTGTTTGCCTTCTCCACAGGCTATACATTGACGGTCCATTTGGAAGTCCATTTGAGGAATCATTGAACTACGAGGTTAGCCTCTGTGTGGCTGGAGGCATTGGAGTAACTCCATTTGCATCAATACTCAACACCTTGCTGTATGTTATTTTGATCCATTTTATTAATTCAAATAGAGAACTCTTAGTATGAGGTAATTCCTCATAGAGTTTGTCTACAGTAACCCCCCCTGCCATGTACAGGGGGAATACATCCCAAGATCCCCAGTGAATGCCTGAAACTGCCAATAGTACTGAACCCTACATACATTGTGTTTTTTCCAATACCTCCGTGTCTGTGATAAGGTTTAATAAGCTAGGCACAATAAGAGATTAACTACAATAACTAATATTAAGATAGAACAATTATAACACTATAGTGTGATAAAAGTTATGTGAATGTGGTATCTCTTTCTCTCCCTCAAAATATCTTATTGTACTGTACTCACCCTTGTTCTTATGATGAGGTGAGATGGTGAAATGCCCGTGTGATGAAGGTAAGGGGAATGATGTAAGCATAAGGCTGCCCTTGACCTTCTGACAAAATGCCAGATGGAGAATCTTCTGCCTCCCAGCCATAGGCGACCTGACGGTGGGTGACTGAAACCACAGAAAGTGAAACCACCGATAAGGAGAGGCTACTGTACTTGTTTTGCTGATTTATTTACTGATTGATGAGAGTGAGAATTCAATGATTCTCAGTACATGATGCATGGCTTTCAGCACGCTGTCTTAATAAAGTATCACAATCAGGCATTCCTCTATCCTTGCAAAGCCGTTCCAGCAGCCTTCATCTCTGTACTTCCTCCTAAATGCTAAGGAGCAGTCTTCAGCCATTCTGTCAACAAGTGTCTTGAGCACCTGTGTGCCCATCCATCCTATAGTGACTGGTAAATACTGCAATGCATGAAATAGGGTCCCTGCCCTTAAATAACTTGTATTCAAATGGAGCAAACCAAATATAAAGCAGTAAGACATTTATAAATATTATTTCCGAAATATCAGAAGTCTGATAAAAAGAAGAGAGATTAATGGGATATGGAAATAAAGGGGTGGGGTCATTGTAGACATATGGTCAGGAAAACTTGGCTGGGCAGATGACAAATAAGCACATGATTCCACGGTATGTTACTCTGCAAATTTATAACAGACCGAAGAATAGAAATTTCAAATGTAAGACTGCTTATGTAGGAAATACTTTTTAGTTATTTTAGTTCCAAGATTATAAGCAAAAATTAATGGATTAATAATGTCATGAAAACACAAACAAAGTAACAGTAGGAAATTATTCTCAAATCAATTCCTTTTCCTTTTCAAGTAGACCTGATTTGCATTAAGAGTCTCTTATGGAATACTAAAGAAGGAAATAATAAAATTGAAATGATGTGTTTGAATAATATTTTATTTCAATTTTAAGCACTTGTTACAAATTTGGGACTTTTTGGAGGTTCTTAGAAAAATAGCCATATCCCAAGCCAGAAACCATTTGTTTCTGAAAACATACTGCAAGTTATTTGGACACTTAAAGTTAAGAAAAGGAGAAAATATTTTCTTAACCTCAGGCCACTTCCATAATTATGAATAGGAATCCAGACTTGGAATTATGAGGCCCTGGAATGCATTACATAGTAGGTGACTGTTACATCTCTTTCTTTAGTGATTTTTAAAAGGGGAGTAAACAACCAGCTTTCTGGAATGGTGTTGCCTCATTTTGCCTGGAGGCCAGGGCACGGCTAATGACCACTGGCGCCCTGCTGAGTGATAGCATTCACTGAAAATAGAGAACTTTTTTTCTGAGAGCCTGGGCTCATATTCCCATCCAGGAGTTTAGTTTATTGCCTTGAACTGAAAATAGGTGGTATACGTAGAATATTCACACGTATAAACACTTAAACTCGTGGAGTACATCATGCCTCTGAGTCTATGTATTATATTTTAAATTCATTTGGGAGTTGTAGTAAGTGCAATGACAAATGATAAAAGATGATAAAATGATACATGCAAATGACTGGTTTTTCATTAGTAAATGAAAAGCAAATTTTCAAGACATGAGGTTTCTTAATTTTTTTTTTTTTTTGGCCATCCTAATCACTATTGTGTTCTTTTAATTTTAAAGGGATGACTGGAAACCATACAAGCTTAGAAGACTGTATTTTATTTGGGTGTGCAGAGACATCCAGTCCTTCCGTTGGTTTGCAGACTTACTCTGTGTGTTACATAACAAGGTAAAATTAAGTTTGTTTTTCCTTTTGCAATGTTCTTAAATAAAAAAATTATTTTTTCTAATTACAAAATCAATAAATGTTCATTGTAGAATAAGCCAGAAAATAAGGCAGAGAAATTGAAAGAAGAAAAAAAAAATCTCTTAAACTTCAAAGAACAGAAGTAACATATTAATAATTTAGTAAAATATTTTCAGATATTGGTAAGTGAGAGTATATTTATATATCTATGATATGTTTTAACATGAAAATGCTACTATTGGGGTACCTGGATGGCTTAGTGGGTTAAAGCCTCTGCCTTCGGCTCAGGTCATGGTCCCGGGGTCCTGGAATCGAGCCCCACATCAGACTCTGCTCAGCAGGGAGTCCGCTTTCCTTCCCCTCTCTCTGCCTGCCTCTCTGCCTACTTGTGATCTCTGTCTGTCAAATAAATAAATAAAATCTTAAAAAAAAAAAAAAGAAAAGAAAAAGAAAATGCTACTATTTGTGTTTTAACATAGAAATGTAGGGATATGGGCAATGATACATGTGTATGAGGGTGGTAAGGGAAGACAGACAGGGGAAGATCAGCAGATGGTTGTTACTGTACTTTCCATCCTGTGTTCTGTTAACTCTAACCTCTTATTTCTACCTTTAATATTCCAAATGGACCATCATCCGGCTTTGGGCACACCAGGCAGAATTTCAAAATCCCAAATTCTAAGTTTTAATTCTTAAAGATATTTTTTAAAAGGCCTTCTTCATCTATCCTACATGTAGCCTTTTATTTATGTATTAATATATGCATCTTTTATTTTTTTTAATTATATAAGTAATACACGTGCATTTTTCCTGCAATTTTTTTCCTTTTCCTTTTTTTAAAGATTTTATTTATTTATTCATGAGAGACGGGGAATGGGGAGCAGAGGGAGAAGCTTTGCAGGGAGCCCAGTGCAGGACTCCATCCCAGGATCCTGGGATCATGACCTGAGCTAAAGGCAGATGCTTAACTGACTGAGCCACCCAGGTGCTCTTCCTTTTTCTTTTAATTGTAGGATAGTTGACATGCAGTAGTATGTTAGTTTCAAGTATACAACATAGTGAATCAACAATTACACACTGCAAACTGCTCACCACGATATGTGCAGTGATAATCTGTCACCATATAAAATTATTATTATATTATTGACTGTATCCTCTATACTGTAATTTTCAACCTTGTGACTTACTTATTTTGTAACTGGAAGTTTGTATCTCTCGGTCCCTTTCACCTATTTGACCCCTCCCCCCAACCCTTTTCCCTTTGGCTGCCACAGTTTGTTCTCTGTATTTATGAGCCTGTTTCTGTATGTTTGTTCTGTTTTTTAGACTCCACATATAAATGAAATTGTGTGGCATTTGTCTTTCTCTGATTTATTTCACTTCATGTAATACCCTCTAGGTCAACCTATATTGTTGCAAATGACAAGATCAAATATATATACATATATTCCTTATCCATTCATGTGTCAGTGAACACTTAGGTTGCTTTCTTATCTTGACTGTTGCAGATGATCTTCAGTAAACATAGGGGTGCATATATCTTTTCAAATTAGTGTTTTCCACAGTACTTACATTTCCACCAACAGTATGTGAAGATTCTCTTTTCTCCACATCCTTACCACCACTTACTATTTCTTTTTGATACTAGCTATCTAGACAGATGTGAAGTGGTATCTCATTGTGATTTTGATTTGCATTTCCACTATGACTACTGATATTGAGCATTTTTTCATGTGCCTCTTGGCCATCTGTGTGCCTTCTTTGAAAACTGTCATATAATTCAGATAAACCAAATCCTCCCTTACTACTTCCCTCACCCGATCTGTATAACCAGAGGCAACTCATGAGTGTTCTATAAATTCTTCCATACTATTTGCATTGTTCTGTGAACTGTTTATTTTGAACTTATCACTATGTCTTAAACATTTTTAATAATAGTACATATAAAGTTACTTCATTCTCTTTACTGCTGTAGACTATTTTGTAGTATGGATGTACTCAGTGCTTTATTTAACCATCCCTTAATGATGGATATTTACTTTTTTATTACAAAGAACAGTGCAATGATGGGCCCTGGGTGGCTCAGTCGGTTAAGCGTCCAACTCTTGATTTCATCTCATGTCATGATCTCAGGGTCCTGGGATTGAGCCCCACATCAGGCTCCATATCGTGCATGGAGTGTTCTTGAGATTCTCCCCAACTCCCTCTGCCCCTCCCCCTGCTCATGTGCTCTCTAAATAAATAAGTAAATAAAATCTTTAAAAAAAAGGAGCACTGCAATGAATATAATATCATACATGTCTTTTTATTCAGATATTCATTTATTCAGTCTGTCATTCTGTCACTCATTAAATATTCACTCATTGCCTACTATAAATCACAAGCTGTTCTAGGACCGGGAGCTACAGGTAAAATAAAAATAAGAAGCAATTTTTTTTTAATCTCATGTGATTTCCATCCTAAGTGGGGAAGATAGGGAGTGTCTGGGTGGCTCAGTCAGTTAATCATCTGCCTTTGGCTCAGGTCGTGATCGTGGGGTCCTGGGATCAAGCCCCATATCGAGCTCTCTGGTCAGCGGGGAGCCTGGTTTTCCCTCTCTCACTGCCTGCTGCTCCCCCTGCTTGTGCTCTCTCTCCTTCTGTCTCTGAATAAATAAATAAAATTTAATAAAAAACAAAGTATGAGAGGCACTTACTTTAAAATGTTATATTACCAACAGTTAATATAAACAGTGAGATCTCATTCTATTTTCTCCTCTAAATGCAAGTGAGATTGAAACTCTCTTCCTGTGATTATTGACCAGTTTTATTACTTCTGGGATTTCCTAATTCTGCCTCTGTTTTTGTAATTTTTCAACTTTCTTGAACTGATACACAGAACCTGTACATTTTTTTAAGTAAAATGATCCAAGATGTGGACAGGCACATTTGAATAATAGATGCTTTATAAGGCATAGGAGTGGGGAAGGAAAGGAATAAAAGAAAGAAAAGAATAAGTGGCTGGACCCTCAAAGGAGCTGAATCTTAAGATTTATGTTTTCTTTCCATTTCATGTCTTTTGATGGATGTGCTTTCCCCTTAGGAGTCCATGGAGTAAATAATATAAAAGCTTATAACTGTGTGAACAATACAGTGATGATTATCTTCTACAAACACCTCTGCATCTGTGTTTTGATTTTTCCCACCAGCAGGGTGAACACCGGTCCTTCAGTTGTGTCTGGAGAATGATGTGTTTGCAACTGTGTTATCAAGTTCAGTGTGTGTGTGTGTGTGTGTGTGTGTGTGTGTGTGTAAGAGAGAGAGAGAAAGAGAAAGCAATAGCAATAAAGCATAGGGACTTTACATACAGTCTGTATAAGAATACCTGAAAGTGTTTTTGAAAACCAAATGAAGATATAGTCTTTCAATCTTGTTCCAGCTGTGAGTTCTTTCACATCATTCTAGAATGCCTTGGTCAAAGCTATCTGGGTTGCCCCAGTCACTCTGTCTTGGTGTCAGTCTGTCTGCAGTGGTGATAAAAGTGGATCTGATGTGGATCTTGCTTGGCCAGATTGTCCAACCTGGTGATGGAAGTGTGCAGGGCCAGGTGTCAGGTGATCTGGTACCAGATCTGCCAATAGCAATGGTGTGACTTACTTCGAGTCCCTTTACCTCTGTAAGTCATATTGGGAAAGTCGAAATGAAGGATCAGGGCTCCATCAGGCATTCGGAGTCATTTACAATGGAACAATGGTTCTACCATATATGAACTGTGTCCTTGGGTAAATCACTTAACCTCTATAAACCCAGTTTATGTTTTCAATCTTTAAAGGAGGCTAACAGCACTTGAAACCTGATGTAAGACTCAGCTTTAACGTACCTAAAGTATTTATCATTTTGAAGGCATTTAACAAATGATTGCTATGATTCCTATTAGTGATCTGTAAAATTCTTTCCAGGACTCACATCCTGTTATTTTTTATTTGGGAGAAAAATGAGGAGGAGTATAGGCAGGATAAATAAAATTGAAAAACATAATATTTGTGCATGATCCTACAATCCTAATCTACTTGCAAGATTGTATTGATCCACATGTCTGTTTTCTTACTGTTCCATTAGTTGGAGAACATTGTGCCTTGAGTAGATATTATTGTCTTCAGTAATGGGTAAGTTAAAGTGGAGACATTGAAATCATTAAAAAACATTATCCAAATTTGTACAGTTCTTACTTGGGGCAGTAGACACCAAACACAGTTATTGATGCAGGAGTCACAGGACCGATCTCAGAATAGCATCCTGTTAGACATTTAAGACGAGAATCAACACAAGCCATGTGTTTTGTGAGGTGCTATTCTATACTTGCATGTAGAAGTTTCTATTTCTTCACAGTTAAAACTCATAAACTCTGATTCATTTCAGAAATGGCCTAAAAATGAATTTAGCATTTGGATATAACTTGAAGCAACCATTTGATGGGATATAACTAATGATTATATTTTAAGAATATTATGGGAGCTGAGATTCATCACATCACTCTTAAAGTAAAATATGTTTTTATTGGGATTTTATATTCAGAGTTTCCACCTATCAGAAAATGTATTATTTCAGATCTGAAAAGAGACCTGGGGAATGATGATGTTCAACGCTACCTATCACTGACCTGATGAAGAAACAGAGGCCAAGATGAATCAGTAACTCCTTAGAAGTCTCAGGGCCAGACAATGGTGGCGATAGAAACAAGTCAGTTACCTGCCAAGTGCTCTTACCTTCCATTGTAAGGTGTTCCAGAGGGCTGATGCAGCACTTCCATACATCATCCAGTGCTCATCACAAGTGCCCTCCTTCATCCCCATCACCTATTTCACCCATTCCAGTGCCCACATCCCCTCTGATAACCATCAGCATGTTCCTTGGAGCTAAGAGTCTTAGTTGGTCTCCCTCTCTCTTTTTCCCCCTTTGCTCATTTGTTTTGCCTCTTAAATTCCACATATGAGTGAAATCGTATGGTATATGTCTTTCCCTGACTGACTTACTTTATTTAGCATAATACTCTCTAGTTCTATCCATATTTTTTCAAATGGCAAGATTTCATTCTTTTTGATGGCCAAGTAATATTCCACTGCATGTGTATATAATGTATGTTGTGTGTGTGTGTGTGTATCACATCCTTATCTATTCATCAGTCAATGGGCACTTGAGCTGTTTCCATAATTTGGCTATTATAGATAATGGTGCTTTATAAACATCATTATACTATATAGAAATAGTACTTTAAATCAGCGATCTTCTTGCTGCAGTAAATTCCAGCAAACCTTTCCATCTCAAGCAAACCCACTATGCTGATTAGGCTCCATAAATGGTTTGGCTTTTGAAGAAGTGCTGGTCCTGTCACCTCAGACACTCAGATCCACACCTGTTATCCGAGGAGCCCACCATGCTCTTGTATGCCCCTCCTTCTCTTCCACTTTTGATGCTTGATCCTTAACTTTTAACTTCTCCTTATTTCAGGATCTTGAAAGGTGGCCCTAAGAAGAATACTTTTATGAATAAAAGAGTTATCTTAAAAATTATTTTTAAATTTTTAAATATTTCAAGTAACATATAATATTTTTAAAAATATATTTTAAAATATTTTTCTCATTTAAGCTTTTATTTAAATTCCAGTTAGTCAACATACAGTGCAATGTTAGTTTCAGGTACAAAAATTAAAAAAAAAAATCGATTTCAGGAGTTTGGAGTCAGTCAGAGTCAGGTCAGTTACTAGTAGGTTTATTTTAAAATGAAAATGAAGAAGGTAAAAGGAAGCATATAGGGACAACAACGATCCTTTTAACCTCTTTGTTGAGTTTATTTTCCTTTAGATGGTATCTTTTTTATTTTACTTTTCAAGGTATTGAAATATTAACGATTTTTTCCCCCAGATTATTTTTTTCTTTGGCAGGTGTATTTCCTGCCTCATACAGTTCTGTACAAGGAAAACCAGGGCTGAGTAGGAGGAAGGCAGGAACAGGAACAGAGCCTTTCGTTTTTGTCTTGTTTGTTTTGTATTGTTTGATTCCTAGCATGCATATTATTTATCACTAAGTTAGTGTTGGTGTTGTTTTTGTAAGAAAATCGTGCTCTTTATGAGTGAACTCTTGGCTATAATTTAGGGATTCAGGAATAAAATACGAGATATGTGGAAGGATTTCGGGGAATATCAGTGTGGTATTTAGCATGCTTGATTCTATATCTGTAATGACAACAGAATTCTTCTCTTACACTACTGCTGCTTATGCTAATTGTGCCAGGAGGCACAGGTTATTAATGCTAGAATCTGGTGTGTATATTGCTTGTAAATGTTGACTGTGATTAGACCAGATACATCTTAAATTGTGGAATCACGTATGTTAGAAGAGGAGAAAGTCTGAGTCTGCAGAGAGAATTCACATGTCTATTTACTTTTATGTCCTCTCAGTTTTGGCAAGAGAACAGACCTGACTATGTCAACATCCAGTTGTACCTCAGTCAAACAGATGGGATACAGGTATGTGGTTGGATGTTTTTATAAATTAAACAAGCCCCTTGGTAATACAAGATTTACTGTAGGAGCTGTGCTAGAGGAAAATTTCTGCAGGTGGTTTGAAGAGAAGTTTCCCAGAGGAAGGCCTCTTTTGGAGTGTGTCCAGAAAACCCATGGGCTGTCCTTGAAGCCAACGGTGTTATGCCTTTCATTTGCCCTCCTCACAGGAAGCTGATACAGACTTTTGAGTTCATCTCTCTCCTTTTCACTGTTGTCTTAAATCCTTTACCTCTAGAGATTGGACCAGAAGCAAACAGTCTCATGATTGTGTTATCAAGGGGAGTTTTTATGTGGAGAGACAAGATAAGGACATACCTAATTAAGTTTATTTCTTCTCTTCAAGGGAACCTAAAAATGTCGTAATAGCCATCACACATTATTTATTAACTGTGCTAGACACTGTGCTAAGCATTTCATATTATCTTGTGTAATTCCAACAGATCCAAGAGATGGATGTTGGTGATATCCCCATGTTCTAGATGAAGAAACTGATGTTTACAGATGACAGTGAAGGGTTACATAGGGGTGTCAGTCTGGGGATGGATGCTTTCACGAGTTATATTTTAGTATTTTCCATTATATGTTTTCTAAAATACTTGTGATACAAAGTACGAATGCTTGTCAATAACTTCAAAACTAGTCTAACCCTGTTTTTTCTAGTCAGATTTCTACCCCACTTGGTAGGTTAAAAAAAAAGAAAAAAAATTCACTTTTACTATTCTCATGAAACAAGTCAGTATCATTCTTCCTCATGCTATGGCTGTAATGAGGGTTCGGAGGGTACGTTGCACTGGTTCTCAGTTTGTCTGCCTGCCATCACTTTGCCCTCTCTTCTCACTTCCCTTTGACCCTTTATTGCCAATCCAGATCTAATCTCCTGTTTACTGCAAACACCAGCCCCTTAAAAGTTATTTGTTGATAGACCCAAGATTTGGAGCCCTTCTGTCTTAGGCTGTCTTGCCTAGGATCATTTCCCCAAATTTATGAGGACAGTTTGTAGTATTTTACTCATATAATGAGCCAAATATGATGACTGTATTGGCAGTGCAAAAGCACTTCAATAACGTTTATGTGTAGCACCCGTTTTGAGAGTAGGCAATTAAAATGCATTCTTTAACACTGCGGTTGTTAAAAATGAAGCAACAAACTAAAGTCTAGGAAAATCAGCCATTTGTAATAATGGCACTCAAGAAGTTAATGGATTTTAAAGGAAAAGAGGAAGGAAATGATGCTTCGAAATGACTGTACTTAATAGCTTGCCATTTTATACTTATATTCCTGATATCACAGCAATTTGGTAGGAAGCCACAGTACCAGTAGAAATGATGTTAGAGAAGTCGGTTATTCGTCCAATCCTGTGTCATATAAAATATAGTGATTTCTTTTTGGCAGAAAATAATTGGAGAAAAATATCAAGCACTGAATTCAAGACTTTTTATTGGACGTCCTCGGTGGAAACTTCTGTTTGATGAAATAGCAAAATGTAACAGAGGGTAAGTACTGTTGCTCAGGAAATGTGCCATGTGGCTAATAATCAAATTAAAATATCCTCAAGTCATTACATGTAGTTTTTAAAGATGAATTGGGTAATGGGTTTACAACTTACAAAATCGCTTAAACACTCAATTATCACTAGCAAAGGAGGAGGCAAGGGAGGGACCACCTCACATATCTGGGACACCAAATCATTATAATTTGGCTTTGAAATAGTCTATTAAAGTATTTATGAATGAAATTCTCCTACCGACTTTCAAATTTCTGTAGACCCGTGTTAAAATGGGTATTCATTCCAACATCCTGTATCAGGTGATCACTGGAAAACCTTTTCAAAATCACACTGACAAATAAAGGAGTTCTACCAGCAGTTCCAACAATGAATGCACTTAAAAATCAGATTTTTGAACTTTTCTATGAGAATGAATAAATTTTTTAAAAACCCTTAGTTGTACTATGCAGTCTCTAAAACAGGAGTATTTCCAAACATATTTTTTTTTTCTTGGAAGCGATAATCCTCTGAGGAATCTTAGCATTATGGAATACGTATCTGTGATCTGTAGAGATGACTGTGGAAGGAGAGCGTTCACTTGAGGGCACATACTAGCCAACACCTTTGTCTTCTGTAAACTTGTAGTTCAGGGCACTGGTCTGTGAGAATTCTCAAAGCAATTTGAAAACCGTATACCTACTCAGACATTTTAAATTTGGCATTGAAGTAGTTTCATCAAAAGTTTAAATAGTCACAGAACTCTAATTTCTAACACATTGCACGTGTTGACATTTTGAAATTCGTGTAACTCTTTAAACATGCCTACTGGAATTGAAATATCAATTTTTTTGATACTAACCTCCTATATTGGAAAGTTATACAAACAAGCTTTCATTAGCATTTGGAAATTTTACCTTATTTTTTCTACTTGAACTTGTATTTCTGTCCTTTCAACCTGTAGAATTTATCAAAATTCAGTGTATTTTTACATTTGAACTAATCATATTTTTGTTGCTTAGGTAAACATACTTCTCCAGTAAGAATGTAGATAAATTGAAGACTTAATTTTTAAAAATTCCCTTAGACCCTATGGCTCTTCTAGGTTGATCATGATAACTCGTAGTATATAGTTGGTCAATTCATAATTTAAAAACTACATTTTTATAAATATAAAAAGGATATCTATAAATGAATGAAGTATCTGACTGGATGAAGAGTTTTAAAAAAGCTTCAATTTATGAATTCGTGGATGACTATGATTTATTGAAAGAATCACTGATCATCATGGTCCTTTGACTCTATCTTCAGAGGTTTTGTTTCAGGAATTATAGTGTGGAGCCCTAGGAGCAAATTTTAAAAAGTAATATAGCTACCCATGAAACTCAGGTTGTAGTTATATTTGAAACTATTTCTGTATTTCCCTTCTCTTGAGGAAGTAGTTTTGGGTTGAAGAGAGAAGCATTACTTTGGAAACAGAGGTCCTGTAGTAAGGCTCTAGTTAAAGGTGATCTATAGTCTTAATAAAAGGTCACACTAGTTTTGGTTATTTTTCTCCCATCTTTCTCCAGTATCTTCCATCTAAGACATGATAATCTTGTTATACTCGCCTGGGGCTCACCGTGGACCATAGACTCCTTTCTCTTTAATGATATTCACCGGACTTCTGACAAGCATTCTCGTATTAATTTTTATAGTGTGCTGATGAAAACTTGGGAATTTTGTTGTTGTTGCTATTGTCTTTGCTCAATTCTAAAACCAAACTCTAAAACAGGAGAGGATCACTTATAAGAAATTAGATTGGGATTATTGATATCTTTGGTTACGCCTTAAGAATTCTAATTTGTTAAACTGTTCATGACTTAGATTTTGTATGTTTATTTGGTTGGTGGTTCATTTTCTTCAAACAGCAAAGCTGCTTTAAGAAGAACAAGTGTGCACCATTTACTGTTGACATTTTGTACAACACGTTCACTTCGTGTTTTTGCTCTGGACAGGCACCTAAAACACATTATTTAAAAAAAAAAATTTTACATGGCATATTTAGGAAAAGAAAAGATCAACATCTTAAGGGTTCACTAACTTGAAAAAAGATTCTATTTAAACAGAACTCCTTATTTTAGATGTAAAATGTTGGTTAACCTTGAGTACATAAATTACTGAAAGAATAGGTAGAGACACACATACATACTTATAAAAGTCTATATTCATATATATGTGTATGTATATGCATATACATATTTAAAATCTGTACACTGAAATTATGAACCTTAATTTTTAAACAAAAAATTGAAAAAAGTGAAAAATAAAAAGTTGCATGAATCTATAATACAGAATTCTTCAGTGTAGTCATTTTCAGGTACACTCATATATTGTTCATGGATAATTTCCATGTGATTCTACCCCAAAGTATTCTCTAGAATATGGATAACATGATCCATACCCTACTTAGGGATATTTAGGTTACCTCCAGTCCTTTACTGTTACAAATAGTGCTACGATAATTCTTTTTGCACACACTTTCTCATGCTCTTGTGGGAATATTGCAGTAAGTTAGGATCCTTGAAATGAAGTTTCTGGCTCAAAGAGTAATTGATTTAGATAGTAATTGATTTAGATACTGTCCTATCAAAACTAAAATGCTGAATCAATTTGTATTCAATTTACTTTACACATGTGTATGAGGTGGTTCCTTCCATATGTGCCTTTTTTTTTAATTCAGAAAATGAATTATGTAATAGTATGATTAAGGAATGTGAAGGAGCTTTTGAAGTCACCTGCTTTCATCATTATTTTATAAGTGAAGAAGATAGGATCTCCCCAAAAAAGATGATTTATCTCAAGCTATGGTTAATGAGTCAGAATTCAGACATGAATCCTGGCTGTAAAGTTCAATGTCCTTCATTTACAGCAGAGCATGGTCACAAGTAGAAAGAATAGCAATTTTATGTTACTATGCCCCTCTTGGGGACAGTGAGATGTTGAAAGAAACCATCATGTTCACTATATATATTACAACAGAATGTTAACTGTAATATACTAAAAGTGTTAACAACTAATTTTTCAAAAACATAGAAGATGTTCTAAATATTACTTTATAAGATATTTAGTATTTGATGACAGGAAATTATTTTATTACCTAAACCAAAGTCCATTTTCCTATTATTTGTAATAAAAATATATCAATCATAGATATTAGTCGAATTTATACATTATCCAAAAGAGAAATAAAGGATTAACTTTATGTGGCCTTTGGAGTAGAAAACTATTACTCTGGGATTGGGTGAAATGCCTGAGACCGTGTCTACATTCTCCTGCCTGATGGTGTTTCAAAAGCAATAGAGATTAAGAACACCTAGGTTTGCTGTCCAACATTTGATCTGTGTCCCTGGGTCAAGTCACTCAAACCTTCTGGGTCTGTATTCTAAGGAGTGAATAAGCTGTCATTATTATAAGATCCCACACTTACAAATCTCCATGGAAAAACAAAAATTGGTATAATAGGAAAATATGCACAAGTATATTGAACACTTATGGAACTAGTTCCTAACATCTGACTCCAAACAACATTCTTTGCTTTAGCATCTATCTCTACCCAGAGCAGCAAAGCAAAGTTTTTGTAGATAATCTCTGGGTGATTGTTGGACCTAATGCAAATTTAGTGCAAATGGATTGCAGAGATTAAATATAGATCTTGAAAAAGTTACAGGATCTCATTGTTAGTGAGAGTGACATAGAGGAACTCCTCAAATTACACAGAACTCTACTAGAGTGTAATGTAAATTAAAAAAAAATTATATATATGATATGTATATGTATATGTAATATGTAAAATATATATATTATATGGGTGCTTTAAAATGATAAAGTGTAAATATATATATAATGTAAAATGTAAAAATATATATATGATATATGGGTTCTTTAAAAATAATTTTGTTGTGGAATATTTAAGAGGAGCCTTCAAGAAGTCTGTAAAAATTGAAAATCTAACTTTATAATTGCCCTATGAAGAAAGTAATGGTATCTTATTGTAATGCAGTGTTGATGGAGAATGTATACAAACAGACAAAATGACTCTGCGCTTTCTCATTTTCATGGAAACCACATTCTGTTTTTTGTTTCTCTTTGTTTTTTGGTGGTATAAACTGAATGGTTCAATTTTATTCAATTTAAGTAACCTAACATGTCTAGATCTGGTTTTAATAGTAATCTAAATTTTATTAAGTTTAAATTATTCTCACACTTCTGTTTTATTTTCTTCTTTTTTACTTTGGGATTAATAAGATTTTCTTATGCTCGTCTCTTTGGGTAGAACCTTATATCATTGATCTCAAACCCTTGTTCTTTTTTTTTTTTTTTCAGCATAACAGTATCCTTATTTTTGCACCACACCCAGTGCTCCATGCAATCCGTGCCTACTCTAATACCCATCACTTGGTTCCCCCAACCTCCCACCCCCCGCCCCTTCAAACCCCTCAGATTGTTTTTCAGAGTCCATAGTCTCTCATGGTTCACCTCCCCTTCTAATTTCCCCCAACTACCTTCTCTTCTCTAACTCCCCTTGTCCTCCATGTTATTTGTTATGCTCCACAAATAAGTGAAACCATATGATAATTGACTCTCTCTGCTTGACTTATTTCGCTCAGCATAATCTCTTCCAGTCCCATCCATGTTGCTACAAAAGTTGGGTATTCATCCTTTCTGATGGAGGCATAATACTCAATAGTGTATATGGACCACATCTTCCTTATCCGTTCGTCCGTGGAAGGGCATCCCCTTGTTCTTTTCTAATAAAAGTGTTCAGTACTATAAATTCCCCTCTCAACATTTTAGCTACATCACACAAATGTTGGTATGTTTTTATTTTTATGCACTTCAAAATATTTTTACATTTTCCACGTGATTTCTTCTCTGACCCATTGGTTATTTTATAAGTATTTTGTTTAATTTCCAAACATGTGATTCTGCATATATCTTTTTGGCTTTGATTTCTAGTTCACTTGGGTTCTGTTGAGAAAATATACTCTTTGTGATTTCAATCCTTTAAAATTTATTTGAGATCGTTTTACTATCCAGAATGTGGTCTGTCTTGATGAATGTTTCACACACACTTGAAAAGAATTTGTATTCCATTGTTTGGGGATAGAGTACACTATAAATATCAATTTGTTCTAATTGCTTGATAGTAGTATTCAGGTCTTCAGTACGCTTACTGATTTTCTACTTGTTCTGTCAATTACAGAGAGAAGAGTTTTGAAACCATTGGCTATAATTATAGATTTATATATCTTTATAGTCCTATTGGTTTTTGTTTCATGTATATTGGAGTTTTTTATTTTTTTAATTTTTTAAAAGATTTTGTTTATTTATTTGACAAAGAGAGATCACAAGTAGACGGAGAGGCAGGCAGAGAGAGAGAGAGAGGGAAGCAGGGTCCCTGCTGAGCAGAGAGCCCAATGCGGGACTCCATCCCAGGACCCTGAGATCATGACCTGAGCTGAAGGCAGCAGCTTAACCCACTGAGCCACCCAGGCGCCCCTATTGGGGTTTTTTAGTTGGAGGATTTAGTTGTAGTGTTTGAACTATTCCATTATATATTATTATTATTGCATTTTATTATATTTATTCATTACAAAATATATTACATTTTATTATTTCATGAAGGAAAAATAGTGTTGGACTTTTCCAGCTTTATTGAGATATAATTAACACATAACTGTGTAAATTTAATATGTACAATGTAATGATTTAATATATGTATATATATTTCAAAATGACTACCACAAGAAGATTAATCAACACAGCCATCACCTCACATGATTGCAATTTGTGTGTGTGTGTGTGTGTGTATGTGAAGAAAACTTTTAAGATCTACTTTCTTAGCACCTTTCAGGTATACAACACAGTATTGTTAACTATAGTTACCACACTGTATGTTACATTCCCAGAATTTATTCTTCTTATGACTAGAAGTCTATAATTCTTTGTCAACCTTCACCCATTCCCTACCTCTCCCATCTGGTCCTGGTGATGAGGGAGCAGGAGGCTGGCTGAGGACAAAGCAAAAGCTGGCTCAGGTTCTGGGACTTCATCACTGGTAACCACCAATTGGCTCTCTATTTCAATGAGTTTGGGGTTTTTTTGGTGGGGTGTTATTTATTATTATTTTTTTAGATTCCACATATAGCTGAGCTCAAAGAGTATTTGTCTTTCTTTGTCTGATTTGTATCAGCACAGTACCTTCAAGTTCCAATCATGTTGTCTCAATAGTGTATATGGACCACATCTTCCTTATCCGTTCGAAGGCAGGAGTTCCTTCTTTTTTATGGCTGAATAATACTGCTCTGTTTGTGTGTGATATAAATATGTATGTGTATCACATCATGATTTCTTTATCCATTGGTGGACACTGAGGTTGTTTCTGTGTCTTGGCTACTATAAATAAAGCTGCAATTAACATGGAGGTACAGATATATTTTGAGATAATGATTTCATTTCCTTTGGATGTATACCTACAAGAGGTACTGCTGGATAATATGGTGCTTCTATTTATAATTTTTTGAGAAATCTCCTTACCATTATCCACAGTGGCTACACCAATTTACATTCCCACAGTAGTGCACAAGGTTTCTCCTTCCTCCACATTCTTGGCAACAGTTGCCTCTTTATCTTTTGGATAATAGCCTTTCTAATAGGTGTGAGATGTTATCCCATTGTGGTTTTCATTTACATTTCCCTGAAGATTAGTGATACTGAACATCTTAGCAGGTGCCTTTTGGCTATTTTGAATAGCCTGAACTTCTATTCAGGATTTCCCCATTTTTTAATTCAATTCCTATTATTTTATTAGTTTTCTTCTTTTTTCTTGTCTTTTTTTTTTTTTTTTTGCTATTTTGTTGTATTATTTCCTATATATTTTGGATATTAGCCTCTTATCAGATGTGTAGACTGCAAATATTTTTTCCCATTCCAAAGGCTGTCTTTTCATTTTGTTGATCATTTCTTGCACTGTACAGAAGGTTTTTAATTTGGTACAGTCCCACATATTTATTTCTGCTTTGTTGCTTGTACTTCTGGTATCATATTCAAGAAATTAATGCCAAGAGTAATGTCGAGGAGTTTTTCCCTGTGTTTTCTTCTAGAAGTTTGATAGTTTTGATGAAGTTCTAGAACCTAGGTGAGGTTTGGTGGGCTGAGGTCCGGAGCGAATGACCAAGAAAGAATTCTTGAGACATCTTTGGTGCAAAATGATGGTAGCACGGGAACAGGACCCGTGGGCAGGAAGAGCTGCCGCCTGGGGTTGTGAGGGATGGCAGGTTAGGTACCCTGCGTTTGGGGGAAGGTGAGGGGAAGGGAGGTTTCAATGGAGTTTTCATATGCTAAAGAGGGCCTACAAGGTGCCTGGATGTCCCAGGCCTACCTGAGGCCTTGCCCCTGCGGCTGGATCAATGTTGTCTTTAGACCAGCCATTAACACTAAGATCGTTGGGAGACTTTTTGGTGGGATGTCACAATCCTGCTATCAATCGTCTTTGTTAGTGAGATTTAGGACATTTGCAAGCCAAGGGAGACTCCTGTCTAGCAGGATTGTGAGCTCTGCAAGTTACCTATTTGCTTATTGTTCACAGCAGTCAGGGCTGCCTGAGGGATGCTACACATATGACAGAGGCGGAGCGGATGGAGAGGGGGGTGCAAGGCGCCAGCTTTTGCTTTTCTTCAGCCAGCCTCGTGCTCCCTCATCAGTTTCAGATCTTATATTTAAGTCTTTAGTTCTTTTCAAGTAAATTTTTGTGAGTAGTATAAAATAAGGGTCCAGTTTCATTCTTATGCATGTAAATACCCAGTTTTTACAGAACCATTTATTGAAGAGATTTTTTTTTTCTCATTGAGTATTCTTGGCTCCCTTTGATTAGGTTTAAATCCAACAGTTTACTATTGCTTTCTATTTATCTCATTTGTTCTTTTTCTTTCTTTCTTTCTTCATCTACCTTCTTTTAGATTGAGTACATTTATGACTCCATTTTTTTTCTCCTATATTGACCTATTAGCCATACTTCTCTGTCTATTTGCTTTTAGTGATTTCTTTAAGGCATTACCTCCCAAATTTTATTCCTTGGACCAGCATCACCTGGAACTTGTTAGAAAAGTGAATTCTTGAGCACTATCCAAGATCTCCCGTGTCAGAAGCTCTAGGGATGGTCAGTGGACCAGCTGGTCTGTGGTCTGTGAAGTCCCTCAAATAATTCTGATGAAGCTAAAATCAGAGGAATATTGTTATAGGTTCAGAGTGTACATCATTGGCTTATCACGGTGAACTCCAAATAATAATATACCACTTTCTGTACTTCCATTCCCTCTGCATATCTTTGGCTGTTGTTCTTATCTATCATTCTTTTCCATATACTCTAAACTCCATGATGCATTGTTAGTACATTTCTTTCAGGTATCAATTATATTTCCAAGAGATTAAAAATGAGACAAAATGCACATTATATTTATTCACACATTTACCATTTTTGTAATCTTTATTCCTCTGGGTAGATTCAAATTTTCATCTCATTCCATTGTCCTTCCTGAAGAATTTTCTTTAATATACTTGATAGTGCTGGTTTGCTGGTGATGAATTCTCTCCCTTTTTGTTTGAAAACCTTGTATTCCATCCTTAGTTTTGAAAGTTATTTGTGTTTAGTGTAGAATTTGCTTGGTATGGAATAGATGGATTTTCTCTTGTCTTTCAGCACTTTGAAAATGTTGCTTTATTGCCTCCTGACATGCATGGTTGTTGTTTTTTTAATTTCTTTTCAGTGTACCAGAATTCATTTTTTATGCTCCACATCCAGTGCGCCATGCAATACGTGCCCTCCATAATAGCCACCACCAGGCTCGCCCAACTTCCCACCCCACTGCATGCATAGTTTTTCATAAGAGCTCCGTCTTTCATCGTGTGTTTATTTATTTGTAGTGTGTCTTTTTGCCTCCTCTGGCTATTTTTATATTTTTCTCTTTGTCACTGGTTTTCAGTTTTATTTATTTTATTTATTAAAAAAAATTTTTAAATTATGTTATGTTAGTCACCATACAGTACATCATTAGTTTTCAATGTATTATTCCATGATTCATTTTATTATATTGACTTGCATGTTTTTTGTGTGTGTGTATTCTCCTTGGGGTTCATTAGATCCTTGGATCTATGTATTTGATTTCATCAAATTGGGGGGAAAATTGGCAACTATTTTTTAAGTGTTTTTTTTTTTCTCTTTCCCTTTGTCTTCTCTCATGTTGGGACTACAATTACATCTGTGTTAGAATAGTTGATATTGTGCTGAAATGCCAATTGAATATTACCCCCACCTTAAAAGACCACCAGAGACGTGAGTCAAAGCCAATCAGCAAGGGTCGTTTATTGCAGGTTCGAACCTGGACCTCTGGGCCGCTCGTTGCTGATAACGCCGAGAGGTCCAGAGCTGGGTTGGTGCAGGATTTTTATAGACAGATACAAACAAGTTTCGGGTGGGGCTGAGCTGATTGATTGATAGTTTGAACAGGCATACTTGGCGTCAGTGGATTGGGTCAGGGGACCCCGCGCGAAAGCAGACAAAGCAATCTTACAGAAGCAGAACTGGCCGGTTAGCCCACACATGCAAAAAAAGCACTACCAGGATATTGAAGGCCTGGTTTCTTATCAAGTAAAGACAATTGGGAGTCTCCTGGTGGAATCTTACATTCCTGCTATCAAGCATCCTTGTTAATGAGATTTAGGTTTAGAAGAAATTTAACTTTATTTACTTTTCCTTCTACCTCCACCTCCTTCCGTTTTTCATGGAGGGGAGGGTGACATTAGGGCTATTGATAAGGTAACTTCTTTGTTGTAAATCTCAAGGACATTTGCAAACCAAGGGAGACTCCTACCTTGCAGGACTGTGATCTCTGCAAGTTAACTATTTATCGTTTTATGGCAGTCAGGGGTGCCTGAGGAATGCTACACATATGGAGGGGAGCGGATGAAGTGGGGGTGCAAGGTGCCAGCCTTTGCTTTGTCCTCAGCCAGCCTCCTGCTCCTTCAGTGCCACAGGTCACTGAGCTCCTGTTCATCTTTTTGTTTTCTGTGTGGTCCTTTTGGATAGATTGTAGCACCAGGCCTCTAAGTTTACTTTCTCCAGTTCCTATTTGTCTGTTAACCCATCAGAATATTTATGATCTTAAATATTCCATTAATCACTAGACTTTCCACTTAGGCCTTTTAAAAATCTTCTTTTCCTCTTCTCATCATGGTGATGCTTTCCTTTGAATATAATGAAACATGTTTCTCATAACTGTTTCTATGAAATGTTTGATAAGTCCATCATTTTTGTCATTCTGGGCCTGTTTCTATTGACTGATCTTTCTTCTTTCTGTATTAGTTGGCTAGGACTTGCTTCCGTACCAAAATCCCACAGACTGAGTAGATTAAACAACAGAAATTTATTTTCTCAAAGCCGTACAGGCTGGAAGACTGATATCAAGATGCCAGCAGGGTTGATTTCCTCGGAAACCTCCCTCCTGGCCTTGCAGATGATGACCCTCTTGGTGCCTCTTCGTATGATCTTTTTTTCTGAACATTGGTGTTCTCTCATGTCTCTCTGTGTATCCAATATTCTCTTATAAAGACATTCGTCAGATTGGAATAGGATCTACTCTAAAGCTTTATTTTAACTTAATCACATCTTTAAAACTTTCATCTCCAAATACAGCTATATTCTGAAGTACTGGCAGTTTGATTTTTCAACATAATGAATTTTGAGGGGACATAATTCAACCCATAACACTCCCACTTTTGGTTTAGAAAATTCTCGGTGATTTCTCACGGAGTACTGTACATTGTGCAGTTTAGATGTTCAGTGCCAGATTCTGATCTCTTTTCAATACTGTTGGACTTGTTTCTGGCATGAAGTTTTGTGACTTGGGTTCAGTTTGATCTTTCCGGGTATAGATCCAGAGCACCTTCAGTCTCAGGCTAATTTTACCAACATCCATCCTGCCTCTTGCAAGTAAGGTGATAACTTTCTAGAACACTACCCATTGCCCACGTATGATAAGGAGATCTTTCCGTTCTGGCTTGTGGGAATATGAATTATTCACAACCTCGTGTCACTCGGAGTTGTTTGCCTTACTTCTCCCTGCTAGTTCTTCATCCAGATTCACGTAGTTTCCTCTCACAGAGGAGCACATCAGTGCTCAGCCAAAGACTTGAGGATAGAGCTTCTGTCCTTGGATCTCTCTCCCCTTCTACAAATTCCAGCCACTTTGTTGTCCATGAATTCCATTCTTTTGTCTCTTCAGCTCAATGGGAATCCCAGCCTCGGCTTGAGTTTCTCTGTGCTGTAGGCTGTAGATTGCCTCCAGGCCGTAAGCAAAGACAGTTGCTGGCAACTGGTTTTCTCACCTTGGTTTTTTTTCTCTTTATCTTAGGAATCCACTGTTCTGTTCTACCTACTGTCTAGTATCTGAAAATACTTATTCCATATATTGGGTTTTTCCCCCTAGTTTTTCAATGTCTGAAGGTAAGTCTAGTCCCTGCTACTTCATAGCCACAAGTGAAATTTCTATTTTTGTAGTTCTTTGTTTCATTCTTCAAGGTAGAAAGTTACAGTAAAACCAGTTTTTTAAATATATATTACAAAATCTTGGTACCCATCAAAATGGATTTCCTGGGTTTTTTTTCAGCACCACTTATTCTCAGATAAGATGAGGACATACTATATTTATCTAAGATAGGATATGAATTGTTAATCATTTTGGTATCCTAGGAAGAATTCAGTGCAAATAACAAACTTCGGAAGAAGATTGATGTGAAATACCAGTCATTTCCTGGGATTTATTTAGTCGATTTGTTAGGGATATGTATAATTTTATCTACTAAAATTTTATGTTAGCAACAATAAACCTGCTTGGCATTTGGTGCAGTTATCACAGTGCATAAATAAACAAGAAAATGGATACAGATTAATATGCTTTTGTTTCAACATGGATATAAATGACTTAGAATTATCCTTTCAAACTGGTAATAGCTTTCTTTCTTTTACTCATCACTGCCCAAGACAATTCATGGGATCTTTAGAAAAATGCATCTAAGACATTCAGTAAGAGAAGACTGACATGATCCAGTGTGGATGGACATCTATCCACTGCTGCTCTTGATTTGGTTCGTGCATCTAATGGAAAGGCTGAGGGCAGACTGCTCACTTTCTGTCTGATTATAAGCAAATCTGTGCTCAGAATTAGATTCTTTGAATTATCCTGAATTCTAGCAGGGAAGCTTGAAGTACATAAAACACCTTCATGGTGATCATTTACATTTGGAAATAATTGGGAAGTTAATTCCATATGCAAAGCAGCAAGAAATGAACTTCATTAATACCTTCAACACACTCCTGACCCATACTTCGTGTTATGTTCTGCCTAATTTTCCACCTGATTTTCCCTTTTTTCCCTCTCTCTCACCAGGAAAACGGTTGGTGTTTTCTGCTGCGGACCCAGTTCAATTTCTAAGACTCTTCATAAACTGAGTAACCAAAACAACCCATATGGGACAAGATTTGAATACAATAAAGAATCTTTCAGCTGAAAGCCTTTGAGAGGAGCCGGGACTCTGAACAAGGAATGAGTGCAATTTCCAAGACTTCGAAGCTCAGCTGAATCAAGTAGCTGTACCATGCCAAAGAGTAGCAAGGTTTTCTTATTTATAATTATTTAAAATGGAAAAGCAGAGGATGTGGCAAGATGACAGGTCACATTACATGTTTAATCGGGAAACCAAAGAGGCCCTGAAGAATAGTTGCTATGATGATTCACTTTCCAGTGCTCAAATGAAAAGAAAACTATTAGATGCACACTGTTGATTTTTATGGCAGATTCAAGAACTCCCTAGGGAGGCACCGCACTTGCTCACTGTGAGGCTGATAGCCTTGGTCCTCTTTAAATTGTTTTTGGTTGAACACATGCAAGATTGAATGAAATTAAAAATGCATTGAAACTCAGATTACATTTTCTACGTGAGTATCAACAGAGTAGCTTTGATTGAGGAAAGCTCCAGGCAAATATAGTAGATGTTTGAAGATACAGCACAGGACTCTGTATTAATACGGGTACTTTGTGTCTCCTCTTCCTCACTACTGATGCTAATACCTCTATTTGATGTCTGTGGCCTTCATGTCGAATGAACTTTGGTAGATGTTGCTAGAGTATCTAATTTTATATTTTTTCTTTCTTCTTTTTTCCTCTGTCTATGGAAATCTGCCCTCCTTTGCATACATTAGACACGATGATTTAATAGGTCTTTTTCATCTGCAATTTATTTAATCTATTACTGTTGCATAGTAATGAGGAAAATATCACTACTGTAAAACATAATGGAATATATAGACTAATAACTTTTTCCCTTGTTCAGCATTTTGGCCTCTGTTATTCTTATTTACTTTCTTCCCCAACGTAGATTGTCTTATTTTTCACCTCTGAAGGTACTTTGTTTAATTTGCACTTTGAGACTGAAGAGCACTGTGTCTCTCAGTCATCACTGAGATACACAATATCTCTCTTTTGCCACATGTTGGTTTATACTGGAGACATGGAAAGTGCAGTGACATTCCTGAACACCAACAACCAAACCCTGTACTTTACTTTCTACACAAGAGGAAATACTTCATTAATTATTTGAATTTAAGCTCAGAATCAGGAATATTATTTGTTGTGCTATCTGGTATTCAGGGTCTTGAAGGGGAAATTATCAAGTTTAAAGTCACTGTTGGGACAATACCGCATGATCCTATCACTTTATGCTCACTGACCATTATATTCTGGGCTCAGAGGAAAACATTTCCCTACTTAAGAATTTAGTCATTTTTGCAGGTTAGTGATTTTGTTTTGTAGACGTCTATCAATCGCTATCAAGTAGAGCACATTGCTGAAATAAGTAAAATGACTTATCTTGCCTTTGTAAAATTGTGCCTGGTTTCACAGAACATGACAGATATTACCATCATATTTTTGCTCTGATTCACCAATAGCAATCAAGCATGGTAAACCACCTAGCATTGAATGCCCCTGAACGTATTACTTATAGATATTTCTTCTTTTCCTTGGAATTCTTTCTTCTTCCTTCTGTGGAGGGAAGACAAGTCAGAAAAAGATATGGGAAATGTGCAATGTTCCTACAGATTTAGCTCTGAAGGCATATTTGATAACCAGTACATCTTGGCAACACTTTCTAAATTAAAAAGAATTTTCATAAAAACACAGAAAGGAATTTGAAGTAGTAGGAGGCTTGATATGCAATACTGACTCTTTTCTGATCATAGTTTATTGATGTGATTATAGTAATATGCCTAATTTCAGGAAAAGAAGTTTTTTGTTTTGTTTTGTTTTGTTTTGTTTTCAGAAAAGGAGACCTCTTTCCAGGTAGGTCTGCTATTCTGGATGAACAGCTTTGTCTCTTTGAAATTCTAGTCGATGTTCAAACATGGAGTGTTAAATTCAAGTCGTCTCTGCTTCTGTAGGTAATAATAAATTAGATTTTTATCGTGCATGTAGAAGAGAGAGAGTTTTGTTTTGTTGTTTTGAGGGATTTTTTTGTTCCCCCTCTGGGCCTATGTCTTGTCCGACAGGTCTTAAAATGGTCATGTCAGTGGCAGTAGATGTTAAAATTAAAATGGTATCATGAGAACTCTATAAAGTACGTTTACTTTTGCAATAAATAAAGCAGGCAGTGTTTTTTTCACAAGAGGATGCAAGTTGAAGAAAAAAAATCTATTTGCATCTGGACTAGCATCAGAGCCTTAAGAGTTTGGTTCTGCAGCTGTAGATGTCACTGGCCTGTGGTATAACTGGCAAGTCGCTCCCACTCTGGGGTTAGGATTTCTCATTTGGACTAGATTAATAGTTATTGATCTTTTCTGGGTAATGTATCTTTTTGAGAACCTGATTAAAAGCGAATATAATGACATTAATACAAAATATTACATACAGTTTTGGAGAGTTCACAGTCTTCCAAACTAAGGACTCCAATTTAAGAAACTGAACAGAATAATCCATCACTATAGCTCTTTCTACCTATACATTTTTTGTGATTTTCTTTTCACTATCCATTTTTATAAGATTTTTAGTAGGAAATTACCTCTGTGGACAAAGGAAAGGAAATTCTCTTTATATGCCCTCAAACAGAGAATCCAACAGAATGTTTGCCCAGTTTTTAATTTTAGATCTCCTGCTTTATGCAAAGGAAGGGTGTGATTTTACATACCCATAATAATAAAAGACACATTCATATACATACATACATACATACTGCACGTGTATTCATGGCTTACTTTTTTTTTCTTTTTCTTTTTTTAAGTCAGGTTAAAAATGGAACAATAGGGGTTTTTTGTTTGTTTTTTGGATTTTTTTCATGTAGCAACTTAAAATGCCAGCTGGATGATTGTGATAACAGAAGCACTTACATTAAAAAATAAAAGCAATATAGACAAAGGATAGGCTGAATTGATTTAATCTCCATATCCAAGTTACTTACTACTCCCCAAATCACTGTTTCCTTGGAGCATTCGAGCAGGTAATAGACTGAAATCGTAAGGTATTTCTAAAGAGGCTGGTTAGAGGCAAATGGGCTGTTGTCATCAACAGATAATGCTTGTGCCTAAGAATATTTAGGATAGTAGAGAAAGAAAAAAAAAAAACCTAAGAAAAAATTTTTTCCTTAAGGTTAACCCAGCTTGAACAGTGATGTTGTTTTTAAACAAACTGGTAAGATACATTTTTTTAAGTGCTACTTATGATAAACATTTCCTTTTCATGTGCAGTCCGGGATATTTTCATATCCAATAATGTTATAGAAACATAAAAGGCTGAAGTTAGGAGTACTCTTATTTTGTGGTCAAGAACACCAAGGCATAAAGGGAAATGGAAGCTTGCTTCATCATCCACAGGGTGAGATGTACAGCACAGGGGATACCTAGTCATATCACAGTAACCTTATGGTGACGGGTGCTGATGCACTTACTGTGGTAGGGGAAGAAAGTCAACCATTGAATGTGTCACAAAGCTGAAACTGGAGTTCATCCTTCCTCTTTTCTGCTACTGAAGGGCTCTGTCCCCCTCCCTGTCACATACACATCTAATAAGGCGCATCTGGTCCCATGAGTTTGCTGTAAACTCTATTTAGTGCGAGGTGGAAAGTAATGTACCATGGGTTAATTCCAGATTCAGGTGCAGAAATTCACACTCTTGTTCCCTATGTATCTTCTGATTCTACATATGTTAGTCTTTTATGTTTTGCCAGTTAGAACCAATTTCCAGAAATCCATTTTAAAATATGGCGATTATGCTGAAGGGGTTACGTTCTCCAAAACTTTGAAGACATATGGAATAGTATGGCTTCTAGGAAAAACTAATATTTAATTTTAAATTTAGATTCATAAACAGATTCATAACTTCCCAGCTTCCTAAACGTCCATGGAAATGTTGATATTAAAACAGAGGATTGTTGTTCTCTTCTCACATGAGCATCATGTTCAGGAGAAAAGAAGCAGTTTTTCGTTAACAAGTGAGACAGGAAATAAATGAAATCAAGCATAATGAGCATTTACTTCAACCAGCACAGAACAATGAGAACTCTATGTTTCCTTCTGTCTAAATCTCCACTCCATTACCCCAGCTTCTTTATCCCATACTGTGATATTCTCAAAGGACAAAGTTGCAAAAGCTAGCTAGATGAAGTTTTCCAAAAGAAAGAAGCAGAAGACCTTCAATACTTAGCCAAGAAGGGTCCATTAAGAGAGAAGAGAAAAATGGCCAGGCTAGCCACTTAAAATTAGCAAAGAGTTAAGCAATGTTGCCTTAGAACAGAGACTAGAAATTTTCTTTGAAGTGAATACACAGAATGTTTAGTTTCTCCTATACAAAACTGTTATATTCTTGTTGATAAAATCTAAAAGTGGATTTCTTATTTTAAGCATTGTGGCAAAATTACCAGTAATCTTCCTGCAGTGTTAGGCTACAATTTAAGTATTGGTGAGGGCAAGAAATGCCTCAGAAGAGCAAAACTAGGAAGACAAAAAAAGGAGTCAAAGAAAGAGAAATTACTGAACACATCAGGATGTGATTATGCTTTTCTTTTCACAGCTCAAAAGATATTCAAGTGTTTGGCAAAACTGGCTGTTACTGTGGTTTGGGAAAATATAAGAGAATGTAATGTTTGGTTTGTTTCTAGGGGTCCTTTCACATTTTCTTTGCGACTAGAATTGTAGCAAAAGCTTTACCTTTGATCAGAATTGCATCTGGCTTCTAGAAGAATTAGAGCTTTCATGAGCTGCTGGTTGACCTGGACACAACCCCACCATTTAGACAAGAACCAGCACTATGTAAATGCTCTAATATATGTAGCAATAAAGAAGGGGAGTCTGCCAGGCCTTTGTTCAGCTAAATACACTGCACATTAAATTCTCTCACTGCAAGGTCATATTTCTCAGCTCTCATCCTTCCACCCAGAGAAGGAAACCTTCTTCACAAGTGCAGACACTGAGAAACAGAAGTTCTGTCTTGTAAACAGTGTATCAGTTCACCTATATCTGCACATTCATTTGAAACTGGTTTTCAATTAGGATGTCTATATAATTCATTGTAGTGGTGAGAGATCTCCATAGTGGACAAAAATGGGGGCCTTGTTTGTCTGCTAAAAATATAGATGGCAGCCAATCCATTGGCCAGGGAGAAAGCAGTTGCATATTCCAGGTTTTCCTTTCCAAGTGAGTCTTAAAAGAATGTAAACTACCTTACCACACATATGTTGGAATGTGACCTGAGTTGTACTCCGTGTTCTGTGAGTCGATATATTTCACAATTTATTCTTGATTCCCAGGGACTGTCCAGGAACATTCTAGCTCTTCAGTCAGCTTAACATCTTTAACCACCTACGTAGGCATCCACCAGGGGCAATTATATCCTTGTTTTAAAGAGGACCACTACTTTCTGACCAAGTGGCATTGACAGGGAACTCTTCTTTTTTTCCCTCTCATTAAAATTTGATTCAGATTCAGAGTGGGGAAAAGTAGAAACTGCGTTCAAAAGTAGGAATAATTGACTGCAATTCTCTTTCCGCTGAGAGGGCCAGAGTCATCATCTTATCCAGCCTCCTCCACTGTGTAGAGTAAACAGGCCCTAGATTAGAAATCTGAAAACTCATAGGCTTTATCCCTGAAGAGTATTAGACACTGTACATAAAAATGCATGTAATTTCTACTTCCTCCTACATCGTTTTTACTGGGATGTGGTAGAGCAAGCATGTGGGGATGAAGAGGAAAAAATGCAGAGTTAAGAGGAATTTCCTGGGTAAATCGTTCTTAGTAAGTTTTTTGCCAACATAGTAAAAACAAAACAGTGCTCTGAGAAAGTAAAAACGCAGGCTTTTAGGAGTCACTGTCCATCGCAACTGAAAGGCTCAGTATTTAATTACGTTTTCTGGGCAAGTAAAGAAATACCCTCAAGCAAAGAAACACCACTATCTATCTTTGTTTTTCTGAGATTCCCGTAAACAAAGTTGCCTGTTAGGTCCAGTAGAGCTGCCGTCTAGATTCCTCGTAAGAAATTTTGATCAGGCCCAATGTGGCTAGAGAGAGCTGTATTGATCTATGACAGTCAGGCTAGGAGTTGCTGGAGGGTGATGGAAGTTATTTTACTTAAGGTTTCATGGAGGAGAAAGCGAGTATGAGATTCCACTGAATTAAAACTAAGGCCTATATCTTAGAACTAGAAATTCTGTAGAAGGAAAAAAAGCACTTCACTGCAGTTATTTTTTTCCTGGATGAAATATAATTTATCTTTTTTTAACTCTTACCAAAGATACTTCATGTTATGTATCTTCATCAAAGCTTGGGTTATTTTCTAGATATCTGTGTTTAAATGTGTGTGTGTGTGTGTGTGTGTGTGTGAGTGTGTTTGAGAGAGAGAAAGTAAATTGCCTGAATGAAAATGACATTCTGTAATACTGTGTAATGACGCTTTCCAGCTTTCATAATAAGCATTCAGTGGTGGCAGGTTTGCAATTAGAGGAAGTATAGTTCTATCAAAATATGAGAGGCTCGGCAATCCAAGTGTGGCATTTGATACTTGTCTGGCTAAAATGAGGTGTGAGTTTATATCTTGCTAGAGAGGAAGCACTAACCCAGAGTTAATACTTGCAAAGATTTGGAAAAAGGAATATATATATAGTTATTTTAAATGTATTTTTATTATTGTAAAGACATGGTGTGTTTGTAGAAAACCTTTATTGTTTTAGAACATGGCATAGTGTTTAAAAGCTAGACAAATAAAGGTTGGACAAATGTACTTAAAATCCCTCTCATTATAGACTAATTGTGCACCTTTGGCAGTAATAATCAAGAATTGTCTCCAGGACTCTTAGAACACGTTTGTGTTATTTTCATCCTAATGAAAGAACTGACGATCACACTAGTCTTACTTGTGACAATATTAAATAAGCAATATTTAAGAAATATTCCTTTGAAGAATCAAAAGTGGTCTAATTCCAAACCTCTCAACTCTCTTGTAACTCTCATTTCATCTAATGTATAATTGGAAAATAAAGAAGTCTAAACTCTAAATTTAATACGCTGGGTTTGGAATTTTGGTTTTATTTTTTGAGGGGGGGGCATTGGGGGATATTTCTAAATCTCACAATCGTGCCCACTGAAATATTTATACAATTTTATTTTTACTTTTTAGAAGATTTTATTTATTTATTTATTTAGTACAGAGAGAGACATCACAAGTAGGCAGAGCAGCAGGCAGAGAGAGAAGGGGAAGCAGGCTCCCTGCTGAGCAGAGAGCCCAATGCGGTGCTCGATCCCAGAACCCTGAGATCATGACCTGAGCCCAAGGCAGAGGATTAACCCACTGAGCTACCCAGTCACCCCTATTTGTACAATTTTAAGATATCAAAACTATATATATATTTTTCTGAATTGAAAACTAATAAAATATATTCATTATTAAGTCTAAATGTTGAGTTTTTATACTTTGTCACTGAGGATTTCAAGTTTACCTAAACGTTGCATTTGCCATAAATATTTACACCCACACAGTTTCTGTGGCTGAGAGGATTTTGTTTGCTGTATTCCCCTTTATCTGCGGTTTTTCTTTCTGTGGTTTTGGCTTCAGTTACATGCAGTCACCCGTGATCCGGAAGCAGAAGACCCTCTCTCTGACATATAGTCAGAAGGTCAATACGTAGTAGCAGAATAACACTATGTCAAAATGCCTGCACTGTTCACCCAACTTTGTTGCCTTGCGTAAGCGTTTTACCATCTCACATCGTCATGAGAAGAGGGGTAAGTACAGTACAATAAGATATTTTGAGAGAGGAAGACCACATTCACATAACTTTTATTGTATATTATTATATTGTCCTATTTTATTATCAATTGTTTTTAATCTCTTACTGTGCCTAACTTATAAATGGAATTTTATCATAGGTATATACAGGAAAAAATAAAGTATATCTAAGGTTCGGTACTATCTGTGGTTTCAGGCACCCACTGAGGATCTTCAAATGTCTCCCTCGTGGACAAGGGGTATTATCTCCCTTTCTAGAAATCTGTGAAGTACACAAAATAAAGAATACTAATAGAATCCCTCACTCACGGGTTTGCCTGACATTTACATAGGTGGGATATGAGCAGCTTGCCAAAAGTTCTCAGAGCCACAGCTGTGTTCCAGCACCATCTGAAAACTCGTCGTGTGATTCCCCCACCCCATCAGAATAATACAGACCAGAGCCCAAGATTCATTCCAGGTTGTGTTTGTGCTTTGGCTGTGATATAAGTGGATAATAGGATGAGTGCAGATGTTTCAGTATATATGATTGTTCACTTTTAGGTCCTAAGGTATGCCTCGCCAGGTACACAAAGTTGGAAAGCCTTTTTGCATCATTTTGCAGAGTGAAAAGATACTTGCTTCGGGGTAAAAGATGTTATACCATCCATATTTACAAAAGTATGTTCTTGACATTAAAGTATTATTCATTATTTTCCCTAATCTCAAAGTCATTCATGGGTCAAATCAGATGCTACAGTGCTCTAATTTTAGAGTTTTTATAAGTGGTGCTTTGTTTGTAGGGGTGAAGCAGGTTACTTCACTCTGTGATACTGCATTGTTCTCAATTCCTACCACATTGCAGTCTGCCAGTGATTTATTTTCAAAGAAACTGCTTTCCTCATTTCATGTCTTGCCTCCTGTATTTTGCGAAGCTGTCATGCATTCTGTAATGGGCATTTCAATAGGTCAAGTTCAAATGCATTTAAAGGCAAGATTAGCAGTTATGTGCTTGCATTCCCTATGTGCAGTATTTGCTTTGTGTCACAATGGGGTCAGGAGTGCATACTTTAATAGCATTAGTGTTGTAAAATTACCCAGCAGCAGCAGCCAGTGAGGGAAAACCACAAAAGATAATTGGGGAAAAAAATGTTTTGGGGGTACACAAATCAAGGAGACTTTGATGTAAATCTCAATCCTCAAGATTAAAAGTTCCTCTAAAATGCCTTCCTTTATTCATGTTGATTACCCTGCTGTCAGGAATGTGTTTGCCAGAGCTCAAAAATATGAAAATGTGTGACAGTGAAAGTTCTTCATCAGACTTTTTATTAGGCAATGAAATCTATAAGAAATCTTTTTTTCTATTTTATTTTTTTTAAAGATTTTATTTATTTATCAGAGAGAGAGGGGGGGAGAGGGAGCGAGCACAGGCAGACAGAATGGCAGGCAGAGGCAGAGGGAGAAGCAGGCTCCCTGCCGAGCAAGGAGACCGATGTGGGACTCGATCCCAGGATGCTGGGATCATGACCTGAGCTGAAGGCAGCTGCTTAACCAACTGAGCCACCCAGGAATCCCTATAAGAAATCTTTTTAAGTAGCTTGTATTACAGAGGTCCTGTTGCAGTTTGCTGATAAATGTCTCATCAACTGGGAGATGTAAGCAAACATCTAAAACTTGGTTTTGCATTTCACATGGAGACCCAAGGTACTGTGTAAAAAATACTTCTTTGACTTAGAGTGGCTGTTAATAGTGAGAGATTTCAAAGTCACCTTGCACACATTTTGACAAGGTGAGTTCTGAAATTAAATTTCCAGTATGTTCTGACAAAAGACTTTAGTGGGAGGTTTTGATTACCAAACAAATGCAGGCTTCAAGTTTTTAAAATAGCTGTCTGTTTGCTTTAGGTTTCTTTTAAGGTGGTGGTGAGAAGTAGTTAATTATTTATTTTTGAATCCCTCATGGGATACTTGCAAGGGAAAAAACATTTGGTCTCTCAAAGCAGACGGAAACAATATGTCTAGTAATGTGTTACAACTGTGGGGCTTCCTGAAGCTTGCCTTTTGGAGTTGTTGGCCCAACGCTTTAACCTTTCTGTCAGTAACCAGAAGTGTGCTCCAAAGTGTATCAGTGGGCAGACAACCCTGGGAACCACAGCTCCTAGCTGAAACTGTCCTATGTCCAAAGCTTTTCTTTTCCATCATTTAATATAGACTCCATTCTCCACCTGTTGCCTTGAAACCAGCTTTAACTCAGAACTTTTATCAGGACTCTCAAGCATGTATTTTTAATATTTTTTTTTTCTGTTGTTATCCCGGCCCAGCTATAGATCTTGGAACCCCTGGGACTTATAGTCTATTTGTTTGGGACTTTGGATTAACCTAGGCTCTGTTTCTGTCTCTTTTCCTTTCAACCCCTGAGCTAACATACTATCCTCAGTTCTGAGTTTCCTCTATCTTGGGCTTAGGGGAGTCACACAGGCATGGCTCGTGCCTGCCCAGCCACATCCCTCTGTGCCCATGGTCACAGCCACTGCCATTCACACACAGTATATTATAGAACCAGGTAACATTATGCGAAACTGAGAGAGTTCATTTCTATGTATAACTATCTATAACTAAGCGATGCTCTAGTTATAGCTGAGTCGTGGTTTTGTCTCATAGTTTTGTTCTGTAGGGATGGCACACACGCACCGAATTAGTGAATCCTAAACCATTGTTCCCATTTAGGATCTTGGGAGCCTCTGATCGTAAAACTTTTATCAACCAATCAATACATAACCTTATGTGTATTTCTTATTTAATACACATTGTTGATTCATTAACATTGAACTCATGGCCAACAGCACTTGTAACTCATGCCTGAATGAAACTTGTCTAACACAGTGTGTTTTCTACAAGGCACACTGCAGAGCCATCTTGCACTTAGGAAGACTAGACGAGAATTCATGATGTTTGGGGACCATTTTAAACAGCAAAATCACAAACAAAAAGCATAAACATGCAAAAAATGTGGCACTAAATGAACCAAGAAAAGGGCAGCAGTATGGGAGACGAAGCAAGAAGGCACAAAGATGCCATGTTTTACATCCGCTGAGAACATGGACCCCGAGTGACTCTAATTCTTCATTGTTCTGTGCAGGTCTGCAAATGACCAGTAAACTACAGCAAGTACTGATTTGGGGGTTCCCAAAAATTTAGCAAGTGGGTGACTGGTGCATAAGGAATCTATGAATAACAGTGTTAATGAGGTTAACAGTCCATGTCTACTTTTACTGGATATGGCCACTGGGAAGGAAGATTCTGTGCCTTTTTGTAGCTTTCATCTTTATCTTCCCACTTATTAATGATTTTGAGCTAACTTTTGGAGTATCTTTTTTATAGGTGAGAAAAATACTTCTCTATCTTGACCTGCTTCTCTTCTAATACTTTTCCTTTTTCCACCTCAAAAATAGGGAATATTAATTTGATTGGACAGAGTTTGGAATTTTTATTGGCTCACATTCATTAGTAGGCATGGTTATTGTGTATAAAAGATTGTGCATATATTTGTGGTCAGAAAAGGTTAACATCCAGACTTGTGGTTTCTACCCTTCTTAGAAAGACCTGCTTATAAGGCTAGTCATTTGTAGGCATCTGGGAACTTAGGTTTCAGGAATGTTCCCACCACCCTAGCTGGTAAGAGTGGCTCAATATGACTAAACATTTGCATAAGCAATAAGATTTACATTGAACACCTGCTTTTTGCTGGGAGTCAGGAATTTCGATAAGGGCTAGGCACAGGGTGCCTGTGCGATCAATCTCCAACAAAAATTTTGAATCTCTAATAAGCTTCCCTTGTAGACAACAGTTCACAAAGGCAACTAGCCGCTGGTTGCTGGAGGGATTCTGTGTATGTTGATGACTCCACTAGGAGGGACTCCTGGAAGCTTGTGCCTCCCTCCTTCTGACTTCACCCCACATGCCTTTTCCATTTATTGATTTTGCCTCTGTCCTTTTGCTGTAATCTTAGCTACGAATACAACTCTATGCCGAGTCCTCCTAGAGAGTCACCAAATCCATTTCATATTGGGCATCCTGACACTACCTGGGCTCTTTCTGTTGCTCTGGGTGCGGGGGAGGCAAGTGAGTGCAGGACCTTACCCACACTCTCCGCTCTCTCTCCCCTTTTCTTTATTCCATGCATGTGGCTGACTCTTACAGCAGCCTGTCTGAAACTGCTGTCTTCTTTGCTGTGTGTCTTTTTTCTCTTCACTTTATTTTCTCCACCGACAGACTAATGGCAGTAAATGCCCTGGATCCAGAATCATCCTTTGTAACAGCTGAGGACTCCATTTGGAACTATGGCTTACGTCCTCTGGATCAGCCTCGCTTAATCAGAGAGCTCCATATCCGGGCTAGACACTGGCCTGGTTACTAACACTACTTTTTCTCTTCTTTGCATCTTGTTGACCTCAGGTACAATCCCTGATACTCCCAAAATAAAAGTACCTCACAAAACAGAAGTAGTTGTCAGAACGGGATTCAAATATTCTCTTGTTAACTATCATAAAGACACCACCCACGATGCTGATACTCATCTGTTTCTTTTTCCTACCCATCCTCTTCTCCAACCTGTCGGTTCCCATCTTTTCCTTTGTGGGCTCTGCTGTGAAGATTAGTTTTTCTAAGATACGCCTTTTTCTCTGTTCTCTTACCTGCATTCTCCAACCTCTTTTTATCAAATCTCGTAACTTACAGAACAACAGGCTTGACTCCATCAGCCATTTTTACTACACTTTCAAAAGGATCGGAGACCAGTTTCCTCACCATGCTTTGATTTATTTCATACAGAAGAATTACCGCACCTGAGATCGCATTTGTCTGGTCAACACATGACAAGGTGAGGCCCATTTGATTGCTTATCAGGTGTCACATTTTTAATGTTATACTTTGTCAAGATGGAGGGCAATGACTTGTTTCAATTGACTTTACAGATCAGTGTCTTTCTCGACCTACAGAATTCCAGAACTGACCATACAATGAAATGGTTTGTCTCCTTTTGAGACAAACTCCCTAAAATTTAGCATCATACTGCTGAAGTTAAAATCCTGCTTAAGGTTAGCCTGGTTATCTTGGATAATTTTTTTTTCATTAACTTTTCTCGGCTTTAGTTTTCTTATCTAAAAAGCTCCATGAATGAATACACACGAAGTATTTAGGGACACAGAGAAAGTGCTCAATACTGTCAATGATGATAATTTTATTACACAGAGAAAGATGATTATGGAAGTCTGGAAGCAGGGTGCTAGAGCAGACAGGTATGAATTTAATTTAAAGCCTAGTTCTGCAATTCTGGGGCAGGTCTCTGTTCCTTGGTTTCTACCTTATTAAAATTAAGATAATATATCCACTTTCAGAATTTATATGAAAAGTAGCAATTACATAATAATAGTACTTAGAATTATGTCTAGCATATAAATAGACAAAAAGGTAACTATGATAAGTGTTATGGAAGAAATTAGGCCAGCCTGAAGAAATCCAGGATTAGACCATGGATAATTCTTCACTTTTTCTGTATAATGATCTCATTTATGAAAGTGTGTTTTAAGATATTGCTCTGAGGTGATAATATTTCCATTACAATTTCATAGTTATTTGTCTGTTTGCCTGCCACCTCCAGTAATGTGAGTAGTTTCTAATGCTCCTCTACATTTTAGCCAATGAATTAATAAATTGGGACAGAAGCTGTATTTACATGTGAGATAGTAGCCATGGGAAAAGGACAGACATGAGAAACTTCAAAAAGAAAGGAATTAAGAGGACTTGGTTTCATAAGTAACAAAGAAAAAAATCAAAATTAATATTCAAGTTTTGAAGTCTGATTCTACCTTTTCCCTAACTGGTCAAATAATTAATGTGTAAGTGCTTTAAAAAAAAATCTTTGATCATATAAATGATTAACTGATTCTTTTTGGTTTTTCTTTATAATATTTTTCTCTTTCTTGAGGACTATTTTAAGATTATTTGTATGCATAGAAGTACCTCTGGCAATACCCAATGTTTCCTATCTGTATGCTCCTCAGTTATAACAACACAGTGAGAACTAGATTGAATTTAGCAAGAAGTTACTGAGAACCTATTGAGAATCAGATATTTTGCTAGGAACCAGAATATAAAAATGATTAAGGTCCTAAGACTGTGCACTTTGTTAAAGAAATGAACAATTACTGGTTATATTACTAGTTATTTATAACCAGTCATCATTTCATGATTTTTCCATGCATGTATATATTGAGAATATTTTTCATTATAAAAATTCATTATCCATAGCTCTTGGCCTCTTTGTTTGCTTTATTTAATATCAATGGCTACAGTCAAAATTCTTTGAGGCATCAGCTAAGGAACCATCTCAGTGAGAAGTTTCAGAGAATGCTCACTCAGTGACCTGTAGTCATTTGGGGAACAGGAGAGCAGGGGTTTCTTTTGCTTTGTTAAAGAAGCTCTATTATTATCAAAGGAAACAAACCGAAAATTCTGATGTACTCTTTTCTATCTTGTATTTGAACTTTGATTCAAGCATATCAGTCACTGGAATAACCAGAAAGATTAGCTTAAATGTCATTACTTCCTGGAGATTCTCTTAATGCTACCAACAGATACACACACAAGTGCACCCAACACACAATCCCATACATGTGCCACGTAGCTCCACCAACATATATTTGAAAATCCATGAACTTTGGAATCAGATTTTGAATCCCAGCCCCACATTAGCAATATGGCCTCAGGCATGCCTCTTAATCTTTTGATAGTCTAGCTTCCATATCTTTCAATGAAGATAATACTAAACTTACAGAATTTTCGTAACAGTGGGAGGAGCTCAAATAAATAATATGCCCAGATCTTCACATGACATATGATAAAGTCTTCTATAAATATTAAGACCACCAAGTCTTTCAACTTCTATAATACTTCTCCAATGACCTGAGATCAAATCTGCTGTAGCTTTATAGTTTGTGCATGTCAGTATATCTTATATTTCTTCCTGGCCTACAGACACTCTAAGGGCAGCAATTCTGTCTCGTCATTTCTGTATGCCCACAAATCCAAGCCTGAGGATGCTTAATTCCAGCCCATGACTTTATTGATTGCTTCCTACAAAGAATTATTCTGAACTGACTATTTTTATAAATTATTCCAGTATTGTCTATCATGAATGGCCTTTTCATCGTGATTTATCATGTTCTGGAAGCCCTAATGGGGGTGCTTACCATCTGCTCTAAGAACACTGTCTTCTAGAGCCATTAGCAGATTTATCATGTCACCGCACTTTCATTTCCTGCCGAGCATCTTTCCAGGAGCACTTTTCTCTTTTCGGGGTCACTCTTTCCACCGGCTTCTCCATTTTCCTTTATTAGGAGCATTACCCAGTTTAATGCAAGCTTGATCTTTTGCAGAACTATCAGCAGCCCTAGGTGTCTGCAAGTCCTTTATATGCTGAGGTGGGGCTGCTGCGATTTTCTATGTACTCATTGTGTTCATTCTGTTTTTAGTTTTCTCTGTTCGCAGAAATCTAACTTTTGTTGATTTCATTTTTGTTCTTCCGTGTAATATTCATCACGTGCTTACTAGACCAGGCATTGAGAATATGCCTGGAAATCAACGCCAGCCTTGTCTTCATTGAGTTCTTGCTTTAAGGGAAAAAATAAATTAAACTGTATGTACACAAATAGTTATGCAATGAAAAGCTGTGGTAAATGCTGTGAAAGGAAAATAAAATATGAGAGGTAGATCTGTTTTGTGAAAGTGGCATTTGAGATCTAAAGTATGAGTAGGAATTTGGGGCAAGAGGGGAGTGCTATTTGGGATGCTAGGATGACAGAAAGAATCACACATTTAATGGGCTAGAAACCAAGCAAAAGCAAACAAACCACCATGTGGTGGGAACACTGTGCGGGTAAGAAGCAGAATGGATGAGATAGGCCTAGAAAGACAGGCAAGTCCCCAACAAGGACACCTTTGTTGAGAGGACCTGGGAAATAACCAGAGAGGAATATTTGCTTTCCAAAGTATTAGAAGCACACTTAAAAACAGCCACTTCGCATGTTATGGGGATTAGAAAAAGGCAAGTGTGGGAGGTAGAAGCCAGCCAAGAGGTTATTGCAGTAGTTTGAGCAAGAGACTATGATGGTTGAGACCAGACCAGGAGAGAGCATGTTCTTCCACAGAGGGCAGATGAAACAAAGGGACACCTTCCACATGCAAGGTATATTGAAAGTAGAACCAAGATGGAGAGTAAAGGGAGATGAGATATTAGAAAGGACTTCAGTCAGTGGCTTGGGTATAGGAGCCGTTTATTCTTGTGTGGCAGTTTGGGGGAGGAACTAATTTTTAGAAAGGTATTAAGTTCATTTTTATTTTTTATTTATTTTTTAAGACGACTTATTTATTTGATAGAGGAGGAAGAGAGAGCATGAGCAGCGGGGAGGGGGAGCAGCAGACTCCCCTTTGAGCAGGAAACCCAATGTGGGGCTGGATTTCAGGACCCTGAGATCATGACCTGAGCTGAAGGCAGACACTTCACCCACTGAGCCACCCACTGAGCCCCGAAAGAACTTGTGTAAGTTTTAATTCCTGAAAGATATTTAAGTAAATTTTAAAAATAAGCAGTTGGATGTATCCATCTGGAAATCTGAAAAAAAAAAAAAAAAAAACTTGGACTAGAGATATAAGCTTGAGAATCATCAATAATTGTGGAAATTTGGGAAAAGAAAATTCATGAAGAAAGTAGAATGGGAAGAGAAGAGGATTGTAGGGCTGCTGTGTTGTGTTGGACAGATTGCTCCTTCAGGACTGATAAACTCATTTCCCCAGCTCTTGGCATTGTTGGCTACAGACTGTGCATAACTGAGTCCCTCGCCAGGAACTAGAAGGGTGTCTCTTGCCCAAATATCCACCTCCTCCTCAGGACAGCTCATATACAACAAACAGACAGGGTGGAAAAACAGAAGTTAAAAGACCCTTGCCTTGAGGTGGGACAGTTCTAAAGGACTGTCTTAGCTTCGTATAGCTCTAGGATCACCTGATACATCAGGAAACCACATAAAGACATCTGGTGTCAGAATTCTTAAGAAGCAGGCTCTGAAAAAAAAAAAAAAAAAGAAGCAGGCTCTGAAATAGGATCTTGCTGTGGGAAAACCTACCAGTTAATTGGCAATGAAATCTTTATCACTTTGGAGACTCTATCATCTTTGAAGAGTGGGTAACTCCTGGCTTGTTGTAGTGAGAAGTTGTTTCAGACTTCACATGAATTCACCTCTAACTCAAGCATAATTTAGGGTTTTGAGAAATTCAAGGCAAATGGCTCTTGTTAACTGCTATGATACACTGAAAAAGAGACAAAGAAAGCCTAGGAGTAATTATTTTAAGGTGGATGGTGAACGCCAGTGAACCTACAATGTAAGCTGATATGTGAAAGCCAGAGAGCCTGTTTGGCAGAATCTAAAGGGGATTTCAGTCCCTGCCACCAGAGGACAGAAACACCAGATAATCAGTCTCAGACTTAATATCGGAAACTGAATTGTTACAAAGTTTGAATTTTTAACCTTCTCAATTCTGATACCTAAAGATCAGGATTCTGGTTGGAACTGAGTGGAATCCTGAGTCAAGTTGGAGACATTTGTGTTGATGCACTGAGAAATCTTTCTTAATAAATTTATTTATTTATTTTAGAGAGAGAGAGAGCATGAGTAGGAGGGGCAGAAGGAGAGGGAGAGAATCTCAAGCAGATACTGCCATGAGTGAGGAGCTGGATGTGGGACTCGATCCCATGACCCTGAAGATCATGACCTGAGCTGAAACCAAGAGTTGGATGTTCAACCAACTGTGCCACCGAGGCACCAAAGTGAACTTAAAAATCTTGAACCCTCAGCTTCCCCTTTACCCTCTGGGCTGCAAAAGTGGCCCACTCATCCCCTTAAAGGCTAGTCCTCTTCTCTTACTTGAATTTGATACCAACTTTGTTTTGCAAACAACACACTCCTCTTCCAGTACCTACAACTCTCCTCATGGACATCGGATGAATAATTAGGGACAAGCAACAGTATGAAACTGCTTGCAGACACACTAAGTCAGTTAAAAGAGGAAAAAGTATATATACCAACAATGTATAGATTTAGCTGATGCAAACCCAGGAAGATCTGGAAGAATATATATGAGCCTGGATCCTAAGGAAGCTGGTCAAGATAGGAAAAATTTACCGAAAGGAGAGCATCTCCCATGATACAGAATTTAAAATCTTTGAAAGAATCCCAGAAAACACTGCTAACATGATGTGAGGATCACTCTTGGATATTTGAGGAAAAGATGGCCCCCCTTAAAGGAAAGTGAAATGTCAGAACTCCATGGCTGATGGTGGAGGAAAGATCAAAGGGTAGAGCAGGATAGATAGAGTGAACAGGACTGGAAAAACCACCTGCTGACTGTCTCATGGTAAGTCTTCAAGAAAGGTCTAATATCCAAAGTGATTAGGAAGTTCTAAGAAGGGCACCAGTAATTTTGAGAAGCTCCCTGGTGTCTGTGCTCTGTAAGTCAGAACTAAGTGTAGAAGATGTAGCTTTAGAACAGACTCCGGCGGGGATCCTAGGATACCCACACTGTACAGCAGAGGAGATGTGGCAGGGAGCACATGACCATGGGATCCAAAGGCTCCCTCTCATATGGCACTGCCCCAAAGCTGCCAGCTTGTCCATTAGAAGCTGTGGCCTTAGACTGGCTCTGAATTGGGAGGACCTGGTCTCCTCACCATGTGCAATAGCTCTTGCTCTGTCGACTTAGCTATGATGAACTCCTGCACCAGAATTCCCGCTTTGTTTCTAAAATGAGCCGCAAGGAATATTCTCTCCTAGAGCTGGAAGAAGCATTTTGTCCCATTCACACATCTTCAGTTATTCGGTCAAGCACTAATCCAGGTGCTGCCACGAAGGGAATTTGTAGGTATCGTCCAAGACCCCACCCAGCCGGTCAAAAGGGAGATTATTCTGAGTGGGCCTGGCTGAAACAGTTGGAAGCCCTTTCAACAGGGCTTGGCCTTTCCTGAATGAAGAAACTCCTACCTGTGAAGTCGTTTCAGCTCATGTTCTTGGGATTCCAGTTTGCTTGTTATCCTCTCTCCTGAGTTGCTTGCCCTAAGGACTTCAGATTTATTTAATAATTACCCATATTGTATAAGCTAATTCCTTATCATAAATTTTTATACATTTATATATATAATTTCTATATAATATATAATAATACATTTATATACATTTCCATTTTAATAATACATATTATTTTATAATACATATATAATACACATATGTATATTTTATATATATATATACTATTCATATCCATTCTAGCTGCAGAGCTCCTTGTAGAGCTGGTGAGGCTTCCATTGGATTCCATTTTCTCTTACTTCCATACCTGCTTCTGTTACTCTCTCAGCAGTGTGAGTCTTACAAGTACTTCCTAACACATCTCCTGCATATAAGCTTCTGCCTCGGTCTATTTCTCAGAGAAGCCCATCTAAGAAATTTTCAGTATGCCTAGATAGAGAGCTGAGCACATAAGAGATGCTGAGAAGAAGTGAGTTCTATTCCAGAAACCATAAGGAAAAAGTTTAAAAAGAGATCAAGCAAGGATCAAGTAGAATGAGTACCATAATGTCATCAGATTTGGCACTTTTCAGACCATTGGTAATCTTGATCAAAAGGGTTACAGTGGAGAGGTAGGAACAGAAGACAGATTGGACTGGGTTGAATAGTAAGTAGGAGGCAAAGGCATAGAGATCACACATTTTTATTTTTATTTTTTATATTGTTTATATTTCTGTTTTTTTCAAATTCAATTAGCCAACACATAGTAGTACATCATTTGTTTCAGATGTAGTGCTCAATGATTCGTCAGTTGCATATAACACCCAGTGGTCATCACATATTTTTAAAGAGTTCTGTTAAACAGCTTGAGACAAGAAATAGGGCAAAAGCTAGGGGGAAATGTGATGTCAAAGGTTTTGTTTTTAAGGTGAGCATATATAAATGCTAAAGTGTCAAGGGTCCTATTGAGTGGGAAGAGTTGAAGACACAAGAAAGGAGGAAGAGCAATGAAGTAAAGGTGACCCAGGAGTTCAGAAGGGTTGGGATCTCAAGTTTATAGAGATGGGGCTTTGACAACAGGAAGGCTATAAGATGAATAAAAATGTAAGAAGTTTGTTGATTTGTTGGCAGAAAAATAAAGGATTTCCTATCTGGTCATTTCATAGACCTTATATGTATAATTCAAGATTGCAACCTTGTGAATCATTCCTAATCTACACTATAGATATAGATACACGCACATAAACTGTAATTGTGTCTATATTTCTTTCTCTACTGAAGAACTCTATATCTTAATAAAATGGCAAAACAGTAAAATAACAAGAAAAGAAACTATTGTTACAGTTGTTAAGATGAAATTCTCATTCATGGTTTTCGTTTATTTCTCTTCCATGATTTCTTGATTTGACTTAGGCCAGGAGTCAGTTAACATTTTCAGTAATGGAGCTGGTAGTGAATATCATAAACTTTGGTGGGGGCATATGGTTTTTGTTGCAAATCCTCAACTCTGTCACTGTAGCATGAAAGCAGCCATTGGCAGTATGTAATATAAATGAAAGGATGTGGCTGTGTTCCAATAAAACCTCATTTACAAAAACAGGTGGCAGGCAGCATTTTGGCCATGTGCTAAAGATTGTCAGTGCTTGCCATGAATTTGTTGACTACCTAACTACCTCATCTAATGAGTGTACTTGATGAGTTCAATTCATTTATCAGTTTCTTTTTGAGATCAGAGAGATGACTACAGAAGAATACCAGAGTGATACAATGTATCTGGCTTTTAAATGATGGAGGGAGCCGTGGAGTGTAGATGGCTTTGAAGCCGAGAAATGAAATCTTCTCCAGAGCCTCTATAAAGAGCACAGCCTTACTGCCACCTTGATTTTAGCTCAATGAGACCCATATTGGACTTCTCGTCTACTGAATTACAAGATAGCAAATTTATATTGTTTACGCCACTGTTTGTGGCAATTTACTACAGTAGCAATAAAAACGAATATAATCAACAACAAAGTTGGCTTTGATTTTGGAGAGAGGTCAATTTGTTTTTCTGTTTTTTCTCTTTGTTTCTCTGTACATGGCACATATGCGCGCGCACGCACACACACACTGATATAAATACATCTATGCTTTGCAGTTATTCTGTAAGAGTATTTAAAAACTGACATGGTCTGTTAAAGACTGACCAAGTTATAGGCCGAGTATTTCTTAAAAGCACTAAAAATAAAAGCATTCAAACTTGTCCCAGGGCTTGGATTTCGGAGTCTTCCCAGCCTTCACTACCCCTGTTATGTGATCTTATTTATCCGTGTAGCTGACTCTGACTCTCCCTTGAGTCAGACTATGTTAAGGCCCTGTGCTTATTCTTCCAAGGATGGATGGATTCTAGTGTTGATGGGATTTTTTGCTTTTGGTTTTGTTGTTCTTGCCTGATTCTGATAACTTGATGCACACACACCTCTATATCTAGCTAAGATGTACATCTTATTTTGAGACCAATTTACATGCATGTTATTCCCCATCTCTCTAAAATTGCTTGAGTCTGGATTTTCTTCTGATTTTTGTGAGAGAAAACACTGCCTATTAAATTGATGTTATAATTCTAAAAGGATTTATGAAAAGAAGCAACACGTCAAGTCGCAATTAGAGTCTTCCATTCAAAAAGAATTGCAACTCTTCTTCCTTCTTCAAAGTTCTTCACCTCGTCGTTTTCTCCTTCATTCCTTTTGATCTCTTATTTTTAGACTTCATCTCTGCATTTTTAAATCTGTGCAATCCTTTTCAAAAGCACTGTGGCAATTCATTAGAAAATTCATAAAATTATTCATATGCTTTGATCCAGAGATTGAACTCCTGGAAGATAATTTAAGAGAAACTAGACACCAAAAATGTCCAGATATTTCATATGGCACTAAACATAATTTAAAAACTAGATAAAACATATCGAGCTGTTGAGTCATTATACCATGCCCTTGAAACCAATGTAACCCTGTGCATTTATATGGGAATCAAAAGTTTTTAATTAAGAGAAACTAGATAAAACCTAAATTTCTCATAGCAAGGAACTGGCAAGTTATGACACACCAGCATAATTGAGTAACAAGTAATAATGGCATTTATAGTTATGAACAAAGAATTGGAATCAGACCCTAGCTAAATTACCTAAATTAGTAAACTGGCATGTGAACTTAGGCGAAGTGTGTCTCCTTTTTAAGGCATTGTCTCCTCATTTGAAAATACAAATAATACGTATTCCCATATTGACAAAGGAGTAAATGAGTTCATATAATATGAAGCACTCAACACATTTCTTGAGCTTCTTGAATTTCTTGAATCATAACTACTCACTAGATTGCAATATCTCTGGTATTTATTTTCAAATAAGAAATTAGAAATCACTATGATTATGATTGTAATGCACACAAAAATTGGTACATTAACATGAAGTTATAAGAATCATTTCTTATCTTGCTAATTAAGAAAGGAACTTAAAAAAACAATTAGATAAGAGTGGGCTATCTAGAGTTTTAATAAAGCTTGTATTCTAAAGAAATACTCAAATTATTCCCATATAGTTGTAAATAGCTGAACGATTTGAAAGCCCGTAAGACCTCCAGTAGTTGCCATAGACAATTTTATATTCATGATACTGTACCAACTAGCAAATGCTTTTGAAAATAAGCAGGATAAAGTAAAAAAACAAAAACACAAAACCACTTTTTACTTGCATTTCAGCAGCTTTCAGAAGGAGTCTCATCAGAAGGGGAGTGGAACTTTGTTCTACTGACGTGCCCTCCAAAATAGCACAGGCTAACAATAGGAGGCTCCAATGAGGCCCTTTTTATGATGGCAAAGAAAAACATTCTTCAAATCAAAGCCCATATAAACAAGGAAAAGGCTATTTAAAAACATCCACCATCAATGCCAGTTGTCAGCCTTCTAGAGACACTGGTTGAAATGACTTGTACCCATCACATACTTATTTCTACAGATGGAGAATTATATATTTGACTTGTTGGAAAGGTTGGTTACTAAAAATACTCTTTTTTTTTTTAATGAAACACAGAAAGAGGAACAAAAAGAGTGGCAGCTGCTTATTCCTTTCTCTGTAACAAAATGTGACTTGTAATGTAGCAATAGAAAAAAAGCAGAGCCAAAAATGAAGCAATTTATAAAAGCCACACTCTAAAATAATGCTGTGGAATATAATGTTGGTAAGAATTTAATGAAACTGTCAGGTGTCTTCAAATATCAGTCAGGTAATTTGGGTACCTCATTGAGAAAACCTTATTGAGAATCAGTGTGGTGGTGGTTTTATCACAGATATTGCTGCTACACAAGCAAATACCTTGAACCTCTAGAGAAACAACATAATATTCTATCTTGAAATGCAGGGATAAAGAAGGGAATTGTCTTGGGATAAAGAAAAGAATGACAGACCACTGCCAGGAGCAATGAAAATTTCTGGGGTGGACTTCTGTTTGAGGTGCTTTGTAAAAATGGTTAAAAATACCTCTGGGACTAAAATTTTGCCTCCGAGTCAAACCTTGCTAAGTAACCACATTGTGTGCTGAGATTTAACTAAAGGCACCCAACCATGTTCCCTATTACAGCTTCCTCAGAATCTTCTGGAGATCATTTTCCAAATTTTTTTTCCCACTTTTTGTTCTCAGTTTTACTGGTTCCAATTCCCAGTTAAATTGAATCCAGTCCTCAGATGCCAATGTTAAGAAAAAAAAATTTGTTTCTGGTAGGTGATGCCCCAAGTTGAGGAGAGAGTCCCTTATATTTGCCCTCAAGCCCCCCCCAACCCCCACTGTCTAAATAAATAAGCTGTACCCCATCCCTTGCCTGACTTTTCTTCACTAAGCATCTGAAATAGGACAAGCTAGTCAATAAGTCTGACGACTAACGAGAGTTAGAAGATCGTATTACTCTATTTAATTGAGTTTATTAATTATTAGTAATTTCTGAGAGTCAAAGGTATTACTTCAGCAATAATTGTGAATTTCTCTTTATTCTAAATGAAAATTAGCCAAGATCATTTGACCAATCTGTATAAATAGGCTAATTCTTGCTCTTCTTTGAAATTGAAACTGGGACTAAGTGAAATGTAATCATTTAAAGTTATATGATCTTAACTCTCTATTCAGTCTTTTCCAGATAAAGGCATTTTTAAGAGCTCCATTTTTTCAGTCCACTCATTTTTAAATGTATTCATAAACATTCTGAGCACAGTGCTTCAGAGCGTAACAGGAACTATACAATATTTTAGTTGAAAGGTACCATACAGGTCTGTTGGTCTCCTTTTAAATACTCTCCCAGAGATGTAGACAAGTCTGTCATTAAATCTTGGCATCAAGAGACAGTGGGAAAACAGTATCCAGAGATGAGGGGAAAGGCAAATCAAGTAGCAAATCTAAAGTTATATTGAAAATGCTGAGCAGACAAATGCTGACTAAGCATAAGAGAAATGAAGATGGAGGATACCAGGACAGAGCAAATGAGGCTGGACATTCAGTGGGAGTGCGGATTGGCATCTGCTGAAACACCGTGGAATACTATGGAAGAATCACAGGGACTTTCTGTGGAACGTGCTTGGCCTTGTTTCTAAATAGGGAGTTGTTAAGAATCCTGAGGAGATTTAAGTAAGTATTACTATAGACTTAATACTTAAATTCTTTTTGTAGAATTCAAGTTGAATTAGCCATCCAACCTTTATGTGAAGATTTATAGTGGTGACCACTTACGATTTTCTAAGGGTGCACCTTTTGGGTTTGGAAAGCTCTGAGTATTGGACAGTTTTTCCTTTTATTGGACCAAAATGGTCCTTTATAACTTCCAACAACTGGTCCTTATCTTTTATGCTATACATAGCTATAATAGAAATGTAATATAAATTGTACTATTCTTAGAATTTCAATGGAACCAAAAATTCAAGGAACAGGATTATCTGCATATCCTAATTTAAGGATTAATAGCCAAGAGAAACAGAAATGTAATTTTACTAGGACTGCAAGAAGGCAATTCACATAATAGTTCTCAAACTTCATGTATTTTGTAGCATTTTTAATGTCCTCTAATAAAATTCTTCTTAGAAACTTAAAAAAAAAAAGCTTTCAATAGGATTATCACTGTTATCAATGTATTTAATGAGTATATCTTGAGATAGATACTTAGCCAGATTTATCATACAGGCATGACCTTTATTTTCAATGACCTTCAGACACATAGTCAGACTATGGCAGGAGGGAGCTGAAAGTTGTTGACTATTTGAAGTCCCTAACACATTGGAACAAGAATATAAAATACAAAGGAAACATTATTCTTTCTGAGGAAAATAGAAATGTACTTCTCAAGTTCCAAAGAGTCAGTGTGGATTTGTTACTATTTTATTAAAATCAAAGGAAGGGGACAATAAAAGGAAACATTTCATTCAACAATCAGGAGGAACGATCAAAATTATTCCCACATTTTTATAATAGCACTTTCATTCAGATACAGGTAGCAGTTACTCATTACTAAATGGCATCCTTTTCTTAGAAATATGGGTTTGAGGAAAACTATTAAAGGAATGATTAAATGACAATGAGGCAAGCAGAGGTGTATTCTACCTGAATTGGAGGAGGAGTGGGTACACTTTGTATCAATCCTGATAATAGTCTTCATAAACAAATGTCAGGGATTGCTCTGGGGACAACTCCTGGGGACCTGAGCATCATTTGATTTAAAGTGAGGGCCTTGTTGGCCTTACTCTATTACCTAAGCCTTTCATAAATGGGTCTGATACAACAAACTGTGGTAATCCTCCTTTTCCGTGAGGAGTGGCTGATTTTCTTCATGGAGCTGCTTTCTCTTGTGACGCTGACACAGTAGACGAGTGATCCCTCCCAGCACAACGGTGAGGACCGAGCCCACCACAGCAGCCCCAGTGAGCCATGGCCAGATTCGACTTGCTTGTTCTAAGTAGGGCCTAATGTAATCTTGAAAAATGTCCCGTTCTGAAACAGAAAGATATCCCATGTTTTGACTGTTGTCATCATTAGCTGCACCATCATCATCATCAACATCATCATCGTTATCCTTGCAGAGTACTATGGAGTCAGATGCTTGGGGCTGAATGACAGCTCTGCCACTTATGAGCTGTAAGAGCTCAGAAAAGTCACACTTAATACTCCTATGCCTTAGTTTCTTCATTAGAATAGGAACATAACACCACGTCGTTGGAACGTTTTAAAATTGACTGATAATATCTAACCTGTAAATTATGCAGTGTCTACAACCAAGTCAACTACCATAACTTTTAGATCTTTATTCTGATATTTGCTTCCACATTTCTAAATAACAGGCAAATATTATCATCTTTTAATTCATCAAGTTTCTATCTGGAGTTCTTCATACAGAAATAATAATTTTGTTCTCTTACAACTCCCTTTTTCTTTCCTTTTCAGTACAATAACAATTCATGATTTGGGGCCAAATCCACATCAAGGGTTTTCATTGGTTTTAGTATATAAATGTTCACAGTGGAAACAAATATGGTGCTATGATTACATTTCTTTGTATTATATTTCCTTGGGAGTTAGTAACTTGTATCCTTCTGCTTGATTGATTTAAAAATACCATCACTGCTTATAAGATACTCTAAGATACTCCATATTCATTTTGTACACAAAGAAAACCAGAAAGTGCATCTTGGGCTTCTTTTGCAGCAAATTATGTCTATGTGACTCAAGTCTTGAACAAAAGCAATATGTGTAACTTTTCGGCAGTTTCCTTAAAAATAAGAAGCTATGTCTTCTCCTTTCTCCTTTTTTCTTTTTGCTTATCTGGAATGCAGATCATGTGTCCATGAGCCATCATGGACCATGTGGTCCAGATTAAACCCTAGGTCTTGTGGAATCACAAGAAAGAAGCAGCTCTGGTCCCTGAAATTGTGGAGCTGATATTCAACAACATACAAAGACTGCTGCTTGAGCAGTAAGTCAAGAAATATATTTAAGCCATTGATCTTTGAACCCGAATCTGCTTTCTATCCCTACCTTCCCGTCCTCACTAATGCAGAAATTTTAACCTTTTTTGTTTGTTTGTTTTGTTATTGTTGTTTTATTGTTGTTATTGTTGTTTGTTATTGTTATTGTTGCTGAGCAAGGAGCCTGATGTGGGATTGGATCCCAGGACCCTGGGATCATGAGCTGAGCTGAAGGCAGATGCTTAACAGCCACCCAGGTATCCCAATAACATTCTTTTATGAACTCTTTCCTTGGGTATAATTGCTCAGTACATGGTAGACCACTGACTCAAGGGGGGCCAATCAGAATCTTTACTCAGAATTCTCTGTGGTGGAGTTGTCAGGTGGCTTGAGAGCTTATGACAGGCTTACATCTCAACTTGTGAAAGACAGGATGAATGCACTCCAAGAAATAGAGATGAGAGCTAGAGGAGAGAGAGACAGAAGGACAGAGGAACAGAGAAACAGAGAGATACACAGAGAGAGAGACAGAGAGAGTATTAGGGCTTTTAATTTCCTGGTTCCTGCTGTTCCTCAGTCTCAGCTGCATTTCTGCCTTTCCCAGAGTTTGAGTGTTCATTCCATCCTTGGATTTTTTAAACCAATAAATTCCCTTTTTTAATATAATCTCATTCCTGTGGAGTTTCTGTCATTTGCATTTTTGAAAGTTCTAATTATTTTAAAAAGTTGATTTTATACCCACCACAATAGACAATAGAGTAATTAACTTACAAAATTTTGGAATTACAATTATATATGAACTCCGTATATAATAAAAATGAGATATACAAACCAATGAGAAAGGGAATATTTATCTAATAACCTATCTTGGAAAGCAGGGATAGCAACATGAAATAAAATTTAAAATGGAGGGATGCCTGGGTGGCTCAGTGGGTTAAAGCCTCTGCCTTCAGCTCAGGTCATGATCCCAGGGTTCCAGGGTCAAATGAATAAATAAATAAATAAATAAATAAATAAATCTTTAAGGCTGTACACAACCTAAGTTTTTTTTTTTTTTAAAGATTTTATTTATTTATTTGACAGACAGATCATAAGTAGGCAGAGAGGCAGGCAGAGAGAGAGAAGGGAGGAAGCAGGCTCCCTGCTGAGCGGAGGGCAGGATGCAGGGCTCAATTCCAGGACCCTGGGATCATGACCTGAGCCGAAGGCAGAGGCTTTAACCCATTGAGCCACCCAGGCGCCCCAACTTAAGGTCTTTAAAAAAAAAATTTAATGGAAGTCATGTTGTTGGCCATAAACTTGATAATGTTCTAAATGTTTTTTAAAGAAGGATTGTTCTTTTTTTTAATCAGGAAAATTTGTTACAAATGAATATCATAGTACTAAAACCCAATATTCATTCAAAGGAGATAAAAGTGAGCTTCTCTGGCTTATGTGGGGCTAAAGAGCTAAAACCCAGTTCATTTTTCCCATTACCTTTTCTTCTGTCCTTGACACCATCTTTTTGCCAGCTGTCACTAAGTTACCTCTATAATTCCTAGATCCCAGTAAGCATAATTTGAACAGTATTGCAATTTAGAGTTTCTCTTCACCAGTAAGGGATAACAACTTGCAAAGGATAAATATTAACAAATAAATTATACAAATGACTTATAACTTTGATATTTAAATCTAAACAATAAAAGTCAAAAAGCTAAAACTAAAAAGAAACATCAAAATGTTACTGTTTTCAATGTATTTAAAATTAGTTTGAAAGAGTGACTACAAATGTCTGTCTTATTCTGCTAGTAGTTACTTCAATATATAAAACACATTTAAAATGTCTTGCAGAGGACAGAGCGGTTACATAAGAAATCTGATTTCCTCTGTTTCTGGCTCTGCTTAAACCCAAATCACAATTTCAAAATACTATTTCTACATCTACTCTGCTGTCCAGCTTCTCTCACAATTTCTCTGCTTCAGTCCACTCCAAGTGGTCTCAATTTTTACTGTCACCAAGGGTCTTCTTTGAAACACTCTTTACATTTCTTAGTGGCTCCAAACCGAAATTCAGCCTTTCATTCTCAGCTATCAGCTATCCAAACAGTGCACCTTTAAATTCTTTCTTAATATCAGAATTTTTCTATCTTTACCCAAAGTTCCATTTATTCATGTCACCCTTTCTCTTCCGAATAAAAGTTTATTCTGTTTGTCTTGTGCTCTATTGTGTTCGAATCACATGCTCATTGGCTCACACAACAAATATATCAGTTAGTTTGGGACCATTATCGTAACTTAATGAATTACAAATCTATAACTTAAAAAAGGTTTGCCTATAATTTTTAAATGAGACAATGTATATATAGCGCTTGGTATAATAACTTAGCACTTAGAAAGCAATTTATAACTGTTACTAATTCTCATTATTCTATAGTAATTTCAATGATATTTCCATGGAACAAGCTTCCAGTAAGAATTTCTCTCTTGGGGTGCCTGGGTGGCTCAGTGGGTTAAAGCCTCTGCCTTTGGCTCAGGTCATGATCCCGGAGTCCTGGGATCAAGCCCCACATCGGGCTCTCTGCTCAGCAGGGAGCCTGCTTCCTCCTCTCTCTCTCTCTCTCTCTGCCTGCTTCTCTGCCTACTTGTGATCTCTGTCTGTCAAATAAAATAAATAAAATCTTAAAAAAAAAAAAGAATTTCTCTCTCAAACCTGCTTTGATTACTTATTTAGTTCAACTTTCTTTTGTATTCTCAGACTCTCTGTTTCTTTACTCCCTTGGGTCACTTGACACAATTGTCGATGTGTTAATAATTATTTATACGTATGTCTTTTTAGACTTGATCATAAATTCTTGAGAGCAAGTATTAGGTCTTATTTGTTTTTTCTTTCATTCTTGTATTCATTCATTTGTTGATTCATTCATACAGTAAATGTTCCATGAGACACATGATATGCCACGTGGTGGTCCTGGCACTGTAAGTGAAAAGACACATAAGCAGAGGTCCTGGTCTGAAGGAAACAATAACGGTAAAAAAAGACTGACAAGCATGCTAAGTATTTCAAGAGTAATGTTGCAATGATGAAAGTATGTAAAAAGATACAATGGAATTGTGGTGGTAAGACCTCTTATAACTGTTTGGGGAGTCAAGGAAGGCTTCCCAGAAGACTTTCTCACTGAGTAGAGGAATGAATCGAACTTGAGCATGTGATGTTGATGGCAAGCCATTCCAGGCAAAGGAAACAGGACCACCACCTGGCACGGGTACTTTAAAATAATTATTAATACATAGAGAAGATTCTGTGTAGACAAGCATAGTAGCTATTGAACACATCTGTGAACGAGAGAAGCCCATCATTAAATCCCATCTGCAGAACGACGCACTCTAGTTACCATGATCATGTCTCCTCCTCTCATTTCTAGCCTCAAATATCAAGGTCTTTGGGAATATATTGCATTTAGGAGGCTCTCAACAGAGCAGTACCATATAGAAAGCAGGATCACATTTACCAACAGCACTGAGGACACAAGCTTTCATTGCCAAAGCTTTTTGGTCTCCCCTTGAATCAGTTATGCATGCAACAAAATCACCTGTTGCTCATTTTTTAAAAGCATCACTAAATTCGATTATAAGAGAAAATGTTTGACAAATGTTTGACAGCTGCCTTTTGCAGAAAACACTTAAGTAATTACAAACATGAGTACCTGAATGATGAATAACAAACTGCTTGAGAACTAAATTACATCAAAAAGTTTTTAGGGACTCTTTTTAGTAGGCTTAAAGTTTAGCAAGAAATAGGAACACATTTTAAATTCCTTGAAGGTGTATCAGAAGCAATAGAATAATTCGTAAAAGGAAAACAGGCAATTATTGTCGTTGTTTTTAAAGTCAAACTTCTTAAAATTAATGGTGTAGATTTACAGTTTTATGAAAATTACCATCAATAGATAAAACATTTCAAATCCATTTTATTTTTTAAATATTTAACTAGAATATAAATACCATAAGGCCCTAATGGACTCTTTGAGCCTTCACCCCCTCCTCCGTGTTAGATGGTTTTTGTTGCCTTTTCAGTAAAAATTACCCATTTGGACACCAGAGAAGAAACCATGAGATAGAACATAGTGGACAAGACACATGGGGACTAAAGAGAGCCCTCTCTACTGTGGAGTAAAGGAGGGGAAATTATTCACTATTGGCCACTTAGTACCTCTATGACTTAGAATTAGTCACCTAACCTTTCTGTTTTCAATTTACCTATAAAACAAAATCAAAATCACTACTACATTAGACTGTGAAGATTAGCAGAGATAGCAATTCATATGCTGATGTGTGTAATTTATTGCCTGTTAGTAACTGCAGGCCAGAACGTCTTCTGAGTTTCAAGGCCATCCCCTGCCCCCGAGACATATTTGCCCTGATGTTTCCTATCACCCGTTTCACTGTGTAGTTAGTGCAACCAGGAGAGTCCTCCATGTTTGGCCTTGCTCCTACTGTGCCTATCTCAGTGAGCATGTCACCATCCACCATTTTCATAGGCCAGAGAGTTCATAGACATCCCTGATATCTCCTTTTCTCATTTCATATATGAATCACTTTCCAAGTTCTGTACATTTTATATAAATTCAAAATAGTTCAAATTCTTTCATGCCTTCTGCCCTCTCCTGAGCACAACCACAGCCACCCACACTGTCTTCACCGCTCTCCTGGAAGCCTCTAACAGTGTCATCACTTCCTTCTCTGAAGTTGCTTTACAACTGCTACAGAATTTCCTGTCTGCTGCAGCAACAAGAAGGTTTTGTAAACTCAAACCATTTAAAATTTATCAATCACTTCTGTTATTTTAACAATGTAGCCAAAACCCAAAATCAAGATCCCCTTTTCAACTAATAACTTCTTCCAGTCCTACTGCTGTCCTCTGAAATATCACTTCATTGACCCCTAGAGGTAGGTATGTCCCTAAACAAAGAAGTCATTAGGTACATAGTTGGGTTATCTACCATTACAGTGCAAACCCTGTGAAGATAGACTATGTTGTTTACCACTGTGTATCCATTCTAAGACAATGCTTGGTTAGGTGGTTACTAAATACATGTATGTAGAAAGAATAAATAAATCATAATACCACTTAGAAAATACATAGCATGATAGAAGACTTGAAATATGTTAAAAATACATATCTAAAAATGACCTGGATATTAAAAGGGGGTGATATATTAATAATAAGCTTTATTTATATTGGTTAAGTGATACCACACTTCATGGTCAATATCACATGTACTCAAACTGATTCACCCAAAGATACTGGATGTCATTTGATACTTAAACTAGAGAAGCTTGTAGAATGTCAAGTCTAATCTTGTGGGACTATAGTCATGATGGACAGGGGAAATTTTAAATATAAAAAATTACTACGTAACTAGTAAGGAGTGATTAAACATGGCTATATATATGCATAAGATGATTTACTATCTGAGAGTTTGACAAATGGATAAACAGGGTCAGAATTCAGCCAGAAGGAACAATATGTTTAAAAGCTATGCCCATGAAAGATTTTGGCATGTTTTGGAAATCATAAAATCCTAAGTGGTAAATCTCTGAAAATCCATTCCCAATTTGATCCTTTCCCTCCCTTTCAGAAGGGGAAACATGTTACTTGAGACTAACACTTTTTTGACTCCCCTTACAATATGACGGCACTTTGCAAAATCCCCTGTTCTCAGTGATCTCAAGGTTTTCAAAAAAACTGATATCCAATGCTAGCCATTTTAGTATTCCTTCCACTGGCTATGATTTTCAGATAAAACAAAACAAGTTAATGAAACCCATATTTGTTCAGCTAAGGGTCCCCCAAAGGGCAGGTAAAATTTGACAAAATACAGGTTCTCTTGTTGGCCCTACACTGTGGTTCTGCAGTGCCACATGCTAACTTGATGGCCCAGGACACCTTATTTGCATTCTTTAAGCCTCTGTTTTCTCACCTAAAAAAGGAAAAAAGAAATAATAGTGCCTCATTCATATAATAGTTATGAAGATTAAAGAAAATAAGGCACAGGGCATTCCTAGAGGAGTTTCATTCACATCAAAAATACTCAATATGTGTTAGTTATTATAATGGGACTCCATTTCTCTCCTCAGGGAAATTTTCCATTACTTCTACTACTCCAATAGGAGAACTTAGCATTGCATAATTACACTGTACACTTTCCACCTCTATTTTTCTTGGTATTCTCTTCGTTTAGAATCTTCTCTGCTCTTTTCTATCTGCTACTTGCCTGCTCATTCTTCAAGGTCTGGTCTTTCTAGGCTGGATTATTCAGAAGTTATTGCTTTCTCCCCAGTGCTCCTTTCGGATTTTTGTTTATGACTGACTCTTTTGCTGCATTAAACACAGCCTGATGTTTTGTACTTTCTTGCACAATGCACAATTGTCCTGCTTCCACACTGAACTTGGAGCTGCTTGAGGTTTGGAACTATGTCAGTCATTTTTGTCTTTAAAATCTAGCATGAGGGTTGGAAGTTAGTAAATGTCATTAATTGGTTTAATTTACTTCTCTTGTTTTTATGACTTTTTATGAATTATCAATGAATTTAATGAAATGTCAATGTTTACTGAATACCTCTTACCTACAAGCCATATGTTGTTTTACTGGTTTTGGTTGTTGACTGTCTTGTGTTAGAGTAGAAGAATGATGTAGTGACTTGAAGAGAGGGCTTTGTGGTACTGATATCTGGCTCCTCTATATACTGGTGTCTGCTATTGGGAAAATCACTTAAATTCTCATAGTATTAGTGTCCTCACCTATTTCTGGAGATAATAATACTTATCTAATATATGATTTATTAATTACACATGTATAAGATCTGCATGTAGCAAGCTCTTGGGTAGGGGAAGGCATTGTTAACTGTTCCTCATTTATTAAGATATTGACATATTTCTACTCAGGAAGGTTATTTAAAGCCTGGATATAATTATAATCTTAGAGTTTTATGTTATTACTTTAATTATAGTCATAACAATTATCATAATAGTTTCTTGGTAACCCTAGGAGAAAGTTCCCAAAGATAACTCTAAACCTGCTGGATGTCTATCTTGTACCATACCATCTTGGACACTTTAATATATCATATTCATTTAATTATAACAATATCTTGATGTGCCTAGGTGGATCAGTTGGTTAAGCATTTGCCTTCAGCTCAGGTCATAATCCCAGGTTTCTGGGATCGAGCCCTGCATCAGGATCCCAGCTCAGCAGGGAACCTGCCTCTCCCTCTCCATCTGGCACTCCCCAGCTCATGTTCTCTCTCGCTCTCAAATAAATAAATACGGTCTTTAAAAAGCTGTCACAGTATCTCTTTGCGCTATTCTGATCCCAATATTTTCAGTTAAAAAACCGAGATTCATGGGGTTGAAGCAAAATTTCCAAGGTCACTTAATGGTCAGCTGATAGTCATGCCTTAAACTCGCCTTTTTTTTTTTTTCTGATTTTAATTCTAGCGTTCTTTTCATGGTTGCCATATACAAAATGCCCTATATTAAGCAGATTGGATGTGAATTTAAAGATCCTTGCATCTTAGTTCATGTAATAATAAATTAGTGAAAAATTAAGTGTTGTAATGTGCCTTCCCAATTTAAAGGCTTTGGGGACAACATTATAAACACGTAAGGCTAGGTACTTTCTCAAAAGAAGCTGGTCACACTAGATTCACTAATTCATATGAAAGAAATTAAACTTTACCTGATTCCTGTAGGTTGCTATAATCATAGCCCAGATCTCTGGATGAAATAAAAAAATCACCATTCCTGTAGAGAGGTATAAAAGGAACCATGTAGGATTCCCGGTTGTGTCCAATGGGTGCATTGGCTTCTGGATAAACTTCTTGAAGAGGATGGTGCCTTCGGAGCCACTGTTCAAAAATACTGTAGAGGAAAGGATTATTCAGACTCAGAAACATGTTATTTATAAAATATTTAGAATTCTTGGAGTAAAATAATAAGGCATATCTTAAAACCCCAAGACATGGAAAAATCCCAGATACATTTTTCATGCTTTGAAAATATTTTGTAAAGCACTAGCTCATACTGTCAGGCCCTGATGAAGCTCAGTCATTTGAAAGAAATGTGAGAGGATAACGTTGGAAAGGGTATTCTTAGGTAACTGAACCTACGTGACAAGTTTAAACCTTTCAGAAAGCTTCAAAGCAAGGATAATTATTGGTTGAGTGACAGCAGGGTTGAAATTGTAAATTAAATATGTTTCTTGTCTCAAAGAAAGTTAGCCCAAAGAAAGAACACATAAAACTAAGTTAGAATCAGTTCTGGAATTTGGTCATTTGGGGGATCACAGTAGGGAATTTTCAATTATTTCAACCAACTTGCCATGTTCTGTGACGAGTATGCTTAATGAAACTTGGGGAAAGAAAGAGCTCTCCTCCAAAAACGGAGACTAAATATACTTGGACTGGTTTTCCAACTTCCCCTGAAACTAGAGTATGGCCATACGATCAATTCTCAGTCAGTCAGATATACCCATGAAGCCTTTGAAACAGATATAGTGACACACAGAAGCAAGAATGATGGAAAACTATTCTGGTCATGGGCAAAAACAGTTGCAATAACTTATGGGGGATTGCAAGACTGGAAGAACATCAAGGAAATATCCAGTGTTTTATAGCATGGTTTTAGCAGATTTCATGGTTGTTACCCTCTTGCTCCCTTGTCCCCACCTGTTTCTGAACCTCATTCTCCATGATTTCCTGACCTATTCAGTATCCTTTTAGTAAAGACTTTTTCTGTTAATTAGCCAGAGTTAGTATCTGTTGAATGCAATTAAAAATTCTGACTGGAACAAAAGGTAAACAAGTAAGGGACAAAAATGATTAAGAATACTCAAACTATAGGAGAATTTATATTGTGTCACTAAAAATGTGAGAAAGAAAAAGATTTTGTATTATCAGGTCATATAACAGAGTTTATATGATATAGATATATCATACATATATGTGTGTATGTCTGTGTGTGTATATATATATACAAAACATTTAACATAGATCTGAGGTCAGAGAACTTCCCTTGAGCCTAGCTCTGGGTATGACTGTAAGCAAATCACTAAAATTCTTGGAGATCTAGCCTCCTCATCCTTAAATGAAAGCAATAGTATCTGTCTTATTTCCAAAGGGATTATCCAATGTGCTAATATTTGTGAAAGTGCTAATAAATATTGTTACTCTGCTATAAAATGTATTCCAGGAGATAAAATGTACATGCATAGCCCAAGCGATGGTGCCTGTAAAGGAAAGAGATAAAGCTTCAAACAAACAAACAAATTTGAAAAAGCATTATGAAGTACAATAAAGGAGATAACAACGATGCTGGATGGCAGCATGGTGATCATGTTTTCCATGATGGAGAACAAGTCTCTTTGCTTAGAGAATCTGGACTTCAAAAACCCATCATGCTTAAAGTTGACATTTATTTATTTATTTATTTATTTACTTGATTTATGTTCAGTTAGCCAGCATATAGTACATCATTAGTTTTTGACGTAGTGTTCAACGATTCATTAGTTGCGTATAACACCCAGTGCTCATTGCAACATTATGTGGTTACCCCACTCCCTTTTGTAACCTACAGTTTGCTTCCCAGAAAATTGGCTTTTATCCCAGAAAATGGGCTTTTAATTGTGAATTAATTGCAGGATCAGAAGGCCACTGCTAAATCCTGAAACTGTGGTCCATAAATTCTAAATAGCTCAATTATTAAATATATTTATTGAGTTTTTATTATATGCCAAATTTTGGAGAAACACAAGCTTGCATAAAACCCTGAGTTCCATGGGTTGTGACAAAGGATGTTTGGAAAATTTCTTAACCTGTTCGATTTTTCTTTTCCTCACCTATGAAGTGGGAATATTTTTGGATTAATTAGTATAATATAAGTAAGGTGTATATTTAAGTGCTTGACAAATCTAAGTGGAAACAGTCATCATCCACATTCCCTTCTTCCTCTTCTCCCCACTCCTCACTACTAATGTTATCCTGGAAGAATGTTACAAGTGGCAAGAGAGAAGAGACATACTGTTATAGAAATGCCAAAGCCATGTATATTTGACATGGTTCTTCTTCTTCTTTTAAATTAGGTAAACATTTATTTTTTAAAAATTTTAGAGGGAGAATATAAGCCGTGGTGGAAGGGGTGAGGAGCAGAGGGAGAGGGAGAGAGAGAATCTGTAGGAGACACCACGCCCAGTGCAAAGCCCAATGCAAAGCTCTAACTCGATCTCACAACCGTGAGATCATGAGTTGGATGCTTAACTGACTGAGCCACCCAGGTACCCCTTTGAGCAGGGTCTTTTTAAGAAGGGTTATGATTCTGACCAGCAGGAATGAGAAAGAAGATTCAAAAAGTTTGGTTTTTCTGTGTGTGCCTTAGTAACTGGCCTAACAAACAAACCCTACGTTCTATTCAGGTCCTAAAGTTTTATCAATTAGCTTTTTTGTTTTAACTTCTGTAGGTTCTTTCTTTCTTTCTTTCCTTCTTTCTTTCTTTCCTTCTTTCTTTCTTTCTTTCTTTCTTTCTTTCTTTCTTTTTTAAAGATTTTATTTATTTATTTGACTGAGAGAAAGGGAGAGAGGGAACACAAGCAGGGGGAGTGGGAGAGGGAGAAGCAGGCCTCCGGCTGAGCAGAGAGCCCAATGTGGAGCTCAATCCCAGGACCCTGGGATCATGACCTGAGCCAAAGGCAGACACTTAACGGCTGAGCCACCCAGGTGCCCCAGGTTTTTTCTTTTGATAAAGCATTACTTGTTTATTACATGCAATCCAGAAAATGCAAGTGAGCAGAAATGAGAGAAGAATTCATGTAATCATTTCATATTTCTGTTCCATCTAGTTTATAAAATATGCATAATAACACTACATATATTTTAACAAAAAGAGAATTGTATTGTAGATAATGTTTTAAAGGCTATTTTATTTGTATTATGCAATATTTAATGTTTTAAAAATATTTAAACATGCTTAAACAGTGTTTACCAGCTTTTCAACTGACAAATCTAATTTTTTTAAATGAGAAGGAGGCTCTCTGATAGAATTAATCTCCCACCCCACCTCTACTAAACTTTGATTTAGACACAGCCTACTGTTTCTAAACAAGCTACCAGATAAGGGTTTGAGGCAAAAATTGTGCCTTCTGTCAATTGAGAAAAATTCCTACTGTAGTTCAACTTATAAATAATCTTTTTTTTCTGCCAAGAAACAAAAATTCTTTACCTAGATAAGACAAGGACATCAATTCTTAGCACCAAAAGATTTAATGGATAAAACCGTTAATGTGCTCACTCACCTTATCAACCTTTTAAAATGAAGGTATTAATCTTGATTAAATTCTTTTTTGGTGGTTCTCATCCTCAGTTAATTTCATCAAACCATGTCTAAAATGACTCACATTAGAATACTGATGCTTAACTTAAATAATCACACTGACATTTTGGCAAGAACTTATTACCAAAGATTTAGATAAGCTGTATCTAGACAGTTTTCTGGAATTAGGAAAATGTAAAGATGATTGCAGATGCAAATAGGAAGGAATGTGTTTTATATATAAAAGTAATGCAAGACATCTGGTTTCAAGTCTGATATATAAGAATTCTGGACACTCTCATCCTTACAGCAAGAAAAGGCTAGACAAATGGAAAATCAACAACTTTTCTTGGATCATGAGAGAATGAGGTCATAGGACAAAGGCTCACCTACCCCCCCTCAGAACTGCAGAGATAAGTGCATCCAGGGGAACACAGCTGAGACTTGCTCACCAGGAAGAGAAGCAGCTGTATCCATAACTGGTAGAGATACGTGAACATTTTGATGAATGGTTGGAGATTGAGTATGGCCTAACAGTGGTAGTGAGAAACTCCTGGGAGCCATAGTGTAAGGGGAACTCCCAAGCATTTGGGTATTTTAACTCCAGGAACTCTACCAGGTTTTCATGATGAAGACTGGTGAAAAATCCTCTCCTGGGAGGGAGAGAGAGACCGTTATGAAGTAAGTCCCCAGACTTTTCCATAACAAACCTCTTTCATTCAGAGGAAATAAACTTCCAGAGTCTTATCCCAACTAGGGGAAGGGGATTCCAGATTTTCTGTTTCACTTAAGAGAAAATAAAGCATAGGGCACTTTGGTCAGAACTTCAAGGAAACAAATTGGGACTGCTGTAACCAAACATGTAGGAGGGAGAGGGAAAAAAAAAAAGCTATACAATTGAAGAAACAGTCATGAAGGTCACAGCCCCAAGACATTGGCCAAGTAAAAGACTGAAATTTAATATTTTAGGACACACACACACACCCCACCTTGATATCAAAAGAACTCCAGTATAATGATAGGAATTACAAGTGAAAGAGCTACAAGATAGGGTATCTGGGTGGCTCAGTCGTTAAACACCTACCTTTGGCTCAGGTCATGATCCCGGGGTCCTGGGATCAAGTCCCACATGGAGCTCCTTAGCTCAGCTGTTTCTTCCTCTCTCTCTCTCTGCGCCTCCCCCTGCCCATGCTAACTCTACCTCCATCTCTCTCTTTCTCTGTCAAATAAATAAAATCTAAAAAAAAAAAAAAAAAAAGAGCTACAAGGCAGACAGTCCAAAGACTAGTATACAAGAAAGCCCAAAGCCAAGAGTAAAGACTAAGACAGACCTAGAAAAATTTGAAGCCTCCAGCACCTACAGCTACAAAAATCACTAAACACAGCCCAACTTCTTGCCAATTAACATAAATCCTTACATTAAAGGCCTAGCTACCTCAGTTCCTACTACTCAATAAAATATATCTGATTTTATTTATTTATTTTTTTCACCTCCAGGAAATTTATTTAGGAAATATAGTAACAGTTTACTTGCAAAGCCATTAATAAAAGCGTTTACACTGAACATTGTGATCTAATTAAACTGAGGCAGAGACAAAGTGAGGATAGCATACAAGTTCTAAATTCTCATCTTGCAGAATATAAAGTCTACATAGTGGCTAACCTCCAGGAATCCGGAGAACTGCATAAGCCTACTATTTAAAATATGGAGGACAGTACTTGCTGGAATACCTAAAAAAGTGAAAAGTAATGAAACTCAGGGGCATCACCTCAAATGAAGTGTTAAAATTATCTAACTTTTTAAAATACACTCATGCTTATTAGGAAGCTGATTATCACTCACCTGGTATCTGATAAAGATGGGGACTTTAAGGACTAGGCTGGCAGTTTTCATCCAGGATCATCAATGAACAGATGAAAACTCCTTTGACCCTCCTTATCACCCAGTCAGAGCCCAGTGAACCAGTACTCAGTAATCACAAAGATCAATATATAAATTTAAACATTTTCCATGTTTTGTAACTAATAATTATTTTGCAAACTTAAGTTTGTGGTTCACTGAGGAACTAGAAAAGAGAAAGGACAGAACAAGCGGAGGCAAAGCCTTTAGGAGTGGGAAGATAAAAAATGAACCAAGATCAGAGAGGGGCTGTGAACATTAGGAGCACTGTGATGCTTAAGGAGGTTTAAACCAGCTCAATTCCACAAGCTGGAATGACTGAAGAGTTGTGAGTCATTTAGGGATGGGGTCGCAATTGAATTCCCCAAGAACTGGGAGCAAAAGGAATGGCTTTTCTGGTCAATGAAAAGAAGGAACTGAAAACAAAGGTAAAAGTGTTCTAGGCAGCATCAACTGAACGACACTTTGCATTTAATGGGGGAAGAATCAGAGAACAGAATATGGACACAGATTTGCTTCTGTGAATTTTTCCTCCTTTTATTCTGTGGACTTACTCTGTGAGCCTTCAGTAGGAATTAACACTTTTCTCCTTAACATGCCTGCCTTTACTTTCCATTCTTTGACTTGTAGAATTTTGAAATTCCTCTGGTTTTTGAACATTGGACGTTAGAGAGGGCCTGAACAAATCCAAAGGCAGCTAAACCTTACAGAATACTTGAGCATGAGCCCTGCAGACCTTTCATCTGCATCATCAAATTCTGTCCTCAGAAAACCCTCTGAGCCAGTAAGTAAAAGAGTTAAGACCTGACCCAAAAACCATTCCTTTCTACTACTATGTTCTCTTTCTAGGGTGCTGCTGGAGTTTCAATACACCAAGAGATTAGATACGATTTTCAAAACAAACATGCTGACATCAGAGATCAAGCTGCCACCTCCCATCCCAGAATATATCTGATTTTAAAGAACAAATCACATGGCATGCCAAAAGCCAAGAAAAAGACAGTCTGAAGAGACAAAGCAATCAAAGCAAAGTAAACACTAATTCAGATATGTGATAGATATTGGGATTATCAGACAGGCAATTTAAATATTTGTGAATAATATGTTAAGGGCTCTCACAGAAAAAGTAAATGACATGCAAGAGCAGATGGGCAGTGAAGCAGATTGGTAGAAAGGCTCTAAGAAAGACTCAGAGGAAATGCTGGAAATCAAAAACACTGTAGCAGAAATGAATAATGCCATTGATAGGCTCAACAGTTGACACAGCTTAGAAAAGAATGAGTAAGCTTGGAGATAGAAGCTTCCCAAACCAGAATGCAAGGAAGAAAGAATGGGGAAAAATAAATCAAGAACTGTGGGATAATTTCAAAAGAGGGTAACATACGTGTAATTGGAATAACAGAAGAAGAAGAAGAAAAAGTGAACAAAGCAGAAGAAATATTCTCCAATAAAAGGACCCGGAGGTACCCACTGAAACCACTCCCTATGGCCAAAGCTGGAACAATATGAGCCACAGAATAAATAAAGTAGTAGTAGATTATCACCTAAAATGTAAAATATAGAGGAGTCCTCGCTGATATAAAGTAATGAATAAATAAACAAATGAGGGGAATACATAAGTCTGCCATGCGGAATTTTAAATAATTATGTAGATACTTCGAATACTTAATGCAGGTGGTATATAACTCTGCACATAGTGACTTCCTTCCAAAGAGTATTAGGGAGGAGCAGTGGAGTCATCTAACAGTTTGAGAAAACTGACCAAACCCATCTCTGCCAGGTGATGAAGGTTAACATCAATAGTCTTATGTTATATCCACCAAAATGAACTAACAATTGTAAATATCTATGCCCCCAATATGGGAGTAGCCAATTACATAAGAAAACTGTTAATCATGATAAAGAATCATATTGATATGAATACATTAATAGTAGGAGATCTTAACACGCCTCTCTCAGAAATAGATCATTAAAGCAGAAAGTCAATAAAGAAACAAGAGCATTGAATGACACATTGGACCAGATGGACCTCATAGATATATACAGAACATTCCACCCTAAAACAACAGAATACTCATTCTTCTCAAGTGCACATGGAACCTTCTCCAGAATAGACCACATACTGGGTCACAAATCAGGACTCAACCAAAAGACTGATATTATTCCCTGCATATTCTCAGATCACAATGCTTTGAAGCTGGAGCTCAATCACAAGGAAAAGTTCCGAAGGAACTCAAACACCTGGAAGCTAAAGACCACCTTGCTTAAGAATGCTTGGATCAACCAGGAGATCAAAGAAGAACTGAAACAATTCATGGAAACCAATGAGAATGAAGACACTTCGGTCCGAAAACCTATGGGGTACAGACAAGGCGGTCCTAAGGGGGAAATACATAGCCATCCAAGCCTCTCTCAAAAAAATTGAAAAATCCAGAACACAGCAGCTGTCTCTACACCTTAAAGAACTGGAGAATCAACAACAAATCAAACCAACTCCACACATAAGAAGGGAACTGATCAAGATTAGAGCTGAGATCAATGAGGTAGAAACCAGAGATACAGTAGAACGTATCAAAGAAACTAGAAGCTGATTTTTTGAAAGAATCAATAAGATTGATAATCCATTGGCCACACTAATCCAAAAGAAAAGAGAGAAAGCCCAAATTCATAAAATTATGAATGAAAAGGGAGAGATCACAACGAACACCAAAGAAGTAGAAACAATCATCAGAAGTTATTATCAACAGTTATATGCCAATAAGCTAAGCAACCTAGATGAAATGGATGCATTCCTGCAAAACTATAAACTCCCAAAATTGAACCAGGAAAAAATTGACAACCTGAATAGACCAATATCTAGTAACAAGATTGAAACAGTGATCAAAAACCTCCCAAAAAACAAGAGCCCAGGACCTGACAGATTCCCTGTGGAATTCTACCAAACTTTCAAAGAAGAAATAACACCTATTCTCCTGAAGCTGTTTCAAAAAATTGAAGCAGAAGGAAAACTTTCAGATTCTTTCTATGAAGCCAGCATTACCCTGATCCCCAAACCAGGCAAAGACCCTACCAAAAAGGAGAATTTCAGACCAATATCACTGATGAATATGGATGCTAAGATTCTCAACAAGATCCTAGCAAACAGGATCCAACAGCATATTAAAAAGATTATCCACCATGACCAGGAGGGATTCATCCCTGGGCTACAAGGATGGATCAACATTCGCAAATCAATCAATATGATAGAACAAACTAATATGAGAAGAGAGAAGAACCACATGGTCCTCTCAATCAATGCAGAAAAAGCATTTGACAAAATCCAGCATCCATTCCTGATTAAAACGCTTCAAAGTATAGGGATAGAGGGAACATTCCTGAACTTCATCAAATCTATCTATGAAATACCCACAGCAAATACCATCCTCAATGGGAAAAAGCTTGCATCCTTCCTGTGAGATTAGGACCACGACAAGGATGCCCACTCTCACCACTCTTGTTCAACATAGTATTAGAAGTCCTAGCAACAGCAATCAGACAACAAAGAGAAATAAAATGTACCCAAATTGGCAATGAAGAAGTCAAACTCTCTCTCTTAGCAGATGACATGATTCTTTTTATGGAAAACCCAAGACTCCACCCCCAAACTACTAGAACTCATACAGCAATTCAGCAATGTGGCAGGATACAAAGTCAATGTACAGAAATCAGTGGCTTTCTTATACACTAACAATGAAAATACAGAAAGGGAAATTAGAGAATTGATTCCATTTACTATAGCACCAAGAACCATAAGATACCTGGGAATAACCAGGTTACACCTAACCAAAGAGGTAAAGGATGTGTATTCGAGGAACTACAGAACACTCATGAATGAAATTGAAGAAGACACAAAGAGATGAAAGACCATTCCATGCTCTTGGATCGAAAGAATAAACATTGTTAAAATGTCTATACTGCCTAGAGCAATCTATACTTTTAATGCCATTCTGATCAAAATTCCACTGGTATTCTTCAAAGAACTGGAACAAATAATCCAAAAATTTGTATGGAATCAGAAGAGACCCTGAATCGCTAAGGAAATGTTGAAAAAAATAAAACTAGGGGCATCACGCTACCTGATTTCAAGCTTTACTACAAAGCTGTGATCACCAAGACAGCATGGTACTGGCATAAAAACAGACACATAGACCAGTGGAACAGAGTAGAGAGCCCAGATATGGACCCTCAACTCTATGGGCAAATAATCTTTGACAAAACAGGAAAACATATACAGTGGAAAAAAGACAGTCTCTTCAATAAATGTTGCTGGGAAACCTGGGCAGCTATATGTAGAAGAATGAAACTCGACCATTCTCTTACACCGCACACAAAGATAAACTCAAAATGGATAAAAGAGCTCAACGTGAGACAGGAATCCATCAGAATCCTAGAGGAGAACATAGGCAGTAACCTCTTCGGTATCAGCCACAGCAACTTCTTTCAAGATATGTCTCCAAAGGCAAAGGAAACAAAAGCGAAGATGAACTTTTGGGACTTCATCAAAATCAAAAGCTTCGGGGCGCCTGTGTGGCTCAGTGGGTTAAGCCGCTGCCTTCAGCTCAGGTCATGATCCCACGGTCCTGGGATCGAGCCCGGCATCGGGCTCTCTGCTCAGCAGGGAGCCTGCTTTCTCCTCTCCCTCTCTGCCTGCCTCTCTGCCTGCTTGTCATCTCTCTCTGTCAAATAAATAAATAAATAATCTTTTTAAAAAAAATCAAAAGCTTCTGCATAGCAAAGGAAACAGTCGAGAAAACAAAGAGGGAACCCATGGAATGGGAGAAGATATTTGCAAATGACAGTACAGACAAAAGGTTGATATCCAGGATCTATAAAGAACTCCTCAAACTCAACACACACAAAACAGACAATCATATCAAAAAATGGGCAGAAGATATGAACAGACACTTCTCCAATGAAGACATATAAATGGCTATCAGACACATGAAAAAATGTCCATCATCACTAGCCCTCATGGAGATTCAAATTAAAACCACATTGAGATATCACCCTATCTTGCCAAAATTAGCAAGACAGGAAACAACATGTGTTGGAGGGGATGTGGAGAAAGGGGATCCCTCTTACACTGTTGGTGGGAATGCAAGTTGGTGCAGCCTTTTTGGAGAACAGTGTGAAGATTGCTCAAGAAATTAAAAATAGAACTTCCCTGTGACCCTGCCATTGCACTACTGGGTATTTACCCCAAAGACACAGATGTAGTGAAAAGAAGGGCCATCTGTACCCCAATGTTTATAGCAACAATGGCCATGGTCGCCAAACTGTGGAAAGAATTAAGATGCCCTTCAAGGGACAAATGGATAAGGAAGATGTGATCCATATACACTATGGAGTATTATGCTTCCATCAGAAAGGATGAATACCCAACTTTTGTAGCAACATGGACGGGACTGGAAGAGATTCTGCTGAGTGAAATAAGTCAAGCAGAGAGAGTCAATTATCATATGGTTTCACTTATTTGTGGAGCATAACAAATAGCATAGAGGACATGGGGAGTTAGAGAGGAGAAGGGATTTGGGGGAAATTGGAAGGGGAGGTGAATCATGAGAGACTATGGACTCTGAAAAACAATCTGAGGGTTTTGAAGGGGTGGGGAGTGGGAGGTTGGGGTACTAGGTAGTGGGTATTATAGAGGGCACGGATTGCATGGAGCACTGGGTGTGGTGCAAAAATAATGAATACTGTTATGCTGAAAATAAATAAAAAATAAATTTTAAACAAAGGAAAAAAATAATCTTATGTTATGTTGATAGCCCTCAGCCTTGATATGATATGAAGAGAATGGTGCTTCCCTCTGTCATCTTCCTACCCAAAACACATAACTCCAGTTTAAACATGAGAGAAACACCAGGCAAATCCCAATAGTGAGTCCTACAAAAATCTGAGCAGTATTCCTCAAAACTGTCAAGGACATCCAAAACAAGGGAAGTCTAAAAACCTGTCACAGCCAAGAAGAGCCTAAGGGACATTATGATTATATGTAATGTGGTGTCCTGCTTGGGATCCTGCAAAAGATGTTAAATAACTACTAAGTAATCTTAACAAAGTCTGAGCTTTGGTTAATAATAGATCCGTATTATTTCAATAACTGTGACAAATGTTCCATACTAATGTTAAGACATTAATAATAGGGGAAATTAGAGCTGGGGTATATGGGAACTTGGTTCTCTCTTGGTAACATATTTGTAACTAGAAAACTATTCTTCAATAAGTTTATTATTATTATTATTATTTTTAAAGAACAACTAACAAGAAAGCCTTGATGTAGGTGGATATTTAGGAACTGATTTTCTCTACCTCCACCACCACCACAACAAAAAAGTAACATGCCCCTGTATAACAGAACAAGTGTTCATTTATTCATCTATTTTAGAGACAGATGAATATGTACATTCTGAGCATCTATAACAAACTGTCTCTGTGCAAGGGAATGTTTCCCAAGTTACCTTTGGTGAAATTTCCTGTCCTTGGGGTACTTAGAGTCTAGGGGTAGAGACAGATACTAACCAGTAATTTCAAACTGGCAAATACTGTGCAAGAAAGCAACATGGTAAGAAGATGTGATGGGGAGACTTCATCTCATCTGCAGCCTCTTGGAAAGTCTCTGATAGTGTGTTAAACCCAGAGCTGAAGAAGGCACATTTATATAAATGGTGAAAGAACATTTCTGAAGACTCAGAATTTGCAAAGGGCATTTGATGAGAAGTACATAGCAAGTCCAAGGAACTAAATGACTGATGGGTTAATGGAGAGCAGGGACAAAATAGTTTAAGATCGGGCTAGAGAGGTAAGTGGGACCCCAAGCATGAAGTGCAGCATAAGGCATGTGAGAAATATTTGTATTTTTCCGAAGAGCAACATGGAGTCACTGTCTCTGGGGTGGTAGTTGGTAATTTTTAAAGAATTGATATGATAATCATTTTTAAAGGATTGCCAGATTGCACTGTGGAGTGGGGCTGAAGGATCGTAAGGGATCCTTTACTATACCTTACAGGGAGCAAGGAATGAAGAAGTCACACACAATCTTTTTGCCTAGACCTTGCTTCCTCAGTTTTTCTGGCTTATACTGTAGAATAAAATATTTTTATTCCCCCAAATGTAGACAACTGGAGAGGAAGGGTGACATGAGGAAAGGATATTAATATTCTGATTTTTGATGTGTTGTATGCTTGAAGATACTGTAGAACTATCCCAATGGGAATGTCAGGTGTGGAGCTAGATATTTGGGTCTGGAGTTTAGAGCAAGATTTACTCTAGAAATATAAATGGAGAAGCCATCAGCCTGTTAATAAGTGAAGCTATGAGAGTAGTGAGACAATGAAAAGATAAGAGAATCGAGGATTAATTTTCTCAGGTTTCATCTTTCTGGAAGGCCAATACAGAAGAAGTGATCATCACATTGCTTTGAGACCCACTGCCTGGGATACCAACAGCCAGCCAGTCAAAATTCTGGTCTAGTAGGGGGAACAAATTCACCTAGTGTGCAGTACTATGTTATGGTATCCCTAGCAAAAGTAGCACATCATAGTACTTACCTAAAGCAATTCTTATAAGTATTAAATGTGTTAATATATGTAAAACTACCTAGAATCATGTACAGAATAGGATAAGTATTGTTATATTAAAACTACAATTACCTTGTTTTTGAATTTTCCTTTCATAGGGTTTCCTTAAAATTTATTTTCTACCATACTTTCTGTTCCTTTCTTAGATCAAATGCCAAGTCTATGAAAATATCAATCAAAGTTACTGTTCCTCTCCTCTGATTATTGCATTTGTTATGTTGTAATCATCTGATTATGTGTCATTCTAATAGTGTATGCTCGCTGAGAGCAATGATGTTGTCTTATTGATCATGGTTCACTAAATGTCACTCTTACTGCATATACAACAAGTGAGCTGGGTTCATGTACTTTGAAGATATGTGAAATTTAGTGGGAGTTGTAGAGTTTTCTTGGGAGAGCACACAAATTTTTACTAAATTCTCAAAGAGAATGTGAATTAAATACATTAAGATATCATTTAGTGGTTAGAAAAAAGAACTGAGAAAAAGAAGAATCTAAGAGATGCTGATGGCTTTGAGTTGGATATCTCTGTAGATAGTGCTATTCACTGACCCACGACAGTTAGGACAGTGCCTAGCATGTAATAACCACTGGGCTAGGTGCTGGGAATATAAAGTCAAACAGAGAACTGTCTCATCCTCAGGAGAGCTGCCATGTGATGAGTCACTCAGCTTGGTATGGTATGAGTTCCATGGGAGAAGAAGGGCCATTAACATCTTAGGAGAACAAAGAATGAAGAGATAGCATCTGATTCAGAAGGGCATGGGTAATGTATTAGAGTTCCCCTGAAAAACAGGACCAGTGGGGTATATGCATGTTTCTGTGCTTGCAGAGAGACACACAGAGAAAAATATAGAGAGAGGAAGAGAAAGTAACAGAGAAAGCCAGAGAGAGAGAGTCTCATATGATTGTAGAACTTGGCAAATCCAAAATCTGCTGAATAGGCAGGCAGACTGCAGACCAAGGCAAGACACACAGTTAAAATCCAAAAGCAGTCTGCTAGCACGATTCATTCTCACTTGGGGAGGTTCATTTTTTTCCTATGAAGAGCTTCAGCTGATTAAATGAGATCTACCCACATTATGGAGGGTAATCTGCTTTAGTCAAATGCTACCAATTGAAATATTAATAGCATCTTTAAAAACACCTTCACAGAAACATCTAGAATAATGTTTGACCAAATGCCTGGGTACCATGGCCTAGCTAAGTTGACATATAAAATTAACCATCATGCTGGTGTTGAGTAAGACAACCTATTTTAGGTGACACTCATAACCAACTCTTGAAAAATGAATAACACAAGTCTGAGCAAAGTAATAAATGGGAAAAGGCAGTGTAGGAAAGAATAAAGCCCAAGCATGAAGAAATGGAGGTATGCTTTTGGGGCCCAGTGAGCAGTTCAAAGGGCTGGAAAGAAAGATGTATGTGGATACATAGGACTAAACCAAAACTATATAGGGTCTTTTTCCATATTAAGAAAGGTAAGAAGTTGAAAATTATTTGGCATCCATTAGCATGGTAAATTGTTTTCCACCACCTCACTTTAAATCTGGAGGTGTTTTGGGTCTAAAACAAGTTTCTTACAGACAACATGTCAATTTATCCATTCTGATACCCTGTGTCTTTTGGTGGGGAATTTAGCCCATTTACATTCAGGTAACTATGGAAAGATATGAATTTAGTGCCATTGTATTGCCTATAAGGTGACTGTTACTGTATATTGTCTCTGTTCCTTTCTGGTCTGTTACTTTTAGGCTCTCTTTGCTTAGAGGACCAATTTCAATATTTCCTGTAGGGCTGGTTTATTTTTTGCGAATACTTTTAGTTTTTGTCCTGGAAGCTTTTTATCTCTCCTTCTATTTTCCGTGGCAGCCTAGCTGGATATAGTATTCTTGGCTGCATATTTTTCTTGTTTAGTGCTCTGAACATATCATTCCAGTCCTTTCAGTTCTGGCAGGTCTCTGAAGATAGGTCTGCTGTCAATCTAATACTTTTACCATGGTATGTTACAGACCTCTGTCCCAAGCTACTTTTAGGGTTGTCTTTTTATTACTGAGACTTGTAAGTTTTACTACTAGATGACAGGGTGTTGATCTATTTTTATTGATTTTGAGGTGAGTTCTCTGTGCTTCCTGGATTTTGATGCTTGTTCCCTTCCTCAAATTAGGGAAGTTCTCTGTTATACTTTCCACCAGTATACATTCTGTCCCCCTCTCTCTTTCTTCTTCTTCTTGGATTCCAATTATTCTAATATTGTTAAGTCTTATGGTATCACTTATCTTTCAAATTCTCCCTTCATGGTCCAGTAGTTGTTTAACTCTCTCTTTCTCAGCTTCTTTATTCTCCATCATTTGGTCTTCTATATCACTGATTCTCTTTTCTGCCTCATTTATTCTAGTAAGACTCTCCATTTTTTATTGCACCTCATTTATAGCTTCTTAAATTTCAACTTAGTTAGATTTTAGTTCTTTTATTTATCCAGAAATGGATTTTATTTCTCCAAAAAGGGATTATCTAGTATCTTCCATGCTTTTTTTGAGCCCAGCACCTTGATAATTGTCATTCTGAACTCTAGTTCTGACATCTTACTAATATCTGTATTGATTAGGTCCCTAGCCATCAATACTGCCTCAGTCTGAAAATTACTTGGAAATGTATGAGAAGATTTTGGAGGGTTTTAAGCAAGGAATTGACATAACCATGTTTAATGACTGTATAATTAAATGAATCAACAGCTGAATATGAGGACCCAAAGGGAATAACCAGACAATAGATACATAACTTATTTATCCTGAGACCCCTGCAAAAACTTGGAGCCTCTCTCTGGGTTTGAAATGAACAGTTCCCTGAAGTTCCTTTTCTTCACACACCTGCCTAATGATAGAACTCATTTATGGAATATTTGGAAATTTTACTGAAAAGTAACTTATTTAAAAGAAATGGACACTTTAAGAGCATAGATTGTAAGGGATGAATAACTGCAAATAATAAACCTGTTCCATGCTAAAAAATTCATCCAGGGCCCACCTCATTTGACTATAATTTTAAATATATGCCCTATGAATTCTTAGCTTAGTTAGGGAAAGGCAGACAAGTGTTTGGGGAATGGGTAAAGGAATGAAAACCAGATTAAAATAACTTAAGCTAATGATGAAACTTCAAGGAATTTTAGGATAAGAACTGCAATGTCAGTGAAAATGAACCCAAAAGAACCAAAAACCTAGAAGTCTATGAAAAGCAGTTTCAGAGTTGTATTTTTCCTTTTCCATAAACACTTAGGGGTGTCATTACGTGGCAAGACACCCTGCCATGAGTTGTTTTGAAAGAGGAGTAAAAGCAAGCTGCCATGTTCCCGGTGGGGCTCTAATGTGCATTCAGGACCGAGAATCATTGTGTTAGGCAGAAGTTACACTCAAGTGAGTCCGGCTACACTCACAGACCACATCTGCTCAGAGCAGTCCATGAGAATATCCATAAGGGCCAGCCTTCACAGACAACGTTTTTTGTAAATGGGGCAAGCTTTTCATCTGGATTTCAATAGATATTACTGAGTGACCTCCAGATTCTTAGTGTTCTTCCCAGGGAAATGGTGATAATACAGCTTCCCTTGCACCCTTCATTAAATTGCCCACTTATTCATTAAATATTCTTATACCCACTTCATGTCAAAATCAATGGACAGGTCAGAATGATTCTTATCCTCATGGATCTTTACTCAATTTTGTGATAAAAAGATACATAAAATATCAAAGCAAGGTTCATGATGCTCTTGGAAGCATGTGTATAAATCCTATGAGGCTGCAACAGGAGCAACTAATTATTGGGAGTCAAGGAAAGCTTTTCACAGCAGGGATGGTATTTAAACTGAGGAGTAGATTACCCTGGAGGATTCGCATTCAAACTAGCGATCCATAGGGAGCCTGGACACCGATGTAATTGAAAACTGAAAACTTTTTTTTGGTGTGTGGAAGTAGAATGTAGAGTGGTGCGGGATTAATAGGGAGTGAGACCAGAAAGTTGAGAAGGGTCAGATTGTGAAAGGTCTATACACAGCACAGGGGAAGGGGGATGTAGTCTGGATTGATCCTGAGAGTTAATTTGCCACCTAAGTACTTTAGATAAGGAGTGACCATGATTGAATTTGAATTTCAGAAATATGATTACGGTTGCTATTTGTACCGTTATATACTATATTAAGTAATAATAAACCAACACATACAATTTCCATCTACTGGAGATTATGATGTATCAGTAGACCAATAATGATAAAACAACTTCTACATATGCAGATAAATAAGACTTTTCTTAAGACAGCTATGCTGCCCCCATTCCTTACAAAATTTCTCTTCATTTAACATAAACTTCTCCATTGCTTCCTACTATTCCTCACTATAGTGATGCTTCCGAACTTCCTAAAATAGTGACAATTAGTTCGGTAATCATTCCCATTTATTAAGCAGTTAGATACGTGGTACTATGCTGGGGATTTTGATATCCATTCTATTATTTCTCCAACAGTACTGCAAGAGAGATATTAGTAGCAGTGAGCTTATGCAACACTACATGCCAGATGCTGCTGAAAGCACTCACGTAGGAACTCATTTAAGTCACCAAACAGTCCCGTGGGGAGTGTTTGATTATCCTTGTTTCACAGATGGGAAAACTGAAGCCCAAAGAGGGTAAGACTCATGCTCAAGGTTACACAGCTGGTATAGTGGAAGGTGGCAAAACAGGGATTCAAAACCAGGGCATCTCACCGCAGTACCTGTCCTTAGCCTTGGCAAAGTATCACCTCACTGCAGTGTTTGCGTGAAAACACACACACAGACTGAACAAACAGACCAAAATAGGAGTCTAAATGACTTCCTTCAATTCATTTAGTTAATAAATGGAACAGCAGAAATCAAACTCTGGTTTGCTGCGCTGGGCACTTTCCGTGATAACAAGTGCTTCCAACTGCGTGTTTTGTAAACAGAGCGAGCATGCATGATTTGCCCATTTTCTCATTTAGCCAGGAAAAGAAAAATATTGTGAAAGAGCTTGTGAGTAGAAAAACCAGTGGCATGTTGTATGAGAAATGAAAGCTTACTCCACTCACTGCTATTTCTGTAAAAAGTAAAGTAGCACCTGTAAGCTCTTGGCACCCAATAAATATTTGATAAGTAACTAGTCTAGAATCTGTCCCATGGGAAGGAGAATGTATCATATACATACATATTTTTAAAAACACATTTAACAGATAGTTATTGAGTATCTACCTACATAGGCAAGTATGGGAAGTGTATGGTAAAGTGCAAGATAAAATGTCTCAAATGAGAGTCCTTCCCTTAAGCAACTTTTAGGGAGAAAAACTACTTATACCTTAGATATATATATATATATACACACATATATATATATATACATACATATATATGTCTGTGTGTATATATATATATATATATATATATATATATACGCACAGAGTATTTTTACTTTAGCCAAGGCTCTAGGACCTGTATCTAATGTGGAAAGCTGTCTTTAGGTATCATGCAGTAAAAGTCATCACTGATGGCAAGAACAGTAAAACAAGATCAAGGTGTGCGTACTTCATATAACCACTGTTTCACTGACCTGGCATTGTTATCATGAACACCAGATGACACACTGTGGTTTCCAATGTTCTCTCTAAATTGGGCTTTTAATACCATGTCTATAGGCCCTAGGGATCAACTTTCGATGTGATGTTAGCAGTCTTACTACTTTTCCCCAATCGTGATTGATTTTACCTGCTTCTGAGTGTTACAGCAGAGTTCACCACACATCTATTACCCGCACAGATGGAGAACTCCTTTATTTGTACTGAAAGCTCTTTTCTCCAGACAAAAGGATATTACTACCATTTTGGCATCTGGCCCTTCAGATGTACCTCTAATGCTTTTAGCCTCACAAAGAATTGGTATCATTTGAAAGAAATTCAGAGAAGTTATGGAATTATTTCTTCACGTAACAGCCTATCTCCTAGCCTAAAGAGCCTTGCATTATTGGTTGCACAAAGGCTCTAATTCCATTAATCAGTTTTCACCAATCTGGCATGAAATAGAATCTTTTATTTTCCTTGTAGGTTCTAGGAGCCCTCCTTAATAAAAATCACTATGAATCTCATTCTTTATCTTGGATCACTAATATAACAGGTGCCAACTCATGAATACTATACTTGGCCTGCATATCTCCTTCTGTCTCTTTTCCAGGACATGCAATGAAAAAAAAAAAAAAGAATATGTTCATATGGTGCAAATGGATAAAAGGAATAGTGAGGAAAAATGGACAGATTGGGGCAAAATAGCAAAAATCTATGGGTGTCAGCATAAGGCATTTGAATTTTTCCAGATGTAATCAGAGTCACTGCTGTCACTTGAGAAGGTGAATGAAATTACAAAAAGTTGTGCATGAGAAGATATATGAGAAAGTGTTGCCTAGGAAGGATTTGTTGTTGTTGTTGTTGTTAGAGAGGAGAGGCAAGGGACTGACAACACATATGAGGTAGCTAAGTAACTAGGTCCTATACTAACACTGTAAGAAAAACCAAAGTTAATGTCTATAAATGAAACAAGAAAGCAAAGAAGGTCACAAATGTTTGAACACCAGGAATGCCATCTGGCAGAAGAAAAATTCAATATGAGCTCAAATGCTTCTTTCCAGTGAACAGCAAATATCCTATGCATGCCTAAGAATATTTATGATGTATAATTATAGAAACATATGGAACACAAATACACAAATAATTTATGAAGCAATAATAGCAATATCATTGGAAATTTAGATGAGAAAAATTATATTGTGTGCAAGTCTAGCCTAATGAACAAAGAAGATAATGTAAAACATCCTTCAGAAAGCAAATTCAACTGGCGTTGACAACCCGACATCTTAATCACAACCAACGATTCCGACTGCTAGAAGGAAGGAGCTCATGAAAAGATAGATTAAGGGCTGAAAAAAAAAAAAAAAGATTTTCTGTGCCTATTTCTCTAAAGTAGTTGTTATAGACCCATCTAACCCCTTTTATTTTTTTCTGTTGCCAAATATCTTTACCACAATTTCTAATTCTCTTTTCTATTCCTCTAGTCTTCTATTCCAATTGACAAATACATTTCTTTTTTAAAAATTTATTTAAATTCAATTAGCCAACATATAGCACATCATTAGTTTTTGATGTAGGCTCAGTGATTCATCAGTTCCTTATAACACCCAGCACTTATCACATCACATGCCCTACTTAATGTCCATCACTCAGTTACCCCATCCCCCCACCAACTTCCCTCCAGCAGCCCTCAGTTTGTTTCCCAGAGTCAAGAGTCTGTCATGGTTTGTGACAAATGTATTTCTTGCAAAGACTACTGATTCTGAGTGTCACCCAACCTTATAAAAAATATAAATTGCCACTTTAGGCAAAGGAGAAATCTATTATTCTGTTTGTGTTGGGTCTTTGTAATGGGAAGAGAGTGAACACAAAGGAAAGGATCATTCCTGTGCTAAGGAATGATCTCTTGAGAGAAGAGATATTAGAGACCCCTTCTGAAAACAATGACTAACAAGGTAGAAGACGAAAGGAGCAAATACAGACCATCTTGAGATAAGGTAGGGATATAAACCAAAGAGTTTATGACAGTGAGAACTTTGGAATCTCTACAAATGTCCCAAATTGTTATTACTTATTACCTGTTTTCCCCCAAGTGATTAGGAGTAAAATTCATGAAATGAGAAGGATGCTCTTAGGGAACTTCAAGGGAAATGGAGCCATGGAGATCATTTCAATCCATAACCGTGAGCCATGGAGATCATTTCAATCCATAACCGTGTCCATCCTGAAGGACAGGATGGACATGGCAGCCATATTTGCGAACTCTTCTTTGGTCCCAGCTGACAATCCCTCTCTCTTCTTTCCAAAAGCAGAGGAATGAATGTCCTGTTTGAAGCCTTTCCTTCAACTGCCTATACACTCCTAGACAGGGAGGATTAGTAATGCCATTTATCTTTCATGTCCTGTGTTCTTAGGATTTCCTTGTTTCCTTCTGAAAGTTGAGCTTGTCTGTGTCAGTGAGGCTTTACAGTTTCTCTTTGTATCCAAAACACTTGAAAATCTCTAGCTATTAAGAAATTATTACTAGATATAATAATTTAAAAATACAAGAGTTTCTCAGAGATTTGATTACCTTATTTTTTTAAAAAGATTTTATTTATTTATTTGACAGAGAGAGAACACAAGTAGGCAGAGAGGCAGGCAGAGAGAGAGAGGGGTAAGCAGGCTCCCTGCTGAGCAGAGAGCCCAATGTGGGGCTTGATCCCAGGACCCTGAGATCATGATCTGAGCTGAAGGCAGAGGTTTAACCCACTGAGCCACCCAGGTGCCCCTGGATCTCCAATTCTTGAGGGGCAGTGCAAGAAGCTCTCTGTGGACCTGGTTCACCAATCAAACATAACTCATGAAAATCATGAAAAACAACCCCAACAATTTAAAATTCCCAGAAAGTTTCATGAGGTCATACCAAAATAAATGAATGAATGAATGAATGAATGAATAAAGAAGCATTTATTCAAGAAACTTTCCTATTTTATAACTGGAGGTTTTAACCTCCTAAACCCTTTTACCTGCTTAGCCCAGCCCTCCTACCAACCCCCTTCCCTCTGGTAACCACCAGTTTGGTCTCTGTATTTAGGAGTCTGCTTTTGTTTTTTTTATTTGTTTGTTCATTTGTTTTGTTTTATAGATTCCCCATATAGGTGAAATCAAATGGCATTTGTCTTTATCTGACTTACTTCACTTAGCATAAACCCCTCTGGCATTTGAATCATGACTCTTTTACTTCTCATTTTCAGACTGCTTATTGCTAGTTATAGCAATACAATCTTCTAAAAAAGATTTATTTATTTATTTACATACTTATTTTTGAGAGAGAGAGAGAGAAAGAGAGAAGGCACGGGGAGGAACAAAGAGAGAGGGAGAAGGAGAGAAACAGATCCCCCGTTGAGCACAGAGCCCAGTGATGCAGGGCTTAATCTCAGGATTCTGAGATCATGACCTAGGCAGAAATTGAGCCAGATGTTTAACTGACTGAGCCACCCAGGTGCCCCGAGATAAAATATATTTTTATATATTGATTTTATATCCTGCAAATTTGAGGAACTTTCATTACTTTACCCCCACTTTTGGTGTGTGTGTGTGGGGGGGTAGATTCTTTAGGGTTTTCTTTATATAAGACCATGTCATCTGCACCTAGAGATGGTTTTACTTCCTTTCCAATTTGGACAATTTTTATTCTTTTTCTTACCTAATGGCCCTGGCTGAAACCTTCAGTATGATGCTAAATAGAAGTGGCAAAGGCAAACAAACCTATCTTTTTCCTAAACTTAGGGGAAATGATTTCAGTTTTTAACTGTTAAGTGTGATACTAACTGTTCCTTCTCATAGATGTTCTTTATCAAATTGAGAAAGTTTCCTTTTATTCCTAGTTTTGTAAGTTATTCTTTTATGAAAGAGTGTCTGCTTTTACTGCATCTATTGAAATTATTCCCTTTCATTATATTAATATGGTATATTACATTGATTAATTGTAATATGTTGAACTAACCTTGCATCTTTGGAAAAAATACCACTTGGCTGTGGTCTAAACCTTATATAGTGTTGGACTCAATTTTCCAGTATTTTATTGAAGATATTTTCATTTCTATAAAGGATTTAATTCTGCAGTTTTCTCTTCTGTGATTGCTTTGTCCAGCTTCACTATGAGGGTAATACTGGCCTCATAGAATAAGTTAGGAAATGCCTCTTCATATTTTATTTTTTGAAAGACCTTAATTAGTGTTAGTTCTTTAAATGTTTGGTAGAATTCATGAGTTAAGCCATTTGATCCTGGGATTTTCTTTGTTGGATTTTTTTAAAAAGTCTACCTCAATATTGTTATTTTTATAGTTTTTTTTTCACGTTTTCTATTTCTTTTTGCTTAGTTTTCATAATTAATGTGTTTCTAGGAATTTGTCCTTTTCATCTAGGTTGCTAATTTGTTGCTCTATAATTGTTCATAGTATTTCCTCATAACCTATTTTTTTCCCCATAAAGTCAGAAGTAATGTCCCTGCTTTCATTCCTGGTTTTAGTGATTTGAGTCTTCTTTTTTCTTGGTCAATTATCATGTTGGTTGAGCTTTCCAAAGAATTGGTTCTTGGTTTTATTGATTTTTCTCCATTGTTTTCCTATTCTCTATAAGTAATAATTCTGATTCCCATTTCCAGTCTAATTTTTATTATTTCTTCCTCCTTGTTTGTGTTTAATTTGCTCTTCCTTTTCTAATTTCTAGTGTTGGTGGTTAGGTTATGAATTTGAGATATTTCTTGGTTTTTAATGTGGTGATTTACAACTATAAATTTTCCTCTGCACATCACTTTTGCTGCATCCTATGTGTTTTTGTATGTTTTGTTTTAATTTAACTTGAAGTATTTTCTAATTTCTCTTATGATTTCTTCTCTGACCCAGTGGTTATTTAGAAATCTGTTGCTTAATTTCTACATGTTTATAACATTTCCAAATTTCTATTATTGTCTTCTCATTTCTGTCTATTGTGGTTGGAGATCATACACTTTATTATTTTAATCTTTTATAAGTTTTAGAACTCATTTCATTGTCTAACAGATGATTGATGCTGGAGAATATTCCATGTGCACTGGGAAAGGATGTATATTTTCTGCTTTTGGATGGAATGTTCAATATATGTCTGCTAGGTTTCATTGGTATGTAGTATTGTTAAAATTTTCTTTTCCTTTGCTGATATTTGGCTTAGTAATTATTGAAAGTCGGGCACTGAAGTCTCCATTACAGTTAAACTGTGTATTTCTCCCTTTAATTAGGTGTGTATTTGCTTCATGTATTTTGTTACTCTGTTGATAGGTCCATATATGATTATAATTGTTAAGTATTCTTGATTGATTGGTCCTTTTATTATGATATTATGTCTACTTTTGTATCTAGTCATAATTTTTATTTTAAAGACACTTCTTTAAAGTCTGATATTAGTATAACTAGTCCAGATCTCTTTTGAGTACTGTTTGCATGAATTTTTTTCCTTCTTTTATTTTCAGCCTATTTCTGTATGTATATTTACAGTTTTTTTTTTTTTAAGACTTTATTTATTTATTTGACAGACAGAGATCACAAGTAGGCAGAGAGGCAAGCGGGGGTGGGGGGGTGGGGAGGGGGAAGCAGGCTCCCTGCCTAGCAGAGAGCCCAATGAAGGGCTTGATCCTAGGTCCCTGAGATCATGACCTGAGCTGAAGGCTGAGGCTTAAACCACTGAGCCACCCAGGCACACCTACATTGGGGTTTTTTAGACAACATTGGTTGGGTCATTTTTGTTTCTTTTTTTTAAATCCACTTAGCCAATTTCTGCCTTTAATTAGAGAATTCAATCTATTTATATCAGTGTAATTACTAATAAGGAAGTCCTTATTGCTGCCATTTTGATATTTTTTCTGTTGATGTCTTAGGTCTTTTTTGTCTCTTAGTTCTTTCATTGCTGATCTCACTTATGATAAATATATATTTTCTAGTTATCCTTTTAGTTCCTTTGTCATTTCTTTTACTATACTATCTAGAGTTATTTTATTAGTGATTGCACTTGGGATTACCACTGGCATCTTATAACAATACACTTCAAATTAATACCAACTTAATTTGAATATTATACAAAATATTTCCTCCTATAGAGAACTCGCTCATCTTTATATCATTATTTTCCTATAGTACACATACCTATAATGTATGCCCACCAACTAGGTTTATAATTTTTGCTTTATGCATTTTTCTTTTAATCAGACAAAGAAAGAAGTTACAAATTGAAAGTGCATTTATATTTACCTGTTATTACCTTTCCCCAACGTCTTTATTTCTTCATGAAGATTTAAGTCACTGTCTAGTGTCCTTTTTTAACCTGACTCCTGTTAGCATTGTTGTTGGGAAAGTCTACTAGCAATGCAATCTCAGATTTTGTTTACAGGGAAATATCTTAATTTCCCTTTCATTTTTTAAGGACTATTTTGATGGACATAGAATTCTTGATTCACAATACTCTCTTTCATCAGGTTGAATATGTCAGTCCTTTGTTTTTTGGTTTTCATAGTTTCTGGTGAGAAGTGAACATTTAATTTTACTGGAAATCCTTTTTATGTGATAAGACATTTTTCTTGCTTTTTCTAGATGTTCTCCTTGTCTTTGGCTTTTAGTATTTTTACTATGATGTGCCTATTGGTGGGTCTCTTTACATTTACCTTACTTTGAGCTTGTTGATATTCTTGTATATATAGATTAGTGTTTTTTATCACATTTTTGAAGTTTTATGTTATTTTTTCTCAAATATTGTTTCTGGTTCCTTCTCACTTTCCTCTTTTTCTGAGGCCTCTATTATGCATTTGTTGATATCTTTGATTGTGTCCCCCAGGTCTCTTAGGTTCTGTTCATTTTTATTCACCTTTCTTCTCTCTGTCAAACAGATTAATCTTAATTGCATGACCTTCAAGTTTAATGATTCTGCTGCAGACTCAAATCTGTTAAGTCCTTCTCATTAATATTTTAGTCCAGTTATTATACCTTTCAATCCTAAAATTTCTATCTAATTCTTCTTCATAATTTCTATTTCCTTATCAAAATGCCATTCTCATTTTCCTTTAGTTTTATATACATAGTTTCTTTAAGATTATTGCACATATTTAAAAAGTTGATTAAAGAATTTGTCTAGAAATAACATCTAGACTCCCTTAGGCATGGTATCTATTGACTGCTTTTCTCCCTTTATGTATGGTATATACTTTCTTTTTACTTTTTGTTCATTATGGATATAAATTTGAAATATTCAACAAAATTCCACTAAACCAAATACAGCAACATATAAAAAGGATTATACACAACAATTAAGTGGGATTTATCCCAAGTATTCAAGGCTGGTTTAACATCCAAAAATCAATTAATGTAATACATCTATGATCTCCTAGCAAAAGGGAATAATAGATTTACATAATGAGAATGTTTTTAATTGACATTAGGGAATGCTCAATGTAACAATAGTGAAATATATTTTAAGAAGTCCTGAATGCTTCTCTTTGTTACCCATTAAGGGTTGACCAGCAGACATGCTGGGAAATTGTTGGAATACAGTCTGGAGATAGAAATGTAGAGTCACAAATAAGGTAAGTCTAGGAAATTGTCCTGGCCTTGGGTAGATAAGCCACTGTGCAGGGAATCCAGAGATCTAAACATGAGCATTCAAAAGTATGTGATGGACTCTGATTTGACTTTTTGCCTTACTCGAATTCACCGGCCTTGAAAACTTATTCCTGTGTCCTATTTCTTCCAGCTCTTCATAAGAATGACTTTTTTCCAAAATTGAGCTACATTACATAGTTCAGTGTAGTCATATTTGGTGTTAATCATTAATTGTTTTTACAGAAGAACCTAATTTAATGTGAAATCTATAGTTCAGGAATAGTCAGGTGCTGAGTTTTAGGTGGTCTGTCTGTTTGGCATTTCTTTATCAGTAATAGAGGTTTAAGTAGTGTCAACCTTCTTGGGAAAAGGAGCTTAGAAGAGTTATGCAAGATACTAGGGTCCTAGCCAAGTATCCTTCAAAACAGGGCAGAATTTAACTTTCAATATGAAAAGAGGAATGTTAAGCTTGAAAGAAAGAAGTCTAGCTGTGCAGAGAAGAGGTTAAGATAGCTGATGGCTATCTGTGTTCTTAAAATTCACTTTCAGCACATCTGTGGTTATATATATGTTGTCAATTCTAGACCCACTCATTGTGGGCATGAACACAACAGTTCTCAATAGATTAACATGCTGAGTCTCAGGCCTCTTTATATATCAGATAAGAATCTGTGTGTCTGTAGGGGGCCTGTACATGGGTATTTTTTAAAAGCATCTCAGACTTCTATAACAAGGTTTGAGAACCAGTTTCATAGTAGATTACCTTTTCTGTCAGGTCTAATTTGGGAAATGAGTGAAACAGACACTGATTGAATGTATTAAATATACTAAGTTGAGTGGGACTGGATCATTGATTTTTTAAAAATCATTCATTTTCTGATAAAATTAACTATGCACAACTGTTTTTTTTTTGGTGAAAACAAGTATCTCAAGAGATTTCTCTAATTGCTTTCACAATATTGATTTTTATGTATATTAATTTGTTTTGAGGGTGTGGCATTGTGGTAATGAGATACATATTGATTACTAGTGAAAGATAAAAAATGGGTTTTCTCAGATGGGTTCTACCCAAACACAGATGAGAAAAATTGTGGGTTTTTAAAATTTTACTATTTATAACTTGAGGAATTATAATACCTGATATCTTGAAGGCACTGAAGAGGAAAAATTGTCTTCATATTTGCTGTCTGTATCAAATCAAGCAAAAACACACAAGAAATTGATTTCTTTGCCAGAAGTCTGATGGATATACTAACTCATTCCTAAGAGAAAAATAAAGAAAATATTCCATCACCTATATGCCAACATCTGGCCAAAGGAAAATGTGAAAAATGGAAAAACAGTGATATAAGTTGGGGGTGCTTCAGTGTGAAAAATGAGACAACTTTAGAGTTAGGTATTAGATTAGGAAAAAATGAAGATTTAAGTGTCACCTTCTCTGGCATCTTTGATGCTGTGCATCACAGAATATATTGGGGGAAACGTCCATGAAATTATGATCCAGATAGTGAATAAACAGACAAACAAAAGCAAACATAAGTGGATGGCTATTGAATGGATTGAAGAAAAACAGTACATTTACTTACTTATTAACAAAGTAAATAAGCCCTGGCTTATATTTTGAACCTCTGCAAGACCTTTTCACCCACATTTTGCTTAATATCCACCCCCAGGCTCAACAATATCAGTTTTGAGGACTAATTGTAATCTCAGTAGAAAGGATTGGTAGACCACTGTGACAGTACCTAAGTTCTCATTGATCATGGACAGACCACCACTTATATACATCCCAATAACTGTGCTTCTTCTTTTCTGCCATGTTTTTCTTGACCTGGATTACTATCTTGTTATCCTACTTGTGAAGTCCTTCTAGAATTGAGTCCCTATCTACCAAAATAAAACTTCTTTTAACACTGGGTGTCTTATCCCAAAGTAAACCTATTTGAGTGGACAACTTTAGTTTCTGAGCAGACTATGCATTTTGGCTGCAGCTAATAGTATGGTATCTGGCCATCCTCTGCATGGGACAGAGCCTTATATTTGGCACATTCTCTATCTGCAATTAAGAGTCATTGTTTGTTTACCCCTAAACCTGAAGTGCCCATTCAAAATTCAGCTATTTTGGAGTAGCTGCACTTATACAAAAAGACCTCAGAAATACTGGTCCCTGAACTTAAAAGTGCCCACAGTTAGGAAGGGAAGACAAATACAGGAACATGCAATGTTAACAGACACTAGGATAGACATAAGTATGAGAAAGTAAGGAGGGAGTGATCAATTCTGAAGGGAAGGAAAACGAGAAGAAATGTTTGAGCTGGAGTTTGAAGGGTTGCTAGAAGCTTAGTTGGTAGATGGGGAGGTAAGAAAAGGCTGCTGGAGAGTTTCAAAGGAAAAGATAACAGTTTTCACAAAAGCCCCTTGGAGGGGGGCACATTCCTAATAATTCCACTTAAGATGGAGAACTCAGTCATTCCCAATGAGTCTATTCAACTGTGAAGAACATAGTTGAGAAGTAGATGAATGTATTTGTCTTCAGTTCTCAGGGCCTTGAGTTAAGGTATCTTTTAATTTTCTCCTCAAAGAATGTATATTGCCCTTCTTTGAAATAAGAGCTTTTCTTGGTAATTGGTATGCAAATAGGAAGGAGTTTCTGATTAATCATGATATACTAAAGTCTTTGGGATCTGTCCATCCGAGAGGAAGTACAAGTTATTTTTTAAAAAATTTACTTCCCTTTCTCCATAGAAAGAATTCTCACGGGAGTTGTCTCTAACGGAACTTATATTAAAGAGAAAAATAGATGCTATTAGAATAATAAAATTTTATATTTAGAACATGTGCAATTATTAAGCTATTGTCTCACAGACCCAGATGCAGATTCAAATGTCTCACAGACCTTTCTATTATTGGTAATAAGGTATACATTCTGTTGATGGCATTCAGCATCTTCCCCAAGTTGCAACAGTGTTGCTCAAAAAACTCCTGAGCAAAGTTGTAGTGACAGAGGTGGAAGTTAGGCATGAATTCAACGATAAACCTTTCCTTCTCAAAAAGGCTGACTTAGCTCGCACCACTAGGGAGTGCCAAATCTGTTAATATCTTCAGGTGTATGAGATTCTTTTTTTTTTCTTTCATTTATTTATTTTCAGCATAACAGTATCATTATTTTTTCACCACACCCAGTGCTCCATGCAATCTGTGCCCTCTATAATACCCACCACCTGGTACCCCGACCTCCCACCCCACCACCACTTCAAACCCTCAGATTGTTTTTCAGAGTCCATAGTCTTTCATGATTCACCTCCCCTTCCAATTTACTCCAACCCCCTTCTCTCTAACTCCCCATGTCCTCCATGCTTTTTGTTATGCTCCACAAATAAGTGAAACCATATGATAATTGACTCTCTCTGCTTGACTTATTTCATTCAGCATAATCTCTTCCAGTCCCGTCCATGTTGCTACAAAAGTTGGGTATTCATCCTTTGATGGAGGCATAATACTCCATAGTGTATATGGATCACATCTTCCTTATCCATTTGTCCCTTGAAAGGCATCTTGGTTCTTTCCACAGTTTGGCGACCGTGGCCACTGCTGCTATAAACATTGGGGTAGAGATGGCCCTTCTTTTCACTACATCTGTGTCTTTGGGGTAAATACCCAGTAGTGCAATGGCAGGGTCATAGGGAAGTTCTATTTTTAATTTCTTGAGCAATCTCCACACTGTTCTCCAAAGAGGCTGCACCAACTTGCATTCCCACCAACAGTGTAAGAGGGATCCCCTTTCTCCACATCCTCTCCAACACATGTTGTTTCCTGTCTTGCTGTTTTTGGCCATTCTAACTGGTGTAAGGTGATATCTCAATGTAGTTTTAATTTGAATCTCCCTGATGGCTAGTGATGATGGACATTTTTTCATGTGTCTGATAGCCATTTCTTATGTCTTTATTGGAGAAGTGTCTGTCCATATCTTCTGCCCATTTTTTGATATGATTATCTGTTTTGTATGTATTGAGTTTGAGGAGTTCATTATAGATCCTGGATATCAACCTTTTGTCTGTACTGTCATTTGCAAATACCTTCTCCCATTCCGTGGGTTGCCTCTTTGTTTTCTTGACTATTTCCTTTGCTGTGCAGAAGCTTTTGATTTTGATGAAGTCCCAAAAGTTCATCTTCGCTTTTGTTTCCTTTGCCTTTGGAGACATATCTTGAAAGAAGTTGCTGTGGCTGATATTGAAGAGATTACTGCCTATGTTCTCCTCTAGGATTCTGATGGATTCCTGTCTCACGTTGAGCTCTTTTATCCATTTGGAGTTTATCTTTATGTGCGGTGTAAGAGAATGGTTGAGTTTCATTCTTCTACATATAGCTGTCCTGTTTTCCCAGCACCATTTATTGAAGAGACTGTCTTTTTTCCACTGTATATTTTTTCCTGTTTTGTCGAAGATTATTTGACCATAGAGTTGAGGGTCCATATCTGGGCTCTCTACTCTGTTCCACTGGTCTATGTGTCTGTTTTTATGCCAGTACCATGCTGTCTTGGTGATCACAGCTTTGTAGTAAAGCTTGAAATCAGGTAACGTGATGCCCCCAGTTTTATTTTTGTTTTTCAACATTTCCTTAGTGATTCGGGGCCTCTTCTGATTCCATACAAATTTTAGGATTATTTGCTCCAGCTCTTTGAAGAATACCGGTGGAATTTTGATCGGAATAGCATTAAAGGTATAGATTGCTCTAGGCAGTATAGACATTTTAACAATGTTTGTTCTTCTGATCCAAGAGCATGGAATGGTCTTCCATCTTTTTGTGTCTTCTTCAGTTTCTTTCATGAGTGTTCTGTAGTTCCTTGAGTACAGATCCTTTACCTCTTTGGTTAGGTTTATTCCCAGGTGTCTTATGGTTCTTGATGCTATAGTAAATAGAATCGATTCTCTAATATCCCTTTCTGTATTTTCATTGTTAGTGTATAAGAAAGCCACTGATTTCTGTACTTTGACTTGTATCCTGCCATGTTACTGAATTGCTGGATAAAACGACAGGACCCATCCATATGTTGTCTACAAGAGACCCATTTTGAACCTAAAGATACACCCAGACTGAAAGTGAAGTGATGGAGAAGCATCTTTCATCTTTCATCAAAAAAAGGCTGGGGTAGCCATTCTCATATCAGACAAATTAGATTTTAAACTAAAGACTGTAGTCAGAGATCCAGAAGGACACTACATCATTCTTAAAGGGACTATCCACCAAGATGATCTAACAATTGTAAATATCTATGCCCCCAATATGGGAGCAGCCAATTACATAAGAAAACTGTTAATCAAGATAAAGAGTCATATTGATATGAATACACTAATCGTTGGAGATCTTAACATGCCTCTCTCAGAAATAGACAGATCATTGAAGCAGAAAATCAATAAAGATACAAGAGCATTGAATGACACATTGGACCAGATGGACCTCATAGATATATACAGAACATTCCACCCTAAAACAACAGAATACTCATTCTTCTCAAGTGCACATGGAACCTTCTCCAGAATAGACCACACACTGGGTCACAAATCAGGACTCAACCGATACCAAAAGACTGAGATTATTCCCTGCATATTCTCAGATCACAATGTTTTGAAACTGGAGCTCAATCACAAGGAAAAGTTCCGAAGGAACTCAAACACCTGGAAGCTAAAGACCACCTTGCTTAAGAATGCTTGGATCAACCAGGAGATCAAGGAAGAACTGAAACAATTCATGGAAACCAATGAGAATGAAGACACTTCGATCCAAAACCTATGGGATACAGCAAAGGCAGTCCTAAGGGGGAAATACATAGCCATCCAAGCTTCCCTCAAAAAAATGGAAAAATCCAGAACACAGCAGCTGTCTCTACACCTTAAAGAACTGGAGAATCAACAACAAATCAACCAACTCCACACATAAGAAGGGAAATGATCAAGATTAGAGCTGAGATCGATGAGGTAGAAACCAGAGATACAGTAGAACGTATCAAAGAAACTAGAAGCTGGTTTTTTGAAAGAATCAATAAGATTGATAAACCATTGGCAACTCTAATCCAAAAGAAAAGAGAGAAAGCTCAAATACATAAAATTATAAATAAAAAGGGAGAGACCACAGTGAACACCAAGGAAGTAGAAACAATCATCTGAAGTTATTATCTGGGGCGCCTGGGTGGCTCAGTGGGTTAAGCCGCTGCCTTTGGCTCAGGTCATGATCTCAGGGTCCTGGGATCAAGTCCCGCATCGGGCTCTCTGCTCAGCAGGGAGCCTGCTTCCTTCTCTCTCTCTCTGCCTGCCTGTCAGTGTACTTGTAATTTCTCTCTGTCAAATAAATAAATAAAATCTTTAAAAAAAAAAGAAGTTATTATCAACAGTTATATGCCAATAAGCTAAGCAACCTGGATGAAATGGATGCATTCCTGCAAAACTATAAACTCCCAAAATTGAATCAGGAAGAAACTGACAACCTGAATAGACCAATATGTAGTAACGATATTGAAGCGGTGATCAAAAACCTCCCAAAAAACAAAAAGCCCAGGACCTGATGGATTCCCCACAGAATTCTACCAAACTTTCAAAGAAGAAATAACACCTATTGTCCTGAAGCTGTTTCAAAAAATTGAAGCAGAAGGAAAACTTCCTGACTCTTTCTATGAAGCCAGCATTACCCTGATCCCCAAACCAGGCAAAGACCCTACCAAAAAGGAGAATTTCAGACCAATATCACTGATGAATATGGATGCTAAGATTCTCAACAAGATTCTAGCAAACAGGATCCAACAGCACATTAAAAAGATTATCCACCATGACCAGGTGGGATTCATCCCTGGGCTACAAGGATGGTTCAACATTTGCAAATCAATCAATGTGATAGAACAAATTAATAAGAGAAGGGAGAAGAACCACATGGTCCTCTCAATCAATGCAGAAAAAGCATTTGACAAAATCCAGCATCCGTTCCTGATTAAAACACTTCAAAGTATAGGGATAGAGGGAACATTCCTGAACTTCATCAAATCTATCTATAAAAGACCCACAGCAAATATCATCCTCAATGGGAAAAAGCTTGCGTCCTTCCCGTTGAGATCAGGACCACGACAAGGATGCCCACTCTCACCACTCTTGTTCCACATAGTATTAGAAGTCCTAGCAATAGCAATCAGACAACAAAGGGAAATAAAAGGTATCCAAATTGGTAATGAAGAAGTCAAACTCTGTCTCTTTGCAGATGACATGATTCTTTATATGGAAAACCCAAAAGACTCCACCCTCAAACTACTAGAACTCATATAGCAATTCAGCAACGTAGTGTATGAGATTCTTTTAATACCTTCAGGTGTGAGAGATTCAGATAAAACACCATGCTTTGGGAGCAGGGAATAGTTCACTCCCCTGATACACTGATTACATGGGACTTCTATTATCATAAAGCATACAGAAACTTCTTTCACCAAGACAGATGAATATCTCTATCTAGATTTGTTTTCTTTGTGGCTAATGCTCTGACAGCACCACCAAACATGGACCCAGATGATGTTTCTTTTATCATCACATTATTCCACTCAACATTGTTTCTGACCATAGAACTCATTTTATAGCAAAAATGCACGATTGTGCTATTTCCTGTAGAATTCACTAGTTTTACTATGCACTCCATCACCTAAAAGCTACTGGCTTAATAATATAGTGGATTGACTTCTGAGGATTCAGTTGAGATACCTGAGGGAGAAAACATCCTGAAGAATTGAGGTCCTGTCCTATGAAGGCAGTACGTGTTTTGAATTACTGAGTAATATTTCTCCCATGTGCCTCCTTACAGGCAGTGGAACTAAGAGTGGAAATGGGAATGGTTCCTTCACAATTGCATTTTACAACCCACTTACATAACTTTTTTCCCTATAACCATAATTTTGAGATTGTCTAGTTTCCAGGTATGACTTTCCAAAGTAGAAGAACTACTTCCCCATAGCTAAATAGAAATATTGCCCTGGATTGGAAATTTAATTCAAGGGTATTTTAGATGTTCTATACCACTGAGCACACGTATTAGAAAGAGGAATACTATACTCCACTGGTTGATGCAATTGATTCTGATTATCTAGGTATGTTTGGGTTGTTGCTACACAGTAGTGCAGGAAAGACTATGAAAGTCAGGGCATTCTCTGGGGAGTATTTTAGCATTTCTATATTTAATGCTAAAATTTAATGGAAGATTATAGAAACCAAAGAAAGATAAAGTAACTTAGAATTCACATCCTCTAGGAATAAAAGTTGGGGTCATACACCAGGTAAAACGCATTGGCTAGCTGAGATACTGGCTGAAGCCAAACAAAACTGTGTTATGGGTAGTGGAAAAAATTATAAGTAACAGGAAGGCATTATCACCTGTTAGGGAAATGAGGGGAGCAGCAGCTCTGCATGTTTTCTTCCCTGTCTATTCTAGGTTATTTTTACATATGCCCTACTTTTTTTGTGTCTATCTATGTCCACATATTTTGACATATTAACTAACATCTCTTTTAACATCTCCTTTCTTCTTATTCCATACAAGGATTATCAAAGATATCTAATTTTACACTTTAGTTTTTAGTATACAGAATATTCCATATAGACTATTAAAGTTTTTGAGGATCATATACCATCTCCCAGAGAGAGGATGCTCTATTAATCAGAAATGAATATACTGGCTTTGGGGGCTTTAGTTATTTCTTTTGGGGGATAGAATGAATCTTTATTTTTTAAAGAAAAAAATAATAAGCATGGTACAGATTTAACATGAAACTTAACTGTGTGGGAAGGTGTGTCTGTGTTGACTCCCAACAGCCAAGGGGTGGACTCTGCTGGTTATTTGCTAGTGTTTCTCAATCCTAGAGATATCCCCCTATACCCCATTTGTGATACTGGGGCTGAGTCTCTGTAAGCTAATTATCTCCTAATTACTTCCTAAATATCTCCTTTCCTAGCTGGATCCCTCCATGTTGACATGAACTGGAAGAAGAACAAGGGGCTTGATCTGTCCTGTTTATTTCAATGATTGTTCTTGAGCCTGAGAAGGCAGTAAATTCCAGCCTCCAGCTTTTTATCAGCACTCCCAGAATCAGTGTCGTCATTCCCCTTAAGAAGTTTCAGCATAAGATGGGTTATATTCCTCCCTAGGAGTCTGATATCTAGTTCTGTAAAATGCTGATAAACTCCTGAAGTATCAGTACCAACCGACTTAGAATCCCTTACTCAGAGGTTTGAGTTCCTGCTTCATAAAACCCCCACTTCTAATATGAACTAGTACCTTAAGGTACCAATACTAACTGAACAATATCCCCCCGTCAGAAGTCTGAGGCCAGTTCTGTGAAGGTCTTCCGTAAGCCACCAGATTCTAAGGTCTAACCACTTCCTTGTCTTTTCCCAGCCCTAGGGATTTCCTGCTCTTCCTATCCCTATATTCTTTCAGTTTCCTTTTTAATTCTCAAATCTATTTCATCTACCACTACTATTTGTATAAAGTTCTCTCTGTTAAAATAACTGGCAATATTTATTCTCTTTCACTGAATGCTGACCAGTACAGACACATACACTCACATGTACACTCCCACACACACATATCTCTGCCAATTTTTTTTATAATAAACTATAGAAAAAAAAGCATTTTTTGGCTAATTGGTCATGGGTTAAGTTTTTATTTCAGACAAAGTTAAGAAAAACTGAGACAATAACTGTCGAGTATACTTTGAAGACAAGACATAGGAGAGAATCAGAAATACTCAATGTGTATTTAAATTTCATACATTTCACAGGTGAATACATCTATTCCGATACTCAAGTTGTTCCAAACATATAAGTTCTCTAACAACAGAAGCACACATCCATTTTTAAATTAAAATTGACGATTGCATACCCGAGATGTACTAGCAAAATTTCAAGTATGCTTGCAGACCTACACTGTTGGCTTTTCTGCTCACACTGCATCCTGATGATACAATGGTCTACGGATGGAATTTTTGAACCACATGTGGCAGTTGCATGATACCAAATGTCAGAATACAAGTAAAATACCACTATTCAACAGGATTTCCATTTTTCCATTTTTCACCTGTGTTCTGCCTCTGCATATACCCACAAGACTGACCAAGAAGGGAAGCTCAGCTCTTCAAAGTCAATCCCACAGTAATAACAGTGCAGCAGTGAGTTATTCTGGATGGAAAATAGGGCCACAGCAGCTCTTGAGGCTTTCTTTATTTCTTCAGTTGTGAGCTCTGACACTTCCTTTTAAACTCTGATTCTTAGGTTTACATGCTCCTTGTTAGCTATTCCTCGAACATCACTTCTGTATCAGCATCTGAACACCCTTTTATGTCTTAGCTATTACTTTGGTCTCTCTCCAGATCCATTCCCCACTCCCTATGTTTACCCTGAGGCTTTCTTCTTGGTTACTTCCATCCTGACACTTGCCACTAACACTGGGATTGCCGTCCCTTTGTGACTGAGAAGAGGAGAAAATTAATACTTGTCATCAATCAGCTCTGCTTCTGCTTACGAGCTAAAAAACATTACCAGAGTACATCACTCCTGATTTAACAATAAAAATAAGTCATCATTTAGAAAATCACATTTTTGCCTCCTCAGAGAGTGAGTATCCCAGTGAAAGCAGGCAAACTGATTACAACGGGTGACAAGACATGCTGAGGAGAGACAGGAAATATGACCTGTTTCAGCTCACCAGAATATGAGGAAGGGGTAAAAGGGGTAAGGAGGAAAGAAATAAAATTTTAACAAATAGATTGTTTCTAATTCCTGAGAATGCAAGACATGAGGGCAATACATGACCACTTACCAGCTCTTTTCCACAGCTCCACTGGATGCCTGTGGGAAAGACTGGGAGACCCAAGAGAAGACACGTTGGGGCTGCTGAGCTCTGAGTCACCGGAGATGTCCCTGGAGGACCAATCTGTGCTCTAGGCTCCAAGAGCAGAGGGTGTTAACTGGCTGCTTGTGACATGCAGAAAGCCTGCTCAGGTCACAGACCTTCTTTGATTTGAGGAAAAGACGTTGGCTGTTAGGAAATGGGAGGAAACATTTGGACCTCTACCCCAAGTCCCTGCCCTATTGCTAGGAAAAGATTAGGCACCTCTGGGAAAAGACTAAAAATTCTGCCATCAAGCTCCAGGCTGTGCTGACACTGGAAGAAACACCCTAAGACAAATCTGGAAGCTTGTAGGGTTGTCTTTTTTCTCACTGAGATTAAAGAGGCTTTACTGCTTTTTTTCTTGAGGTTAAGGCATTTTTCTCAAAACCTTTTTCTCTTTTGATAAACACATGTAACTTTCTCCTGAAACTGTGGAAGGAGCCAAGATGTCCTTCAACAGATGAATGGATAAAGATGTAGTTCATATATACAATGGAATATTACTCAGCCATGAGAAAGGATGAATACCCACCATTTGCACTGACATGGATGGAACTGGAGGGGATTATGCTACGTGAAGTAAGTCAAACAGAGAAAGACAATTATCATACGGTTTCACTCATATGTGGAACATAAGGAAGAGTGCAGAGGACCATAGGGGAAGGGAGGGAAATCTGAAGCGGGAGAAATCAGAGAGCGAGACAAACCATGAGAGACTCTGGACTCTGGCAAACAAACTGAGGGTTACAGAAGGGAGAGGGTGGAGGGATGGGGTGACCAGGGGATGGGTATTAAGGAAGACATGTGTTGTAATGAGTACTGGGTGTTACATGCAATTAATGAAACACTGAACACTACATCAAAAACTAATGATGTGCTATATGTTGGCTAATTGAACATAATAATAAAAAAAGATAAAATGATAAATATATGTTACTTTCTCCTGAGATTGTTTTGTGTAAGGATCCAGCTACAAAAACCTCCTTTCATTATTAGTGCTGTTGTGACTTCTTGGATTTAGTAATATGTCTTTCCTGAGTTTCCAACAGATTCTCACCCTCATTGTTATTTGTAGATCATTGTGCCATTTTGTACATGATAATAGTTATCTTAGGCCTTCTTGACTCCAGGCTAAAAATAATATTTATAGTGCACACCCTCAGTTTTCTCTGTTCTCTGCTTTGCCAAACCTGTATGCAGAAATTTTGTTTTGATATTTCCAGAAACCCTTGTATCATCTAAAGTAACTTAATAAAACAAAGTCATATGATAAAAGACATTTTATGAATAATTTGACAAATGAGATTCTCAAGATAGCATTTCCTATGAATCTTTTATACATCAGTTATAATTCTTTGATTAGTTTTTTCCTCTGGAGAAAAATATGGGATACTTTTTCCCAGAGAATCATCTTTTAGAATCAAAGTCATATATCTTTTTTCATAGTTTACTTTTTAAAGCATTTCCGTGTGCTTTACATTTAATGCTTTTTCTCCCCTCTCATTTCCTTAGCAAATTTCTCTGAAGTTATTAATTTAGTCATGGATCTCTTATTGTTAAAGAAAAAAAAAAAAGCCATTCCAAAACACTTTTTCTGAATTCTTTTCAAATAATATGCTGTCCTATTTTATTTTGTCATCATATTATTAAAAGCTTGGTCTCATTTGACATTTTCAATTTCTATCCTGTTTTCATTCTACTACAGTTTGACTCTCATCCTCACCATCTGTTACATGCTCAATTATGCCACCCCTGGCCCCCTTTATAGGTTGAAGTCCTAATCCTGAGCACCCCGGATTTGTCTGCACTTGGAGATAGGGTCTTTATAGACATAGTTCAGTTAAAATATTATCATTGGTCCATATCCAATATGACTGGCATCCTTTCTATAACAAGGTGAAATGCAGACACAGACATGTAGGGAGGGAAACCATATGAAGATACTGGGAGAAGACAGACATGTACAAGTGAAGGAGAGAGAAACCAACCTTGCCAATACTTAGATCTTAGACTTCTAGCCTCCAGAATAGTAGGAAAATAAATTTCTCTTGTGCTATGGTACTGGGAGCCCTAGCAAACCAATCTATCACCCGACGGACGGTGTTTCTAGTGTGATTACAGTGACGTCCTTGTTGGTATGATGATAGAACTGAGACATAGGGATTTTCACATCATATGAATGAAATTTTTAAATTTAAAATCTTATTTCCAACATTAGTAGTTCTGAAATATTTGGTCTTTCTGAGCCTCAGTTTTCAAGATTCTAAAAATGGGATAATAAATACTTTAAGTATTAAGAAAGATAGTGTATGTGGAAGTGGCTTGCAGAATATTCAACAGAGATTAATGAAACTTATGTTTTGTTTCTTTGCTATTGTCCTATTAGCATGTTTCTTTAATTCAGCAGACTGCTGCTATTTTGAATGACTGAGTTAAAGATAATTTAGTTAATACTTATTTCTCAAACCTTCCACAAACTCTTCCTTATCCTTCTAGTCAACCCATACCCTGCTTAGAGCTGATGACCCTCCTCTCATATTTCAGTCAGAAAATGGAAGTAGTTGAATCAGAAGACCCTAATTTTCCCAATACCAAGTTTACAAACACACATGCATCTACATCTACTTTTTATGTCCATTCAGGCATAAAGGAAGACCCATCCCTAGTCATTGCAAAGGCCCACCTCCACTGGACTTTGGACCTCAAATCTCAAGAACCTTTCTCTGGCAGGTTTCCCCTCTCACTAACAGGTCTCTTCCTCAGTAGTTTTTCATTTCCAGCAGCATTCAAACATTCTTTAATATCCTTTCTTTTTTTTTTTTTTTTTAAAAAGAAATAAGAAGTTTCAATTTCTCCTTTGGTTTCTTATCCCCTTTCCAGCTTCCCATCTCTCTGCTCTTTTTCTTGTCAAAAGTTTTCAAAGGAGTTGTTTGGAACCCACTTCTTCTGGTTCCTGATGCTCACATTCTACTGTAACTGTTGCTCTCAGAGACACAACTACCCCCCTGTTTTCAGACCTGATAGGTTCTTTCTCTCCCCACTGTATTAATATTTTAAGAACACTTGATGCGTTTGTTCACTTCCTCGTTTTTTTGCCTACATGGTTTTTGTGACTTATTATCTTTGTTTTGTTCCACCTTCATTGGCCAGTGATTCTCATCCTTCCTTGCTGACTCACCTGTGTCCACTCATCGGGTTTGCCAGACTGTGGATTTTCTTCCCTATTTATTCTGAGAGCCTGGGTCATCTCTTCCACTTCCATCAAGTGAAATAATGCCTATAAGTTAAAGATGGCCAAATATATGTCTCCAAACTTTTTCTTTCTTTTGAGTTCTATACTCCAAGATCCAATAGACTTGGCAGCCTCTCTTCAATATCTCATTGATGTATCCAAAAAGGACCCTAATATATTCAAGAGAGAACTCTTGATTCAGTTTTCTTTACTAAATTCATTTCTTGCCTAGTTTTTTCTACTTCAGTAATGGTCCCCTTGTCTTCCCTAATGCTCCTAATCCTAAGAGTCATCTTGATTTCAATTTTTTTCCCTTTTAGCATTAGATATATTTATATCATCATCTAGTCCAGTGACACATCCTGTTGGTTTTACCTCTGAAATACATGTGAGCTCAGTCTCATTCACAAAAACTCTGTCATCACCCAACTGGTTGAAATCACTATGATCTCTTCTTTGGATAGTGTAATAGAGTAATTCCTGTCATTGAAGTTCTGGCCCCCAACAATCCATTTATCAAAGTAGTCAGGATAACTTTTGAAACTGTCAATGATCTTAAATTTATTTTAGTATCCTGATAAAATCATTTAAAATCCTTCCACTGTTCTTAGACCTTTGCTGATTTCTGCTAGCTCTTTAGCCTCATCTTGTACCAGGTTCCCTATGGATGTAAGACGGTAAACACCATCTTTTGCTTTATCGGTTTCCCTGAGACAAGTCAAGGTCTTTCCTGCCATGGGCCCTTTGGATTTGTTCTTCTCACTTCCTTAAATGTTTTCCCAAAAGAATTTTCTGGCTGATGCCTCATAAGTCCAGTGTCGACTTACAGCTCATTTCCTCAGAGAAGCCAGTCTACCTAAACTGGAAATCTTCCAAGTAATTCTTTATAAAAATACATATTTTATATCACATTATAGTACTCAACTGAATTTTGTGTTTATGTCTCTATTTCCTGGTTTATTTGTGTTTTCCCTTTCTAGAATGCAAGCATCTTAATGGCAAGGACCTTGTCTTATAACTGAATGCTAATAACTTTCATATACATTGTAAAAATATATTATCAAAGCTATGGCTTCAGATAGCTACTAATATTAGCAGAATTTTGAGAAAGGGAAGGCTTAGGGGACAATAAGCAACTTGCCAGGAATCATGGAGATGTAGCAGCCTTGTGATTCCAAATGAAGCATGTCTATGCTAAAATCTGAATCACGTGATTCATTGCTTCCTAGTCTTCTGATTTCCAGCCTTTTGACTTATTTTATAGCCCTGTTCATCCCCTGGACCTAATATTTGGTGCTATTTCAGCCATTCTGATCTTTGGCTTGCTAAATAATTATGGTGAGGACCTTCCTATAGTCACTTTGTTTCTGCCTTCCCTGGTTAAATATCTCCCTGTTATGTTAAAAAATTCCATTCTGTCTCTGAGACCTTCTGCTTGGCACAAGACCTTGAAATACTTTTCCCTCTACTTTGCAGAAAACTGTGTCCTTGGGCAGGTTACCATCTCTGGTCACTGGCTTCCTTATTTGTAAAGCAAAGGGTTCTCTTTTAGATTTAAAAATCCAGCAAAAATTATGACAACTCATGTTTCTTTTTTTTTTTTTTTTTTTTTTTTTTTTTTTTTTTTTTTTTTTTTTTTTTATTTTTTATAAACATATATTTTTTATATACATATATTTTTATCCCCAGGTCCGTGAATCACCAGGTTTACACACTTCACAGCACTCACCAAATCACATACCCTCCCCAATGTCCATAATCCCACCCCCTTCTCCCCAACCCCCTCCCCCCGGCAACCCTCAGTTTGTTTTGTGAGATTAAGAGTCACTTATGGTTTGTCTCCCTCCCAATCCCATCTTGTTTCATTTATTCTTCTACCCACTTAAGCCTCCATGTTGCATCACCACTTCCTCATATCAGGGAGATCATATGATAGTTGTCTTTCTCTGCTTGACTTATTTCGCTAAGCATGATACGCTCTAGTTCCATCCATATTGTTGCAAATGGCAAGATTTCATTTCTTTTGATGGCTGCATAGTATTCCATTGTGTATATATACCACATCTTCTTGATCCATTCATCTGTTGATGGACATCTAGGTTCTTTCCATAGTTTGGCTATTGTGGACATTGCTGCTATAAACATTCGGGTGCATGTGTCCCTTTGGATCACTACATTTGTATCTTTAGGGTAAATACCCAATAGTGCAATTGCTGGGTCATAGGGCAGTTCTATTTTCAACATTTTGAGGAACCTCCATGCTGTTTTCCAGAGTGGCTGCACCAGCTTGCATTCCCACCAACAGTGTAGGAGGGTTCCCCTTTCTCCGCATCCTCGCCAGCATCTGTCATTTCCTGACTTGTTGATTTTAGCCATTCTGACTGGTGTGAGGTGATATCTCATTGTGGTTTTGATTTGTATTTCCCTGATGCCAAGTGATATGGAGCACTTTTTCATGTGTCTGTTGGCCATCTGGATGTCTTCTTTGCAGAAATGTCTGTTCATGTCTTCTGCCCATTTCTTGATTGGATTATTTGTTCTTTGGGTGTTGAGTTTGCTAAGTTCTTTATAGATTCTGGACACTAGTCCTTTATCTGATATGTCGTTTGCAAATATCTTCTCCCATTCTGTCAGTTGTCTTTTGATTTTGTTAACTGTTTCCTTTGCTGTGCAAAAGCTTTTGATCTTGATGAAATCCCAGTAGTTCATTTTTTCCCTTGCTTCCCTTGCCTTTTGCGTTGTTCCTAGGAAGATGTTGCTGCGGCAGAGGTCGAAGAGGTTGCTGCCCGTGTTCTCCTCAAGGATTTTGATGGATTCCTTTCGTACATTGAGGTCCTTCATCCATTTTGAGTCTATTTTTGTGTGTGGTGTAAGGAAATGGTCCAATTTCATTTTTCTGCATGTGGCTGTCCAATTTTCCCAGCACCATTTATTGAAAAGGCTGTCTTTTTTCCATTGGACATTCTTTCCTGCTTTGTCGAAGATTAGTTGACCATAGAGTTGAGGGTCTATTTCTGGGCTCTCTATTCTGTTCCATTGATCTATGTGTCTGTTTTTGTGCCAGTACCATGCTGTCTTGATGATGACAGCTTTGTAATAGAGCTTGAAGTCCGGAATTGTGATGCCACCAACGTTGGCTTTCTTTTTCAATATCCCTTTGGCTATTCGAGGTCTTTTCTGGTTCCATATAAATTTTAGAATTATTTGTTCCATTTCTTTGAAAAAGATGGATGGTACTTTGATAGGAATTGCATTAAATGTGTAGATTGCTTTAGGTAGCATAGACATTTTCACAATATTTATTCTTCCAATCCAGGAGCATGGAACATTTTTCCATTTCTTTGTGTCTTCCTCAATTTCTTTCATGAGTACTTTATAGTTTTCTGAGTATAGATTCTGTGTCTCTTTGGTTAGGTTTATTCCTAGGTATCTTATGGTTTTGGGTGCAATTGTAAATGGGATTGACTCCTTAATATCTCTTTCTTCTGTCTTGCTGTTGGTGTAGAGAAATGCAACTGATTTCTGTGCATTGATTTTATATCCTGACACTTTACTGAATTCCTGTATAAGTTCTAGCAGTTTTGGAGTGGAGTCTTTTGGGTTTTCCACATATAGTATCATATCATCTGCGAAGAGTGATAATTTGACTTCTTCTTTGCCGATTTGGATGCCTTTAATTTCCTTTTGTTGTCTGATTGCTGAGGCTAGGACCTCTAGTACGATGTTGAATAGCAGTGGTGATAATGGACATCCCTGCCGTGTTCCTGACCTTAGCGGAAAAGCTTTCAGTTTTTCTCCATTGAGAATGATATTTGCGGTGGGTTTTTTCATAGATGGCTTTGATGATATTGAGGTATGTGCCCTCTATCCCTACACTTTGAAGAGTTTTGATCAGGAAGGGATGTTGTACTTTGTCAAATGCTTTTTCAGCATCTATTGAGAGTATCATATGGTTCTTGTTCTTACTTTTATTGATGTGTTGTATCACATTGACTGATTTGCGGATGTTGAACCAACCTTGCAGCCCTGGAATAAATCCCACTTGGTCGTGGTGAATAATCTTTTTAATGTACTGTTGAATCCGATTGGCTAGTATTTTGTTGAGTATTTTCGCATCTGTGTTCATCAAGGATATCGGTCTATAGCTCTCTTTTTTGGTGGGATCCTTGTCTGGTTTTGGGATCAAGGTGATGATGCTGGCCTCATAAAATGAGTTTGGAAGTTTTCCTTCCATTTCTATTTTTTGGAACAGTTTTTTCAGGAGAATAGGAATTAGTTCTTCTTTAAATGTTTGGTAGAATTCCCCCGGGAAGCCGTCTGGCCCTGGGCTTTTGTTTGTTTGGAGATTTTTAATGACTGTTTCAATCTCCTTACTGGTTATGGGTCTGTTTCAGGCTTTCTATTTCTTCATGGTTCAGTTGTGGTAGTTTATATGTTTCTAGGAATGCATCCATTTCTTCCAGATTGTCAAATTTATTGCCGTAGAGTTGCTCATAGTATGTTCTTATAATAGTTTGTATTTCCTTGGTGTTAGTTGTGATCTCTCCTCTTTCATTCATGATTTTATTTATTTGGGTCCTTTCTCTTTTCTTTTTGATAAGTCGGGCCAGGGGTTTATCAATTTTATTAATTCTTTCAAAGAACCAGCTCCTAGTTTCGTTGATTTGTTCTATTGTTTTTTTGGTTTCTATTTCATTGATTTCTGCTCTGATCTTTATGATTTCTCTTCTCCTGCTGGGCTTAGGGTTTCTTTCTTGTTCCTTCTCCAGCTCCTTTAGGTGTAGGGTTAGGTTGTGTACCTGAGACCTTTCTTGTTTCTTGAGAAAGGCTTGTACCGCTATATATTTTCCTCTCAGGACTGCCTTTGTTGTGTCCCACAGATTTTGAACCGTTGTATTTTCATTATCATTTGTTTCCATGATTTTTTTCAATTCTTCTTTAATTTCCCGGTTGACCCATTCATTCTTTAGAAGGATACTGTTTAGTCTCCATGTATTTGGGTTCTTTCCAAACTTCCTTTTGTGGTTGAGTTCTAGCTTTAGAGCATTGTGGTCTGAAAATATGCAGGGAATGATCCCAATCTTTTGATACCGGTTGAGTCCTGATTTAGGACCGAGGATGTGATCTATTCTGGAGAATGTACCATGTGCACTAGAGAAGAATGTGTATTCTGTTGCTTTGGGATGAAATATTCTGAATATATCTGTGATGTCCATCTGGTCCAGTGTGTCATTTAAGGCCTTTATTTCCTTGCTGATCTTTTGCTTGGATGACCTGTCCATTTCAGTGAGGGGAATATTAAAGTCCCCTACTATTATTGTATTGTTGTTTATGTGTGTTCTTTGATTTTGTTATTAATTGGTTTATATAGTTGGCTGCTCCCACGTTGGGGGCATAGATATTTAAAATTGTTAAATCTTCTTGTTGGACAGACCCTTTGAGTATGATATAGTGTCCTTCCTCATCTCTTATTACAGTCTTTGGCTTAAAATCTAATTGATCTGATATAAGGATTGCCACTCCTGCTTTCTTCTGATGTCCATTAGCATGGTAAATTCTTTTCCACCCCCTCACTTTAAATCTGGAGGTGTCTTCGGGCTTAAAATGTGTTTCTTGGAGGCAACATATAGATGGGTTTTGTTTTTTTATCCATTCTGATACCCTGTGTCTTTTGACAGGGGCATTTAGCCCATTCACATTCAGGGTAACTATTGAGAGATATGAATTTAGTGCCATTGTATTGCCTGTAAGGTGACTGTTACTGTATATGGTCTCTGTTCCTTTCTGATCTACCACTTGTAGGCTCTCTCTTTGCTTAGAGGACCCCTTTCAATATTTCCTGTAGAGCTGGTTTGGTATTTGCAAATTCTTTCAGTTGTTGTTTGTCCTGGAAGCTTTTAATCTCTCCTTCTATTTTCAATGATAGCCTAGCTGGATATAGTATTCTTGGCTGCATGTTTTTCTCGTTTAGTGCTCTGAAAATATCATGCCAGCTCTTTCTGGCCTGCCAGGTCTCTGTGGATAAGTCAGCTGCCAATCTAATATTTTTACCATTGTATGTTACAGACTTCTTTTCCCGGGCTGCTTTCAGGATTTTCTCTTTGTCATTGAGACTTGTAAATTTTACTATTATGTGACGGGGTGTGGGCCTATTCTTATTTATTTTGAGGGGCATTCTCTGAACCTCCTGAATTTTGATGCTTGTTCCCTTTGCCATATTGGGGAAATTCTCCCCAATAATTCTCTCCAGTATACCTTCTGCTCCCCTCTCACTTTCTTCTTCTTCTGGAATCCCAATTATTCTAATGTTGTTTCGTCTTATGGTGTCACTTATTTCTCGAATTCTCCCCTCGTGGTCCAGTAGCTGTTTGTCCCTCTTTTGATCAGCTTCTTTATTCTCTGTCATTTGGTCTTCTATATCACTAATTCTTTCTTCTGCCTCATTTATCCTAGCAGTGAGAGCCTCCATTTTTGATTGCACCTCATTAATAGCTTTTTTGATTTCAACTTGGTTAGATTTTAGTTCTTTTATTTCTCCAGAAAGGGCTTTTATATCTCTCGAGAGGGTTTCTCTAATATCTTCCATGCCTTTTTCGAGCCCGGCTAGAACCTTGAGAATTGTCATTCTGAACTCTAGATCTGACATATTACCGATGTCTGTATTGATTAGGTCCCTAGCCTTCGGTACTGCCTCTTGTTCTTTTTTTTGTGGTGAATTTTTACGTCTTGTCATTTTGTCCAGATAAGAGTAAATGAAGGGGCAAGTAAAATACTAAAAGGGTGGCAACAACCCCAGGAAAATATGCTTTAGCCAAATTAGAAGAGATCCAAAATCGTGAGTGGGGAGAAAGGGGATAAAAAGAGGTTCAAAAAGGAAGAAAGAAAAAAGAAAAAAAAAAAAAAAAAAAGAAAAGAATTTTTTTTTTAAAAAAGAAAACACCTAAGAAAAATGTAAAAAAAATATATATATATATTAGATAAACTAGTAAAAAATCGTTAAAAAAGAAAAAGGTAACAGTTAAAAAAAAAAAAAAATTTTTACCCGAAGGCGAGAAAAAAAAAAAAAAAAAAAAAAAAAAAAAAAAAGAAAAAAATTATTAAATTAACTGCAAGACTAAAAAAAATCACAGGAAAAAAGCCATGAGTTCCGTGCTTGGCTTTCTCCTCCTCTGGAATTCTGCTGCTCTCCTTGGTATTGAAACCGCACTCCTTGGTAGGTGAGCTTGGTCTCGGCTGGATTTCTTGTTGATCTTCTGGGGGAGGGGCCTGTTGTAGTGATTTTCAAGTGTCTTTGCCCCAGGCGGAATTACACCGCCCTTACCCGGGGCCGGGTGAGTAATCCGCTCGGGTTTGCTTTCAGGAGCTTTTGTTCCCTGAGCGCTTTCCGTAGAGTTCCAGAGGACGGGAATACAAATGGCGGCCTCCTGGTCTCCGGCCCGGAGGAGCCGAGAGCCCAGGGCCCCACTCCTCAGTGCGCCCTCAGAGAACAGCGCCCAGTTACTCCCGTCTGCCTGACCTCCGGCTGCGCTCCGAGCTCACCGAGCCTGCGACCGGTTCAAGGTAACACGGAGCTGCGAGCTTACTGTCGGCTCTGTCTCTGTAGCCGGCTTTCCCGTTCCAATACCCGCAAGCTCTGCGACACTCAGACACCCCCCGATCCTTCTGTGACCCTGCGGGACCTGAGGCCACGCTGACCCCGCGTGGGCTTCGCTCCGGTTTAGCCTCTGGAGCGATGTCCCTCCGCGGAACAGACTTTTAAAAGTCCTGATTTTGTGCGCGGTTGCTCCGCCGCTTGCCGGGAGCCGGCCCCTCCCCCCGGGGTCTATCTTCCCGTCGCTTTGGATTCACTTCTCCGCCGGTCCTACCTTTCAGAAAGTGGTTGTTTTTCTGTTTCCAGAATTGCTGTTCTTCTTCTCTTCGATCTGCCGATGGATTTTCAGGTGTTTGCAATCTTTAGATAAGCTATCTAGCTGATCTCCGGCTAGCTGAAGCAGTCTCAGCTTGCTACTTCTCCGCCATCTTGACTCCTCCCCACAACTCATGTTTCTTTATTGTCTTTCATTTGGGATTGTTAAGTTATCAATACTTTAAGCAATTTAATTCCCCTAGCACTAAAAAAAATTAATCCCGCAAAGAAAGACGTCCCACATTGTAGGAGGAACATTCTTTATGTTATCATAGTAAATGGCTTCTTCATCAGCTAATAGGGTACAATTCAATTTCCTTAGATTAATATTTTACCCCACCACAAAATGTTATAGATAGCCCAGCAAATGGCTGCCTGCCTTAGAATTATCATATCATGCTTTAGTTTAATAAGTATTTAATGAAGGTGTCTTATGTGCCAGGGTCTGTGTTAGGTGCTAGACTCTGTGCTATATGCTAGAGATGGTCAACACATAGACCCTATCTTCAAGGAGCTCAAGATTTATTGAAAGGGAGAGAGAGAGAGACAAACCTACAGTTGGTCTAACCAAAGCTGACTAATATAAGAGCTCAACTCATTAATAACAGCAACAACAAAATCACCCATGGGAATATGGGTAAGTATAACTATGATGTTACAATGGCTCCCTGTTCTAGGGAATTCATTCTCCTGCTTTAGAAAACAAAGAGGGTATATTGTTAAAGCTGGTTACAATCCAACAACAGGAAAAGATACCAAGAAACAGCCAGGTCCTCCTCTGCCATCCCATCTGATTCCTAGAGCAGACATTAAGACATTTCTCTGGCTTCTGAACTCACCTTCTTCTATAACCCTGGGATTTCTGCCTTTCTGAGCAAGTTTCAGCCTTGCACTCACCAGCAGGTAAGCAATCTGCTGTTCATTCCTAAAGCTTCAGGGACCTGCCTTCTGCCTAGACTATTTCTAGGCTGCCAAGTTGGCAAGGCATTTGCTTTATGGGCATGTGGATCAGAGCAGCCTTCCTTGCAGGATGGCCCAGGGGATGCTTGGGGAGTAGAGTGGAGGGGAAGCCTCAGTAGCAAATATAGCCAACAAGCCTCTCCAAAAGATGTAATTAATCTGCAGCTGTGTTGTGAAGCACGCTTGCCATCCCTGGAACGTTCTGCTTCACATCTGTACCTAGCTGAGATTCCCATGCACTCAAGAGACAGGCTACAGGAGAACCGATGCGGTGTTATCAATACTGAGGAACCCAAGGAAAACAGTGGGTAAAAAACAAAAGCACCCTATGAGCTCTTAAAAGTCCCCTTTTCTCCATCCTCTTTACAACAGCTAGTCGTTGTATAACGTGTTACAGTTTTTAAAGTGTAAAGTGATATTCCTTTGAGGAAGGCAGTATTACTACTGCCATCTTATAAGAGGAAAATAAGGCTGGGAGAGGTTCAGCAAGCTTCCCAAGGTCACCCAAGTATCACAAAGCCACGCCAGGACATGCTCACAGGCCTGTGAGTGTCCTGGTTCATGGACTAGAGCACTTGTCTTCCATACTTACAGTCTGGGAACCAGACCATGAGCTCCTACAGGGGGAGTGCCAGGCCTGCCTTCTCTACCGCCGCCTCCTTAAGCCCCAGAGCCAGGTGCCTGCTCTGTCAGTCTGACAGAGAAGAGCCCCACCGACATCAGAAGGGGGTTTAACAATCAGTGAAAAGTTAAGCTTTTGGGCAATGTTGATGGAAGCCTCCCCGCTCCATTTCCGGGGCCTGTCTTTGCTCTCCTTCACATCCCCCTGCACCCCGTTGCTCCCCGCCCCCCTCCACTCTGAGCTCCTTAAGGATTTTTTTTTTTTTAACCACCTTGTTTTTGGAATCCTCTCCTGCTGCACTAAACCATGCTGCTTTGCTAGTGCTCAAAATAACCACGTCTTCTGGCAGCCTCTGCTCCTCTGTTGAGGGAAGAGTCTCTTCTTTCTCTCTAGATACATTTCCTCCGCTCTCTAAATTCTTTATGAAGAACCCTGTAGTCCAGGTTCAGAACACAGCCTGACAGTTGACTTCACCCCTCTGTGCCTCAGTCTCTTCGTCCCTCAGCTAAGGATGAAAATGGCACTTCACCGGTAGGATCGCCGGAGCGTTGAACAAGTCAAGCCACCTGATGCACTTGGCATTCAGGGCACAGTCGGCCCCGTTAGCTGTTCGCTGTGCTCTCAAGCGTCTTAACTGTATTTTTTTTTTTTAAAGATTTTATTTATTTATCAGAGAGAGAGAGGGGGAGAGAGCGAGCACAGGCAGACAGAATGGCAGGCAGAGGCAGAGGGAGAAGCAGGCTCCCTGCTGAGCAAGGAGCCCAATGTGGGACTGGATCCCAGGACGCTGGGATCATGACCCGAGCCGAAGGCAGCTGCTTAACCAACTGAGCCACCCAGGCGTCCCTTAACTGTATTTTAACTTTTATCTCTTCCCTGAAGTGTTTTTGTTTTTAAACCTCACACTTCTCTGCCTTTCTTGTTTTGTTCCCTATGCATGGAAGGTTTTTACTACCAAAATTCACAAGTCAAAATCCCACTCCTTCTTCATAAAGTCACCATAAGAGTATTCCCCACAGGAGACCCTAACAAGTGTTCATAGACCAGCCATCCTGTGTGGGGTTTGGGGCGGGGGCTACAGATGTCCTCACATCTTTTCTGTTCTTTCACATGTCCCCGACTATTAAACCACTGTTACTAAAGAAATTACATCTTGTTTTGTGTTGCTTATTTACATATCTGGACTGCGTGGCATTAGGTATTTAGTGACTGATGCAGCCCCATGGCTTCCTATGGTGCACGAAACAAAGAGGGCGCGTAGTATGGAATTAACAGATGAACACCTGCATGTAGAGGTGTGCTCGCTTTTGTCCACAGGAGTCTTTCTGGAGGGATTATGTGTCAAGGAAAGGGAAGTGTTTCCAAAGCTCCTTTTCTATGGTTCTGACATTTATCCACTGTACACCCTCTGGTAGGCACCCATGCTCTTCTTCCTTCCTGAGGAAACTGTAGCGAAAAAAACCCTGACTTCCATTGTTTAAGCATCGGCTATGCTTGATGGGTGTTGTAGTGTTAGATTGGTTTCAAATTTCAAATCCCTCTATTTTTAGCATGCCCCAAATCTGGTCTTCTTCAAGAAAAAGGAGAAATAACACCCCAACCTATTCTTTCTTTTAGGGTTATCACTCCTCGACCTTCTCTTTTTACCAGGAATTTTTTTGTTTTTTGTTGTTTTTTTTAACAAACCTGAGAATAGGTAGAGTCCCTTGTGCTCCTTATTCTGAGTGGCAGAGGAAAAAAAAAAAAAAACTAACTATGAATTGGACTTGTCAGTTACCTATTAATCATAACTAAAAAGCATGATTAAACTGTCACTAAGAAACCTGTGAAAGGCCTATAATTGTGCTAATGCATTCTATTGTCATTTCTTAAAATACCCAGGATATTGTAAAGTCCAGAAAGGACCTTGGAGCTTTTATAACAATCCATTCTTTTTACAGATAAGAATACCGCAAAACAAGAAGGCAAACACACTGATGCCACAAACAAAAGTTTAAGTTAAAAAAAAGGCTGTCTGAAAACAATCAGTTTCTTAAAGGAGCAGCATACCATTAAAACTTAAAAGATGATTTTAAAATGCGGAAAATACTTGTAATATTTATGACAGAAGGACTAACTTTTAAAAATATTATGAAGAGCCTTTACAATTTAATAGTAAAAAGGCAAAAACAAACAAACCCAAACCCAATCTAAAATAACCACAAATGTCAACAGATTTTAGGAAAAAAAATCTATAATATGAACAGGAAATAGAGAAATTCAAATAGATATTTTTCTACTTTTCAGAGTAGCAAAGGTTAATAAAGCTGATGACCTCTCTCTGCTGCAGGTGAAGGTACAGGGTGAAGGAAATACTTTCATTCTCTACTTGTGGGAATGTAGTTGGCACAATCATTTTTGAAAGGCAATTTAGAAATACCTACAAATTTTGAATGTATTTAACCTCTTACCTTTCAATTTCAATGATAAGAATTTGTTCTTTAGTTATACTCACGATGTTCAAAATATATATGGTATATGTATATATATACACATATATAAACACATTGTTTAGCAAAAAAAAAAAAGAGGGAGAAACAATCAAAATGCCTGTTAAAAAGTGATTACTAAATTAAAGTATATCCATACAATGGAATTTTTTTACACATTTATTGATTCATTTAAAGAGAGCAATGATGAACACATTGCATGTTAATCATATCTTAATATTATTATGAAATTAGTACTGACCTTGTGGAGCCCTTAAACTCTTTTTTTAAATGTTATGTTAGTCACCATACAGTACATCTTAAGTTTTTGATGTAATGTTCCATGATTCATTGTTTACGTATAACACCCAGTGCTCCAGCAATACATGCCCTCCTTAATACCCAAACTCTTGTCTTAAATGTCAGTTTGATCCACAATATGAAGGAGCTAATAAAAGACAAAATGTGTAAAGTAAATTTTATTTGACCTGATTTAGAATACCTAAGGTTGAAAAATAGTTATAAAATTTATTAAAAATCTTAGCAAATGTTTTCCATTTTGATGGCTTGGTTTTACTTCCTTAGTTTATTGCTTATTTTTGCTTACAATATGAAGGATTATTCTTTACTTTCTAGATAGCAGAGATTCTGTGTCTAACCAGAACAATTTTCTGTACTTTATGTTGACTTTATTATATTCCTGACTATAAGAAAAAACAAAAGAACAAAGGTTTCTCTTTCCTCTCCTGTTAAAGAGTTAAGATTCTTTATAATCATGTTACCTTCTTTTTCTTATTTTAAAGTGTTTTATTGACATTTTGATTAAATATATAACCAAATATTGTTTCTCAGTCACCTATAATCCCATCTTAATCAAGTGTTCAATTCTCCTCTGATAACTTCTTTAATTTCTGTCTTGCCCACATCAGATCCTAAATATGGAAAAAATTAAATAAATCTTTTAGAATATCTTTTACACCTAAAACTCTCTATGTGATTTCTTAGGGGGCTCCTGGAAAAGCCAAAAAGTTTTGTCCATCCATCTGATGAAAAGAGAGATAGAAATAAGTAGGTGTATTTGTTAGTTACTATTGATGAGTTACATGGAAAGAGTTCTCAAAGAGGAAGAGATACTCAGCCTTCCTTAAGTTAAATTTGTACAAGTAAATAACATTAACATTCATTATTATTAATATTCATATAAGTAAATGACTATTAAGTCTTTCAGAAATTGTATGCTTTATGGGTAGTTCCTAGAGGTTCATCAATGCCTTCATTGTCCACTTCCCTAATACCTTTCTATTTACGAGTCCTAATAGTGCTTTGCCTGATATTAAGCAGCAAAAATACAGTGTCGATACAGTGGCGATTCACAGACCTGTACCCCTGGGGCTTATAATACATTTTATGTTAATAACAAATAAAAAATTAAAAGAAAAAAGAATACAGTGTCATGTCATGATTTCAGTTATTTAAAACATCAACTAACCCATAACCATTTTCCTTTATTTCAGAGACGTTTTAGGTTCACAACAAAATTGGAAGGTACGAAGACTTCCCGTCTACCTTCTGCCCCGACACATGCTTCATCTCCTCCATGAGCAACATCCTTCACCAGAACGATACATTTGGTACAACTGATGACCCTATATTGATGCATCTTTACCTCCCCCAGTCCATAGTTTACATACGGGTTTACTCTTGGTGGTATACATTCTTCAGGTTTAGAAAAATGTATAACAACTTATATCCATCATTATAATATCCCAGAGTGTATTTTCACTGCCTTAAAAATCCTCTGTGCTTTGTCTATTCTTTGCCCCCTTTCTCCCCTCTGGGAACCATTGATCATTTTATAGTCTCCATAGTTTTGCCTTTTCCAGAACGTTGTACAGTAGGAATTCTACAACTGGTACCCTCTTCAGATTGGTTTATTCTACTTAATAATATATATTTATGTTTCTTTCATGTCTTTGTGTGGCTTAATAGCTCATTTCTTTTTATCTCTGACAATCCACTGTCTGGATATAGCACAGGTTATTTATCCACTCACCTATTGAAGGGCATTTTGGTTACCTCCCTGCTTTGGCAAGTATAAATGAGATTGCTATGACCTTCCATGCACAGATATTTGTGTGGGCATGTGTTTTCAGCTCCTCTGGGTAAATACCAAGAAGCGTAATTGCTGGATCACATGGCAAAAGGAGGTTTAGTTTTGTAAAAAGCTGCCAAACTGTCTTCCAAACTGGTCATGTTATTTTGCATTTCTACCAGCAATGATTGAGAGTCTGGTCCCACTCCAACCTTACCAGTATTTGGTGGTGTCAGCAGATTCTGACCATCCTAATAGGTGTATGTATTATGGTTTAATTTGCATTTCCCTGATGACATATGATGTGGAATATCTTTTCATATACTTAACTTGCCATTGTATATCTTCTCTAGTGAAGTGTCTATTAAGGACTTTGACTTGCTTTTTAATTGGATTCATTTTCTTCTCCTTGAATGTTGAGTTCTTTTTATATCTTGGATTAAGTCCTTTATAAGATATGTATTTTGCAATTATTTTCTTCCATTCTGTGACTCATCTCATTCTCTTGATATGCAATGAAATTCTATAAAGCTTTCAAAAGGAAAGGGAAAGACCTACATAAACAAATGTTGAAATATATCTGAGATTACTAAGTAGGCAAAAAGTATGGATTTGTGTGCAAATATAATTCTTTTAGTGTATATTGGAAGGGTGGAGTGAGACTTCTCTTGTTAATTTGTTCCTTTCTCTACTTTTCTAAATTGCAGAATGGATTTTAGGTAATTTCCCTTAATCTGCTACTTTATATTATCTTTTTATTTAATTTATGAGAAAACAAAAATAAAAACTAAAATATTTCAATATAGTTTTTAAAGGAAGTCTTTCAAAGAAGCCAAGAACATGTCAGGACCCTCAAATCTGATATTAATCTTGATACTACTATGGGAACCTGTTCTCCAGCTTGTCTAAATAAAATTTCTTCAACATGATTTCCTCTGTCTTAGGATTTACCAGTTTTGTTCTGTAAGTATGATATACACTTCCTTTCCTTCATTGTCATATCTGTAACTTTTCCTCGTCTTTAAGAATAAATCAAAGGAGAGTCTTTTCTGGAAAGAATTTAATTTTCAAGGCAGAGTTAGGCTTTTCATTTCTGGATTCATATACCTCTCATGTTTCTTTTATTGGCTGTAGTACATTGCTATGATTGCTAATTTATTTTTTCTTTTTTGGAAGACGGCAAGCACCCAAGTTCAAGAGTTTTTATTTATCTCAACAAATAAAACAGGCATAGTATCTGACACGGTATATGGAATATAGTAAAAACTTAAAATGTTTGACAAAGGAATGAATTTTTTTTAATGAGTGAATTTTTAATGAAAATGTTTTATCTTCAACCTAAGAGCAATCAGGACAGTTATAGTTCAGATCCCCAGGCAGTTGCCCATAATGGTTAAAAACCTGGTTCTGTAGTAAGACTACATTGTTTAAAAAAAAAAAAAAAAAAAGAAGAAGAAGAAGAAGAAGAAGAAAAGACTACATTGTTTAGCTCTCAACTCTGTCCTTTGCTAGCTATATAATCTCCATAACTCTTTTTTAAATCTATAAAGTAGGATAATACTGGAACCTATGTTACAGACTTGGTGTGAACTAAATGAACTAGAACTTGTGAATAGTGTAGAATAGTGCCTCAAATATAGTAAAAACTAAATGTATATTATCTTTTAAAATTGTTATATTGAGTCTATTTTCTGATTTTTTTTTAAGTGGTAGAGAGAACTGGAATTAGCTTTCAACTTTCTTTTCCCAACATTGGCACATTTTGATGACAAGTGACTACTTGGCACCCGAATGTCATGAGCTTCTCTTCCCATGAGCTTTGACGCTTAATCCCTTGTTTTATAAGCCAATCTTGCATTTTCTTCTTCAGTTTATACTCCTCATTTGTGACTGGTCTCAAGTAGACAGGAGTTGTGCTTCTGATCCTTGAATATTCATTCTTGACTTGTAGGCCTGCTGCCCTTCAGGGATCGGCTCTTATATCATCCTTGTTTTATGCAGCTTTCTAAGAATGCCTCCCATGACTGGGCATGAGTCATAATGTACTACCATGGCTTGCATGTTTATATTTCCCAATAGACTATGCTTTTTCAGACCAAGAATCCTGTCTCACTATTGTTTCCTCAATGTGTACAGTCAGGTCTGATGGTCTAGAAACATGCTAAAATTTTAAGACATGTTCATAGCATTACATGCTTATTACATTTTGCTTTTTAAGACTTAAAAAAAATTCTTCAATTAAAATGGCTTCTCTGTCCTTCCTTTTGTAGCTGTGGCAAATGCAGTGTGCTAAGGTTTTTTTTCAATCATTTGTTTATTTGATAGAAATTGATTAGACATTTATTCATTGTAGGCTAGACAAAATACTGTGAGAAAAACAAATATAATACCAAGCATGAGCCCTAATTAGGTAGTTCACAGATTAGTGAGAGGGACAAAGCACAAATGAGTAATGACATAAATCAAGAACAATGCAAATGACGTGTCCTAAATGAAGAGTAAAGAGAGAATGTGGCATGAGTTCATAGATGGAAGAGTGGTGTCCTGGCCATTATTTTAATAAACAGCTGGCAGAATAAAATCCTTGATGTGCAGCATTTGCCAATTTCATGGTATAAATACTCCCACCATGGCTAATTTTAAACTATAGCTTGAGGTTCCTAAAGAAAAGTTGGGGAAAGATGTCCATATTAGATCTTGCTAGCTACTGTGGGCTGACTCCAGCACACTCTGGATGGGAAAGATGGTTATAGACAGGTATGGTCTGGGTCGACTTCATGAAGGAGGTGAAAATTGAAACTAGTCTTAAAGTTGCCATAAAAATTAGATGACTAGGGGCACCTGGGTGGCTCAGTGGGTTAAAGCCTCTACCTTCAGCTCAGGTCATGATCCCAGGGTTCTGGGATCGAGCCCCGCATCGGGCTCTCCGCTCAGCCGGTAACCTGTTTCCTCCTCTCTCTCTGCCTGCCTCTCTGCTACTTGTGATCTCTCTCTGTCAAATAAATAAATAAAATCTTAAAAAAAATTAGATGACTAAAGGACAAGCATGTTCCGGGTTTGGAGAATGGTATAAGCAATGCATCGAGGCAAGAAAGAATGTGGAATATTTAGGCAAATATACTCAAGAGCAGAAGAGCAGAATAGTGGTGAACTGACCATCTGACTGAGAAGAGTCTTGAGAGGAAAGTTCACGTGCTACGGTATTATGTGGCAATCCATGGTCTCTAGCCTTCCTAATTGTGCTTTTTCTCCATACCCAGAATCTTCCTCAGCTTGGCTCTGTGGGCTGAGGGAGAAACTACTTGGTCATTTGTTTATTATTTTTCAGTTATTTTAATAACCATACAGATACCTAATGGTAAGATAGAATTAGCAGGGAATTCTAAGAGAGTAGAAGATTTTAATTTTCTAGAGTGACAGAGAGGCTTAAAATCCATACATCTGCATAATGGTTTTATCTCTGCCAAACAAACATGCTTCTACACACTGAATTCAATTGTACTATTTTCTATAAAGACAGATAAAAGCAAGCTAGCTAAAGATCAACTTTTTTTTTTTCTTATCTGTTATATAAATATGGAATTCTGTGGTTTAGCAGGGGTCAGCAAACTTTTTCTATAAAAGGCCAGAAACTAAATATTTTCCACTTTGTGCCCCATGGCCTCAGTCGCAACTACCCAGTTTGGCCCTTATAGCATAAAAGCAGCCGCAGACAAGTTATAAATGAATGACTGTGGTTTCAATCAATCCTGACTTACAAATAAGTCAGAAGACAGATTGGCCTATAAGCCACAGTGTGCTGATTTCTTGCTTAAAGCATCAAGTGTCTAGGAATTCTAAAATTCTTTAAGGTTTATGGGACACTAAAGATCAAAAAATGCCAAGAATTCACAAGGACAATAGGATGTAAAAATGATTTCATAAAAAGAGTTCAATCTATCTTTTCTGATAAAATGTTTTTTCCAAGCCTCCTGATCCCTCATTTCCACATGGATATAGGTAATTATGATATCATATTAATATCATAATTTTGGTGTTTATACACTTTCTTAAAAACTGATTTCTGGGGGCGCCTGGGTGGCTCAGTGGGTTAAAGCCTCTGCTTTCGGATCGGATCATGATCTCAGGGTCCTGTGATCGAGCCCCGCATCGGGCTCTCTGCTCGGCGGGGAGCCTGCTTCCTCCTGTCTCTCTGCCTACCTCTCTGCCTACTTGTGATATCTGTCAAATAAATAAATAAAATCTTTAAAAAGGAAAAAAAAACTGATTTCTGAATGAAACGTGACTTGGACTGTTACTTAATTCCTATAATATTGGAGTTGTCCTGCAGACAACAACAATGTGCCTAATAATAGTCCATGCTCATGGTTGGTTACTTTTTTATCTGATGTTGTGTCCATCTTTTGGGGAAATGAGTGAGTAAGAAATGGTGACAATATGAGTAAAACATCTAATTTTCAGTTTCAGTTTCTTTATCTTTAAAACAGGAAAAACAGGGGTGCCTGGGTGGTTCAGTAAGTTAAGCCTCTGCCTTCGGCTCAGGTCATGATCCCAGCGTCCTGGGATTGAGCCCCACATCGGGCTGTCTGTTCAGCAGGGAGCCTGCTTCCTCCTCTCTCTCTCTCTCTCTCTCTCTCTGCCTGCCTCTCTGCCTACTTGTGACCTTTGTCTGTCAAATAAATAAATAAAACCATTAAAAAAAATAAAACAGGAAAAACAGAATTTGTTGTATTTACCACAGAGAAGGAAAGTATTATCTTAATGGCAGGTATAAATCTGTGCCCTTTATACAGTGGAGAAAACTCCCTAAGAGGAGACAAAAAAGAAAGAAAAAAGAGCCCTCCATTCATCTATCATGATTCAATGCTTTACTTCCTCCTGTCTTTTTGAAGAACTCCAGAAACAGACAGCTGACCTTCCTCCAGGTACTTTCTCTTCTGCTATCATCACCTATGATTAAGTTCAAATTCTTTAAAGGTAAGCACTGCACATGTAGCAAAGAGGAAGAGGGTTAATAAGGCTCCAGGAGAATTAAGGCACATTAAACAAGATGGCTGGGCCATATTGCATCGTATCTGGAGAGCTAATCATATAACGCTCAAGCCGATGGTTGAGATCAAAGACATATCTGCTTCTATTGAGGGTCTGAGATTGGAAAAGAAGAAATAACATTGGCAGAGAGAAAGAAAATGTTTTGAAGAGAGATATAGCAGATCTATGTCCTGCTGAGGTGGCCTTAGACACCTTGTGCCAACTCTGTGCGCCCACCTCTCTGAAACTACAAGCTTGACCCCTGGCCACAGGACCCTGCCACCTTCGGAAGACTGCCCTTAGGCTTGGGAGCCACACGGTTAGTCTGGAATGGACTAGTGTCTGGAAGCTTTACAGCTCCTACCTCAGGGCAACCTGTAGCCAATGACTATTTGATACGGTAATACAAAAACTCAGTTCCCTTGTTTTCAGGAAAGACAAACTGAAGTGTAATTTCATACTCTACCAAAATCTGGCTGAGTCTGGGACTTCAACTGAAACTGTACTCTTATTTGGCTTTTTCCCCCTTCTTACTGTGTTTTACCCATTCTCTTACTGGTTTCTCTTTAATAAAACATTTGCATCCAAATCCTTAGTTTCAGGGCTGTTTCTGGGAGAATCTGATCGGAGACAATAGATTACCATAATTTCTTAGCTTTCATGTAATGAAGTCCCACTACATTTAACACCCACAAGCACATAATTTATGAAAAAGTGTCAACCAACCTGTCAACAAAGGTATGGTGAAGAAGAAAAATAGGATCGTTGGCAGATCCCTGTACCTGAGACATCGTTCCGTTCATATAGATGTGCAGGGCATTGTGCATACTGCTTTGAGAGGCATCTGCTATTCCAGTGAGTGGACTAGCAAATCCTGTGGGCAAAAAGAAAATTGGAAAGAAAAAAGTCAGTTTGCATTAATAATTGAAAACCTCAATGCTTATCTCATTTGGTTTGTGATTATACTTGAGATTCTATTGAGATTGCTTACATTTTGGATGCCCACTGCTTATTTAATAAATCCTGGTGGAATGGAAAGCTATTAATCTAGGTACAGTGGACTGATTAACCGGATGGAGTAAGTGGAGCCAATCATGTTCCCTCCTGTTGCTTCCGCCCATTATATCTCCTTTAGATACTGCAAAGTGATAGGACCTTTTTATACTAATCAGCATGGTCAGTCTCCCTTCGGTCTTTAATGGCACTTAGAGCAGATCTTTCCAGCCTGTTATGTAACTCCTCGCTTCCCAGCTCTGATGGTTACTTTTAATTTTGGTTTCTGGTTCCAGAGAAAACAGAAAATTTGTGACCTTCTGCATCACAGCCCAGCGGACATCAGGTCAGATTGTGTTTGATTTCGCAAATTATTCACTTCAAAATTAATCAGAGCTCCATTAAATGGTTCCTTTCATTGTATCAGGAATATTAATCGTGGGAGAATAATGATAATGTGAGCTATTACTTTCTGAATATTAATCATGTAAATGCTTTTTGTGGCGTATGTCCTCCAATCTTTTCAGCAACTCTGTCAATTATTTCCATTTTAACTCTGATCAATTAAATTTCAAGACCTGAGCTCTGGTTATTTTGTGTTCTCTTTCACACAGTCCCTGGGAAGAGGAAGAAGAAGGTAGCATTTCAGAGTCCATGGAGGCAAAACATAAGTAGAACTCAGGTTCAGAACCAGACAAAGAAGTCCCATTTACCAAAGTTAAATTCTAAGCAGCAACCTCGTTGGGGGATGCCCTTGGCCTAGGGCATCCTACATTCCTATGTAGCAATGAATCCCATATTAAATCTCAGAATTTAGAAATATCAAACAGAAACTGGAAGATGATGATTATGAAGGTAGGATACACACAGTGAAGGCACTTTGGGGCAGGGGAGGTCTAGCTAATTTTATGCAACTAGGATTATCTTGTTGTCAACCTGTTCATTTTTAAAGGGGCAGATCTTGACTTCTACATTTGATGCACTGTGCTCGACCACCATTGTGGCTCACAGTATTTCTAACCCTTAGTCTGTGATTTTTTTCCTCTCCTTTTGAAACTTCTGTGCTCATTCTCAGAGACCATGCTAAGCCTTGCTCCTACTGGGAGTTTAGCTTAAGAACATGCACTTCCCTCCCCTCTTGTCTATGAAACTTTTATGGTTATATACATAAGGCTTTTACTGTACACAGAGATTTTTCTAAGAGCTTGACATGATTTTTCATATGCCCTTCAGAGTGATCCTACAAATTAGGTACCCTTATTACCTCCATCACATCAGTTTGAAAAAGGGGGCTTAGAGAAGTCAGGTAGCATATGTAAGATTTAAAAATAAATAAGAAAAATTAAGATTTAAAAATTAAATTACACAAGAAACTTGCAAGATTTAAAAATAAGAGAAATTAGGTTGGGACACAAGCTTGTTTTCTTCTAGAGTTCAGGCTATTGAATATGCAATGGTTTACTGCCTTTCCTATGTAGCAATGAATCCCATATCATGGAAGACAAACTTCTGTATAGGAATGGTCTTTAAGCTTTTACCCTTGATAACACCAAAGGAAAGTTTTAAGACCACATTTTATATATGTTCTTACATACTATTAAGTAGATCCAGTTTATTTTAATCAAAATTGTAAAGACTTTCAGAGGATATAACTTCAGATATATTGCAAATAGTTCAAATGCAAAACTAAAAATTTAATATCACGTTTTAAAAATGTATCCACTTCATTCACTATACCCATATCAAGAATACCTAAACAAACCCTATTATCATGTGTAATTTTATGAGGTTTCCTTTTTGGACTTATCTCACATTCTCTTTTTCCACAGAAACATTCCTAAATATTATACAAGATATGCATGATTAAAAAAAAAAAAAAAAACTTCTTTGGGGCACTTGGATGGCTCAGTGTGTTAAAGCCTCTGCCTTCGGCTCAGGTCATAGCCTCAGGGTCCTGGGATTGAGCCTCTCAATCAGGCTCTCTGCTCAGCAGGGAGCCTGTTTCCTCCTCTCTCTCTGCCTGCCTCTCTGCCTACTTGTGATTTCTCTCTCTGTCAAATAAACAAATACATAAATTTTAAAAAAAACACCAAAACTTTTTTGCGATGAAAATAGGTATAGAAATTAAAATTATTTTTTAAAACTCTCATGGAAACATTAATCTAATCTGGGTTAATTTATCATTAAATATTTTAGCCATAAACAGCTTATCAAAATCATATAAATATATTAAAACATTTTACAAAATATTAAATATAAAAGTAAAATTTTATTGAAAGTTTAATATATTGGTGAAAGATCATTAATTAAAAATTATTCACTATTAATCCATTGCTACATAGGATAAAGTTTAGCATAAATCTTATTCTAAATATTAAAAACTAAATCTGGGTCCTGAGAAAACTTTCCTCTCAAAAGTAACTGCACAGGAATAAAAGATTTTTTATAGTAATCTCACAAATTATTTGAACTCTCTTTTAGTTACATGCTAAAAATGAGTCACTGATCTGGCATCAAAATAATGTGATTCATTAGCTGATAATCAAGCATCTTTAATTAAAGCAATCATATAAATTATGAATTTATTTACAAACCACATGACTTTCAAGATATTCAACACCTAACACATTAAAGTCATGCTGTTTAGCGACGCTGGCACCAATGTTTTGAATGCTTTACTTGTTTGGCAACCTGTGAGTTTTTACCTCTTCTGAGAATGTGTTCTGTTGAGAATGGATTTAGGATATATGAGAGGAAGGCTTTAATCCTGAAAAGTAGAAGACAAATAACAGGTAAGGAGCAGAGGAAAAGGAGAACCTTCAGGAACTTTCCCATTCAAGATCCATTTTAGAAAACTATACTTGGGGGGCGCCTGGGTGGCTCAGTCCATTAAGCGGCTGCCTTCAGCTCAGGTCATGATTCCAGGTTCTTGGGATCAAGTCTCACATCAGGCTCCCTGCTTGGTGGGGAGTCCAGTTCTTCCCCTCCCTCTCCCCCTGCTTGTGTGTGCTCTCTCTCTTTGTGTCATATAAATAAATAAAATACTAAAAAAAAAAAATAATAAAGATAAGAAAAGAAAAGAAAAATATACTTGGGAGGAAGACCTGGAAATAAATTTCTTTAACACGTTCTGTACCATGTATCCTATAGAAAGTCTTGGTGAACCTGCAGTGGTGTCTATCCCAGTTTGAAGGTACTGCCATAGAGAAAAGATTTTTAGAGCTCTGAGGACCCGACTTTAAATTCTGTTACTAGCTTTTGTCAAGATAGCTATCTTTTTTTGAGCCTCAGTTTCTTCACTGGTAAGAGAGGGAATAATTAATGCCCATCTGGATTCTGATGAGGAATGATTTTGATAGCCGGTGTGATACAACGAGTACAGAATCTGGCACAAATGGAGGCTTCCTCAGTAGTACCTACTATTTCTCTCAGCTCATTGCATTTGATCAATGGATGTTTATCATGAAAGCCACTAACCAAGAATACGAGGCACTTTCACTGCATAAAAGTCTCTTTTGCCACAACTACCCACCATCAGGACCCATCCTAGCACTGGACACCTCCCCCCTTCCTAAACTCCATGGCCCTACCTGCTGCATGCCCTCATCCAAAGTTATGGTGATTTTAGGAAGTGGGATTACATTCCTAACAGAGTTCTCGGTAAGGCTTAGTATTTCTTTGCTCACTTCTTTGGCTAATTTGCCAGATATTGCACCTGGGAAAGCCTCCAAAGTTAAGAAAGGACATCTGAATAAGAAGCACATATAGTTTGTCAGACTATTGTGATATGCTCAGAAATAGTTCAAAGATACAGGTTGAACAAACACCCAACCTCTTTGTATAGGAACAAGATTATTAAATAGATAATCTTATTATATTAACTCTTCTAAATGAACTGTGCGTATCTTGTTTCTTCAGATAGACTGGAAATGTCTTAGGAGGAGGGACCAAATATTTCGCTTTGATTTTCCACAAAGACAGAGGCTCTCACATCTTTGTATTTAAAAGAAAACCAAATATAAAATATGTTTAAATCCTTCACTTATACCAGTCTATAAAGACTGGGAATAAGAAAGATACATTTCTCTCCATAAAATCTTTTTTTTTAATTCAATTTCTCTCTATAAAATCTTAAGGAACCCTCAAAGAGCTCTACTCTGCTGCTTGTTAAGAGACAAAATAGAGAAAATGTCATGGACTTGAATATTGTGAAAATTTGAATAAATGATTCTCTATTTTACTTCACACAATTCATTTTTTTGGCCAGTAAATCACCTTGGAAAAATAAGAAATAAGAAAAGATTACACTATTATCAGTAGGTTCTTTTGCTGAGAATTTAATTCTCTTTTGGAAGAGCAAGTCAAAGAGGAAATTCCAGGCTGAAATAAAAACTGTTTACACATCAAGTTTTTGAAATATCTCTTATGTATGTGATCTCATTTTAATTCCTGGGGCTACTTGTGACATAAATAGTATCATTGTCCCAATTTACAGATGAGACAACTTAGATAACTTCTTTTTTTTTTTTTTTTAAGATTTTATTTATTTGACAGACAGATCACAAGCAGGCAGAGAGAGGAGGCTGAGAGAGAAAGGGGGAAGCAGACTCTCTGCTGAGCAGGGACCTGGGACCATGACCTGAGCTGAAAGTGGAGGCTTAACCCACTGAGCCACCCAGGGACCCCAACATAACTTCTTATAAAGAAGTTATAATCTATTACTTAGCACATCTAAATTCAAGCTAGTCATGGACGGAATTAGGGAGTCAAAGATAGATAGCTCTGATTAGTTTCAAACCAAAAATACACTGCAGTTGGATTGTATCTGTGCTGACTTGCAGATTCACCTTGGAAGCCCCTTTTTCCTGTGGACTAGCAAATGAATTTATGAGCTTGCTGTTTACTTGTATTAACAGCAAGATCCTGAATGGGTGACTGCTTAGCTCTTGTCCAAGGATTGCCCAGGATGAGAAGTCCTGTAAGCCAGCATGGTTATTGTTAGCAGTTGCAGATGCCAAAATGGCTCCCAGTTCTTCATGAAGGGCAGTGACAGTTGCCCAAAGTACTCTGGGTTAGGCCTTCAAGTCTGCATGCTGCGTTCCTATGGGAAGTCAATAACCACAGTTTCTGGCTGATCCTAACAACACAAAACTTCAGCTCATCAATCCGTGTCTTTTCTCTTTCATTTCCTCCCCAATAGTACTCTGGAGAGTTTTTCTGTTTGTTTGTTTGTTTTTTAATTTTGAAGCCTCTCTCCAACCCTTGGAGATTGAGATTTAATTGGTAGAGATTGGGGCTCAGGCACTTGGAGTTTTAAAAATACCCAAGTGATTTTAATGTGAAACCAGGGTTGAAATTCACTGATTTAGGTTAAATTGCTTTCCATCCTCCAAACTTGAGCTCACAGTTTAAAAACTTTACCTCTGAATGTATTATTCCCTTCACTTGAAATTTTCTCCTCCTATATTCTGGAAGCCCAAAAATGCTTCTGCCCTTAAAATCACACACCACACACTTCTGCCTTAAAATATTTTCATGTTGTAGTACCTGGTGGCCCAGTCAATTAAGCCTCTTACTGTTTTGTTTAATTTTTTTTCAGTGTTCCAAAATTCATTGTTTATGCACTACACCCAGTGCTCCATGTAATAACGTGCCCTCCTTAATACCCACCACCAGGCTCAATTAATACACCCCACCAAAACCCTCCAAAACCCTCACTTTGTTTCTCAGAGATGACAGTCTCTCATGGTTTAGACTCTTGACTTCAGCTCAGGTCATGATCTCAGGGTTGTGAGACTGAGCCCTGCTCAGAGTGGAACCTGCTTGAGAATCTCTCTTATCTTCCTCTGCTTCCTCCCGCTTATGCACTCTCTCTCTCTCTTAAAAAAAAATAAATTTTAAAAATGAGATAAAATATTTTCAGCTGATAACTGCTCCAAAGTGTACCCTTGAAAATAATGTTTAAGAAAATTAGCAACTACTACGTGGCAGGCACTGAATGGGCATTTTCACCATCTTGTTTAATTCTGTATGCTCCTTTCTAGGAAGTTGGGTTATAGATGTTGCACTTCATCATGCCTAGTAGACTTTGAAATGTGAAAAAGTACATAGTTAAATCTTCAGAACAGAGTATATTTATTTGATTTAATTTTATTTTCAGTGCATCTCAAACCTCTTTTAATACTAGAGTTTCAGTGATATAAATGGAGAGAAGAAAGCAAAAAGATAGACAAAGGTACGTTAGCGTTTTTGAAGATTTATGCAAAGTGACTGTCTGGCCCCTGGCTACATTCCCCCTAATTAGTCTCCTAATGTGCAACTTAATTCAGGAACTATGAAGTGCATAGCCTCACAAGGTTATACCCAATGATTTTGAGGGGTTGTATTTCATGGCTTAGTACTTTAACAAAGGCTTATACTTTAAACTACTTGCAGCAGAAATACAATATTGCCCATCCAAAAAAAAAAAAAAAAGATCTTGGCTGTAAGCAGGTCCCTAGGTATAATGGAAGCATTAACTTTCAATCCAATTTCAAGATTTCTCAAATAAAGTACTAGTTCTACAGCCATAAATGTAATTAATTAGCATTTATGTTTATTAGAAAATACTTTTAATTTGACTCAGGAAATTCCTTCAACAACAGGGAATGGAGCAATGAAGCAAATGGAGCAGGGGATGATGTCTTCTTACCATATAATTATTAGATGGATAGTTAAGGTCACAAATGCTCAACAAATTCCAGGGTTCTCAAAAATATGGTCCCAGAGCCAGCAGCATTAACCTATAAATTTGTCAGAAATGCAAATACTCTTGCCCTCCAGAGAACTACTGCAATGAAATCAGTGGGATTTACCATTTGCATCAACAAGTCTTCAGGCAATTTTAATGCACTCTAAAGTTTGAGAATCACTGCTTTAATTATTTTCATTGTTTATACAAAGACTATGGGTAAGAAGTCATAGTCATCTCCCTAAACTCAATAAAAGAGAGAAACAGAATTATTTCATGTGTCATCACTTTAAATTGTTTGTTGTTTTCAATATCAGACTAATTTCACCTGTTAGTAACTCAGTGTGTGGGTGTTGTATATGTGCATGCACGTATGTGATCATTTTCTTTACATACATGTTATAAATACACAGCACATATATAATTTACATCATCTCATTATTTTTTCAGCATTTCTTAGATCTTATCTCGAGTTTATAGACGCATCAATAAAATGGTTTTACACATCAAAGATAATTGTCCGTTTCTTCATTTAAAATTTGTCTGAAACTTATTTTTAAGGAAAATTTTATAATTGGTTTCTATATTCTAAGATTAGATTTGTGTGTTTGGCAAGACAGGAATATTGAACCCCACAGCAGAGTCATTTAGTTCACCGAATTGTACAGACTGAAACAAGCAAAGATTTTTATAGACAAAGTGTTATTCAAGCTGTATTACTTTCCTGTTCTTCACTTATGACTGAATTGATACTAATTGGCACACTTGGTATATTTCACTGGGTATGCTAAAAAATGATGGCATACTAATGCTAGGGCCAACTCTTTTCAAAGCAAAGGTATGGTAACCAACCATCCTGGTCCTTGTTTGCCCCACAATGTTCTGGCTTTAGCACTGAAAATACTGTGTCATGGATAGGACAGGTTTCACAAGCATGCAACTGAGTGTTCCCCACCCAGAACTGCCCGTACTTGGCTTCATGTTCTGCTGTTGCTATCTAGAAATTCTTAATATTTTTTGAACAAGGTGTTCCATATTTTCATTTTGCATTGGGCCTTGTGAATTAGATAGCTAATCCTTGTCCTGGGAAACCCCATAATCCTAGTCAAACAGAGATGGTTAGTCACCCTGCAAAGGTTCTATATAACATTCTTTCATTGGCGTGACTCAATAGAACAATTCTGTGAAATACAAGTTAAATGATTTAAATGTTTCCTACTATCTTATGTATGTCTTGATTTTTAATTAGGCAAGATCGTTTTCATATGCAAGTCACAGATTATCTATATATCTATGACTTTCTATAATGAATATTTTAACATGTTTGCATTATATTTTATAGTTCGCAAAAACATTTTCAGGCACATTTTCTAATGGGACATTCCCAGTAGTATGTTAGCAAAAGATTAATAACCAGATCTTAAAGATTTTATTTATTTAAATGACAGCGATCACAAGTAGGCAGAGAGGCAGGCAGAGAGAGAGGAGGAAGCAGGCTCCCTGCTGATCAGAGAGCCTGATGCAGGGCTTGATTCCAGGACCCTTGGGATCATGATCTGAGCTGAATACAGAGGTTTAACCCACTGAGCCCAATAACCAGATCTTAGAAGGGAAATATGGGGCAGGGGCAGAATATGTTGTTTTGTAACATCTGTCAATTTTCATGGTGTAAATATTCCCATGATTGTTAATTTCAAGGTATCAACTTGATGTCTTTGAGTAAAGAGTAGAGAAAAGATACTTCAGCTATCACAGCAGACATGATTCAACTCCAACATGTGACTGGATGTTCCTCACGTAGGGGAGGTAGAATAGGTACCACCATGCTTCCAGTGCAAATGAAAAGTTTGTGGCATCTAGGTGACATTGAAGATCACATGCTTTTTGAGTAGTGAATGCCAAAAGTATCTCTTCAATGTTCTCATTCTAAATTCTGTGTTCTTTCCCTTATCTCATTCTTTCTTTCTCATCACTCATATCTATAAATTTGTGTGTAGGAATTATTGTCATGAATGTATGAGAGCATCAAATAAAGTCAGTTGTAGGGAAGCAAAATTAATGAAGATTCTACTTATGTTAAATTAAAGGTAAGTTTTCTTTAGTTGAAGTATAGGTGACATACAATGTTACATCAGTTTCAGGTGGTCAACATAGCAATTCCTCAAGTCTATGTCATGCTATGCTCACCACAAGCGTGGCTAACATCTGTCACAGTACAACACTATTACAGTACTTCTGACCATATTCTCTGTGTTGTACCAAGGTAATTATTGTTAATATACCTTTGATTAAAATCACTTGAAAATATGATTGAATCTTTCACAAGTATGTTTGCATTTTCAACCACCAATTTCAACTAGAGGCTTGTGCTTGCATATCACAAAGCTTCCTCTCCACAATTTAACTATAATAGAAACATGATTCATATATTTTACTCACCTTTGTTTTTACTTAGTTACCTCTTGGCAACAAAGATTTTTGATGTTACAGCACTTTTGATTTCTGTGTGGTAGGCACGAGGCTGTTTTCCTAATGTTCTTATGGAACCTAATCTTATAGTAACTCTGTAAAGAAGATACCATCAAGTCCACTTTCATGTGGGAAAACTAAGATGGAAAAAAGTATGGTTTATCCAAAGCCAATCAGCTGGTAAATGGCAGAGTCAGGATTTGGGCTAATTATCTATTAGATTTCAATGCTCTGCTCTTAGTCATGCTGTAACTCTTAGTTGATATGGAGCTATTAGTTGTACTAAAATATAAAATCACTGACATCATAACACATTTTCCTAGTTCCAACAGTATCCTTGTTTCCTTTAATTCTTTTCAGTGAAAAAGCTGAGACATCTGATCCAGCCCAGTTTTTCATAATATTCTCTTTCAAGATTGAGAATGTCCTATCATGGAGGTTCCCACTCTCCCTTTTTCTTTGGATGAGTACTTTATAAGCCTCTGATCACAGGACTTCAGATGGTATACAGTTAGCTGAATCAATCAGATTCCTGTCGTAAAACACAGAAGACTGGCCTTCTCTGGGAGTACCACCATTACAGAAGGCCAGATGTTTACCTCCTTAAGCCCCATGTTTGTTTCTGTCAAACTGAATTCCCTTACTGAATTTCAGAAGTTTGTAGAAGGGTTTAATTCCATCTCAAAGTCTGACTTTAAAAGTCATTTTTAGTAGAAAGTATTATCATGTTGTTACACTTTGGATGTCAACTCAGTTTAGGGTTAATACTCCCTGGAATAATTTTTGTCCACTGGAGATCTAAAACACTAGTCTACTCCATTGCTTAGAATTTGGTTTGTACATGGAGCTAGAAAATAAGCATGCAAGTCAGTAACTTTATTATTTAGCAAAAATTTCCCATTACAGAGACTCTTCTAAGTAAGTAATTTATAAATATTAACCCATGTAATAGCCACACAGAGTAGGTATTGTGATTTTCCTCACTTTGGAAATAGAGGATTTCAAGTAAAGACAGATTAAACTTACCAAGAATCATCTGGCTATTAGTGACAGTATCAGAATTTAAACCCAGGCAACCTGATTCTTAACCTCTACTCTCTATTTCCTGTAAAGCTTGGTCTCTTTGTTTGAACAACTTGGGGACATAATCTCCCCTGTTGATGATCTGGTTTTGCTACTTATTATCTGTGTGACCTGGTCAAGTTATTCTGAATTTCAGTTCCCTCATTTCCAAAATAAGTGTAATAATAAAGGGGGTATAAACCTTTTGAGAGGAGCAACTAAGATAATGAATCTGAAAAGTTTTAGGAGTAAAAAGTGGGGCTATATTGACACCAGCAGTTGTTATTAATTATAAGGAGTCTCTGAGAATTTATAAGACTATTTTGTTAAGATATTGGAAAGAATTTGTAATTTCTCCCATTTTATTTTTTGTACTTTATCTGACTTACTCCAACTCATCCTTGAAAATATCAGATTCCCAAATAGAGTATCTCTAACAATAAACACTTGGTTAGATCCTACTATTTAATAACAATTATACTTCCTTCTTCTTAATAATTTTTTTTGGATTAAATTTATGTATTCATGGTCCAATTTTTAATCAGACTGTAAGATCCAAGAGAGAAGGATCTGCATCATATTCAAGATTCATTCCTAGGGTACTACACAAAGTTGATGCTTTATCTACTTTATCTATTGAATAAATAAATACATTATATTTCTTTCCCTTTTTCAAACATGTAACTACAGTTGCTCGCATAACTTTAAAATAAGTTAAGCTAAAAAAAAAAAAAAAAGTCAGTTAAGCTAAAATTCTAAGAATGTACCTCTAATGTTCCTGGGTTTATGATAGTGTGAGATGGATCATGGCTCTGAATCTGGCTTTTATGTTATTGAATAGGCCATTCTCTCAATATTCTCCTGATGCAATAAATAACTTTATATAGAGAAAGGGTCAAGGAGCTTGTATGAAAAATAGTTATGGTGTTGTTCCACCTGGGAGAGAAAACAGTAGATGTTAGGAAAGAAGAGAGGGGTGATACTTCAATGAAAAAAAAACACATAAATTAAAAAAAAAAAAAAGAAAAAAAACACACAAATAGAAATAATTATTCATCCGTAGGTAATGGGATGCATTTTGAGAGACGGTATTGAGAAAGAAGAATACTTTTTTAATGGCTAGGGAGAACAGAATTTCATGGCCTTCTTCTACTTGGTGGAAAATGAGATAAAGTGGGAAAATACTGTATAAAGGTCGGTGGGAAGAAGAAAGCAATGGCAAGTGAGAACAGATAAATTAGGAATTGAGGCTTCAATGTGAGTCCAAAACTAAAACCTCCAGCAATTATTAAATCCTACAGAAGAAAAAATTGAAAAGGCTCAAAGAGAAAGAAACAACCCATATCCATTCATTGTGTTCAAAAAACCTATTTCTTTGAACTCTGGATGTACGATCAACCTCCTATTTAGGTGTGGCCCTGTGAATGAACTGGGTCTAATGAAATATGGGCAGAAGGTAGGTAAACCACTCGTAGGCTTGACCCATATATTGTTCCCTTAGGATCCTCCAAACACTCCCTTCTCTTGTCTTCTAAGAACATGCAGAAGATCCACCAGAGAACTGAGGGAGAGTAGGTAGAATCACTAAAATAGCCACATGACAGGCCACTCACCAACTATTATTATCCAAACTGGGCGTGGCTTGAGCAATCAATCAATCAATTTTTATTTGTTAGACCACTAAGATTTGGGGCTTTGTTTGTTATGGCTCTAATGTCTTAGTCCATGTGGGCAACTGTAACAAAGTATCATCAACCATGTGACTTATAAGCAAGAGAAATTTATTTTTTATGGTTCTGGAGGTTGTAAGGTGAGGGTGCCAGCATGGTCAAGTTCTGGTGAAGTCCTCCTACAGTCTGCAAACTACAGTTCTGGTTGTATCCACACGTGGCAGAGAGTAGAGAGGGAAGCAAGCTCTGCTGTGACTCTTAGAAGGAGACTAGTCCTACACATGAGGGCTCCATTCTCATCACCTCATCTAATCCTCATTAAATCCCAAAGGCCCACCTTCTAACACTTCACCTGGAGGGAGAAGATTTCAACATATGAATTTGGAGGGGACACAAATATTTGGTCTGTGCATTCTAGCACCTTACTCTAATAACCTAAGTTATATAATAAATTCTCCAATTTAGTAACTTGAAAGTTCTGGAACAAAAGAATATTTTGGTACTTCACTTACCACTACAGGTTTACTGTTGTCTTATATGAAACATAGTAGACAGAACATACTTGATGTTCATTTAACAAAAAACACTAAGGAAATTATTTCAACAAGCATTAGGGAAAAGGATCGTAAAGAAACTGATATTTTCTTCACCAGTACTAGTTCTCTTCCTTTTCCTAATAATAAATATCCTAAATGTAGTGGGGCACATGGCACTAGCTGGAGATGACATTTTTCAGTTGCCCTTGAGAGCTAAGTGTGGCCATGTCTATTTGACCAGAGAGATAAAACAGAATTGACGAGAGACACTCCCAGCTTATGTTAGAAGGGAAATGGACACACATTTAAAGGGAAATGGACACACATTCCTCTTCCTACTTTGTGCTCTTCTTGCTGATTAAGATGAAGATATTAAAATGAAGATTTATTTATTTATTTTTAAAGATTTTATTTATTTATTTGACAGAGACACAGCGAGAGGGGGGAACATAAGCAGGGGGAGTGGGACAGGGAGAAGCAGGCTTCCTGCTGAGCAGGGGGCCGGAAGTGGCCCAAAGCAGCTTGATCCCAGGACCCTGGGATTATGACCTGAGGCAAAGGCAGACGTTTAAAAACTGAGCCACCCCTGAAATGAAGATTTAGAATGTCTAGATGTTGGGAGTCGAAGATGGTAGAACTGCACTACCAATCCTGGATTATCTACTTCTGTTGAAGTTTCATGATAACAAAAAACAAAAAAACAAAAACAAAAATAAAAAAACAAAACACAAAAAACCCTGTCTTTTTTAAGCTGCATTATTTGGGATTTCTTTTTACAATATTTTAAAGTGAGCACTAATAAAGGGAAGCAGAAATAAATAGATTAACTCAGCAATATTATGGAACTAATGACCTGTAGAATCTTGGAAGGCATACTTAGAGAGTAGTTGCTTTTGGCTTCTTATCCTTATTAATGATCATATTTCAAGTATCTCTGCCCATAAAACTAATCCTTTTTATCAGTATATTCTCTTCTACTTATTTAAACACTCAGATGATAATTCCAAGTTCATTAATGTTCAAAGCTTCTATTGATAACTCAATTACTGTGAGGCAACTATCAAAAGATTCTGAATTTACTGGAGGATGAAAAATAAAAATAAATAGAGTTTGGGTCAAAATTATTGATAAAAAGATAATAGATTTCAAATATTATGAATAAATTTTTAAAATTATTTTCGTCATGGGCATCTGGGTGGCTCAGTGGGTTAAGCCTCTGCTTCGGCTCAGGTCATGATCTCAGGGTCCTGGGATTCAGTCCCGCATGGGACTTTCTGCTCAGCAGGGATCCCGCTCCCCCCCCCCGCCCCCACCCCTGCACCCTGCCTTCTGCCTGTCTCTTGTCTACCTGTGATCTGTCAAATAAATAAAATCTTAAAAAAATAAAATAAAATAATTTTCTTCATTGCAGTATAACAGAGGCTTTCCATATTTAACAAACGATTCTTACTTGAAACTCAAATGAACACTTGGAGATAGATAGTACAGAAATATTACCCCCATTTTGTAGATGAAACAGTTGTGCTATGTGAATGTAAATAGCCTACCCAGGGTCTCATGTCTTGAGTTCTAGGGATCTCTCTGCAAGGATGGTAGTATACTTGTCAAATTTCTAAACATTTCCAATTGAGATCAGGAGGTCAAAATTCAGTTTGATTTTGGATTCTAGCCCTGCCACTTATGATTGATGTTGCTATAAGCAGATGACCTTGCCTTTCTGACATACTTTTTTTAAATCCATAAAATTGGGGATAATAAATAAAACTTACCACTTAGGATAACGTTGATAAAAGGTGAAAAAAAATGTTTGCTAAAGTACCTAACATTTAGTAACCTCTCAACAACTGTTAGCTATTAGTTTTTTTAAGTTTTAGTTTTAAGGGAGGATAGATTTATAGCATAATAAAAATGTACAACCCTAGGGAGTTCCATTTAGATCATTATTTTATAATTTCCTTCTCTGGAGCACAATATAATAAAAATTGGATGGCATCCCTAGAGTTGTATAAGCAGCAACTTTAATGAATTTTTAAAAAGACCTTGATAGTTTTTATCTCACACATACTTGGCATTGTAAACAGTCTTCTACTTCACATGTTTGCCCCTGGATCTAGCTAAAGCTCTATTATAAATTTCCACTGAAATCTATAACCAATGAACTAAATAATCACTTTGGGATATTCTCCCCTTCTTTTTAAAAAGTTTTTATTTAAATTCCAGTTAGTCAAAGCATAATATTAATTTCAGGTGTACAAGTTAGTGATTCAGCACTTCCTTACAAAACCTGGTGGTCATTGTAAGTGCACCCCCTAATCCTTATCACCTGTTTTACCCATTCCTCCCATCCAACTCCCCTCTGGTAATCATCAGTTTGTTCTCTGTAGTTAAGACTTGGTTTACCTTTCTCTCTCTCTTTCTTCATCCCATGTTCATTTGTTTTGTTTCTTAAATTCCACATATGAATGAAATTATATAGTATTTGTCTTTCTCTGATGGATTATTTTGCTCAGCATAATAATCACTAACCTCATCCCTATCTTCGCAAATGGCAAAATTCCATTTTCTTTTATGACTGAATAATATTCCTCTGTGTGTGTGTGTGTGTGTGTGTGTGTGTGCCATATCTTCTTTATTCATTCATTAGTTGATGGACATTTGGTTTGTTTCCATAGTTTGCCTATTGTATATAATGCTGCTATTATAAATATTGGGGTGCATGTATCCCTTTGAATGAGTTTTTTTGTATCCTTTGGGTAAATATCAAGTATTGCTGGATCATTGGGTAGTTCTACGTTTAAATTTTTGTGGAACCTCCATTGTGTTCCACAATGACTATACCAGTTTGCATTCCCAACAATACAAGAGGGTTCCTCTTTCCCTGCATCCTCACCAAAACCTGTTTTTTTTCTTGTGTTGTTGATTTTGGCCATTCTGACAGGCATGAGATGGTATTTCACTGTAGTTTTGATTTGTATTTCCTTAATGATCAGTAATGTTGGGCACATTTTCATGTGTCTGGTGGCCATCTGTATGTCTTCTTTGGAAAAATATCTATTCATGTCTTCTGCCCATTTTTAACTGGATTTTCATTTTTGGGGGGTGTTGAGTTTTGTAATTTCTTTATATATTTTGGGTACTAACCCTTTATCAGACAGTTTATTGACAAATATCTTTTCCCATTCCATAGTTTTCCTTTTAGTGTTGTTATTTCCTTCACTGTGAAGAAGCCTTTTATTTTTTTAAATTTAATTTTATTTTTCCCAGTGTTCCAAGACTCATTGTTTATGCACCACACCTAGTGCTCCATGCAACACATGCCCTCCTTAGTACCCACCATCAGGGCCTCCCAACTCCCCACCTCCTCCCCTCCCAAAACCTCAGTTTGTTTCTCAGAGTCCACAGTCTCTCATGCTTCGTCTCCCGCTCTGATCTCCCCCAATTTACTTTTCTTTTCCTTCTCCTAATGTCTTCCATGCTATTCCTTATGGTCCATAAATAAGTGAAACCATATGATAATTGACTCTCTCTGCTTGGCTTATTTCACTCAGCATAATCTCCTCCAGTCCCATCCATATTGATACAAATTTGGGTATTCATCCTGTCTGATGGAAGCACAATATACCATTGTATATATGGGCCATATCTTCTTTATCCATTTGTCTGTTGAAGGGCACCTTGGCTCTCTCCGGTTTGGTGATTGTGGCCATAAAGCCTTTAATTTTGATGAAGTCCCAATAGTATATTTTTGTGGGTTTTTTTCCCCCTTCCCTTGGAGACATCTAGTAAGAAGCTGCTATAGCCAGTATCAGAGAAGTTATTTCCTGTATTCTCTAGGATTTTAATGGTTTCCTGTCTCACATTTAGGTCTTCCATCCATTTTCTTTTTTTAAGATTTTTATTTATTTGAGAGAGAGACTGAGAGCATGAGAAGTAGAAGGTCAGAGGGAGAAGCAGACTCCCCACTGAGCAAGGAGCCCAATGTAGGACTTGATCCTGGTACTCCAGGATCATGACCTGAGCTGAAGGCAGTCACCTAACCAACTGAGCCATGCAGGCACCCCTCTTTCATCTATTTTCAATCTATTTTTGTGTGTGGTTTAAGAAAGTGGTCCAGTTTCATTCTTCTGCATGTTACTATCCAGTTTTCCCAGCACCTTCATTCCCAGCACTCTTCATTGAAGAGACTCTATTTTTCCTATTGGATATGCTTTCTTGCTTTGTCAAAGATTAATTGACCATGTGGTTGTGGGTTAATTTCTGGGTTGTCTATTCTGTTCCATTGATGTATGTGTCTATTTTTGTGCCAGTACCATACTGTCTTGATTACTATAGTTTTGTCATGTAATTTGAAGTCTGGACTTGTGATTTCTCTAGCTTTGCTCTTCTTTTTCAAGGTTGCTTTAGCTATTCAGGGCCTTTTGTGGGTCTATACAAATTTTAGGATCATTGTTCTAGCTCTGTGAAAAATGTTGGGCGTATCTTGATAAGGATTACATTAAATGTCCAGATTGCTTTGGATGTATAGACTTCTTAACAGTTTTTGTTCTTCCAACCTGTGAACATATTCTTTCCATTTTTTTGTGTCATCTTGAATTTCTTTCATCAGGGTTATAGTTTGCAGAGTAGGTCTTTCACCTCTTTGATTAGGTTTATTCTAGGTATCTGATGGGTTTTGGTGCAGTTGTAAATGGGATTGATTCCTTAATTTCTCTTTCTGCTGTTTCATTATTTTTATGTAGAAATGCAACAGATTTCTGTACATTAATTTTATATCCTTGGCCTTACTGAATTTCTGTATCAGCTTTAACAGTTTTTTAGTGGAGCCTTTTCCAGTTTTCTGTATAGAGAATCATGTCATCTGCAAATAGTGAAAGTTTCATTTCTTCCTTGTTGATTGGATGCCTTTTATTTCTTTTTGTTGTCTGATTGATGTGGTTAGGACTTCCAGTACTATGTTAAATAACACTGGGGAGAGTGGACATACCTGTCTTGTTCCTGACCTTAGCAGAAAACTCTGTTGTGTTTGTTTGTTTTCCCATTGAGGATGATCATAGCTGTTGATTTTTCTTATGGCCTTTATTATGTTGAGGTATATTCCCTCCAAACCTACCTTGTTGAGGGTTTTTATCATGAATGGATGTTGAACTTTGTCATATGTTTTTTCTGAATCTATTGAAATGATTATGCGATTTTTATTCTTTTTTTTTTTTATTAATGTGATCATGTTATTGATTTGCAAAATCCAGGAATGGATCCCACTTAATCATGGTTGATTTTTTAATGCATTGTTGGATTCAGGTTGCTAGTATTTTACTTAGAATTTTTGCATCTGTATTCATCAGGGATATTGACCTGTAGTTCTCTTTTTTAAGAATGGAGTCTTTATCTGGTTTTGATGTCAGGGTAACGTTGGCCTCATAGAATGAACTTGGAAGTTTTCCTTCCTTTTTTGTTTCCTGGAATAGCTTGAGAATAAATAATCACATTGATCCTCTTAAACTTAACAGTAAAGAAGAAAAGGATAATTATTCATGGTCTCTGGCATGAAATTGATTGACTCTAAAAAGATAGATACTAGAGTTAATCCTTGTTATTTGAGCATGTAACATTTTAATTTTAGGACAGATTTTCCCAAGTAAGTGTTTGAAATGTATAAATCAAAAGAGTTTAAAAGACTATTTGGAGAAACAAAATATATAAGGTGATGGTAATCATGGGATCTATGGTCAAATTAGTCAGAAATTTTTCTAGTTAAACAAATTTTTCTAGTTGAACAAATCAAAACAGCTTTCTATACTGTAGAACTTCTCAGATTTCTTATTCAGGATGTAATATGTTTCCCAAATACTTTAGTCTAATGATCAACTTTTCTATTTATCCTACTGCTTACAAATCTCTTTAAAAGTAAAATAGATTTTTCATAGATTAATTAGACAATGTATCTCAGATTCCCAAGGCTAATGACATATAACCTTTTACGTTTTTCTTCAAACCAGAAATTTGACAACTGCAGGACTTAAAAATAGGAGGAAGGCTCTTTCTTAACCAGTGAGCTAGGCTAGTCATCTACTTGGCCATTGCCTTGTTAAAATGTTTCTGGTCTTACGTCACTATAACATAAACAGTAGCTATTACAAATTTATATGGAAACTTATTCCCCCATAATATATGACTATAAAATAGAACTAAATATTAATGCTGTTTGTATAAATCAAAACAAGGTAAGGCTATCTAAGAAGGATGGTTTGTAAGCTTAATAAAGATGTTTTAGAGGTACTCACAAAATTAGAGATGCAGGTATTTCTTGTTCTACTAGAACCATGATGTATATTTAAGGGAATTCTCTGTAAACAATCTATAGATTCAGATGAATTGTATACCAGTTATTGGGCAATTACTTTATTCTCTGGGCAATAATTCTATTTATCTCAAACTGGCAAGAGAAAAAGTGATAATAGCTATTTGTGGAATGTGACACTTAGAATAAAATCTATATTATGTTTGTCCTAAGCCTGCTTTCCCACATATCAATAACTGTAATATTATCTTGGATGGTGTTACAAATTGGATCTCTTGATTTATGAATAAATGCCAGCACACAAAAGTATCATCAATTTCTTGACCAAAAGGACTCAATATTAGGGTCTTTTATCACACCCATCTATTTAAAATTGATTTCAAATATTGGTCTAAAAATGTTTCTTGGTTTCTTGGTTTTGTTATTTCTAAATTAAAGTTGAAATTTTCAGATAATTGTAGATTCACATACAATTATAAAAAATTATAAGGAGAAATTTGATGTGCCCTTTATTCAATTCCCCACAATGGTATCACCCTGAAAAACTATACTATAATATTACAGTCAAGATATTTTCCATGTAATAGTCAAGATAGAAGACACTCATATAGTGAAATAACCTTGTATGAAGGATGTTAGACTGTGGTTTTCTTTCTACCCTTTTTTTTTTTAAATGGATATTTCCTGTTAACTTTATGTTATTGACTTCTAGTTTGGTAAGAGAATACAACCTGTATGATTTCACTTCTTTTAAATTTGTTAAGGTTTCTTTTTGGTCTAGGATATGGTCTATCTTAGTCTATGTTTTGTGGGCTCTCAAAATGAATGTTTATCCTTTTGTGATTGGGTGAAGTGTTCCATAAATGTCAATCAGATCCTTTTGGTTGATGGTGTTGTGAGTTCTTCCAAATTCTTGTCGATATTCTGTCAAGTCTTATAAATTGTTGAGAAAGAGGTATTAAATTCTCCAACTGTAATTGTAGATTTGTCTATTTTCCTTTCAGTTTTATCAGCTTTTGCTCCATATATTTTGGAGCTCCTTTGTTTGGTGCATACATATTTAGGATTGCCATATCTTTTTGGGAGAATGACTCATTTATCATTATATGATGAGCCTCTCTGTCATCTCAGTGTTACTGTCCACGGATGGCCTTTTTCACTTGAGCATGAGATTTATTTGGTGTGATAATTTTTGTCTGAATCCTAAACATTTGGGGTATTATGTTCTGAGACTCTGGATCTTATTAAAACTCTGTTTTAACTGGCTTTCTCTAACTCAAGTCCAGCAAGGGAAGGGGAAACAAAACATTGCCTCATAAATGCAAGGTGGGGGTAGAAGTCCAGTTTCCCCACCCGACTTGTTCTCTACAAGCCTCTATACTTTCTGGCTCTGAGAGGTAGGAATGCCTCATTACTGCCCCCTACAGGACCTCCACTAACACTGCAGATTGGAAGGCCTCATCCCCAGGATTGGGACACGTTGTTAGTCTGATAAGGATGAAGTTCTAGTCACCCCGGCTAACATTTACTAGTATGAGTGGGGATTCTACCACCTTTCCTTTTTTTTTTCTTTTCTTTCCTTTCCTTTTATTTCATTTCCTGTTTTCTTTTCTTTCTTTCTTTCTTTCTTTTTTTTTTTGGTATTTTTATTGTTTGAATGGAGTATAGTGGTTATTGCCTAAAAACTTTCTTCCCTATTTCTTTTGGCTAAAGAGAGCAAATTTCTGTTGTTCTTTAGTTTGTTTTTGTCTTTTTCTAAACTTCTTACTATTTCCAGGCTTCTTCAGCTCTAGATCTTGGATATATGAGGCAAAAAGAAAGCACAAGGGACTCCTTACCACATCAAGAGGTCCCAGGTTCTCTCGCAAGTCTGCCTTATCTTCACCATTTGTATTATTCTGCTTTATGTACAATATACAGAGATTTTGGTTGTACTGAGAGAGAGGAATAAGGAAATGTGTATCTACTCCACTTTCCCAGAAGTGGAAGTCTATGTACATTTATTAGTTTGTTGACTGTGATTCTTTTGTATTTTTGGTCTTCTAAAAAGTCCTTTGTTTTTGCACAATGATTTCTTCTAAGATACCCACTCAGAGTGGAGTGAATAGTGCTGGGCCATAGAACAGAATATGATTGAGAGGATATCAGAGACCAAAGTTCTGTTCTGGTAACCTAGAGAAGCCAGAATGGAACATACATATGTAATACTTTTGCTGCACTCTTAAGTATGATGGTTATCTAGAAGAAAAGCAGTTGTGCCATTGTTTGCACTGAGAACTGAAATAACCATGCTTTTTATGGAATCCATTTCTACCTGAATACACAGCTGAGACATAAACTCTGGTTATTCAGACTTAGGCATTTGGCAGAAATTTTCTTGATATTGGGATCTATAGGATCTATGGAGAATGTCACTTAAAAGAAAATAACTGATGGGGCACTGGGTGGCTCAGCAGAGTTGGTTAAACATCTGATTCTTGGTTTAAGCTCAGGTCATGATCTCAAGATTCTGCAACAGGGCCCCACATTGAGTCTCATGCTCAGGGGAGAATCTACTTGAGATTCTCTCCCTCAATATCACTGGGTAGTGATCCTTCCACTCTCTCTCAAATAAATAAGTAAATCTTAAAAAAGAAAAAAAAAAACCTGAAGATAATGTTTTGCCCATGATAAAATTTGAGTTTTTAAGCAAAAATTATTTTGAATTTTGAAAATTTGAGATTTGAATTTTGAATTTTGAAAAATTTAATACCATCACTGTAAGCTCAAGAGATTCTCAATACCTTAAACATTTCTGAATGAATATGACTTTTTGATATTAGACATATTTCAAAATATGAAAGATCAACAAGTCCAAGCGAACCCATATTTTGCAAGTGGCATCAAGTTTGGCTTTATAAAAAAAATTAAGATCCACAATTACTGGGCACCTGGGTGGCTCAGTGGATTAAGCCTTTGCCTTAGGCTCAGGTCATGATCTCAGGGTCCTGGGATGGAGTTCCACATCGGGCCCTCTGATCAGCAGGAAGACTGTTCCTCCTCTCTCAATCTCTCTCTCTGCCTGCCTCTCTACCTACTTGTGATCTCTCTGTCAAATAAATAAATAAAATCTTTAAAAAAATCCACAATTACCAGAATATATTTTAAAATATTTCTCCTTATTCTAATTTTATATATGTGTGAGGCTGGGTTTTCTTCAGGTTTTCCCACCAACACCATATCATAATATCACTGAGTGTAGAAGCAGACATAAAATCCAGATGTCTTTTTTTTTTTTTTTGCAAAAATATAAAGAAGTGGCATACCACTTTCCATTGTTTTTTCAAAATATATTTAATATATTTTCAATATATTTAATTATGTTATTTATATGGATTTGATAATTTTTGTTATTTTAATGAATCAAATATATATTTTTTTAGTTTTTAGTTTTAAAAATGGTAAGTGGCTATAGATATAACCAACATAACAAAGTTTTATTGGCGTTATCCATATTTTGTAATAGCTGTAAATAGATAATGAAGCCAAAATATTTTAGACTTACCACTGTAGAAGATTACAAGGCAGTCCTTCATAAGACATAGTTACTTTGTCTTTGGTGTCCTAAAGTCTCTCAACTCATATTTGTTAAATAAACAAATAAATGTATAAAAATAGAATCCTGCTTTTTCTTTGCAGTGTTTATTATTAATGAGTGCTGGCATTTTCCTCAAGATTTGTCCCAAGGAAGTGAAATTTCCATATGTCTAATGCCTGACTCTACATTTAGAACAGATGTATTATTATTTTGCTCCTTTCTGTGACCTTAAATGGAAAATAAGATTATCCTTCAGCAAATAGCCATTTTCGAAAGTGAATTCAAATGATGAAAAAATAAATAAAAGCTATCTATTATGAATAAAGACATATGAGGAGGACTAGTAACTTACTAAATTATAAGGGAAGTTGGGACAACTATTGCAAATCACAAGGACAGGAGTAAAGAAAAGGAAACATTTCATGTGTATATAATAGGAGCTAGGTGTGTGTATATTCTCACAATAGCCTAAACAGGTCGTTATTAAATAGATTTTTAAAATGAGGAATGTTCATAATGTTAAAACCAGTACTCCTGTATATTGTTATACGCCTTCAAAATCAGTGTTTCAATCCACTTTATAGAGATCTGGGAAGTTCTTCTCTCTCTCCACTGTAGCTTTCCAAGATGGTGTTCGCCAGTACATAATAACAGCATCTCTTAATTCATAGCAAAGATGACACATGCCTTAAATAAATTTTTTTACTTTCTCAATATTCACATTTGGCAAAGACAATTTGCATAGCATTACAACAAGTCAGAGAGGGTAGAAACTGAAGAATCGTTTAAAGCTGTATAAATAAATGAGGACTAACACTCCAATTTGTTTTGTTTTGTTTTGGTTTACAGAGAGATCTCAGGGTATGTCATTATCACATTTGTTGCTAAAAGTTTACTGAATATCAAGCAATCATATCCCAACACTCTAAACTATTTGTTTTTCAAGTATTTTTTTCTGGGAAAAAAAATACAAAACTGTGAATTTCTACTACCCAGATGTCTGAACAATGACACTAAGTCTAAAGAAATCTGTTTACACAAAATTTAAAGTGCCCCTTAATGGTCAAACATAGTTTCTACCAGGCGATCACTATATCCTAGCTAGATAGTTTCTAATAGCCAGATAAAATAAATGTATTCTGACCTTGCCACCTTCCTGCTTTGAGAAAAAAGGCACTGATTAAGAATTTAACATACATTTGAAATATAGGAATTACACTTAACTTATATTTTATGAACCTATTTCATAAGTATTAACTCTACCCTGAGTGCAGCTAATGCTCTACATCTCTTAAACATGTATATATATCCACAAAGCATTCTCCATAATATAACAGTCCTTATTTTATATCAGACTTCACTCTGACTTGCCTTTCTCTTCAAATATGCACATAAAATGCCAAAACTTCCATTTTCTTTCATTAAAGCCCACAGCAATTTTTCTTTTTCTTTCTTTCTTTCTTTCTTTCTTTTTTTTTTTTTCTTCCTTGAACTGCTTCTCAAGAAATCCTAGTAAATGAAGAGGTGAGAGGCTTCCCAATGATATATTTGGCAGTCACAATAAAATAGGGTTGAAGGGCTGCCAGAAAGAAAAGTTCTGGAGAATCACAGTAGCAGGTATTTTTGAAGAGCTGTTATAAGAAGACAAACTAGCTTTTTTAATGGTGTATAGCTTAAGAGGACAAAACAAGGACAAATTATGAGAAATCAATGGAAGATTGATTCGATCTCAGAACCATCCTCACTGTGTTTCTCACCTGTCCACCTCGCATTTGGTTACCGAGAGCTCCTGATCCTCTCTACTCTGGAGTGTACAAAAGTTGCTCTACTCCAACCAACTCATCTGTATCTCAGTCCCCTACCTGAAAACAAGCCCTCACCATCCATCGTCCACCCCAATGGCTCACTGATTAATCATCCCACATTCTGCTGCAGCCACTAGCTTCAGACCTTATTAAAACAGAGAGGACAACTTCCTCCTACCTTTCCTGACTCACATTTTACAGAGCAATGTTTCATAAAACAAGGTATGTAGACATATTCTTGAAGATACAAACATTGTATCATGATTTTTAAACATTGGGTTTTCAAATATCTCTCTTCTACAGGGAAGCTATGAGAGACATAGAACAAACCTTAGTTTCTTAATTCTCTAGGGATCTGTGGGCCTATTTTTAGGAGCTTATCACTTTTTTTTCCTCTAGAGTAGATTGAGATAAAGGGGTATTGTGATACATTCTAAAGTCTTTACACCCCTTCTTCTCTCCCACTGCAAAGTTAATATTTCAGCCATACACAACTTCTTATTTTTTGGTAACTAATTTCACATCTCTGTTCCCTGTGCACATTGTCCCCTCTGCTGGAAATGCTTTTCCTCCTCCCTTTTTGGTGAGAATTTACTGATATTTCAAGACCCAGTTCTATTTTCTTGGGAAACATGTCTGGTTTATCTCTGGGTTCCTACCTCATTTTATACTGCCTGTCACATTGTGTTTTCCCCATGTGCCTGTGTGGGATTTCCTCATTGGATAGTAAGCTCCTTGAGGTCAGAAACCATGTAACTGTCATCTTTATACATCTTTAAGCATCTATAATTTCCTGTAGTATCGGGATCATAAAAGTGTTCATCAAATTGAATAGAACTAAGTGTTTTTTTTTTCCCCCCTCAACCTGGAGCTTTTTGTTGTACTTGTGAGATAGGTTAGTCCCTGTCTTTGAATGGCCACCCAGGAATGTTTTCATAGTGGCGTCTCAGCACAGTACGGGATGTTGGCATGAACACGTGAAGTGTCTTCAGCTCTAAGTTTCTATGATCCTAAGTTGCACTGTGCTTAGGGTTGTGAACACAACTTTAAATTAGAATTGTTCCTTGTTTTTGTACCTTTTTCCCTTTTGGGGTCACAGGAGCTGTCTTTTCTCTTATCTCCTTGTTTTGGGGAATTCCCCCTGAAAAGTTCTTTGTCTCAAAAAATGCTATCTATCTCTCAGTCTGTTTCAAGAAATTTTTTCCATCGTTCCCTCTCCCCATTTTTCTACTACACCTAGCCCATCATGGCCCATTTTCTCAGGAGTCAGTCCATACTTGTTTTCTAAGCTAATTGTCAGAAAAATTAATGAGTGATAACTGAGTTGTCAACAACTAACCCTGGTTTAACATAATTATAGCTGCCGTTATTAAAGAAATGTTATAAGTTCCTTACATGTATTATATCATTTAGTCTTAACACAAACCCCATAAATTATTATTCTTATCTACATTTTAAATATGGTGAAACTAAGGCCCAGAAGTGAAATAACATATTCAACCACTTCATAGGAAGTGGTGGAGTTTGGATCAACGTCCAGTCAGTTTGATTGCTTTTAACCACTTCGCTAAACTGGCATTCCTCCCTCAGCCCCCAACACACATGCCACTGCTAATTTTGCATTAGCACAATTATAAACTGCGAAGTACAAGACGCCATGGACAGTCAGAGATTTGGATGTGAGAAGAATCTTCTTTGAATCCAATAGCCCACACTGCCTGGGGACGAAATATTTAGCCTAATCAGAAGACTACATTTTATAATGTATATTTATTTTTTTCCTTGTTTTATTGAAGAACATGAGCCTCTTTTACACAATTAAGTGGCACATTTTCAATATTTATTTCAACGTTTAAATCTAAGAGGAAAGCTGAGGTTACAAAAATAACTTCAGCAGATGAAAACACAACAGCTCCTTCATCCCAGGACTTGCTGTGAGAATGTGTTCCATGGGATGTACATTACACACCTCTCACAAGGCTGAAAAGAATCAAAGGGCAGCAATAACCGTGAGGATCAATCAAAATTGACCATTCCATTCCACCTACATTTATTGAGAGAAGAATGCAGTAGCTTCTTTGCTCCTGCTTCTCCCACCCTGTGCTCCTCACAGCTATACTCACTTGAACACTCCTATAGGTCAAGACATCCCACATCTCACCCTATTCTGATTTTAAAATGTGTTCAGTGAGCAAGACTTGCTCCCAGATCTTTGTTCCTGATATCCTTCCCCACAGAAAGGAACCATTGCTTCTGAAAAAAATATGACTGATTCGGGCCTGAGGCACTGCAGATACAAGATGACTCTAGAACACTTTGTTATATCAGAAAGAAAGAAAATGCTAAAAAAAAAAAAAATGGGGAGGTGAAATAGAGACACAAAAGCCAGCTTGAATGGGGTACCCATAGATGGAATCTGGGACCATCTAAGCACTAAGATAATTTTACACCTTAAAGAATTACATACCATTGAAGAAATCCTGAGAGCTGAAAGTCTTTACTGATATCATAGGTGGATTAAAATAGATTGATAGATTATCCATCTACATAGATAAAATAGATGATATATAGATAATTAGATGGATGGATAGATGATAGAGAGGAAGCCCACCAGGGAGGTGGGATCCTGCTAACAGTAGAATCTTGAGTGCTAATAAATGTAAAGGAAGTGCTGAAGATAGAAAATCATCATTTTGTAACAACCACTGGATGGCAACTGTAGAAGAATGTAGAATATTTGCATAGTATTTTAAAAATCTCCATGTAGTCAATTTATTATTTTGAAAGAAAGAAAATAAGTAATTATGGAGTGGGGAAATTGGACCATATCTGGAGCAGATGATCAAACTTCACATCACCAATATTAGACAGATGGTTGTCCTCTGCCTCCCGAAGAGATACTCTCTTAAAAAGACACAAAACCACTTACAGAGAATTCTGGGCAAGAAGGCATTACCTGCATCCATTTATAAGGAAATATCAGACAGACTCAAAAAAAAGGAAATCCTATTTACAAATGGTAGGAGAAACTGTATTCCCCCAAAGTGCCAATCTCATTAAATTAAAAAAGGCGGATCTGTAAAAATATTTCAGAAGAAAGAAGGCTAAAGAGACATGGCAACCAAGGTTACCTACTCTAGTCTGGATCCTGTTACGGAGGGAAAAAATGTTATAAAGGACATTATTAGGTCATTAAAAACAGAATATAAATATTAGATTAGAATAAAGCTTTATATTAATATAGAATTTACTGGAGTTAATAACCAGCCTGTGATTATGTATGAGAATATTCCTACTCTAAGGAAAAATACACTGATGTATCCAGGGATAAAGGGTTCTAATCCATACAATTCACCTTCACGTGGTTCAGTTTGGGAAAGAGAGACAGTAAATGAGATGTAATGTACACACTAAGTGAATATGGGTTTATGTGTGTCTTTGGATTATTTTATTGTTGTAATTTTTCCATAGGCTTGAAATTATTTCTGAATAAGAGGTTAAAGAAAAGGATAAAAGAAGTGCCCTTGATCAGGGAAAGCCTTCATTTATAGCTCAGATCAATGTTTGCTAATGTTTTCCCACATTAGCAACATACAACAGGGATAAATAAGCTAAGTGGTGGGTTAGGTGCAATTTGAAATGCATTCAGTTTTATTTATGTATTCAGTTATCAAAAACTTACTGAGCACCTGTCATGTGCCAGACAACGTGCAACGGTATGGTATGCCTTTTTTCTTCTCCTCGAAATCGTGCTAGACTATGTGTGAATAAGAATAATAACTGCATTAGAAACTCATTTGGAAGCCACTGGCTGAGTTGACACAACTAGTTCCAGAAAAGTGTAGCTCTTCTACCTTATTTCTGTGACCAGCCCATGTTCCTTGATGTTTCTTAGTAACATAATTCATGCTTTCTCACTTCTAGAAAATCTGCCTGAAAAACCTATAGATTACTTCTGTTTCCTTAAGGATGGGGTCCAACTTTGCAGTATCATTAAGTCAGAATTTGGAGTCCTGCTGTTAACCTCTGCATAGTCCAGTGGGACACCCAGTCCTCCCAGATGGTAACTGCCAACTTGTGTGTGCACCTTTGTCTCAGGGTATAGGCTCTGAGATTCCTGGCACCAGGCACTGCTTTCCAATATTATATCATTAAAAGTCCAGTTTGATATATTTATTGTTCACTCTCAAGAAACTCTCAACCCATTCTAGTTCACCAGAGTACAATGGAAAGGACTCTTGGGTTTTGGCAATTGACAATTCTCAGAACAGATTTAGCTCAGTCACTTAACGAATGCTTATAGCCAAATTATATAATATTTCTAATTCTGTCTCCTCTCTTTAAACTCAAAATAATGGTGCTCTATTTCTCAGAGGATGGTTGCAAGAATTAAGTGAGACAGTGTTTGGTACAGCAATTAGCTGTAAAATGTTAATCATTAATATTACTTTCAGAAGATAAACACAATTTTTATTTTAATGACTGGAAGCAGGATTCCTCTTTCGGGTGACATAGGCGATATATTTCTTGTTTAAACTGCTTCTCAAGGAGAGCAAGGCCCAAAGGTTATGGTTGGATGGACCCAGGGATGTGAAAGAGAGAGTAAAACTATTCTATATAGTTGAACAACAGAAGTTAGAAAATAAAACAACAACCACAATGACAAGAAAACAAAAAAAGAAAGTTAAGAAGAAAGAAATGAGAGAAAGTTTTGTCTACACAGTAGGGTGCCAAAGAGGTAGATTGTTTAGAGTTAAATGTGGAGTTGTTGACTTTTCAACAAATTAGCCCTCTCTCTCACCAAACTTCCCATTAAATCTGTGACTTGAGTGAATGTTCTTGGTTGGTTGGTTGGTTGGTTGGTTTTGTTTTGTTTTGTTTGCAGTTTGTTTCCACAATGCATATTGAGGTGAAAAAAGTGGGTTCTGTCTAGGACCACATGAGCAGGGAAGAATCAACAGGTGCTGAAGAAAAGCAAGCAGGACTGAGAGCTTTGTAGGAAGAGTAAGATCTAGAAGAGCCTCTGAGAAGGAATCTCTGACAAAGTACAGCAATCTTGGGGGATAATGAGATGGCAACTTAACCTGAAGCATAGATTTTATCCCTATTATAGGCAAAAGAATGGAATTGGCTAAAAAAGCCTAGTGTTCAAAGTTTTTAAACTAGGTAAAATACTAAAACTTGCAAAGTATGATAGATCCACAGTCTTTTATCCATAATTCCAAAACACTGCGTGGTATTAAAATGTTTTGTTCAGTGTCAGTACTCTGTCAGTGGAAAAAGCTGACCTTATTCACCATTGGGCTGCCCATGGCCTTTCTTTATCGTGACAGCTGGTGTATTTGTACCTTTTACTGAAGAGTTGTGTGTGTCAGATTACGGTGTGCTGCTCAGATTCTGTGAGGATTATTGGCCACAGAGGCATATATGCCACTTTTCCTTAATCAGAAAATTCAGAATTCTTAAACATATCTGGGGTTTTGAATAAGAGATTACAAATAGGAGTTCAGGGGGAAAAAAAAACAAAAACAGAAGAAATTTTAAATGAGTGATAAAAGGGGATTACCTTCCAGTGTATTTCTAAAGCTGAAATTGGCAGCTTTATCCATGGAATCGGATTCGTACTGGGTCAGACTTAGGCAGAATTCCACATCAGCGGAGGAGGGGAGCCTCGGGGTCCTGGCTTTGTCGTGGTTTCCAGGATTGCGCAGTAGCGGTCCCTCGGGAGATCCGTCGCATAAAGCCTGCCGGCTGTTGTACTCCTCCAGGCGGGTGCAGATGATCTACACAAAAACCTTCATGTTAAAGGAGTTGTGATCACCTCAACATCAAACGGGGGGTAAGGGAAGAAGGCAGGGAGATTCACCTAGAGGTTCATATTTTAAAGGAGATTGTTCAAGGAAACAACATTCTGAGGGTTGTAGAAAAAGCAATGAAAGCTAAAATCTAGTACAGAAATTCTTGTCTTGCATCTACTTAAGAAAATGAGTTAAATTGCCTAGGCCTCAGTAATCAAAGGAGGATAGTGAAAATGACTTCATATAATTTTGTCAAATATGTATTTGTTGAGAACATTAATCTGACAAGCATCTGTTAAACATCCACTGTAGGACTTTGCTGGATGTATGCCCACAGAGCTAGCCCTGGTCCCGAGTTTACATCTGTGCCAACTCTTGTCTTCCCTCTCCACATATCTTCTTTTGGCTCTCACAGGTTTCCTGGCTTACATCCCCACTACCTGGTGAGAACTCCCTAATTCCTATCTCTAGTTAAAACCTCTCCTCTGAACTTGAAATCCTTATCTTCATCTCTGACTTCCCATTTCCGTCTTATCTCCTATGCATCTCACATGTCACATTTAGGCTCTCCAAACTCTGTTCCTCTCCCCGTATTTCCTATCACACCACCTGTCCTGCCACTCCAACCCATGAGTCATCCTTTTTAAGCCAGAAAGTGGTGAGTTTTCATTTGTATTTTATTCTCTTGAGTCTTTCACTAATGACTGAAATCATTAGGCAGTCTTGTCGATTGTACCTCCAGAACATAGCCGGAGTCCGGGTACCACTCTTCAGTTTGCTTACAAATGTTGTGATCTGACTGCTAAAGTCAGGTTGGCCAGCCTTCTCTGAGCATTACACGTGCTTCTCCCTGCCACGACTTTGTTCATGTCTACGCATGCTCACTCCTTGGCATGGATCTGACATCTGACCTCATCTTCAAGGACAAGGCAGTATTTTAGGAAAAACCGACCCTGTTAACTCTCACTTGGAAAGAAATTTGAAAGGATCTGACTCTAAATAGGAAGAATGTTGAGGAAATCTTCACCGAATTACTTTGCTCATAGTTTCATTGATAAGTAGGCAGAACAGTAAACTAGGATCAAAATATTTCACTAAAGAAGTCAAAAGGAGCTCTTTCAGTATAAATACAAAATAAAAATTATAAACAATTTAAAATATCACACCATAATTTAATAGGCAGATTTATCTTTATTTTTTCATCTCTGTGTTATATAAATTAATTCATCTTAAAATCACTGATGACTTAAATTCAGTGAGAGCAATGAACTAAGTAGCAAGATATTAATCTTAACTCAGAATAAAAAGTGCCCGAGAACCACCCTGCCATGACAAACTTTTCCTAACAGACACATACTTCCACAGGAAACCTGTGCCCACTGAGTAGATAACATTATTCCTTGCCAAATGTAGACTTCATTTACTTTAGACTTTCTTGATCAACAACCAGTATCATCTCCCTTAGAAAATGTGGTCTCCACGAGGACAACTTTATTATTAGGACTTCCCACAGAATCTAGAATATAGTCTCAATCAATATTTGATGGATGAACCAATGAATCGTCTACAAACTACAGACGGGTTCAACAGCCTTTTTAACTCATCCTGTAATTGGTACCAACCTCTGCCCTAGAAGATATTTTTTTAAACATATCATCTGTATTAAACATACAAGGAGGCCCTTTTCTGATAGAGATCATGAGGAGGGCATCACTGTGTACATTTTTAAAACTTCACACAACCACCGTGTAGATTTATATGATTTTCCCCCCTATTTTAATGATGAAGAAATGCAGTCTGAGTAGGGAAGAATACAAAAGGCTAGTAGCAACTGAAACCCTGTTTTATGATGAATACTTCTGTGGACAATAGGCAAGACATGGAACAATACTTTAAAAGTGAAAAGCCTTCCTGGTCACTTGTTCGCTTCACAGTTAAAAATAATCAAGACAATCTTATCAGCCTCCTGCTCCAGTGAGTTTGCCCTCTAGAGAAACATAAAAGCAAATTCAATTACCACGCAATGGAACTGAATGAGACGTGCCCCCTAGGAATGGCTGCTACTGTGTTGAATGAGAGACACTTAGAGAAGCTTTTAATTTGGGGTCACTAAGATATCACTTATGAATAGTGTTGTGTGGTGGAAAAGAGCTGGATGCCAAATTCCGGGAGATGTGGGCATCAGTTCCGACTCTGCTACTTACTAGCGATGTGTCAGTGAGCATGTTATTTAGACTGGCTAAGTCTCAATTTTCTCAACAGTAATAGGAAATCACATTAAATATAATAGGATATAATAAAAATATACCATTATATAACATAGTAATGTATAATTCACATCTACTATATTAATAATAAAATAAAATACTAATAGAAAGTAGCACAGTTTTACTATATTAATAATAAAACAGTAATAGAAAATAGCACATTTGCCCAGCAAATGTCCGTTTCCAGGGTTCTTCACAATTTATGACATTCCTCAATCCTTTTATCCACACGTAGTAATTGAGAACTAGGTCTGTTGGATGACTTATCTAAGGTCATATGATGCTTAGAGCCAGAGCTAGAATATTAATACACTGTGCTGATTCGAAATGTATATATCCACAACATTTATTACTGCCTGTAAATGGCTTAGGAATGGTTGAATAAAGCTAAACTAGCTTTTTCATTGAATATAATATATTGGATTCCTTTATCAGTCGATTACCTAGACATCATGGCAGGTACATAAATGAAATCATTTTCATTCCTGTTGGAATAATAAACCATCTCAGGACTTTTTCAAAAGATCCTAGTGCCTCAAAAACTCCTACAGCAGACTTGTTTAAATTAGAGAGGTTTGAATGGAACTATTTTTGCTGACATGCCAACTGCCAAGTGACTAAGTGTTCAGATGAGTGGATGTATTAGTAACAAGGAGGAAATCTACCCTGGTTCCAGAAATAATTTGAAAAACTTAGTTCCAAGTCATCATGTTTGTATTTGATACAGGAGACTCAGGGAGGGGAAATTGTTAGCATGATGGTTAGAATCATGGAGATTACAGTCAGACATGATTTCTAGTACTGACTATTATTAGATACATGACCTTGAGCAAATCCCTTAAACTCTGAGTATTAAGGTTTTTTATCTATACATGGGGATTATAACAACTTTTTATGAAGGATCAAATAATGTAACATATGCAAAGCACTTATGTCGTTTCAAATAGAGTGTTTAATAATGATCGCTGTTGGGGTATCTGGGTGGCTCAGTTGGATGAGTGTCTGACATTTGATTTCGGCTCAGGTCATGATCTCATGGTCGTGGGATCCAGCCCCAAGTCAGGCTCTGCACTCAATGGGGAGTTTGCTTGAGAATCTCTCTTCTCCCCCTTCCCCCCACCCCACCTGGTGCATGCTCTCCCTCTCTCTAAAAAAATCTTTTTCTTGGGCGCCTGGGTGGCTCAGTGGGTTAAGCCGCTGCCTTCGGCTCAGGTCATGATCTCAGGGTCCTGGGATCGAGTCCCGCATCGGGCTCTCTGCTCAGCAGGGAGCCTGCTTCCTCCTCTCTCTCTCTGCCTGCCTCTCTGCCTACTTGTGATCTCCCTCTGTCAAATAAATAAATAAAATCTTTAAAAAAAAAAAATCTTTTTCTTTTTTGGTTTTTCCAGCTTTATTGAAAAATAATTGACATATTATAATTTGTAAATTTAAGAAATGTTTTTTTTTTAAATAATGACAGCTATTATACTATTATTGAATACAAGACCATTGGGCATGCTACCAAATTGTTTTTAACTCCGGCTCTGTAACACTGGCTGAATATTCATTATGGTCATAATGAATATTGATATATAAAAATGTTCTAGTAATAATTTCCACCCATGGAACTGAAAGAATATGTCAGATACTAAACCAGTCATTTTACATTAACAGATCCCATTGAATTCTTCCACAATAATGCCTTAAGATGTATTATAACACTATTCTAATTTTAAAGAAAACATTTCCCAGAATAAGTAACTTATTCAGTATCTTGTAGCAAAATTACAAAAGTCCACTGAAACCTGTGTTTCTGCAATTGAAAAGATTATACCCTTCCACTACATTTTTTCTGCTTTCCATTGCATTTATTGCTTTCATTAACACAGAAAACAAGCATATATAATAATTGCACTCCATTTTTTTACTGTTGAGATAAACCAAAGGTAAAAGACTCTAAATAACTTGTTCAATATCACCTGGCAAGTGGCAGAGGTCCTCTGATAAGGAAGTTCTTCTTTTTCTATTTCAACACAGGTGATTTATAGCATAGGATGGGGGAAAGAATCAAGTGTTCCAAGGCAAATGAAAAAAGAGAGATAGAAAGAAGAAACAGACGTATTAATGGAAGTGAACCTAGATAGTGTTCTCTTAAGCTAAAGTATATAGCAACAAACTACCAGCTATTAAAAGCTGTCAGGAGCAAAGATTCTATTAGGGCATTAGAGATTTATCTGGAGAAGAAAAAAAAAGTAAACCATATGACATTCCCCAGAATCTTTTCCATAAAGAAAAAAAGAGAAGCGAAGCTGTTATTTCACTGAGCTGTTGTCATGGTTACCTAAAACCCATGACTCTCTGCTGAAATGTGACTTTTTTCTTTTTTCTTCCCACTGTTTGCTTCCATGTGATGTGCTTTCCCCTGATGAGTGGATTCCCTGGCCATATTTCACTCATGTGTATCATCTAGGAATGTTTATTTCTCTCTGTTTTGGTCTGTCATGACAGCTACCTTGATACACCTTTCCTTTTTATGGCTGGTCTGTCTGCTGCTTGCATAACATTGGAACTGATTGCATTGAGCACAGATGTTTGTACATTAACGTTATTAAGTAACCCCCATCTCTAAAAATATTGGACTGCTTTAACTGATCACAAACAGACTTCTACATTAAAAGCTCTTGGCATTAAAGAACTAGGTGAGAATTTATAAAGCCCATTCTATGCCTATATCATGGTTCTGGGCTCTGCAGATACAAAAATAAATTAGAAGTGGTCTCTTCCCTGTAGCAGCCGACATTCTGATAGACAAAGACGGGTCTGAAAACAATGACATGAACTGAAGTTTCTATCATATAAATCTGTACAAAGTGTAATGATAACTCAAAAGGGTAAGGGTCAGTTCTTTCCTGAGTAAGGCATGTGGATCAGAAAGAATCTAATGGAATATTTTTATTGTAACATACATGAAAAGGTCTACATCGGAATATCAATGCCAGTTTTCTGTGCAACTGAATTTTAAGGGAGTCCAAGAAGCTACAAGTCAAATTTTATATCCGTAAATCAGTGACCTAAATGATCTCTTCTGAGCCTAAATTGTTTCTTATTAACAGAGAAAAAACATTGGAGTCAGAGACACAAGGCTTCAGTCCTCTGCTGCATGACCTTGGACAAATCCCACCTTTTGGGGGCCTCTATCTTCATTTATAAAATAAGGGCACTATACCACACACCACTGAGTGTCTCTTAGCTCACAGTTAGTAAATGCTATGAATTTCTAAAAACTCTGTTTTTGTGTTGCAAAACTCCTGGAATTAAGGAAGAGATGGAGGCTTGGCACTAGAGGGGCCAGCACTCTAGCTGATTTCCAAGGTCCTGTGAATCCGCAGAGTCCGGAAGCTGTTTGATTCTCACTTCACATCTCGATTTGAGCGTACAATTCAGGCGGAAACATTTAAACTAGGGGTATGTTTATTGTAGAACCCGAGTTTCTAAAGTGAAATCGATACCAGAACAATTTCCAGATTCATTAAATCAGTGATTCCCAATGCTGGTTGCACATTAGAATCACAAGAGAAGATTTTACTTATTTATTTTTAAAGACTTTTTTTTTTAAAAAAAATATTTATTTTAGAGAGACAGAGAGACACAGAGCGAGAACACAAACAGGAGGGGCAGAGGGAGAGGGAGAGAAAATCTCCACCAGACTCCATGCTGATCATGAGGCTGGGCAACAGCCTGGATCTCACTGTACGAGCTGAAACCAAGAGTTGGATACTTAACTGGCTGTGCCACCCAGGCATCCCCCAAGAGCCATCCAGATGTCCCACTGTTTTAAAAATGCAAATGCCTGGGGGTGGCCGGGTGTTTCAGTCAGTTGGGTGCTGGACTTTGGTTTTGGCTGGGGTTGTGATCTCGGGGTTGTGAGATTGAGCCCCAGGAGGGGCTCCTGTTCAGTGGGGAGTCTGCTTGAGGATTCTTTTGCTCTATCTCCCTTTGCCCCTTCCCCCACTCTCTCTTTCTCTAAAATAAATAAATAAAATTTTTAAAGAAATGTTTAAAAGTGCAGATGCCTGGACTTCCTAGTAGACCACCTGAAGAGGATTTTCCAGCAGGAATTAGGTGGGTAGATCCATGCAATGTTCTTGAAGCTCCCTAAGTGGTTTAGATACTAAGAAGTACTGAATTAAATGGCTATAAACAACTGATCCTCATTTTTAAAGGATGGTAACCAGAAATGGAAACAGCAGCTCTCACCTCACAGGGACAGCACTCACAGTAGGCAGACACAGATTCTTTTTTCTTTTTGTTTTCTCTTTTTTTATTTAAACTACTATTTGCTTGGTTTTCTTCAATGGCCTTTGTTCACTCTATTTCTGATTTTGAATTTTAGCACCAATTACCACACAGCAGTTTAATCATTGGGGAATATGGAAACGAATATCATAATTTCTGTCCAGTGTTTACCCACTAGACCCAGAAAGATGTATTTAGAAATAAAATCAGCTACAATCATAAAGAGAAGAGGAGATGGAGAGGAATTTTCCACTCAATAAATGATTAGAAAAAAAATGCATATATAATTCTAGTAACACCAACTAGCATCTATCTCATGTAATCAAATATCTATTAGCATTTGTCTGTTAAGCTTCCATGTGGATGTTGTAACATTTTTGGTGATTTAGATAAGCCACCAGCCTTTCTGGATCAAGTGAGGTGGTACAGCTAAGGAAAGAATTATAATGGACTCAAAATCCCTGTCCTCACTTAGCAGTATTTTAAGCAATAACAGAGGATGAGAGAACTAGATGAGAGTTTTGTACTTTATAAATTAAGGTAGGAGGTCTGAAGGCTTATTGAAATAAATCTTTTTTTTTTTTTTAAGCTCATTTTTGCAGCCTTTCCTGCATAAATAAACTCATTCCTTTTGGTAAATAGCTGTCATTAGTGATACCGTATATTACACCATGACCATTTTTCAATGAGTTTCAATAGACTCCATTTGGAAGGTGTGTGAACTTAGTGGGGAGGGCAGGAAGCCCTTCACACTCCAAACTTGCAGAGCATAAGATACGAATGCCAGACTCTTCCCATCTCATTTAAACTTTAGGCTCAGTTCCATAAAGCCCTGCTAGTCAAAAGTGCTGTATTAGAAATGTCTGGAATACAGACAAAAAAACATTTCTTCCTCCTTATGCTTTTAAAATGATAAATAATTAAAAGCATATTTCTTTGCTCACACTTTGTCCCTAATCCAGAGTGAAAAATTCAGCATAGGATAAATAGAAATTAAATTTCAGAATTGCAATCCCTTACCTTGTACCTCTAAAGTTTGCACATAGTTAGGAAAAAAGCTAATTTCTTTCACAGGCTAATGAAAAAAGATGAGACAGAGTAAGCCAGATCCTCTGACTGAAGACATCATAGCAGACATGTCCTCAGGAACAGTATAGGTGGTCAGGCAGCCAAGCCTGACCCATCTCTGTTAGTTCCTAGTGATCCTGAGATTGTGTATGGTTCATCTTTATAGCTCAGTGCTTTAAACCTTAGCAAAGGGAAAGGATAGTAAAAGCATTAGTCGAGTTAACTACACAGAAACACTTGCAACAGGGCTTTACACATGCTAGATGCTCAATGTAAATTAGCTGTTTTCATTATTTACCTATTTGGGTTCCAGGGTCCCCATATGTTTTTTTTTTTTTTAAAGATTTAATCTAAATAATATTCTCCCAATTTCCCTGATGATAATAATTGTATAGACATTTAGTAAATGATGCCTTCCCAAAGGCTCCCTGTTAAATTTCTGATCAATGGGTCTAAGAGCTAGGAGCAGGGATTTGTAATTTGTACACTGTACGAATTTTATTGTGAAGAAAATTTCAGGGACACTGACCTAGATCATTAACTTAATCATCTAAATATCTGTTCATTCATCCAACAAACACTTAATGAGCCCTTACCACTTGCCAGGTACCATTCTATGTACTGAGAAGTACAGTGATGAACCAAACACTCTTTATTTATTAAAGTTTAGGAACATGGTAGAGGATATTAGACAAATAAACACACAAATGCCTATGTAATCACAATTGTGAAGTGTGCTATAGAGGAAAATACAAGGTATGCTGAGAACTTTTAATAGGAGATCTTTTCTGCTCTTGGCAGGAGAGATGGGGAGGGAGGTGTATAAAGACCTAATTGCTAAGGTTCTTTTATGTTCTAATATTGGATGTCCAGGATGCCTTACCTGCCAAGAGGAGAAGAAGGATGCTGGGCTGAGTAAGTTAGGGTTCGCTGGGTTTTGCCCTCCCATGTACTCATTGGTGCAAATGTCACAACCTTTAGCATCTCGCCAGTCCCAATATGGAATAGTGAAGTTCTCATCCCCAGTGAGCTTCTGGATTTCTTGTTCCCACAGCAACAAGAAGAGTCTGTGCCAAGGCAGGAAACCTGGGGCTTCATGAGCAAAATCAATGTCTTTCCAGACTTGAGACCCTCCGAGCAGTGTGTCCCTTGACACGTAATAATGCATCCAGACAAAGAGGTCATAAATGTTGATGTCCTTAAACATGGGGATTGATCCATTATTCATTTGGCCATAGGTGCCTGTGGGGATGACATAGTCTGGGCTGGTGGTATGCTTCGCTAAAGTAAGGTAGGCAAGAAATTTGTTCTTCTCTGGGACACTCAGATCAAAGATGTTTCTTCTCACCAAAAGTCGTTTCTCTGTGCAGTTTGGTCCCCAAAAGCCAAACTTACAATTTCCACAGTTGAATCCCATGAAGTTGCCAAAGCAGTGGCAGGTCCTATTATAAAAGACTGAGGGCCAGGACTCCCGGTCATCCACCCCTGTGAAGGGGAACTGAGGCCCACGGGGGGCATTAGACAGAACGATATTCTGACAGGCACCCCTACCTGAGAGCTGGCCACAGGGACTCCCGTCACCCCTCCACGGTGGGCAGCATTCCTTCTCCATCAGGCTCTTGGAGGAGGCACAGGCTCGAGGGAAATGGCCGGTGGAGGTCTGAAAACTCCAGAGTAGGAAGCACAAAGCAGCCAGGAGCATTCTTCCCCTAGACCTCACAGATCAGCTTGAGCCAGTTAATTGAGCCACACACTTCTCTTTCCAGCTACCCCTACAGTGACTATCACATGTTTTGGCTGAGACCTATATAATACGAGTCCCACCTCCAGCATCAAACATTCTTGGGCTTTATCTTAAGCTTTCATCTTCTGAAAACCACATGACTAACATTTCTTCAGAGTTGGCACGAATCCCACCAGTGGGACAGGCCTATGTTAAAGTGAGAAACACCATTTACCATTAATAGTTTAATTCACATGGTAATAATAATGATAATAATAATAATTTTTCCTGATCTAAGGGAAGGTAGCTAGTTGACTAGAAGAATAATGAAGATCTGAATTAGAAAATAAGAGGTGGTGTCAGGAATAGAGCTTATTAAGAAAGTTCAGGCAATGTTAGAGATTAAAGATGATAGGTGCACGGTAGTTGTTTCTCAGAGACCGTAATAAGTAGGCCACAGAATTTGCAAAACTCAGCTTTGCAGACAGAGATGCTCTTCAGAGCCTAAAGATTCTGTCTTATCTCTGGTTATATTGCAGATTATTTATTTCATACAAAATATCTGAAGAAAAAAAAAAATCTTTCTGCTGTGTCTCCCTGATTATCTTGATTCAGTTGACTACTTTCCTGCAATCTGTTTATTTTCTGACTATTGCTAAGGATAGGTAGGTGGTCTGCTTTATTGTGGAGACTTTTACTAGCTAATATTCCAAAGGAAACTCTTTTTACTTAAATGCTGTAGCTACCTTGTTTCACTTGTAAAATCTAGAAATCAGAAAGTGTTTTGAAATTTTGTCTACCATAGGGTCTTGTAAAAGAATTCTCAATTTAGGTTGTGAATGAATAGGGTCAATATGTTTATTCAGCAAATATTTATTGGTCATACGCATCCCAGAATTCTTTTTTTTTTTTCATCCCAGAATTCTTTCTCTGTATATAGTGAGCTAGGTAAATTGAAAGGCATGGATAAAAACCGAATTCTACCACTTAGGCTCGTTTTCAAATGAACAGTATAGATATTACGTATATCAGACTTTTAATGAGGGAACATTTTTGTGAACTGAGGGTACTGAAAAGGATTTCATCATTTTGGATAATAGTATTCAAATTTTACTAAAATGATGCCCCTTGAATAAAACCTGAATGGTGGGCAAAAGTTGGAAAGACCAAGAGACTGGAAATAATCCTTCAGGCAGAGGGAAAACTATAAAGGCAGAACCAGAGAACTGGATTCAGGTAGGCTCCCCACACTAGTGGAAATGAAACCCAGGACCAGTCAAGGAAGGGGCTTAAAAAGTTTTGGAGGAGAGAGGGGTGGGGTTTAGGTGAGCCTGGTGGCTCATATTGCTGGAGCACTGGGTGTGGTGCACAAACAATGAATCTTGGAACACTGAAAAAATTAAATTAAATTAAATTAAAACAAACAAAAATTAAGTGGCTTAAACTAAGGTGAGTTGAAGGATTAGAGGGTAAGAGTATTCACACCACAGTTGTCCCTGCCAGATTTCCTCCTTGATCCTATTCCAGACGTGAAGCTGGGTGGTCCCCCCACACATACAGAGTAATCGAACGTTAGGAAAAGCTCCAAGGAAAGCAGCCGGGTCTGGTCCTGGAGCTGCTGCAGGGCTCTAGGGAAGACCATCACTTTGCACGTAAATCTCAGTGCCTGCCTCTGCTTTCTGCTGGAGTTTGTCTCATTATTTAGAAAAACATCAAGGTGCTTCCATACCCCTCTCTTGGGACTCAAAAGCCAGCTTTTTAGGTGGAAGGAGCAGTGTGTGGGTGAAGAGGAAGGGAAGATAAGTTTCCATGGAAATGCTGCCTCTGGCTGGGATTAGGAAGTCATCACCTGATCTCCACAAGGAGGCTTAATATTTTTCCTTCCTCCTTTCAGAGCCACGGAGAGATTAACACAGGGTTTCTGGCCCCTGGGGAGTCTTGGTTCTGTATTACTTATGACCACATGTGGCCTTTTGTAATTCTGTTCCGTCTACTTAGAGACAGAATTCAACTTCTAATGTTCAATTTAATTAAGAATTTTGCTTTACACTTGCCGCCGTATCAGGCTTCCCAGTGAACAACTTACAAAGCCTTCATCACGCCACTGGGCCTCTGTGTCAATTCTCCCAGTCTGTTTTTTTATAGCCTTCCAAGCATGCTTAGATTAATGGCAAAAATGTACTTTGTCCTCTTAATTTCCTTTACCAAAGTGATTTCTTTAACTTGACAGACCTCTTGCTATCAAATATAAAACAACATCTACTCTGGCCCACATGTATATATTGTCAAAACAAACTTCCTACATATCAACCCCATTTAAACTGGTTCTGCCCTAAACTCTAGATGTACACTCTGTAGGTGTCTCTAGTTTATAGAGTTTGAAAGTGTCCTATCCTATTCTAGGAGATTATTGTATTGGTAATACCTAAACTAATGCAATCTCTATTAGCCAGAATTAGGGCTCAGTAAATACCTTGCAAGTATTTATTGACTATCAATTATCAGGCATATGCAGAGAGATAGGGATGCTATGGTAAATACAACAGAGAGGATTCTACCCTCATAAAGTATATCATTTATTAAAATAATATTTTAATTTTAATAATTTTAAGTAACCTTTATAGCTGTGTGTTTTAATTTTTTTTTTCTGGTTAAATGACTTTTAAAGCTGGTATAAAAGAAAAAAAAAAGAGCTACTAGGAAAGATGGCAGGGGCACCTATCTAATCATGAAGCATAGTCAAGGCAGGTTTTCTGGAAGAAGTTACATTCCAAGTGATGTCTGAGAGGTTAGAAGTCTGATGAAAAGGACAACAGTGAGTCTGAGGGCATCCCAGGCAGGGAATATTACAGGCAAAGGCTCCGAAGTAGAAAGAGCATAACATGTTCAAGGATCCTAAAGGCAGTTAACATGGCTATAACCCCCAAGACTGCAGAGATGCGATGTAAGTGTGGAGGTGTACATCTGGATGAGGTCATAGTCCTTGATGGGTTTGAAGCAAAGCTGTGACATTCTCATATGTGAATTGCAAACATTTCACTCAAGCTGCTGAGATGACACCACACATGGGGATGAGAGCAAGAGTAAATCTAGAAATCACTATTAGAGATTATTGGAGTAACTCGGGCAAGAAATTTGGCTTGGGCCCAGAGTGATAATCCCTGAGAGGGACATAAGAGAATGGATTTGAGAGATACAGGGGTGACAAATTGAAAAGGAGTGAGAGGTGAAGAGGAAAGAGATTTTGGGCTGACATCTAGGTTTCTAGCTTCTGTCATTATCTACAATGAGGAAAGACTGAGGGTAAAATTTTGTGGAAACTGAATATGGGTTCAATATTAGACATGCTGAATTTGAGACTTTAAGGTATAGTCTAGCCATAAACAATTATCTTCTGGTTTGTGGTGTTTGCATTGATCATCCATCCACTTGTTGGTTTTGGCTAGTCAACTTTGCTCTTTTCCCTTATTCTTGTCTTTGCTCATTTATTTGATGATAGTTTGAACCTTCTTCCCCAGCTTCATGATTTAGCCTTCCTTCTCTCAGTTTTAATAGTAGCTACCCTTTATTGAGTATGAGTAACATAATGAGCTCAATTTGAATGTTTACCATTTTAAAAATAAATTTTACTGTGGAAATAGTTAAATATAACCAAACCAGAAAAAATAATATAATTAATTGGCATATACCCATCATCACGCTTTAACCACCATCATCTTTTTTTTTTTCTTTTTAAGATTTTGTTTATTTATTTGACAGACAGATCACAAGTAGGCAGAGAGGCAGACAGAGAGAGAGGAGGAAGCAGACTCCCCATGGAGCAGAGAGCTTGCTGTGGGGCTCAATCCCAGGACCCTGGGATCATGACCTGAGCTGAAGGCAGAGGCTTTAACCCACTGAGCCACCCAGGTGACCCACACCATCATCTTTCTGTAAACATTGTTTCTTCTGACTCACTAACATTTAAAAAAAAAAAAAACAAAACACTTCAGTATTTTAAAATAAATGTCAGATAACATATCTTCTCTGTAATGTCTCAGTATATACAAGTAACAATTAAGGATTTAAGTTTATAACTACAATACCAGTATAGCATTATGGACAAAAAGACAGAATAATAAATCTTTAGTATCATCTAATTTCAAGTCTATGCTCAGTCTACTTTAGTTATCTTAAACATTTTTTTTTTTTTGAAGATCCAACCAAGGTCTATATATTGCTTTCAGTTAATATATTTTTTGTTTTTAAAAATCTATGTGTTGGGCTGGCAGGAAGGGGGCTACCAAAGATGGCGAAAGTTCCCGCCACAAGACCTGAGCTCGGACAGGAGAACAAAGGCCCAAGCAGGAATCTGAGACCCCCGCCCCAGGCTCCTGTGGACCAATGGGATCCCGATGAGCAGGCGGGATATCCAAATAAGGGAAACTTCCAAAAGACCCCTGAGCTTCCTCCGAGACCCCTTAAAAGCCCCCTCCTCCCTGCCTTGGGTGCGACTTCCGCCACTCTGCTTTCCAGAGTGGCGGAACCTCGGCCCGAGGGTGCCCACCTCCTCCCTGCGCAACTTTCCTGGCTCCCCTTCTCCTGAGCCCTGAAACTTCGCCGGAGAGCGTTTTTAATAAATCTTGCCTTGCACCCACTTTGCCTGGTGTTGTGTTTATCTCGCCGGAAAAAACTTTACATTTGGTGCCGAGACCCGGGAAGGAGATTGAGCCCCCACACAGTGGGGAGGCTCTCTCCTTTCCCTGGCTGAACCGGACCTGCCTTTCCGAACGCCACTTCCGAAGCTGTGGTGAGTTTCCCCGATTCCGCGCCTCCTTCCGGAAAGCCCTGCCCTAATCGCGGCCGCGTCAGGGTGGACCCCGCCGGTCACCAGGTGACCTCCGTGACTCCGAGAGGCTGGGAGACGTCCTAACCTCTACGGCAGTCGACACAGTTTTTCCGCAACCCAGTGGTGGACGAGGGGACGCCTTCCTCCAGCCCTCGGGTTGCCCGGCAACGAATCGTGGGGACCTCCCAATCCAAATTGGACCCTAAAACATCCCGGGGGTGTTTTAGGCCTGCTGGCCAATCTTAAAACCCTGGAACTGGACCAGGACCTGCGAAAACGACGTTACTGTACTGTCGCTTGGCCACAATACCGATTAGACAATCAGTCCCAATGGCCTCCGGAAGGCACGTTTAACTATCAGACTTTCATGGACCTAAATAACCTCGGCAGGCACCAAGGCAGATGGGCCAAGGTCCCTTATGTCCAGCTTTCTGGACTCTGCACTCTCGCCCCTTCCTCTGCTCTCACTGCTCCACCTCACAGGTCCTCTTGGCCCGCTCCCCTCCCCCTACCCTGCCACCCACTGCTCCCAAAGACTCGGACCTCTCCTCCCCGTCTCCTCTCTCTGAACCCCCGGAGAGCTTCACCCATCCACTGACAAGAGGGCCTCTGGTTCCTCCTCCTCCTCCTCTTTACCGTGATCCTTCACCCCAAGGTCCCTTAAATTCAGGATTTCTGAACCAGCGCTCTCGTCTACCCCTCCTTCTCCCCCTCCCACTCCTATCCGAACTCCTGACAAATTTATCCGCAGTAAACGGGAAACTCCAATCAAAGCTTACTGAAGGTCAAATAGGCTCTTGTTATTTGTTAAAATCTGCTAGCAAAGAGATGACTAGAACTGCTGGTTACTTGTGTCTCAGAGTTTTAATGGGTCATTCTTAAGGTAGCATTCAAAGTCTTTGGTAACCTTTAACAGAATGGGATAAAATACCCGAGCGCTGGTCGCCAGAACTAGGTTTACGCTTTTGAAATCTGTTGGTAAACACCTTTTGTGCTTAATTGAATTCTGTTGTAACAGCCGCAGGGCTACTGTTTGAGCTAGATGCTTTCGTAAAGAATGGAAGGGGAGACTGATCACCTCCCATTAGCCAGGGATACCCAAAGGGGAGGGTGTCCAATCTGTTTGAATCTGAAGAGTGCCTGACTGCGTGAATGTGTCTGTGTGGCTCCAGCCGCACTAGGGCTGGAAAGCCCCCCGCTGAGTTAGTCTTGACCCCCAAGGGAGGTTGCTGGAGCTGAGGAAGTTTGAGTTCATGCGCCCTTCTCTCTACAGGACCTTTCCCAAATTGAGAAACGTTTGGTCTCCTTTTCGGCCAGTTCTGATAACTACATTAAAGAATTCCAGTGTCTGGCCCAAGCCTATGACCTCACCTGGCATGATTTACATGTGGTCCAGACCACCACCCTCACCATAGAGGAGAGGGAACGCATCCAGGCTGCTGCCCAGGAGCACGCGGATCAGGTCCAGCTCACTGATGCTGGAGCCCGGGCGGTCCCAGCTGTAGAACCAGGTTGGGATTATCAGGATGGCCAAGATGGCCACTGGCACCGCGACGACCGCATGGTCCAGTGTCTCATAGCCGGCATGAGGGCAGCCTCTAATAAGGCCGTTAATTACGACAAGATTAGGGATATTGTCCAGGCCCCTACGACAACCCCACCATGTTTCTTAACCAGTTGACCTAACTTTTAACCCAGTACACTCGCTTGGACCCTGCCTCTCCTGCGGGGGCCACGGTACTGGCTACTCATTTTATCTCTCAATCGGCACCGGATATATACAGAGAAAGTTAAAGAAGGCTGAGGAGGACCCTCAGACCCCCATTTCTGACTTGGTGAAAATGGCATTTAAGGTCTTTAATTCCCGTGAGGAGGCGGCTGAGCTTAAACGACAAGCCAGACTCCAGCAAAAGGTTCAGTTGCAGACCCAAGCCTTGGTAGCAGCCCTGCGGCCGGCCGGCTCTGGGAGCCAGCAGAGAGGGGAAACCAATCGCACCCCGTCGGGGGGCCTGTTTCAAATGCAGGGCCGAGGGACATTGGGCTCGCCAGTGCCCCAATCCAAAGCCGCCAACTCGGCCTTGCCCTCAATGCCATTTGATGGGCCACTGGAAATCCGACTGCCCTAACCTCGGGGTATCTTCGACGCCTCAACGTGGGGGACCCCCCCGAGATAGTAAGTCTGGCCTTTCAACTGCTTGGATTGGAGGACGACTGACGAAGCCCAGACTCAGCCACCCCTCTCACCCAGGCCAAGCCCAGGGTTATGCTCCAGGTAGCGGGTAAGTCCATCTCTTTTTTTTGCTGGACACGGGGGCTACCTACTCTGTTCTGCCTTCCTACTCGGGACTTACTCGAACCTCACCAATTACTGTTATGGGGATCGATGGGACCTCCTCCAATCCTAGGGTGACCCTTCCCCTTACCTGTAGCCTGGATGGGTTTCCCTTCCCCCACTCGTTCCTATGATTCCTTCCTGCCTGGTCCCTCTACTGGGTAGGGACATTCTCCAGAAACTAAGGGCAACTATCTGCCTCTCCCCTTCCTCCCCTCTATCCACCTCAACCCGTCTCATCCTACACCTCTCCACTCCCTCGACCCCCGCTCCAGATGACCTACCTACTGTAGACCCTCAGGTGTGGGACACCTCAGAACCCATCATTGCTTCCCACCTTACCCCGGTTCAAGTACAGCTTAAGGATAACTCTAAGTTTCCCTCAAGCTCAGTTGCCTATTTCCTTAGCCCACCGCCAGGGCCTGAAACTATCATAGAACGGCTTTAACATCAGGGACTCCTGATCCCCATCATTTCCCTCTGTAACACCCCATCCTCCAGTATGCAAGCCCTCAGGGGCTTATCGACTGGTACAAGACCTTAGGCTTATCAACGAGGTCGTGGTCCCCCTCCACCCAGTCGTTCCTAACCCTACTGTCTCGCGTTCCCCCAAACACCTATGACTTTACTGTACTGGAACTAAAGGACGCTTTTTTTTTTCACTGTCCCCTTGCACCCTGATTCCTATTTTTCTTTTTGCCTTCACCTGGGAGGATCCTGACACGCATGCTTCTGGACAATTAACTTGGACTGTTCTACCCCAGGGGTTCAGGGACAGCCCTCACATTTTCGGCCAGGCCTACAGACTTAACAGCAGTGCGTCCTTAAGGCCAGGACTCTACTACATATGTGGATGACCTCCTCCTCTGTAGCCCCTCCCTCTCGGTCTCCCCAAGACGACACCTCCACCCTACTTAGCTTTCTGGGGGCCAAGGGATATCAAGTACCCCCCTCTAAGGCCCTCAACATGACCTTAGGGCAGCCCATCACAGTCTACTCTCCTGCTGACTCACAGAGCTCCTTAGCCACGGATCCCTGGCCCATCTGACTCCCGTCTCCAGCTATTCCATCTGCTATTCCTAGAGAACCCGCATCTCTCTCTCTCTACCTCCCCCCGCTTAAACCCTGCAACTTTACTGCCTAAACCCTTGCCAGATAAGGGGTGGACCCAGGACAGGATTGCCCTGCCAGGCAATCTGGTGCACACCTTGATTACTGACATCCACCAATCCCTCCATAGTGGCCCATAGGCTCTCCACTAATTTCTTCAGCCATTGTTCTATCATCCTTCCTTATCTAAGGTAATCGAAGTTGTCCACAGGGCTTGCAAAACCTGTTCTGCCGTGAATTCACAAGGAGGAATCTGCAGACCAGGGCCTAACCAACAGCTCCGAGGTCATCAGCCGGGGGAAGACTGACACCTGGACTTCACTCCCATGCCTTGCCATAAAATTCATTCACAGGCTGGATCGAAGCATACCTCATCGCCCAGGAAACAGCAGACGTAGTGGCTACAATACTCATCGAGCGCATCATCCCGAGGTTCGGATTGCCCCAGACCCTCCAGTCGGACAACGGACCTGCCTTCATCTCCAGTGTAACCCAACAGGTAGCTGAGAGCCTCAACATAACCTGGAAACTTCACATCCCATACCACCCACAGTCATTGGTAAGGTAGAAAAGGCCAATGGGCTGCTCAAAGCCCAACTCACCAAACCTACTCTAGAAACCCGTCTTTCCTGGCCTACACTTCTGCCTATGGCTCTCATCAGACTCCTGGCTACGCCCCGCGGGTCTTCAGGCTTAAGCCCATTTGAATTACTATACGTCCGGCCCTTTCTTAGAAATCACAGCCCTCCAGCCATTTCCCCACCTCTTTTATCCTATCTACCTTACCTCACTCCTTGTCGTAGGGATACCCCACCCTATTGACTGGCCACTCCCCAACTTCAGGGCCACAAATAATACGGTCCATATGGGCCCCATCGGGGGAAACATACCTATTATTAATGTGTCCTCCCTTACCACCGCAGCTGCCATATCACTAATTCCTCCCTCCTGTACTGTACTCCCTTGGGAATATTTCTCTTGTGCCCTCAGGGAATCTATTGCTGCCTGACCACTAATGACTCCCTGGGCTGTATATTCATTCTACTATCTCCTACCACCATCTACTCTGAATCCCAGCTGCTGTCCATCCTATTTCCCCAACACCATGGAGGAAGGGCTGCCCACCTCCCATTCATAACAGGGGCAGGAATAGCCACAGGGGTGGCAACTGGAACAGCGGGGATAGGAACCTCCATAGACTTTTTCTTACAAACTCTACCAAGCCCTGAATGATGACACGGAACGGGTTGCTGACTCCCTCACAGCCCTACAGACGCAAGTCACCAGCCTGGCAGCCTTAGCTCTACAGAACCGACGGGCCTTAGACCTTCTGACCACCGAAAAAGGGGGGACCTGCCTATTATTAAATGAAGAATGTTGTTACTTTGTTAACCAATCATATAGTTACCTCCAGGATCAAAGAACTCAGGGATCGGATCCAAGCACAGTGGTGAGACACATCCTCCTGGGGCCTGGACCCCTACAACTGGGTAACCTGGCTGCTCCCTCTGGCGGGACCTGTAAGCATAATCCTCCTCCTAATCTCAGTTGCTCCCTGTCTTTTCCGGTACTTGCAGGGTCGCCTACAAGAACTTGCCTGAGTATCTGTCAATCAACTCCTCCTCCAGCCCTACTCTTGCCTGCCCACTTCCGACTACCCCTACAATGACGCCCCCTGTCAGCAGGAAGTAGCCAGAACCGAGTCGACGCCCCTGACACCATTATATTAAGCAAAAGGTCGGAATGTTGGGCTGGCAGGAAGGGGGCTACCAAAGATGGCGAAAGTTCCCACCACAAGACCTGAGCTCGGACAGGAGAACAAAGGCCCAAGCAGGAATCTGAGACCCCCGCCCCGGGCTCCTGTGGACCAATCGGATCCCGATGAGCAGGCGGGATATCCAAATAAGGGAAACTTCCAAAAGACCCCTGAGCTTCCTCCGAGACCCCTTAAAAGCCCCCTCCTCCCTGCCTTGGGTGCGACTTCCGCCACTCTGCTTTCCAGAGTGGCGGAACCTCGGCCCGAGGGTGCCCACCTCCTCCCTGCGCAACTTTCCTGGCTCCCCTTCTCCTGAGCCCTGAAACTTCGCCGGAGAGCGTTTTTAATAAATCTTGCCTTGCACCCACTTTGCCTGGTGTTGTGTTTATCTCGCCGGAAAAAACTTTACACTATGTTTCTTTGACACCTGGATGGCTCAGTCGGTTAAGATATGCCTTCAGCTCAGGTCATGATTCCAGGGTCCTGGGATCAAATTCCATATCAGGATCCCTGCTCAGCAGGGAATCTGCTTCTCCCTCTGCCCCTCCCCACCACTCATTCTCTCTCTCTCACACACAAAAATAAATAAATAAAATAAAATAAAAAAAACAAACTGTTTCTCATCTTTTTTAAAAAAGAAGATTTTATTTATTTATTTATTTGAGAGGGAGAGAGAGAGAGAGTGCAGGGGAAGGAGTAGAGGGAGAGAGGAAGAGGGACATGCAGACTCCATGCTGAGTGCAAAGTTCAATGTGAGGCTCCATCCATGATCCTGAGATCATGACCTGAGCCAAAATCAAGAGTCCTATGCTTAACTGACTGAGCCACCCAGACAACGCTCTCATCTTTTTTCTTTTTTTAAAATGCAATTTACTAATGGAAGAAACTGGATTTTCTTAGGTAGAATTCTCCAGTCTTCAGGGATGACTAACTTTGTCCTGGCAGTATTATCTAGCCTGTTTGTTTATCCTTATTTTCTATCACCTCATGGACTTTCAGTCATAACTTCTTGGAGTTTCCATAATTAGGGAATTAGATTGAGAGATTTGATTAGGTTCAGTACCAATTTTGTTGTTTTTGTTAAGAATTTCTTCACAGGTGTTGTCGTGTACTACTTTTTCAAGGACATCAGAGGAACATGTTGTCTGGTTTTTGCACTCTTACTTTTTAATTTGAACAGTAGTTGGAGGTGATGTCGGACCATCACTTCTATTCTATAGTTCTCTGACAAACTTTACCCCATAATTTTATCATTCATTGACAATAGTTTCCTATGTATATTATTTCAGTAAAGATTACAATGAATTTTGTAATTCTATTTGCGTATATTGTGATTTTTTTGTAAGAATAACTTTTCCTCCTCAATTATTTGGTTACTCTGAAATACATTCTATACTAGAAAGATGGAGTATATCCTCAATTCCTGTCATTTATCTATTTTCACAGAAATGATTCAGTGCCCTAACAATCTGTAAACATAACCTACACATTTGTTTTAACTATTATGAAGACTTTTAGAATTTTATGTATTTGATTTCTTATTGGTTTATGTATTGTGTTTCTTTCGGAGGTAAAAATTGAATCATCTTTTCAATGATATTTCAATAAAAAATTGATGCATCTTTGTCCCAATATTCAGTTAATTAGTAGACATAAGCCAATCTACATTATGATATGTTGTGTAATAGTTATAATAATTGTGTTTATGTGTATGTATGTACAGAGTTGAAGGGAAAAACGTGTAGCCACCAACTCTCTACAGTTGAAGGTTAGACTCATTCATTTATTCAATGAATATTTAGTATCTACCATGTCCAAGAACCTATATTAGATAATTGGGAAGTACACAGTTGTATAAGTCACAGGCCTTGCCTGTGATTTGATGCTCTGGGGTCATTGAATTTTTATCCAAGGACAGCCAGTTATTAGTCTTAGACCTCATGGGAAGAAAAAAGAGGGAAAAATAAGCATAAACTTATGATTTGTTCAATAATATCACTTATCATGACTTCAGTGGACTTAGCTCTATCACACAGGTTGCTTTCGAGTTTTATATGATATGATATATGTTAAACACACCATACAAGTTCTGACATGTATTAAATACCCAATAAATGTTAAATTTTACTATTAAAGACCACAAATTGGATGCTTACGGTGTTCATCACTACAGGGTTCTCATTATGTCTAGGATTTTCCAGTTTTAAGAGCTAGGAAATAACTATTTTATTAGATATAATTAGATATCATTATTATAAATTGCCCCTTCTTCGTTAACCAGAATCCTCATTTGCCCTTTTCTTCTAATTAAAACTTTATTCTCTAAGACACTCATCTTCTGCCATTACACTAAGATGCCTTGCTTTCCTTAGAATTCTAAATTTAGTACCTGCCCTTTCCCCTACTAAGAATGCTTTTCTCTATTTATTTGCATAATCTAGTCACACTGTAAAGGTTTAACTCTGATGTAAATTAAGCCTATGCTTTCTACAGGACTCCACCAAGGATGGGTGGGGGGACTTTTTCTATTCTCTCATCATTCCCTAGTTTCACCTTTGACATTGCACTCCTCAGAATACCTTGTAATGATCTATCAATTTTTCTCACATCCTCTTTAGACCATGAATCTTTTGAGGACAAAATGTGGTTTAAAGCCTAGTACCTGGTAGAGTATCTGGCACTTTACCTGTAACATGATTTGAGGGAGAATGGAGAGATTGATAAATGGATAGGTCTATTTCTTCTTTTATTGTCCTTATTTTGTGAAGTGTGTGTGTGTGTGTGTGTGTGTGAGAGATTTTTATTTATTTATTTGACAGACAGATCACAAGTAGGCAGAGAGGCAGGCAGAGAGAGAGGAGGAAGCAGGCTCCCCACTGAGCAGACAGCTGGATGCGGGGCTTGATCCCAGGACCCTGGGATCATGACATGAGCCAAAGGCAGAGGCTTTAACCCACTGAGCCACCCAGGTGTCCCGTGAGGTGTGTTTTAAAGTTCTAAAATATTTCAAACATTCAGAAAAAGATAAATAATAAAATGAGGAACCATAAATCCACTACACTGAGTTAATAAATCATAGCAGTTTAGTCTAATGGATGAACTTTTAAGATCACATCATACAATCTCATTATAGTGTAGGGAAGGTGAGAAGGCCCACTGTGAAGAGATACTGACAGGGAGAGATAGGGATGCATTTCCCAACATCCTCTTAGAGACCTCCCTACTTGAAGAGAAAGGACTAGTATTTACCTAGGATTTATTCAATAGTCATTTTCATGCAATGCTATTTACTAAATGTCTACTTTGGGCTAGGCTTTTTACACATAATTAAAAAAAATAATAATCTTCGCTTCTCATGAAGATGATGCCAAAAGCAAGAAAAGAAGCTCCTACCCCTCACCAAAGCCAAAGCAAAAACACTGAAGGCCAAGAAACTGGTGCCAAAAGGTGTCCAGAGCCAAAAATATAGAGATTTGCACATCACCCACCTTCCCATGACCAAGACACTGAATCTCTGAAGGCAGCCCAGATAATCCTGGAAAGAGCACCCCCAAGAGAAACAAGCTTGACCACTATACCATCATCAAGTTCCACCATGATCACAGAGTCAGTCAGGAAGAAAATCGAAGACAACAACACACTTGTGTTCATTGTGGATGTCAAGGCCAACAAGCACGAGATCAAACAGGCTGTGAAGAAGCTCTATGATGTTGATGTGGCCAAGGTCAACACCCTGATCAGCCCCAAAGGAAAGCACGAGGCATATGTTCAACATGCTACTGCCTAGGATGCTTTGGATGTTGCCATCAAAAGTGGGATCATCTATATAGTCCCACTGGCTAAATTAAATATAAATTTTTTTCACCCTGTCCAAAATTTAATCCTTATAATGAACCTACAAGGAACATATTAGAGCCCTATATAGTTAAGAAAATTAAGGTTAGTGCTTAAGGTCTAACTACTAGAGAATCTCAGAGGCCATATCTATCTGCCTAACTCCAAGTCTCACAGATATTCTATTTTATTGTATTATCTTCTATACCAATAAAATTTTACTTGCTGAGTGCACTTTACTGTACTAATCCTGCTTTTATACTTATTTTAACTTCATATGTTGCTTGTCACATTCTCATAACTATGGTGAAGGCCAGCCTTGGATACTTGACCATATCCTTGATAAGCTTCTAGAGTAGAGATGAAACTTAGCCATCTTCTGCTTCAGTCTGAAGGTGGTCTTTTGTGATAGAATACTTCAATCATATACTGAATCTCCCTTCGAAACTAGTTCTCATAAAACTGTTGGGTGTTAGGTAAATCATGGCCACAATACCAAATGGCTCCTATTTTCTTTGCTTTAGTTCTTCCATCTATAAATTATCCTAAAGGCATAGGGCTTTAATCTTTGTGTGTCCATTTCTTGAGTGTTCATAATTCCATGTGTAAAGCTAGTTCAGCTATTGCTTAATGCATGAACCCATTTTATTTTTTTTATTTCTTTTTAGGTTTTTTTTGTTTTGTTTTTTTTTTTTGTTTTCTGACAGACAGAGATCACAAGTAGGCAAAGAGGCAGGCAGAGAGAAAGAGAGAAGCAGGCTCCCCCGGGAGCAGAGAGCCCAATGTGGGGCTCGGTCCCAGGACCCTGAGATCATGACCTGAGCTGAAGGCAGAGGCTTTAACCCACTGAGCCACTCAGGTGCTCCATGATCCCATTTTAATTAAATTTTTATTAGAAATTATCTAAACAAACAAACAAAAAAGTAATTATCTAAACAGCAGAACCTGCATTGTAAGAACAGAAGGTGTAATTTAAGACACTTAAAGAAAATAGGCAGTGCCTGGGTGGCTCAGTTAAGTGACCGCCTTTGGTCATGCTTCAGGTCATGATGCTGGAGTGCCAGGATCAAGTCCTGTATCAGGCTCCCTGCTCAGCAGGGAGTCTGCTTCTCCTTTTGGCCCTCTTCCCTTTCATGCTCTTTCTCATTCTCTCTCTCAAATAAATAAATAAAATCTTAAAAAGAAAAGAAAAGAAAATGGGTTAGTACAAAGATAAAATTACAGAGTTGCCACTAAAAGACAGCACAGCCTCTGATGACATTAAAGCAGACCTAGCTAGTGAAACAAAATGTAAAACTAAAATACACAGCATTTTTGCAAGTGAAAAAGAAAAACAACAACAACAACTTATTTTCATGTTACTAGATAGTGCAGATCCTCTGGGAGAAAGCACATTATCTTTCAGTTTTTATTAAACATAGATAATTATGCAAACCTACTGGTTTAATAATTCTCCCATATAAATTCATATTTTCTTTTTCTAGCAGTGAGTATATGCATTTGTAAAACATTACCGTACATGTTTAAGTCTAAGAAATTGCTCAGTCTACACATAACACGTGTTGTTTTTTAACATCCAGGACCCCATACATTAACTAATTTCCCTAAGGGCTCTTCAGCTAATAGGTTAAGAAATCACCAGAAAGGCAATGCCATCCAATGGTTTGGGTGTGCTTTTAAGCATAAGGGTGGCTCTAGGAGGACATCAAAACTTAAACCAAGGGACGCCTGGGTAGCTCAGTTGGTTAAGTGTCTGCTTTCAGGTAAGGTCATGATCTGGGGTCCTGGGACTGAGCCCCACATCGAACTCCCTGCTCAGCAGGGAACCTGTTTCTCCCTCTGTCATTCCCTCTGCTTGTTCTCCTTCTTTCTCTGTCAAATAAATAAGTAAATTCTTTAAGAAGAAAAAAATGAGGGTTAACGTGAGAAATCCCCAAGTGTTTTTTTAGTAAAGATAATCTCTTATTATCAGAAAGCATCTCATATGAGACACCTGGGTGGCTCAGTCTGTTAAGGTCCTGGGATTGAATCCTGCAACAGGCTCCCTCCTCACTGGGGAGTCTGCTTCTTCCTCTGTCTGTTGTTCCCCCTGCTTGTGCTCTCTATCTCTTTCTCTCTCTGACAAGGTAAATAAATAAAATCATTAAAAAAGAAAGCATTTCATATAAGTGCCAAAAAACAACATAGATAAACTAAATTCACTATAATGAGAAATAAACACATAGAAGTCTTAGAAGAAAATCTTTGGGGGAAAAAAGCCTATGATAAATGGACCTTCATTAAAGTCTGGTAAACAAGTGGTCAACTCTGGGTGGGATGAGTCATCCTAATAAAGTGGGAAGCACTGGGCCACAGATTAATTCATATTAGTTCTGGTACTTCCATGTTCCATGTGATTTCAGGCAAAGCACCTAACCTCTCTGATTTTAACCATCCACAGTTATAAAATAGAAGTAACAATGCCTGCCTGGTCTACTTCCAAAAGTTGTTTGAATAATGCTACTTTTTCATAGATTCAGACAACAAAGTATATCCACAGACTCAATGTTCTTGTCTCTTAAAGTTTAAACTATTTTATCCTGAATCAATGCCCCCATCACAACCCAGAATTTCTAATCGACCATTTGAAACCCATTGCCTTTTTCTGAGCTGTTCCTGTTGTTCCTGGGCATCCACTTATCCCTGTGATGAACAGAGTTAAAGGTATAATTCCCATAATTATTCCTACCCCCACTAAATTAACAAAATTAACATATCTCTTGTGGTGAAGGGAAAATAAAATTACCCCAGTGATTATATTTCAAGTGGCATTGTCCCAAAAGAATGAGCCATGGTAATGTTCAAAACGAGGCAACAGTTGGAAAAATGTTTACCTAAATCATCTATAGAATGTTTCCCTTTTCAACACAGTTTTCTTCAAATGGTTACATAGATTGTTAAACTAAGTATGGATTTATGAAGAAGCTCTCCCAAACTCAACTTTTGTGTCCTCTCCAGCGTTCATTCAGTTCTGCTTATCCTTGTAAGTTATTTTCAGGTGGCACTTACCCTGATAGTCTGTTGACTGTCCCCAAGAATAATTTGCCTTGAAACATTCCTTTTAGTCATCATAAACTCTGATATCTGGAAAAATTCACATTCATTATAGCAGACGTGTATTTATGTCACCCATTTGGAAGCACTGTGCTCAGAAGAATAAAGGGCAATGTCTACTATTAGGAAGTCAGAATAATGTGCATCCCTTCTCTTATCTAATTAATCAAGAAACACTTATTGAGTGGTTATATTTTGCCAAGCTTTGTATGTGATAACAGAGAATAGCAGTGACATCTAAACTATGATCCCTGCTCTGAAGTAGTTCATGGTCTGGCAAGGGATTCAGAGAAATCAAGAGACAATTGCACAACAGTTTGTTAAGTGCACATTGCTAATAATATTGAATGTGATATTTGTCAGGGCTCTGGCAGAAAACAGCTGACACACTGAAGCTGGCTTTTTGAGGATGGTTTAATAAAGGAACTATTTACAATTTGGGTTGAAGAGTTAAAGGAAATGAACAAGAGATAATGCAGCATCCTGGGCATGAAGGGCAAGGGGAGGGAACAATTGCTGGAGCACAGAGAAGGTCACTGTATTGACTGAGCCAGCTGACAGGAGCTGTGGCCTTTTAGAAGGATGCAGACAACCTCTGGCTACAAAGCTAAAAAGGATTTGGGGACTAAATACCTTGACCTCTGACTTCACTTTCCTCTGCCCTTTGATCTTTATTTCTGTGTACCTCTGTGAGTAAAGCCAAGCTCAAGCCAGAGGAACAAGGAGCCCATTAATGCAGTTTTTGTACTCAGCCTCATGTGTCCCAGAATGAGGCACAGAAGGCAAAGAATGGACCTGGAAGACCAAAAGAACGGCATCCAGCAAAACCCTTATTCTGTGCCCTTCACAGAATATCACATGCCATCATTCATCTTCAGGGCAAACCTAAATAAAATGGTTATTCTAATTTTTGCCAATAAAGAAAATGAGGTCCAGAAAGTTTGAATGACTTACCCAAGGGCATGCAACTAAGAACTAATGGATCTGGAGTCTGAACATACCAGTGCAGTTATAATACCTCTGTTCTTCTCACTAGATCTCTCTCTGTTGGGATTTATGTGCAGGGAATGAGAGGAACATGGTAGAGACCTATGTTCCATCTCATATCTCCCCATCTCATCTGTGAAGCGACCTGGGGAGACAAGACTGTCCAGCAGCTTCCTGGGGAGAGATGATGCCTGTATTGAGTTTTGAAGGAAAAATGGTATGGGTAAACAAGTGAAGGGGAAGAGAGTATAGCTCAGGTAAGGGAGCAGCAAAATACAGAGATGACAAGATGCATTTAAGACTTCAAGTTTCTGATTATGGTTGAAAAGTAGAATTAATGAGAAGATATGACTTCTATACTGGCAGTGTGAGAACCGACATGATTTAGGGATGAGTTTAAAGGCTGCATATTGTATACTTTATGGTGTATAGGTATTAGGGCTCATGTGGACAAATGGATGGGATTACTTTAAGTGAAAATAAGAGAAAAGGAGATGCAGCAAGGTCATGACAAACAAGAAAAGGTGCTTCCTCATTACTGCAACCCAGTTCCTTCACCATTGGCTCCGACTGATCACCATCAAGGACTAGGCCAACATTTCATAGATGTTGTCTCATTATAAAATATATAACCCTTCTTATGGACACAGTGTAATGATTTTGTGCTATTCAAGTGGCTTTCAGCCTAAATCAATGATAAATATTGCAAGTGTGAAAAAAAGTCAATCAATAATGTCAAGTCTATAAGGGAATTAGCAAGATTTCTGGCCTAGAAGTTCGGTGATAGCACATTTGCTAGAGTTTGGTTCCCTCACCACTTAGATGTAAACACTGTTACTTTTGTCAAATACCTTCCTTTTATCCAGTGGTCAATAATATAGCCTTTTATCTAGAGTCAATCATGATACATAGCAAAATCAAACAAACAAACAAACACACACAAATAGGCTTTAAAGTAAGGGAGTTTTGTTTTATACCAGTCATTAACCTCATTTTGAGCTTCATTTTATTTTGTTATTTATGTATGTATGTAAAATAGGGATAATAAAATTAGTTAACAGGATTACTGTGACAATTAAGCTAGATATCATTAAAATAAGAGGTTTCTATCCTAGCCCCTCAAAAATTCCATATCCTTTCCCTTGTGTTTTATGCATCTCTTTCCTGGAGGACATGCCGTTACTTAAAAGATAAAATTCAAAAAGTGGAATTCATATATACTGAATTTGTTCCTTATATAAAGCAGTTCTAAGAAAAATTAGGCAATGAATATGAAAGAATTATATAAAATTTTATACTATCAATTTCTCTTTCATCCCACATTATCTCAATTTATTAAAAATTAAGTTTAGGAACAAATATATCTTTGTGCTACTAAGATTCTGCTTCCTAATATTTCTATTTTAAATGGTTCAAGGATCAGACAGTCTAAGGGATTAAGAAACTTTTTCTTGACCCTCTGAGTATTTTATAGTTATAACTAAATTCCCAGGCATAGAATGCTTCATTCTTTCGGATCACTTACTCCTCAAAGATCTGATATTTGTAAAGCCCTTTGAAAACTGCTGCTGGGCACAAAGGCATATTTATATCACATGATCAGAGACATTGAAACACAGAGAAAACATATGCTTAATGCTAGAAAAACAACTCTGACGCAGCCTGAACTTACTGGACTTATGTCACTATGAAAGAAAAGATGAGGCGAATGTCCTGCATTCAACTCATTTTGCAAGTAGTTCTGAGGAAGGAGAGACTCTGGAAAAATCTGCTGGTTTTCTTCAGAAGCAAGAACTTCCACCTATGCCATGTTATACACAACTTCAACTGTGTCTTTCTAATCGCATGACTGCAAAACCATCCTGATTCCCTTCTTTCACCCTGTCAAGAGATGATAGTTTTTTTTTTTTTAAATAAACTAGGAATGTACAGAGCTGACAGCTTTCAGATAGACTTTCATGCCAACTGTATGACTCAGTTCAATTCACTGAGGTATAGTGATTAAATGTAAAGCCCAAAGAAGGCCATCTTCCACAAAGGGTGAGCTGAGGACATCAGGGCTCTGTCAGAAAGACAGAAGAAAGGGAAGATTTTCTTTGATCTGATAGCCTAGACCCTCCCTCAGTCAGCCTATGTGTCTACATTGCTAGTTGATGGCTTAGAATCTTTCCAGCCAAGAGTTGTGTTAGCGGACTTATTTTCTTAATTAAAGTCATATTTTTCTTTTAGTATCTAAATTAAGAAAAATTATGAGACTCTGTCAGCTGTAAGCTTTATTTTATTAGATTCCTCAAGATATATGTGATTATTTTCCTTTCCTTTTTTGGATGACAAATATATACTCATAGAAATATGAAGAGAAAAACTAAAGAATTCCATCATGCTTTAAAATACACTTAAATTATGCAAAAATATTTTAAAAATAATTAATTGGTAGAAGTCAAAAGGAAAGAAAGGGTAGAAGGATGGGGAGAGGAAGAAAGAAAAGAAGGAAAAAAGGCAGAAAGGGAAATCCTGAATTCCAGACATGAATAGAGAATCAAAAGCTTGTGTGGTCATTTATCAATCCGTTGCACTTAGTGCCCATGAAAACAATAATCCAGATATGAACTTAAAGCTAAAAGACAAGGTTTCCACACCTATGTAGGGCAGAGGTTTCGCCTTAAGCCTCTAAAAGAAGGAGAGATGAAACTTTGCACAGTCAGCAGTGTGAAAAGGTTGCCCCTCAGGCACAGGCTGGATGGGACTTCATACCCCCTGGTTCAGGGAAATTGCAAAGATGATTAATAATTATGGATGAGTGAAATTTTTACAGAATTATAGAACATTTCTTTTTTTTTTTTAGATTTTATTTATTTATTTGACAGAGAGAGATCACAAGTAGGCAGAGAGGCAGGCAGAGAGAAAGAGGAGGAAGCAGGCTTCCTGCTGAGCAGAGAGCCCGATGTGGGACTGGATCCCAGGATCCTGAGATCATGACCTGAGCCGAAGGCAGAGGCTTAATCCGCTGAGCCACCCAGGTACCCTAGAACATTAATTCTTAATTTAAGAAGCTCAGTGAGCTGCAAGCAGAGCAAATAAAATAGACTTCCAAAAATATTACAGTAAAACAAAAGAAAATCAAATAAAAACACAAATCTTAAAAAAGAACCTGGTAGAAAAAAAACAGATTAATTTTTTTAAAAGTTAGCCAATTATTAAGTACAGAAGACAATACAAAGACATATGCAAAATACTAACAGAAAAGAGTCTCCAAACATACAGTTTCATAGTTTAATATATTATGATGTAAGAATCAAATTAAATACAGACGCTTGGAAGGACACACTGAGAAGATTTACCATTCACAGCTTCCCAGTGAAAGAGTGACTAAACCAAGTACTCATTGTGGAGAACAAAAAAATCCAGAAAGATTGAATGGTGAGCAAATACAACTGGGTAAAAGATATAGGAAATTATAAATATACTGACCATAATATCAGTAACAATATCAAGTAGTTTGAGTGGTTTAAAAATGAAGTAGAAATATAGTATAAAATAACAAACAATATGGACTTTAAAATATAAGTTTTATTAAGGATAAAGAGATATCACTTAAAGATTAGAAGACTAATTCATTTATTAGAAAGCTAATTTTTTTTCTTGAATTTGTATATACCTGTTCATTGCCCCAAATAAGATTCCAAATGTAGAGGTACCTAAACATTGAAATAGAAGAAAAGAAATCAGAAATTATTAACCAAAATAAATCTGTATCTTTATTGTTATCAGTTAAAATAGACTTCAAGCCTCAAAGACTTAGTAAGGATAAAATTATTGTTTATAATAAAGAGTCCCCTACCATATGAATTCAAGGCTATTCATTTCCATTTAGAACTATCTTATTTGAGTAACAAAAATTTTTTTTGTAATTTTATTTTCTTTTTCAGTGTTCCAAGATTCATTATTATTTTTTTTTTAAAGATTTTATTTATTTGTCAGAGAGAGAGCAAGCGAGAGCGAGCACAGGCAGACAGAGTGGAAGGCAGAGTCAGAGGGAGAAGCAGGCTCCCTTCGGAGCAAGGAGCCCGATGTGGGACTCGATCCCAGGACGCTGGGATCATGACCTGAGCCGAAGGCAGCTGCTTAACCAACTGAGCCACCCAGGCGTCCCCAAGATTCATTATTTTTGCACCACACCCAGTGCTCCATGAAATACATACCCTCCTTCATACCCACCACGAGGCTCACCAAACCTTCCATCCCCTCCCCTCCAATACCCTCAGTTTGTTTCTCAGAGTCCACAGTCTCTCATGGTTTGTATCTCCCTCTGATTTCCCCCAGCTCACTTCTCTCCATCTCCCCATGTCCTATATGTTATTCCTTATGCTCCACAAGTAAGTGAAACCATATGATAATTGACTCTCTTTGCTTGACTTATTTCACTCAGCATAATCTATCGCCTCCATTCTCTTACACCATACACAAAGATAAACTCAAAATGAATAAAAGACCTCAACGTGAGGCAGGGGTCTATCAAAATCCTAGAGGAGAACATAGGCAGTAACCTCTTCGAAATCGGCCACAGCAACTTCTTTCAAGACATGTCTCCAAAGACAAAGGAAACAAAAGCAAAAAATGAACTTTTAGGACTTCATCAAGATCAAAAGCTTCTGCACTGCAAAGAAAAACAGTCAACAAAACAAAGAGGCAACTCATGGAATGGGAGAAGATTTTCACAAATAGCACTACAGACAAAGGGCTGATATCTGAGATCATACTCCTCAAACTCAATATACCTACAGAACAGATAATCACATAAAAAAATGGGCAGAAGACATGAACAGACACGTCTCCAAAGAAGACTTACAAATGAGTAACATAAATTTTAATTACAGCACTCATGTTAATTCTAAATCTTAATAGCAAAATACAAATTCTCTGTACTTTTTTTTTAAAGATATATTTACTTATTTGAGAGAGAGAGAGAGAGAGTATGTGCCCATGGGCAGGGAGTAGATGGGGGGCAGGTGCAGAGGGAGAGACAGATTCTTCTACCTGAAAAAGTGATTCAACAACAGACATTTACTGATGTCTGCTTGTTTGGGTATTGGTTTATTTTAATCGTCTCTCTCAGTCATAATTAGTAGAAATTCTTAGCTCATAAACCATCAGTGGCCATTTAAATGATGGTGTGAATTTTTGTCTTTATCCATGTCCTTCTAAGTATTTTGGTCATAAGTTTAAGATGCTGTGTCTGAAGCTTGTTAGACAAGTACCACTTTAAATGAGAAGTCTAAGTTGTCACTTAACAGAATTGGCCGCTCCAAGTGAAATCCTCTTGTATGCTTCCTTATGAAAACTCTCTAAATCTCCAACTGGGAAAATGATTTGGGGTATTTGTCCATGTAACATATTGATTTTTTATCCATTTACTCCAGACTCTGTGTCTGGCCCTAGGGAAATAATTATTAGTATGATATCACTTCACCTCCCAAAGGGATAGAAATCTAATGTAAAGATAGCCATGAAACACACAAATCTGTGCAAGTGGAAGAAGCTATGACAGTGGAAAACACAGAGTAGCCTTGCTTACACCAACATAGGATTACTTAGAAGGAATAACCAAGGTCAAGGATGGAGAGATGGTTTTGGGTAAGACAAAAGTCTCCCACGTACATTTTTTTTAAGTTTGATATGAATGTGTTTTCCAATTTATCTTTAATAATTTTATTGAGATACAATTCATATACCACACAATTCACCTAAACTGTACTTTGTTGGTTTTTAATATATTCACAAATAGATGCAAGCATCCTCACAATTTTAGAACATTTTTGTCACATCCAAAAGAAACCCCTTACCCTTTACCTATTATTCTTCTATACTGTCCCCTCTACTCTCTGCTTTACACAATCATTAATATACATCCTGTTTCTATAGATTTTCCTATTTTTAACTTTTGAGTAAGTGAGGTTATATAGTATGTGCTCTTTTGTGACTATTTTCACTTAGCATAATGTTTTCACTAAACACAGAGTTACCATGTGACCAAGCAATGTTACTCTAGGGATAGGGAAGGAGAAATGAAAACATGTGTTCACACAAAGTCATGTAGGAAAACATTCACAACAGCATTATTCATAATAGTATAAAAAGGTCGGGAAAACCCCATATGTCCATCAAAGAATGAATGCATATCCCTATATTGCAATAGTATTCAGCCACAAAAAGGAATGGTGTACTGATACATAGCTAGTTGTCTTGTCTCAAGCTTCTTTTCCTGTGTTCTGAGATGGTGAGAATGAGAGACATAAAACAGGTTAGGATTACCATCATCACCAACTCCTGCTGCTCTGCATTGCATTGTTACCAGGGCTTACTGAATGAAGTTTCTGGACCTGATTCCTATCGGACACTTTCAACCAGGAAATAGCATCAGGTTCTACAGTTGACTGCAAGACTACCACTGTGCCCCTGCCACCCCCTTGCCACTCCAGATGTCAGTAGCTAGCCCAAGCTGTTCCCTGGCTTCTTACTGACTGGTTAAAAGCTAGAGGCTCCAAAGATCCCTTCCAATTTGGAGGCCAATGGAACCACTAGGTCGTTACCTGTACTTTGGACCAAACTGGCTATCAGTCAGTGGTTTCTACAACCTCCTCCTCCCATTCAATTAATTTGCTAGAGCTGTTCCCAGAACTCAGAGAAACATTGTACTTAGTAGATCACCAGTTTATTATAAAAGGGTATAACTCAGGGAAAGCCAGATGGAAGAGATGTGAAGGGCAAGGTGTGAGAAAAGATGCAGAACTTCTGTGCCCTCCCCAGGCACCCCACTCTCCCAAAACATCCATGTCTTCACCAACTCAGATGCTCTCTGAAACCTATCCTTTCTGGTTTTTATGGAGGCTTCATTACATAAGCATAATAGATTAAATCATTGGCCATTGAGGAAGCATTTGACCTTCAGCTTCTCTCCCTCTCCTTGGAGGTCAGGGGGTGGGATGGAAATATTTGACCCTCTAATCACATGGTTGGTTCCTCTGGTGACCATCCCCCATCTTTAGGTCCATAAGTCACCTCATTAATATAATTAATATAATATAATTAATATAATAACTTTAAATCTTCATCACTTCAGAAATTCCAGGGGGCTTAGGAGCTGGAACCACAGTAAAAGACCAAATATTTATTTCTTATAAATCACAATATTGCACACACTCTTCCTCATTCTCCTTCCAAAATCTTCCCACGAGTCTCTCAGATCAGAGGCCTGTCTGAGAAAATATAAAGTTATGGAACTGGCTTTGATTTATATTATTTTACCATTCAGAAATTCACCAGGTTGAAGAGAAATTTAAAAAAGAAAAGAAAAGAAAAAACAACTCAAGAAAATAGCGACTTTCATTCAAAGGAGGAAACAAAGTCTCTTCATTTGAACTAGCTGAGGATAAACCCTTCCCACCCCCATACCATGAGAGGTACTATGGGGATTGTTGGGGGAGGTCATCTAGAGGACATGACCGCTGGTTGACTTGCAGCAGGACTTCCCCTCTCCCCCTCCACAGCACTTGGAATGGATGTTCTGCTCACAGTTCGCACAGCCGGAGCCATCCGAGGGATGTAGCCTTGAGAGGGTAATGTGTTATTGAGACCGTCCTGATGGTACACATGATTTAACCTCATCAGCGTGTCTCTATAAACTTTTAAGACTTAGGCACTCAGGTGCAGTGATCAACTTATCTTGTTACTGCCCAAGAGATGCCTCATAAATTTCCTTGCTCATGATGCTTGCTTCCTCCTAATCTGGAGTGGTCTGCCTCTTTCTTCTGTCTCTCCTTGTTCTCTATGGGGACCAGTGGAGAACCAACAGGGATATAGTAAAGAGAAAAACAACTGCAGTCATTTCTGTGTGGACAATAAATTCTTTCTCCTTGTTCAGCTGTTACCAGTGTTTCAAGGTGTTCAAGATTTAGGTTACACTGTATCTTTCTCAGTGCCACAGCACAGATTATCTCTACTATGACACTGTGTTTCTATGTTCTGTTTTTGTCTCTCTGTGTCTCTCTCTTGTCCTTCGTGGAAAAATGTTCATGCTTATTCAGGTTAAAAGAATTTTCTTAAGATTTGGTGGTCCATTTCCAAGAGCTGAATGACTCATTTCTTATTCACCCAAATCTCGGTTTTGTGTACGTTTCATTTGGTATAAACTTCCCATATGTGAAGTACAGACTCTTTTTGGACCAGTATAGGAACTTAAAGATAATTTCCACTCATGCTATCCACTCATATTATAGAGCAGGAAAATAAGGACAGAAGAGGTGTAAAGAAACAGCCAAGATTACAGTCATGTAGAAGCAGAACAAGCATCAGAAACAAGTCTTCCTGACCCTTATTTAATGCTCTTTATTTTTTTATTATTTTTAAGTCTTTGTTTAAATTCCAGTTAACATACTGTGTAATATTAGTTTCAGGTGTACAATTTAATACTCTTTAAACTCTCCATCCCCACCCCCCACCATCTGTTGTGAGAAACTTGGAAGTCTTTAAGATATGAAGCCTTTGAAAATTGCCTATCTCTCAAACCAAGAGCAACTTCTCCGTGAATCTTTTGTGAGCCACCCCAGAGCCCGTGCCATTGTAAGATTGTGTCCCATCCCCATTTCTTTCTCCCTCAAACCCATTAATGATAATTACCTTAGTGTGATGACTATCCATGCAGTCTTTTTACCTTTTTCCAGAGACCTCTCTCCTCACCACCAGATGTTGCTCGGGCCACAATTTGATTCCATGTGCAGTGACCACTGCGTTGCCGCTCTCAGCAAGTTTGTGGGACTCTGGATTGCAAGTCAGAGTATAATTTTCAAAAAAAATTTTCAAAAAAAAAAAAAAAAAAAAAGAACATCGTTGAATACCAGGATCCTCCAGATATCTTCTTCTTTTTAGTTACTATCCTTTCACTGGTACTTACTGTGAAAACACTCTACTCAAGCCAGCCTTTATTTATTAGATACAGGTATCTGCTAAAGGCTTGGGAGAACAAGAGGGGATCCTGGGTAGTTCAGTTTGTTGGGCAACTGACTCTTGGTTTTGGCTCAAGACATGATCTCCAGGCCATGGGATCAAGTCCGGCACAGAACCCTGCACTGTGTCTGTGCCCAGTGTGGAGTCTGCTTGGGATTCTCTCTCCCTCTCCTACCCTTCCCCTCACTCTCTCTCTCTGAGTAAATAAAGAAAATCTTAGAAAAAATAAAATAAAAGCTCAGGGAAACAAGACGCATATTGAAGAGGTATTTGACAGGAAGAGAGAGGGAATAAAAGCCTCTTCTCAAACTAATAAAAAAATATAACCCTACTTTAGTTCAGTGATAAAATAACATTTATTTAAGATTTGGTGTCCATTTCCAAGAGCTGAATGACTCATTTCTTATTCACCCAAATGAATGCAGACTTGTCTGTAGGACAATCACCTGCAGGTACAAATATTTAGGCTTCATTTAATTAATAAAGTGTTTCATTAAGGAGATCCAGGGAGAAATCAGGACATTTTATTTGTTTTTATTTTTTTATTTTAAAGATGTCATCTATTTATTTGACACACAGAGAGACAGTGAGAGAGGAAATACAAGCAGGGGGAGTGGGAGAGGGAGAAGCAGGCTTCCCGCTGAGGAGGGAGCCCAACATGGGGCTAGATCCCAGGACCCCGAGATCCTGACCTGAGCCGAAGGCAGATACCCAATGACTGAAGCACCCAGGTGCCTCAGGAAATTTTAATTTTGAAAATTTCCCCAGATGACTTTCATACTGGTTTAAAACCAGATTTGATTTCTCTCATCAATATTTTGTAGTTTGGGGCATACAAGTTTTGTGTGTATCTTGCACATATTCTGTTCCATTTATGCATTTTGATACAATTACAAATAGTACCATTTAGTTAATTTCATTTTTCAAAATATATAAATATTGAACTACTATTTTTGTGCATCTTTGGAATTTTCTATACATTCAGTAATGTCATGTGTGGGGGGAAAGCATGGTTTTTTTAGAGAGGGAGAGGGACAGAGAGAATCTTAAGTAGGCTCCACACCTAGCCCGAGGCAGGACTCAATCTCATGACCCCAAGATCGTGACTTAAACTGAAATCGGGAGTTGGAAGCTTAACCAACTGAGCAGTTTCATGTCTTCCTTTCCAATCTATGTCTTTATCTCTTTCACCATTGTACTGAACTGACTAGGATATGCAGTATGCTCTTGAATATGAGTGGTTAGAATAGATGTCATTGCCCTGTTTCTGATCTTAAGGGGAAATAAAGTATTATTTTAGCTGTAGGATTTTTGTAAATACCGTTTATTAGTTTGTGCAAGTTTCCGTCTATTCCTAGATATTAGAAAAAATTTTTCAGCAGCAGGATGTTGTTCATGAACACATATTGAATTTTGTCAAATAATTTATTTTTGCATCTATTTAGACGATCATATAATTTTTCTTTTTAATCAGTGTGTATGGTGAATTATAATATTGATTTTCAAAATTTAATTAATTTATGGGATAAACTATTCCTGAGATAAACTCCATTTGGCACATTTTACTATATGTATGTATGCGTGTATGTTGTTTGTGTGTGTATATATAGTTTTTATATATATTGTATTTGATATGCTTATATTTTCCTAGGAATTTTTGCATCCTGTAATCTAAATATGAGAGTAGAGTTTATAGGTTAAATGTTTTAAAATAAGAAGAAGATTGAGAGATTGAGTTGAGTTCTGGACTAAATTCTGGCCCAGAATGTGAGATATGATTCATTCTAAGCCATTGCTGCTCACTTTAATAATAATTAAATTGCAAATTTTAATTTAAAATTTAATTTAAAAATCTAATTTAAATTTCAATTAAAAATTAATTTTAAAAAATGTAATTAATAATTATTTTTTAAAACTTTAATAAATAAATTAAATTAATAAAAATCCCTTGCACTGATTATCAATTTATACTGTGATATCCTTCATAAGCATTACTTCACAAGATAACTTATGGAGGAATATTTTTTTTTTAAGATTTTTATTTATTTATTTGATAGACAGAGAGAGAACACAAGTAGGAGTAGGCACAGAGGCAGGCAGAGAGAGAGGAAGAAGCAGGCTCCCTGCTGAGCAGAGAGCCCGATGTGGGGCTCGAACCCAGGACCCTGAGATCATGACCTGAGCCGAAGGCAGAGGCTTAACCCACTGAGCCACCCAGGTGCCCCTGGAGGAATATTCTTTTTTATTTTTCAGACATAGCAACTGAAATTTGAGATGAAGTAACTTGCTCAAGTTCTCACCGTTTATGAAATTTAACTGATAACTAGAGGACTGCACTTTAGTATACCGGTCATTTTGGAATATAACATTTTTAACTTTGAATCAGTGTTCTTAACATTTCCCATGCCTTCTTACAAACACTTTGGCTTGTAAGTTGGCATAGATGATTTATTTTTATGTCCTTGATACCCTATTCTGTATTCTTCTCTTTTTTCCTTTGCATGTTCAATCTTGAAACCCTAAATATTTGGGGTTTGCATGATTTATTTACTATTCCTCCTCACACACACCAATACATCTCAACCATCACAGCTACTAGGACCTTCATTCATGGCACTGTTTTTGATTTTTTGTTTGTTTATCTTTTCCTACACTTGATCTTAGCCAAAAGGCCGAGAAGCGATAATTTTTTCCTAATTAATGGCATCTTAAAGAAATACATTTCTCTATATCTAAAACACTACAGTGCATTATCTGTAGCACTGTTAGCTTATGTACTACCAGGAGAGAAATTTGTTATTGCATATTATGGTATGCTGCCTTCTATTACCACATTCATTATAATTCTAATAGTAACAATGTTAAAATGTGAAAAAAAAAGGCTGCTTTGGTTATCTGTTGCTGCATAATGATCCACTCCCAAATTTAGTGGCTTAATATAAAAATTTACTGGTAGTTTTCATGGTTCTGTGGGTTGGCTGGGCTCAACTGAATCATCCTTTCTTGGATTTTTTTCAAATAACTACATTCAAAAGAGAATTTTGACTATAGTAATTCAAGATATCACTGGGATGAATGTCCCAGATGGCTCATTCACATGGATGGCAGTTGATGTTAACTGTTGGATGGAAGCTTAGCTGGACCTGTTGAATAAACTGCTCAGACATAACTTCTCCACATGGCAGGTGCTTCTCGCAACACAGAAACTGGGTTCAAAAAGGGAGTTTTCCAAAGTGTGTCCCAGGAAAACAAAGTAGGTGCTGCCAATCTAATGAAGGGCCAGGTCTATAACTAGACTACTGTTGTTTCACTTACAAACATTTGGTTAAAAAAAAAAAAAAAAGAAGAAGTCTTAGGGCTTCCCTGATTCCAATGAATAGAGGAATAGACTTTCTATCTTATTGGAGGATTAGCAAGTGCATGTATATTGCAAATATGAATATGAGTGAGTTCAAGAAAAAATTTGAGAATGTGCATTCAACTTGTTAATTATATTTGCTTCTGGCTTTAGAGGATTGAGAAGGGTGACTTTAACTTTTTTATAAACCTAAATATAAATGTTGGAATTATAGCATCACTTTTTAACATGGTTTCCAAATATATTTTAAATATTAAAGAAATATGTTCTGAATTAATGTTGGCTAGCTGTTTTCCCTCAATTTCTCCATGATTCCTCAAGAAATGAAAGTGAATATTACTGTTGGAATCATAGCTTATCTGAATATTCCACAATTCTTTGTTTTTCTAAAAAATTGTTTTAGAAAACCTTTGTCACATTTTTAATCCTCATGGTTCCACAAGAACCAACCCCTCAAAGAAGTAAAATTTAGTAACTTCATTCTTCAGAACCCAGTGCCCACATTTTTGGTAAAGGAATAAGTCTTGGAAAGGTAAGAGAAGACAACTAGAGAAGTTAAGACCAGAAAACTGTGCTCTTCATCCTTTGTATTATATAAATTGACATAATGATGGAAAAATGAAGGGATGGGAGGATTCCAATGGTATTTTTAAGCTATTTCAACATATCAAATCTTTATGAAATCTTCTCATCAGTTCGACTTTGATTCGGCAAGGCCATATATCAAGAAAAGATATTAAAAGCAAATGGCTTCCATTTCTTTCTATATGATTTTTTTTTCACCCCAGGATGTCCCTCATCCCCTCAAAAAGGCCACATCTACTGAAAGGGGGGGATGGTGTGGATATTTACAACAGAAATATAATTGATTCTCAGAGGAATAAACATGATTTTGATGGTAATCAATATAGGGACACTATAACATCAATAACTGCTACAAAGTCAACTCTAATTGTTCATCTTATTTTTAGTAAAATCTCATCAGGTCAAAGAATTTCAAAATGGAATGGAGGCTTTTGGAGATTTTAAAATGAAGTCTGGGAGTTTAAAGATTGATATACCCCAAATCTATCAGAGAGGAATTTACGATTACCCTGTGTATGTTGTTTTCTTTATTTATCATAATGCTTTCTCCTTGGACTATCCTATTTTCTGAACTTCTATTCAAGTATGCTATAATAGGCACTGGAACAATGAGAAATCAAATTTGCTATCTTTATAGTTAATTTCCCCTTTCCTGATTTTCTCCCTCCTTGTCCATTAAACTTTTTTGCAGATTAGATTGACACTGAGTAAGGTGTATTCAGAATTTGAGCCTCAATCTGTTATGACAGTTAATAAATCACCTGAAAATTCTTTTTGAAGTATTTGAGGAGGTGTCAAAATCACTCTTATCGCAAATTGATGACAGGGATTATTTTTCCCCTCAGATGACAAGAGCTTTCACAGTCACACCAACGGGAGGGTGGTTACTGAACTAATGACCCAGTTCTAATCAAATGCCTATAATATCTCTTGTCATCTCTTATGTGGTCATGAAGAGGTCGAAATGCTGAAGGTGTTATTTGGGATTTTGTTTTTTAAGATCTTTCTTATGTATTTAAGAGAGAGCATGAGCAGGAGGAGGGGCTAAGGAAGAAGCAGACTCCCTGCTGAGCAAGGAGTTGATGCGGGGCTTGATCCCAAAACCCCAAGATCATGACCTAAACCCAAGTCAGATGCTTAACTGACTGAGCCACCCCAGTGTCCCAGATTTGTGATTTTTTAAATTTTATTTAAATTCCAGCTATTTAACATACAGTGTAATATTAGTTTCAGGTGTACAATATATTGACTCAACACTTCCATACAAAACCCCAATGATCATTAAAAGTGTACTCCTTAATCCTTTTCACAAAGAACCACATGTTTTTATAGTGATATTCCAGATATGCAGGTTTTTTTTCTTTCTCCTGTTTTAATATTTTATTTATTTATTTGACAGAGATTATAAGTGGGTGGAGAGGCAGGCAGAGAGAGAGGAAGGGAATCAGGCTTCCTGCTGAGCAGAGATCCTGATGCCAGGCTCCATCCCAGGACCCTGGGATCATGACTGAGCTGAAGGAAGAGGCTTTAACCCCCTGAGCCACCCAGGTGTCCCCTTTTCTCCTGATTTTTATTTAAATCCAGTTAGCTAAGAGACAGTGTAATATTAGTTTTAGGTGTGCAATTTAGTAATTCAGACATTACATACACCACCCAGTGCTCCTCACAAGTAAAATCCTTAATCTCCATCACCTGTTTAACCCATCCCTCCACCCACTTCCCCTCCAGTAACCCTCAGTTTGTTCTCTATACTTAAGAGTCTGTTTCCTGGTTTGCCTCTCTTTTTTTTACCCTCAATATTCATCTGTTTTGTTTCTTAAATTCCACATATGAATGAAATTATATGGTGTTTGTCTTTCTCTGACTGACTAATTTCCCTTAGCATAATACTCTCTAGCTCTATCCACATTGTTGCCAATGGCAAGATTTCATTCTTTTTTATGGTTGAGTAATAGTCCACTGTATTTAAAAAAATTTTTTTTCAGTGTTCCAAGATTCATTGTTTTAGCACCACACCCAATGCTCCATGCAATACATGCCCTCCTTAATACCCACCACCGAGCCCTCCTAACCCCCCAACCTCTCCCCTCCAATATCCTCAGTTTGGTTCTCAGAGTCCACAGTTTCTCATGGTTTGTATCCCCCTCTGATTTCCCCCAGCTCACCTCTCCTCTCCATCTCCCAATGTCCTCCATGTTATTCCTTATGCTCCACAAGTGAAACCATATGATAATTGATTCTCTCTGCTTGACTTATTTCACTCAGCAGAATCTCTTCCAGTCCCATCCATGTTGATACAGAAGTTGAGTATTCATCCTTTCTGATGGAGGCATAATATTCCATTGTATATATGGACCACATCTTCTTTATCCATCCTTCTGTTGAAGGGCATTGTGGCTCTCTCCACAGTTTGGCGACCATGACCATTGCTGCTATCAACATTGGGATACAGATGGCCCTTCTTTTCACTACATCTGTATCTTTGGGGTAAATACCCAGTAGTGCAATTCCAGGGTCATAGCATAGCTCTATTTTTAATTTCTTAAGGAATCTTTTCCAAAGTGGCTGTACCAACTTTCATTCCCACCATGTGATTCTTTTTAAAAATATCTTTTAATACACAACCAGAGAAAATATATTCTATTAATGTCACACGTATTTCTCCCTACCCTTTTCTACTCAAATAAGCAAGAAATCTAGTTAGATTAATCAATAATATTTCTCTCCAAGATTCCCAGGGTAAGATCATTAGGGGAAAAAAATATCAGAGACCTGTGACCCTCTCGTCAAATACAAATTAATGTAAAACTTCAGCTGGACCATTAGTATTCAGCATTCCTATTCATCTTTCCTACAAAAGATACTCTAAAACATTTTTTTTTACACACTTGTTTCTCCTTGGCAGATGACCTGATCATTAACCAGAAAATTCCTCCTTTTCCAGAGCAATGGGACTTTCTACCTTTCCTCCCATTGACTTCTCTTGCAACTAGTTTTTGTATCTCCTCCCAAACCCTGCCCCCAATACCATATCACACCCTACAACCAGCCTTTCATCCTGCCCTGCAATATATCAAGTATTTCCTCCCTGGAAAAACCTTCTCACGACTCCTTCAGGATTGTTTTTCTTTGCCTTCATTTTATAGCCTGATTCCCACAATCTTTCACCCCTTAATCTGACTATAGTTTCCTTCCTAGTAGGAAATACATCTCTCATAGGTCAGGAGTAGATTCATGGTAGTTAAAACAATGAGTTTTATTTTCACTCTTTGAGATCGCTCTGCACACTGATTCTGTTACCGCCCACGTCTGTATTGAAAATCTTTCCATGGTGTTTTGTTTTGTTTGTGGTTTCCTTCTCATATAATTATTCTACTTACACACCTTCACTTGCTTTTCATCACTGACATGGAGGTTTCTCATTGTTCTATTGCCTAATGTAGAGTAAGCCAAACACTGACACCAGTTTTTGGAGTAGAGAAAGGGGGTTTTATTGCAAAGCACCAAGCAAGGAGAGGGAAGAAGATTTCTCAAACTTCCTCAAAGAGTTAGGATTGAGTATATATAAGGGCAAAGGGTCAGAATGTGGAACATGCTGATTGGCTATAGTAACAAAGAGAGGTGGTCCCTTTTGGGGGCATGCACATTCAGGAATCATGCTTCTTCTTAAGGCAGATAATTCAAATGGCAGTGTTAAGCATGACCAATGTGGGGAGATCTCGGGGTTTGTCATCAGATATGTTATTTTCATTCACCCTTGCTCCCTTCTGCACAAGTGCAAGAATTCTTCCCAGTTCCAGTCTTAGCTGGTCTTTCAGTGTTCAGTCAGATTTCTGTAAGACAGGCTCATAAGTCCATCAGGATAACAGAGTTTTCTTAGGGTAGAATTGTTCAGCATTTGTTAACATACAGTTTAATTCTTAGTGTTTTCCTTTCATCTATTTATTTTCTCTCCTTGGGAGGATATCTAAACTTTTACAGTTTTATTCACCTTTTTTTTTTTTTTTTTTTTAAGCCAGTGACAGCTGCAATTACTAGTTGGTCTCCCATCCAAGTACTAGTGAGGCTGGACCCTGCTTAGCTTCTGAGATTAGAGGAGATCAGGCATGTTCAGGGTGGTATGGCCATAGGCTTAAATATGTATTTTCTTAAGTACATATTCTTAAAAAAAATTACATACAATGTGTGTTTGTGTGTGTGTATTTCCAAACCTTTATCTCCTAAATTATTTCTCCTTCTGTATTTTAGCTTTCCAAGAAAAAAATCTTGGAGGTATTTGTAAAATTGTCCGTTATTTCACTCTATCTACATTTAGACAAATAAACAGTGAAGGGGAGCAGAACTATCACCTTAATATATGCCCCTTGAGCTGATTACTTTTTGAGAAACAAGAAAGAGCTCTGAAAACCAAGTAGAAGTTACCCTTTTATAAGGTACATAAGGTACATTGACACTTATAAGGCAGATCTCCATTTGTGAGGGTTTCTCCTTCTCTTGTAACAGAAAAAGGAGAATAACTAAATCTCTCAAAACTCTTATCAGTGAAGAAGGCAAGGTCTAAAAGCTATGAGATAACGTACCTTTGTTTTGTTGTTGAAAACCAATCTCCTTGCTTGGTAGCCAAAATATGATGTGAAAATAGCATTTAACATAAGGAGGAACAGTAGCTTTATTGCTTTGATGGGTAAAGGAGGCTGCAGATGGCTATGGCCTTCAAAAAATTCAAGCCATCCAGAGGAAGGGGTTAAGGGTGGGGATTTATAGGGAAATAGAGAATCTAGCTGATTTCAACAGGAATTGTGTTCTGCTGCCAGCCTCATTGATCATGTCTTCAGGATGGTATGAGTTTCCTGAAGCAAAGGCTGAGAAGGGAGGAGGGGAGTTTGTAGAAGAGAGGAAAAAGTTACTTAGTTTAAAATCGAGCTTCCCTAAAGCATGAGTGCAGCCGTTTTGATTTTTGTTCAACTTTATGCTTTTAAGGGGTTTCAGTTTATTGTGCTTTTCCTGATAGCTCTCATAACTGGCTCCCTCCACTCAAACGTATTTTTATCTTTATCTGAAGGTAGTCTTTATGGTGGTAGCTTGGTACATTTCAGAGTTACTCAATTTTCTTGTGTCTCTACCATGTATAGAGGAGGTGTACACATTATTAAATTTCTGTTTGCTTTTCTCCTATTAATCTTTTTATTATGGGGTGGGTCTCAGCCAAGAACCTAGTAGGGTAAAGGGAAAATTATGTTTCTTGTCCTGTAACATCCAAACAAGACTAACCCCAAAGTATTTCTAACTGATTCATTTCCTTCTGCCTCCATACACTGCTTCTTTCTCTTTAAAACTTCATAATCTCTTGAATGGACATTTGAAATGCTCTCCAAACTGTTCTCCACACCTTCACTTTCTCTTTGCTGCATTCAGTTCTCTAATGGATATTTTGGTAGATTAGTCTTTCAAAACACAGGCCTAAACATGTCATTCTTTGACCCATGGACTCTTTGCAATGGTTCTTTAAAGTGTGCTCCACTAAACATAAGCTCCATTTCTCCTTCAAATCATTATCATTATATGATAAATCAATGCCAACTTCTTTTGTCATTTCTCAAATGAAAAAAGTGAAACCTGAGAGACACAAACCTGAGTTTGCTCTGAGACCTGAATATTATATTATATTCATTATATTTATATTATAATCTAGATTTTTTTTTTGCTTATCATGCTTTTTATACTTATTCAAACTCAGACCTCTTCTAAATAAGTAAATTAACAAAAAACAAAAGCCTTTGGTATCAGTTATGATAAATGGGTACCCATGAAATAAAAAGCAGTAACAATTCAAAGCAATTCAATTGTCAAGAATGGATATTAAAATCACCTGGACAGGAGGAGCAAGAGAGTAGAGGAGTAGGAGACCTAAATTTCATCTGGTCCCGGGAATTCAGATAGATAGTGATCAAACCATTCTGAACACCTACAAACTCAATAGGAAATCAAAGAAAAGAATAGCAGCAATTCTATGAACAGAAAAGCAACCACTTACTGGAAGGTAGGATGTGTGGAGAAGCGAATCCAAGGCTATAAACAGGAAGAAAGACCACAGGGGGAGGGACCAGCTTCCAGCAAGTGGAGGAGTAGTGAGCACAAATTTAGAACTTTTAAAAGTCTGCTCCACTGAGGGATGTTGCTCCAGTGGCTAAGTGGGGAGTGGAACACTTGTGGGGACAGTGTGATGTCAGGTCCCTCAGGGTCAGAGAAAGACCAGGGGTCCCTGAGTGCAGCAGAGTTCCCAGGTATCAGAGCAGGGAAGCTAGCTGCAGAGACAGAGCCAAGGAGGGGACTCTCCTTTCAGGGTTACCTTAAATCATGATCCAAGGCACAGTTGACCCATTACTCTTTGAGTAGCGACCCACAGTAGATCCCAGGAGACTCACCTTCCTCTCTCAGGGGATGCGGTGCAGGAGCACACTGCAGGAATCTGCTGGGTTTGGAGACTCTGAACAGGGCCATGAGTTAGAGATAGAAATGCTTGGTCACAGGTTGGGTGAGCTCAGAGTGTGGCTGGAGACCAAGCAGACAGGAGGGATTGACTGCTTTTCTCTAAGGGTGCATTGAAGATGGGGCCCTGAGCTCTTGGCTCCTCCAGGCCAGAGATTGGTAGGCTGCCATCTTCATTCTTCCCCTCCAAAGCTGTACAGGAAGTGTTCAGGGAAAAAAGCTACTGAGAACAAACCCAAGAAGATTATTTAGCCTGGTCCCTGGCAAACGTGGTACAATTTTGTCTCAGGCAAAGACATTTGAGAATTACTGCAACAGGCCCCTCCCCCAGAAGATCAGTAAGAATATTCAGCCAAGACCAAATGTACTGATCAATGAGAACAGCAAAACTCTAGCACTAGAGGAATACAGTACATGAAATTCATGGCTTTATTTCCATGATTCTTTAGTCTTTCAAAGTTAAATTTTTTAAATTTTCATTTTGTCTGTTTTCTTCTTTTTTTTTTTTTTAATTTTCTTCTTTCCTATTTTAACCAACATCTTAATCTTTTTTTAGGGGTGCCTGGGTGGCTCAGTGGTTAAAGCCTCTGCCTACGGCTCAGGTCATGGTCTCAGGGTCCTGGGATTGAGCTCCACATCAGGCTCTCTGCTCGCCAGGGGGCCTGCTTCCCATCTCTCCCTCTGCCTGCCTCTCTTCCTACTTGTGATTTGTCTGTCAAATAAAGAAATAAAATTCCTTTTAAAAAATCTTTTTTTTTAATTTTCATGTTTACAGTCATATTCCATCTCTTTATTATATTTAAGCTTATTTTTTGTATATATCTAAGTTTTTCTTTCTTTAAAATTTTGGGATACAGATGAAAATATACCCTAAATCTAGTGTATGGGTTTCTTCAATCTCCTGCCTGATCACTTTCAGCACCCCTTCCATTTTAAAAATTTATTTTCTCTTTTTCCAGCCAGGATCTTATCAATTCCTCTTTTATAATCTTCTCAAATTTTCATCTTTACAGTCATATTCCATCCCTTCATCATATTTACTCTTATTTGTGTGTGTGTGTGTATGTGTGTGTATTTTTTTTCTCTCTCTCTCTCTTTCTCTCTGTCTTTAAAATTTTGGCATTTTCTTCTAACAGACCAAAATACACCAAAAACCTAGTGTGCGGCTCAGTTCTATTCATCAGCCTGATCATATTCTTCTTTCTTTTCCTCCTGGTTGTGGGTCTCTTCTGATTTGTTTAGTGTATATTTTTCTGAGGTCGTTGCTACAGTTTTAGCATTTCGTTCTCTTACTAATCTGTCCTTTTCTGAACAAAATGACAAAATGGAAAAACTGACCTCAAAAAAGGGAACAAGAGGCAGTCCTAACTGCCAAGGACCTAATCAATACAGACAATAGTCAGATGTAAGAATTAGAATTCAGAATGACAAATATAAAGATACTAGCTGGGCTTGAAAAAAGCATAGAAGATACTAGAGAATCCCTTTCTGGAGAAATAAGAGAACTACAGTCTAACCAAGTTGAAATAAAAAAGGCTATTAATGAGGTGCAATAAAAAATGGAGGCTCTTACTGCTAGGACAAAAGAGACAGAAGAGAGAATTAGTGATATAGAAGACCAAATGATAGAGAATAAAGAAGTTGAGAAAAAGAGAGATAAACAGCCATTGGATCATGATGGGGAGAATTCAAGAGATAAGTGATACCATAAGTGAAACAATGTTAGAATAATTGGGATCCCAGAAGAAGAAAGACAGAGAGGGACAGAAGGTATACTAGATCAAATTATAGCAGAAAACTTTCACAATTTGGGAAAGGAAACAGGCATAAAAATATAGGAGGCACAGAGAACTCCCTTCAAAATCAATAAAAATAGGTCAACACCCCATTGTCTAATAATAAAACTTATAAGTCTTAGTGACAAAGAGAAAATCCTAAAAGCAGCTCAGGAAAAGAGGTCTATAACCCACAGTGGTAGAAATATTAGATTAGCAGCAGACCTATTCACAGAGACCTGGTAGGCTAGAAAGGGCTGGCATGATATATTCAGAACAGTGAGAAAAATATGCAGCCAAAAATACTATATCCAGCTGATAAAAAGAAATAAGCTTCCAGGACAAACAAAAACTAAAAGAATTTGCAAATACCAACCAGCCCTAAAGGAAAGATTTAAAGGGTCCTCTAAGCAGAGAGAGAGTCTAAAAGTAACAGACCAGAAAAGAACAGAAACAATATACAGTAACAGTCACCTTATAGGAAATATATTGCATTAAATTCATATCTTTCAATAGTTACCCTGAATGTAAATGGGCTAAAGGCCCCAATCAAAAGACACAGAGTATCAGAATGGTTAAAAAATATAAGACCCATTGATATGCTGTCTGCAAGAGACTCATTTTAGACCCAAAGACACCTCCGGATTTAAAGTGAGGGGGTGGAAAACAGTTTACCATGCTAATGGACATCAAAAGAAAGCTGGGTGGCAATCCTGGTACCAGGCAAATTAGATTTTAAGCCAAAGACTATAATAAGAGATGATGAAGGACATTATATCATACATAAAGGGTCAGTCCAACAAGAAGGTCTAACAATTTTTTTTTAGTTTTTTTGAAAATTTATTATTTCTTTTCAACTTAACAGTAGTCATTGTTTTTGTACCACATCCAGTGCTCCATGCAATCCATGCCCTCCCTAATACCCACCATCTGGTTCCCCCAACCTCCCACCCCCCCGCCCCTTCAAAACCCTCAGGTTGTTTTTCAGAGTCCATAGTCTCTCATGGTTCAACTCCCCTTCCAATTTCCCCCAACTCCCTTCTCCTCTCCCTCTCCCCTTGTCCTCCATGCTATTTGTTATGCTCCACAAATAAGTGAAACCATATGATAATTGACTCTCTCTGATTGACTTATTTCACTCAGCAGAATCTCTTCCAATCCTACCCATGTTGCTACAAAAGTTGGGTATTCATTCTTTCTGATGGAGGCATAATACTCCATAGTGTATATGGACCACATCTTCCTTATCCATTTGTCTGTTGAAGGGCATCTTGGTTCTTTCCACAGTTTGGTGACCGTGACCATTGTTGCTATAAACATTGGGGTACAGATGGCCCTTCTTTTCACTACATCTGTATCTTTGGGGTCAATACCCAGTAGTGCAATTGCAGGGTCATAGGGAAGCTCTATTTTTAATTTCTTGAGGAATCTCCACACTGTTTTCCAAAGTGGTTGCACCAACTAGCATTCCCACCAACAATGTAAGAGGTCCACATCTTTTCTCCACATCCTCTCCAACACACGTTGTTTCCTGCCTTGCTAAATTTGGCCATTCTAACTGGTTTAAAGTGACATCTCACTGTGGTTTTAATTTGAATCTCCCTGATGGCTAGTGATGATGAACATTTTTTCATGTGTCTGATAGACATTTGTATGTCTTCATCGGAGAAGTGTCTGTTCATAGCTTATGACCATTTTTTTAATATGATTGTCTGTTTTGTGTGTGTTGAGTTTGAGGAGTTCTTTATAGATCTTGGATATCAACCTTTTGTCTGTACTGTCATTTGCATATATCTTCTCCAATTCTGTGGGTTGCCTCTTTGTTTTGTTGACTGTTTCCTTTGCTGTGCAGAAGTTTTGATCTTGATGAAGTCCCAAAGTTCATTTTCACTTTTGTTTCCTTTGCCTTTGGAGACATATCTTGAAAGAAGTTGCTGTGGCTGATACCGAAGAGGTTACTGCCTATGTTCTCCTCTAGGATTCTGATGGATTCCTGTCTCATGTTGAGGTCTTTTATCCATTTTGAGTTTATCTTTGTGTACGGTGTAAGAGAATGGTGGAGTTTCATTCTTCTACATATAAATATCAATGCCTTTAACATGGGAGAAGTCAATTATATAAGTCAATTAATAACAAAGTCAAAGAAACATATCAACAATAATACAATAATAGTAGGGATTTTAACACCCCATTCTCTGAAATGGACAAATCATATAAACAAAAGATCAAGGAAATAAAGACATTAAATGACACAGTGAACCAGATGGACATCACAGATATATTCAGAACATTCATTCCCAAAGTAACAGAATACACATTCTTCTTGAGTGCACATGGAACGTTCTCCAGAATAGATCACATCCTGGGTCACAAATCAGGTCTCAACTGGTACCAAAAGATTGGGATCATTCCCTGCATATTTTTAGACCACAATGCTTTGAAACTTGAACTCAATCACTAGAGGAAAGTTGGAAAGAACTCAAATACATGGAGGCCAAAGAGCATTCTACTAAAGAATGAATGGGTCAACCAGGAAATTAAGGAAGAATTTAAAAATTCAAGGAAACACATAAAAATGAAAACACAAATGTTCAAAATCTATGGGACATAGCAAAGGCAGTCCTGAGAAGAAAGTATATAGCAATACAAGCCTTTTTCAAGAAGAGTCTCAATTACATAACCTAACCTTACACCTAAAGGAGCTGGAGCAAGAACAGCAAAGAAAGCCTAAACCCAGCAAGAAAAGAGAACTAATTAAGATCAGAGTGGAAATCAATGAAATAGAAACCAAAAGAACAGTACAACAAATCAATGAAACTAGGCACTGGTTCTTTGAAAGAATTAATAAGATTGATAAACCCCTGGCCAGACTTATCAAAAAAAAAAAAAAAGATAAAGGACCCAAATTAATAAGATAATGAAAGAAAGAGGAGAGATCACTACCAACACCAAATAAATACAAACAATTCTAAGAACATATTATGGGCAACTCTATGCCAGCAAATTTGACAATCTGGTAGAAAGGGATGCATTTCTAGAGACAAAGGCTACCAAACCTGAACCAGGAAGAAATATAAAACCTGAACAGACCCATAACCAGTAAGGAAATTAAAGCAGTAATCAAAAATCTGCAAAAAAAAAAAAAAAAGAAGGCCCAGGGCCAGACAGCGTCTGAGGGAATTCTACCAAACATTTGAAGAAAAATTAATACCTATTCCCCTGAAACTGTTCCAAAAAATAGAAATGGAAGGAAAACTTCCAAACTCACTTCATTAGGCCAGCATTACCTTGATCGCAAAACCAGACAAAGACACCATCAAAAAAGAGAATTACAGACCGATATCCCTTATGAATATGGATGCAAAAATTTTCACCAAAATACTAGCCAATAAGATCCAGCAGTACATTAAAAGGATTATTCACCACAACCAAGTGGAATTTATTCCTGGGCTGTAAGGTTGTTTCAACATCCACAAATCAATCAGTGTGATACAATGCATTAACAAAAGAAAAAAGAACCATTGGATACTCTCAATAGAGGCAGAAAAAACATTTGACAAAGTACAGCATCCTTTCTTGATCAAAACTCTTCACAGTGCAGGGACAGAGGGCACATACCTCAATATCATAAAATCCATCTATGAAAAACCCTCAGTGAATATCATTCTCAATGGGGAAAAACTGAGAGCTTCTCCCACAGTATCAGGCACATGGCAGGGCTGTCCACTATCACCCACTGCTATTCAACATAGTACTAGAAATCCTAGCCTTAGCACTCAGACAACAAAAAAGAAATAAAAAGCATTTGAATCAGCAAAGAAGTCAAATTCACTATTTGCAGATGATTTGATACTTTATGTGTAAAACCCAAAAGTCTACACTCCAAAATTGCTGGAACCCACACAGGAATTCAGTAAAGTGTCAGGATATAAAATCAATACAAAGAAATCAGTTGCATTTCTATACACCAACAACAAGACAGAAGAAAGAGAAATTAAGGAGTCAATCCCATTTACAACTGCACCCAAAACCATAAGATACCTAGGAATAAACCTAACCAAAGAGGCAAAGAATCTATACTCAGAAAACTACAGAATACTCATGAAAGAAATTGAGAAAGACACAAAGAAAGGGAAATACGTTCCATGCTCATGGATTGGAAGAACAAATATGGTGAAAATGTCTATGCTACATTGAGCAATCTACACATTTAATGCAATCCCTGTCAAAATATCATCAAATTTTTTTTCAAAGAAATGGAACAAATAATCCTAAAATTTATATGGATGCAGAAAAGGCCCCAAGTAGCCAGAGAAATGTTGAAAAAGAAAAACAAAGTTGGCAACATCACAATTCCAGGCTTCAAGCTCTATTACAAAGCTGCAGTCATCAAGACAGCATGGTACTGGCACAAAAACAGACACATAGATCAATGGAACAGAACAGAGAGCCCAGGAATAGACCCTCTACTCTATGGCCAACTAACCTTTGACAAAGCAGGAAAGAATGTCCAATAGAAAAAAAGTCTCTTCACCAAATGTTGTTGGAAAAATTGGACAGCCACATGCAGAAGATGAAGCTGGACCATTTCCTTACACCACACATGAAAATAGACTCAAAATGGATGAAAGACCTCAATGTGAGAAAGGAATCCATCCAAATCCTTGAGGAGAACTCAGGTAGCAACCTCTTCGACCTCAGCCACAGCAACTTCTTCCTAGAAGCATCGCCAAAGGCAAGGGAAGCAAGAGCAAAAATGAACTATTGGGCCTTCATCAAGATCAAAAGTGTTTGCGCAGCAAAGGAAATAGTCAACAAAACCAAAAGACAACTGACAGAATGGGAGAAGATATTCACGAATGACATACCAGATAAAGGACTCGTGTCCAAAATCTATAAAGAACTTATCAAACTCAACACCCAAAGAATAAATAATCCAATCAAGAAATGGGCAGAAGACATGGACAGATATTTCTGCAAAGAAGACATCCAGATGGCCAACAGACACATGAAAAAGTGCTCCACATCACTCGGCATCAGGGAAATACAAATCAAAACCACAATGAGATACCACCTCACACCAGTCAGAATGGCTAAAACTGACAAGTCAGGAGACGACAGATGTTGGAGAGGATGTGGAGTCAGGGGAACTCCCCTACGCTGTTAGTGGGAATGCAAGCTGGTGCAGCCACCCTGGAAAACAGCATGGAGGTTCCTCAAAAAGTTGAAAATAGAGCTACCTTATGACCCAGCAATCACACTACTGAGTTTTACTCTAAAGATACAAATGTAGTGATCTGAAGGGGCACCTGCACTTGAATGTTTATAGCAGCAATGTCCACAATAGCCAAACTATGGAAAGAACCTAGATGTCCATCAACAGAGGAATGGATAAAGATGTCATATATATATGTATATGTATTCATATAAATATATATATATATATATATATGTCCATCAACAGAGGAATGGATAAAGATGTCATATATATATATATGCATATATATATATATATATATATATATATATATCGGAATTCTATGCAGCCATCAAAAGAAATGAAATCTTGCCATTTGCAATGACGTGGATGGAACTAGAGAGTATTATGCTAAGCAAAATAAGTCAATTAGAGAAAGATAATTATCATATCATCTCCCTGATATGAGGAATTTGAGAGACAGAATTGGGGCTTGGGGAGTAGGGAAGGAATAAATGAAACAAGATGGGATCAGGAGGGAGACAAACCATAAGAGACTCAATCTCACAAAACAAACTGAGGGTTGCCAGGGGGAGGGGGTAGGGAGATGGTGGTGGGGTTATGGACATTGGGGAAGGCATGTGCTATGAAGTGTGTAAACCTGGCAGTTCACAACCCTGTACCCCTGGGGCAAATAATACATATATATTAATAAAAATGGAAAAAAATTAATGTATTATGTGTTTCAGGGCTATAGGTCTGTGATTCATCTGTCTTACCCATTTCACAGCACTCATAATACCACATACCCTCCCCAGTGTCCATCAGCCTGCCACCCCATCCCTCCCAGTCCCCTCAACTCCCGAAACCCCCAGTTTGTTTCCTAAAATCAAGAGTCTCTTAAGGTTTGTCTTCCACTCTGGTTTTGTATTGTTTCATTTTTCCTTCCCTTCCCCTATTGATCATCTGTCTTGTTTCTCAAATTCCTCAAATCATTGAGTTCATATGATAATTGTACCTCTCTGACTGACTTATTTTGCTTAGCATAATACCCTGTAGTTCTATCCACATTGTTGTAAATGGCAAGATTTGGGCAGTTTTGATGATTGCATAATATTCCAGTGTGTGTGTGTGTGTGTGTGTGTGTGTGTGTGTGTATCTCTGTGTGTATCTCACATCTTCTTTATCTTCTTTATCCATTCTTATGTTGATGGGGATCTGGGCACTTTTCATAGTTTGGCTATTGTGGACATTGCTGCTATAAACACTGGGGTACATATACCCCTTTGGATCACTACATTTGTATCTCATAGTGATACATTTATAGTGATACATTTGTATCACTACATACCATACTGGCTTGATGATGGCAGCTTTGTAATAGAGTTTGAAGTCTGGAATTGTGATGTTGCCAACTTTGGCTTTCTTTTTCAATATTCCTCTGGCTATTTGAGGTCTTTTCTGGTTCCATATAAGTTTTAGGATTATTTGTTCCATTTCTTTGGAAAAAATGGATAGGATTTTGATAGGGATTGTTTTAAAAGTGTAGATTGCTTTAGGTAGCATAGACATTTTCATAATATTTGCTCTTCCAATCCATGAGCATGGAACATTTTTCCATTTCTTTGTGTCTCCCTCAATTTCTTTTTGAGTACTTTATAGTTTTCTGAGTATAGAGTCTTTGCCTTAGGTTTATTCCTAGGTATCTTATTTTAATGAGGCCAGCATTACCTTGATCCCAAAACCAGACAAAGATCCCACCAAAAAAGAGATTTACAGACCAATATCCTTGATGAACACAGATGCAAAAATTCTCACCAAAATACTAGCCAATAGGATCCAATAGTACATTAAAAGGACTATTTAACATGATCAAGTGGGATTTATTCCAGGGCTGCAAGGTTGGTTCAACATCTGCAAATCAATCAATGTGATACAATACATTAATAAAATAAAGAACAAGAACCATATGACATTCTCAATATATGTTGAAAAAGCATTTGACAAAGTACAGCATCCTTTCTTGATCAAAATTCTTCAAAGTGTAGGGATAGAGGGTACATACTTCAATATCATCAAAGCCATCTATGAAAAACCCCCAGAGAATACATTATATGTTAATTTAAAAAAATCACCTAGGGAGTTTTCAGAGCTTTTTTTTTTTTTTTTTTTAATGCTGATACATAAATGTCACCAGAATCTCCAGCAATGGGATGCCAACACCAGTATATATACCTATGTTAAGATCCCTATTCAATTCTAATCACAGAAAGGGCTGAGAAGCAAGAGTCCCCCTTGCTCCCCAAAGTGTAATCCTCCCACCAGCAGTAACAGTGTTACTCTCAGAGCTAGTTAGAAATGCAAAATCTGGGATGTGGTCTGGGATTCTGTATTTCTCAAGCAATTTCTGAAAGTGGTCCATGGGCTGTTACAGAGAAATACATTTAAGAAGCATTGGATTAGGAAGATGTATGCAAATTTATAAAAAGATTCTCTAAGAAGAGATGGGATATTCAGAATTGACCACACTTAGCATAATACACTGGTACACTGGTACTTGTTTTTTTTTTTTTTTTTTTTTTTTTTTTTTTGAGTTGTTGGCTTGTTTTTCGTAGAATTCCTCTGATTAAAATGTTCTATGGAACACACTTCAGTAAATATTGATATAACAATGTTTTTCAATGGAGAACTTTTGGCATTTTGGGTGTGGCAAAGTATTATTGACAGTTATTATTAAGAGCCTGTTCTAAGCTAAGCATTTGGGGAAGTTTTGTATCCCAGAACCCTGAACACTAAAAGCAGCACTTTCTGGTGATTTTGGTCATTGAAAATACCTCCATAAATTACCAAACACTCTCAGGAGGGTAGTGCTTCCCCAGGTTATGAACTATCTTATAGCTGGTCATTAGGCACAAAGATTATGAGAGATTAAATTTACCAATAAAATTTTTCTGAGCCATGTTAACATTGGTCTAGATGATTTTTTGGTTGTCTTTGGACCATTATGTAAAACATTGATAACTCCTAATGTCATAGATTGGCCAAGTCCTCTTTTATAGCATTTCTAAGAGTCAGTGAGACCCAAGGTTGTTAGAGGGTCCTCCCCTATGCAAAGATTACAGAACTTCATTCTTGATGGGGAGCATTGCACCAATGATGTGGTTGGGATTGCCTGGACCAGAAAGACCTTGAGATCACATAAAGTTTAGCCTTCCATGTCTACCAGAGATATTTTTTCTTAAATCACAGGTCAGATTACATTATTCTCATGCTGAAAAATATTTTATTGATCTCCTATTGCTAAAGACTAAAATCTAGATCCTTTGTATGACATTTAAAAAGAGGCATAATATGTGAGCAAATTGCCTTTTCCACAGATAACTGTACACTCATGTTCACATGTTATTTCATTTCTCTGTCAATTCAAATAACATGAGCCTTTTCTGACTGACTTCTCTCTGTTTGTCAAATGAGCTATATACTTTATATCTCTAAGTTTTTGCTCTTATTACTTGGAATGCCCTTTTCAACTTGATTGCCTGATAAAAATCCTACTTAACTTTCAAATCATCTTTCAAATGTCACCTCCTCTGCAAAAAATTCCCCAACATTTCTGCCTCCCAGTCAGTTCTTTCTATTCATGACTTCAGACTCACTCCATCCATGATAGCAAACCACCTGGAATTTTAACAAGTGCTGGGTATGGTGGCAGAGATCTTTCTACCTTCCCCATGTTCCCTTTGGGCTCTTTGAGGAGAGCAATTTATGCAGACTTTGTGTCCTCCAGCATCATGCTGAGAAGGCAGATTTCATTGTCTCTGAGAGGCTTTACTTGTTCCTCATAGAGAAGAAACAGTTGTTAATCTAATTTATGGGACTGGCATGTAATGAGCAACATTGTTCCACCAGCTGTTGAGTTACTTTGTCTAAATATGAGGGAAAACACTCTACTCTTTTCCTTCTATTTCCTGTCTCACAGATGAGTAAGAAGACTGATGGAAAGATTATTCTGTTTCCAACTTTGTGGTGAGAATGTTTGAGTCAGGGTCCTAAAACTGCCTTCTAAAGACAGAAATCTCAATCTCTCTGTCTCTTTTTCTCTTTGTCTGGTATCTCTGAGCTCCTCTGAGTGTATTTTTCTCTTTGTCTTCTCTTTCTACTTGCCCATTTGTGTGTGTTGCTCTCTAATTCTGTCTTCCTCCCTTTTTGCTCTATGAGTAGTTGGTAAGTGTAGAAGGCCTGCTGGTAAAGTCAATTCCTTCCTTAGGTGGGTGTTCCAGGCTACAAATATGGATGGGTTGTAGAAGGATTCTATCGGACTTAAATTTAAGCCACATTCTTCAAACTGCTTTTACCTTGAGAGACCTGTACTTTGGAGTTACTGAGCTCTTGCTTGACTGAGTAAAAGTTTTTCACTTTTATTTCATTTTCTTCATTTTAGGCTTTCCATTAGATGGAGAGAACTCTCTGACTTAATTAATCTCCAGCACATTGTGTTTTAGAGGGTGACGGTCATAGACAGTGCTAGGAAAAAAGGATAACAGCTGCTGTCTTGTGGTTATACTGATTATGATTCCTTGGAAATGCAGAATAAATCAGAAAGGTTGGGTTTTCAGAAGGCAACTATCACAAAGGAAGGCAGGTTCCATTTAAGTAAGACCATCTTAGGATGAGACCAAGAAAACGAAGATATTGGTGTTGGAAGACATCTGGGCTTGTTGAGGGAAGACACCATGGGGGAAAAGGCAACTTCAGTAAAAGCTGGTGTCTAGGTGTGACATTACTGCACATTTTTAGGTTTTGAAAGATTACAAGAGCATTTGAGACTCTTCACATGCTCTTCCTCTCTAATTCCCAAATACCATCTGGATCTTTGTTGTGTTCTTTGTAATGACAGTCTGAACTACAGTCCTCGTTGCTAGAAACACAATTTTGCTTAGCATGATTTGTGAAAGTACTATATTGTTTTTGCATTTTTTAGAAAGAAAGAACATGTGCAGTTGTAGAGCTAATTATGTGATATTCTTCTGGGTCCTACTGAATTTTGAATTATTTATAAAAGTGGACCTTCTTAGAGTAGTAGACTTTCTTCTTCTTAATATAACTTTGAAGATGCTGAAGGAGCCACAGTTACGCAGAGGAATCCAGATATTACTTGAGAGAAATTCTTTGAGTTGAAACAGAGCATAGTAAGATATTAAGTCATTGAAAACTGTTGATTTGGGTGTCTACAAAGGGTGGGTGATTTCATTTTGGGGATTTAACTTTTCTTACCGAGGACAGAAGTAATATTGTTTAAATATGTTTATGTTACAAAAACTGTATTGTTTTTAATAATCTTATACTGTCACAGAACACATGTTGTCTTCCATGCCCTGGTGAGACAAACTGGGCTATGTGAGAAGGAAAATGGAAGATGGGAAATTAAATTGGAATAAAGTATAATTAATATTATTTCTTCACTTATTTTAGATTCATCTGAAAATGAACACTGTCTTGTCGTAGGAGAACAGAAAGTATCAGTGGTAATAGAGATTAGGAAGTAACACGAGGAAGGTAAATACAGATCACACATGATTTGTTTGCTAGCCTTTCTCTTGATGGGCTTATAAATATGCCTGGTTGACCATGGATATTACAATGGCCCTTGGGATGAAAGAACAAAATCTGAGGAACATCAAAAGAAACCTCCTTTTTCTGATATTCTTCCTTTAGCTCCTTTAGAATTTCTATAAGGGAATTTCTGTTTTACTACCCCATCTTTCCCTTCACTCACTCTTCACTGTAGCAATAACAGCAAATAGTTGGACTGGTAAGAATTTGTCATTCAATAGGTCACATTTCTTCTACCAGTTGGTGTGCTTTACTTGAACTCACCAGTCATGCAATACATGGTCTTTTATTGGAACTATATTTGTTCTCAGGCACATTGAGTGCTCTTATCTTCTCAAATATGCATTGCTTTCATGTAATAATCATGTTATCAGACAAGGACAAATCCATCTCCTGACTACATTACTCCCCTTTAAAATTTGCCCTGCCATTCTTGAGCTTTCCATTTCTCAGTTCATTTAGTGCATGGTTCCCAAGAAAGGCTTATACTATGGATCCCTGGTCCCCATCATTATGCCCCAAGATTTATAGATTTAAGAAGGGAGTGAGATGCCTCATTATCATACCAGTGTAAATCCATACTCTTTACCTTTGGGGATAATTATGAATTAAGTTTTCTATTAATAAATTTATTCATTGATCTCTATTTAGACTGCTTTGTGTTTATCTAGCCCTGATTTTATCTTTGATGTCTTATTTAGATTTCCCTCTCTGCTTTATTTAGTAATCTTGCCTGAGCCATCACCCAGTGGACTTTTATTTCTGTTTCTTCTCTTGATTTTGATTTCACCTAAAGTTACAGACAACCACACTCATTTCATCTTTTGATCTGTCCTTTCCCCATCCCTTCCCCTGGCCTGCTTTCCCAAGGAAGGGATTCGGCACACATTATGACATTGCAATTGCTCTATAAAAGTGTTATATTTGGGGGCACCTGGGTGGCTCAGTGGGTTAAAGCCTCTGCCTTCAGTTCAGTCATGATCCCAGGGTCCTGGGATTGAGCCCCACATTGGGCTCTCTGCTCAGCAGGGAGCCTGCTTTCCTCTCTCTCTCTGCCTGCCTCTCTGCCTACTGTGATCTTTGTCAAATAAATAAATAAATAATCTTAAAAAAAAGTGTTATATTTTGAATCCCCATCTCCCCAGTACTATTGCAAAGGGAGACACGATTAACAAGGAAAACAACATCTTTAACTTCTCTGAAATTAATCTCTAGGAATTAAACATAGGCCATCTTTGGAACTGGGAACAAACAAACTGGGAGCCCAGATTGAATTTCATGTTGCTTACTCTTAGAGAATTTAGGGTAATTAACTTTTCTGGACAGCCATTGTAGCTAGCCCTTCAGGAATCCATTGAGGAACCTTATGGAAAAGAACTTACTCCAAATGTAGAGAGGCCATTTGACAAACTAAATTCATTATCAATAAGGAGGATGACTATGAGTATGAGAATGTAAGCTGCTCATATTCTCTCTAAAGCAACACAAATAACTTAAAATCAGGTATGGATAGACCAAATAAGATATGAAATGCCCGTTTGCAGATTTACTCCCTGGCTATTGCAATGTGGTCCCTGGCTTTCCCTCCTCTCTCTCTTTCTCTCTTCTTACCCTCTAGTCTGATATTTCTGTTCAGTTCTAACATAGAGCAAATTAACTGTCTTTTTTATCATCTTGCCATTTATTGTCTACAGATACCTTTGGTGACTTTCCAAAATGTTTCCTAAAGTATAACTCACTCCCTAAGAGAAAATACATTATGAGTTGTTAAGATCATAATTCTTTTTCACCTCGATGAACAACTCTCAAATTTTTTATCCAGTGCCTTCTCTGCAATATCAGACATGATAAACAGCCACTGCAGGGGCCTTATCAGTGTCACCGTAGGCTGACATGGTCTGGTTGAATGGATTACACAAGTATTCCATGGGGATTATTGATTGTTGTCTGTTTGCACCAAGTGAAAAGATATCTGTGGTAAATGCTATTGAAGATCATTGCTGCATGTGTAGTTTGCTTATTACAATTGTTCATGGAAATGTTAGTTGCAATTCAGTAATTCTCTTTAGTGTCTGAATGTTTCTAACCTTGATTAACTTATTAATGCTGTCTACTCAAGCTGTGGTGTTCTCTTTAATTTTTTCTGTAAACCTAACCTTATAAAAACATTATATTTGCATATAATCATATCTACACACAGTCATTTAATCAATTAGATTTGAGTTGAAAGCTATGTACAAAGACCTTAAGTAGGTCATGCTTAAGGTATAAATTGTATTGTAAGTAATTTCTGATAATATCTCTACCTTGCAGGAGATTTCATATATAGACTGCTACAAGATCATCAGATTATAGTTTTGGAAATGATTTACAATACAATTTATACTTTACTTAAGTCTTTTTGTATAGTTCTCAGTTTAAACCTAATTGATTAAAAATACATATATGTATGTGTATATATATGTGTATTACATTTTACTTTTCGGATTTGTATACACATATAACACAATTATAAATTAATTATCCCATGTAGCTTTGTTTTATAAATAATGTGTTTGAATTCCACATTGATAATAATTATCTAATCTAACAGAATGGGATTCACAGGTGTTTCTCCCACAGTACTAGGTATGCAATAAAGAAATTGCTAGTTGACACAATTATAGCATGCTAACTTTAGTTTGTTAGAATTGAAAAGCATTCCATCTGTGTGGGACTTCAGCCTTAGATACTACTTTTTCCTCTACTACATGGGAAGAGATATTCTAGATTTGGACTAAAGGAAAAATTTTTGTATAGTGATTATCTTATACCACCTATATTACTCTATTTAATGCAAGAGGCAGGGTTCTTAGTATTTTTTTATAATTTCTCAGACCGAGGAAATATATCTTTGTATATCTTGAAACAAAGGCCTAGAGTACTATATATCAATTTTTAAACTGTAATAGGAAATCACTATGATTATATAAGTATTATTATTATCATTATCATTGTATATATTAATTATTTCTACATGAGGAACTTGGTAATTAGCTATCCAATCAAGAAAACGGAGCGTCTTTGAAGATTCTGAACTTCATAAAATCTATTTATAAGTCCCTTAGGAAGTAAATCCATTATTTTATAGACATATCACATGTTTGGTGTCAAATAACATTACTATATCCCTTATTTAGTACACTTAAAATTAAATATCATTTATTACTCCCACCATTATGAAAAACAATGTGTTATAATAAACATAACATTTTAATATGATATTTATTAGAAATATCATCAAGAGCATTCAAGTAGTAGACAAAATTAGTTAAGAAGAGTTTCAGTGCTATTTTCAGCTTCCAAATCTCGTTAATTTGTTATTTTATCAATTACAAGGCCTACATTTTGTTCTAATTCCACTTATAGTTATGTGATCACTGATGAGTCATTCATATGTCTAATTCTATAAAGCCATATGGTTCCTCTCTAAAAATCTGAGATATATAATCTACAGTTAATCAGTGAGAGGATTAATCTAAAGGAAAATTTTTAAAAAATGTATTGAGTAAAGCTTCATAGTTTCAGTTGTTAAGTGACAGAAACACAATTTAAAATAAATTAATAAAATAGATGGTAGAGGGATTTCTTGGTAGGTAAGAAGTCATTTAATTTTTTTTTAAAGATTTACTTATTTTAGAGAAAGAGCAGGGAGAGGGGCAGAGATAGAGGGAGAGAAAGAACCTTAAGCAGACCCCCACGAAGTATGGAGCCACCTTTGGGCTTGATCCCAGTGGCCTGAGACCATGACTTGAGCCAAAATCAGAATTGGATGCTTAACTGACTGAGCTACTGGGTGCCCCTAGAAGCCTTTACTTTTTATTGTTTTTTCCATTTTTAAAAAATTTATTTTCAGCACAACAGTATTCATTTTTTTTGCACCACACCCAGTGCTCCATGCAATCCGTGCCCTCTGTAATACCCACCACCTGGTACCCCGACCTCCCACCCCTACCCCTTCAAAACCCTCAGGTTGTTTTTCAGAGTCCATAGTCTCTCATGGTTCACCTCCCCTTCCAATTTCCCCCAACTCCCTTCTCCTCTCCATCTCCCCTTGTCCTCCATGCTATTTATTTTGCTTCACAAATAAGTGAAACCATATTATAATTGACTCTCTCTGCTTGACTTTTTTCAATCAGCAGAATCTCTTCCAGTCCCGTCCATATTGCTACAAAAGTTGGGTATTCGTCCTTTCTGATGGAGGCATAATACTCCATAGTGTATATGGACCATATCTTCCTTATCCATTTGTCCGTTGAAGGGCATCTTGGTTCTTTCCACAGTTTGGCGACCGTGGCCATTGTTGCTATAAACATTGGGGTAGAGATGGCCCTTCTTTTCACTACATCTGTATCTTTGGGGTAAATACTCAGTAGTGCAATTGCAGGGTCATAGGGAAGCTCTATTTTTAATTTCTTGAGGAATCTCTACACTGTTCTCCAAAGAGGCTGCACCAACTTGCATTCCCACCAACAGTGTAAGAGGGTTCCCCTTTCTCCACATCCCCTCCAACACATGTTGTTTCCTGTATTGCTAATTTTGACCATTCTAACTGGTGTAAGGTGATGTCTCACTGTGGTTTTAATTTGAATATCCCTGAGGGCTAGTGATGATGAACATTTTTTCATGTGTCTGATAGCCATTTGTATGTCTTGCTTGGAGAAATGTCTGTTCATATCTTCTTCCCATTTTTTGATATGATTGTCTGTTTTTGTGTGTGTTGAGTTTGAGGAGTTCTTTATAGATCCTGGATATCAACCTTTTGTCTGTACTGTCATTTGCAAATATCTTCTCCGATTCCGTGGGTTGCCTCTTTGTTTTGTTGACTGTTTCTTTTGCTGTGCAGAAGCTTTTGATTTTGATGAAGACCCAAAAGTTTATTTTTGCTTTTGTTTCCTTTGCCTTTGGACATATATCTAGAAAGGAGTTGCTGTGGCTGATATCAAAGAGATTACTGCCTATGCTCTCCTCTAGGATTCTGATGTATTCCTGTCTCACATTGAGGTCTTTTTCCGAAGGAACTCAAACACCTGGAAGCTAAAGACCACCTTGCTTAAGAATGCTTGGATCAACCAGGAGATCAACAAAGAACTGAAACAATTCATGGAAACCAATAAGAATGAAGACACTTCAGTTCAAAACCTATGGGATACAGCAAAGGTGGTCCTAAGGGGGGAATATATAGCCATCCAAGCCTCTCTCAAAAAAATTGAAAAATCCAGAACACAGCAGCTGTCTCTACACCTTAAAGAACTGGAGAATCAACAACAAATCAAACCAACTCCACACATAAGAAGGGAAATGATCAAGATTAGAGCTGAGATCAATGAGGTAGAAACCAGAGATACAGTAGAACATATCAATGAAACTAGAAGCTGGTTTTTTGAAAGAATCAATAAGATAGATAAACCATTGGCCACACTAATCCAAAAGAAAAGAGAGAAAGCCCAAATTCATAAAATTATGAATGAAAAGGGAGAGATCACAACGAACACCAAGGAAGTAAAAACAATCATCAGAAGTTATTATCAACAGTTATATGCCAATAAGCTAAGCAACCTAGATGAAATGGATGCATTCCTGCAAAACTATAAACTCCCAAAATTGAACCAGGAAGAAATCAACAACCTGAATAGACCAATGTCTAGTAACGAGATTGAAGCAGTGATCAAAAACCTCTTAAAAAACAAGAGCCCAGGACCTGACGGATTCCCTGGGGAATTCTACCAAACTTTCAAAGAAGAAATAGCACCTATTCTCCTGAAGCTGTTTCAAAAAATTGAAGCAGAAGGAAAACTTCCAGATTCTTTCTATGTAGCCAGCATTACCCTGATCCCCAAACCAGGAAAAGACCCACCAAAAAGGAGAATTTCAGACCAATATCACTGATTAATATGGGTGCTAAGATTCTCAACAAGATCCTAGCAAACAGGATCCAACACCACATTAAAAAGATTATCCAGGGGCGCCTGGGTGGCTCAGTGGGTTAAGCCTCTGCCTTCAGCTCAGGTCATGATCTCAGGGTCCTGGGATCAAGCCCCACATCTGGCTCTCTGCTCAGCAGTGAGCCTGCTTCCCCCTCTCTCTGCCTGCCTCTCTGCCTACTTGTGATCTCGCTCTCTCTCTTTCTCTGTCAAATAAATAAATAAAATCTTAAAAAAAAAAAAAAAAGAGATTATCCACCATGACCAGGTGGGATTCATCCCTGGGCTACAAGGACTACAAGGATGGTTCAACATTCGCAAATCAATCAATGTGATAGAACAAACTAATATGAGAAGAGAGAAGAACCACATGGTCCTCTAAATCGATGCAGAAAAAGCATTTGACAAAATCCAGCATCCGTTCCTGATTAAAACGCTTCAAAGTATAGGAATAGAGGGAACATTCCTGAACTTCATCAAATCTATCTATGAAATACCCACAGCAAATACCATCCTCAATGGGAAAAAGCTTACAGCCTTCCCGTTGAGATCAGGAACACGACAAGGATGCCCACTCTCACCACTCTTGTTCAACATGGTATTAGAAGTCCTAGCAACAGCAATCAGACAACAAAGAGAAATAAAAGGTATCCAAATTGGCAATGAAGAAGTCAAACTCCCTCTCTTCGCAGATGACTTGATTCTTTATATGGAAAACCCAAAAGACTCCACCCCCAAACTACTAGAACTCATATAGCAATTCAGCAACGTGGCAGGATACAAAGTCAACATACAGAAATCAGTGGCTTTCTTATACACTAACAATGAAAATACAGAAAGGGAAATTAGAGAATCGATTCCATTTACTATAGCACCAAGAACCATAAGATACCTGGGAATAAACCTAACCAAAGAGGTAAAGGATCTGTATTTGAGGAACTACAGAACACTCATGAAAGTAATTGAAGAAGACACAAAAAGACAAAAGACCATTCCATGCTCTTGGATCGGAAGAATAAACACTGTTAAAATGTCTATACTGCCTAGAGCAATCTATACTTTTAATGCCATTCCAATCAAAATTCCACCGGTATTCTTCAAAGAGCTGGAGCAAATAATCCAAAAATTTGTATGGAATCAGAAGAGACCCCGAATCACTAAGGAAATGTTGAAAAACAAAAATAAAATGGGGGGCATCACGCTACCTGATTTCAAGCTTTACTACAAAGCTGTAATCACCAAGACAGCATGGTACTGGCATAAAAACAGACACATAGACCAGTGGAACACAGAGAGCCCAGATATGGACCCTCAACTCTTTGGGCAAATAATCTTCGACAAAACAGGAAAAAATATACAGTGGAAATAAGACAGTCTCTTCAATAAATGGTGCTGGGAACTGGACAGCTATATGTAGAAGAATGAAACTCGACCATTCTCTTACACCGTACACAAAGATAAGCCTTTACCTTTTAAAAATTAATTATTTTTAATTAATACATAATATATATGTATTATTTGCCCCAGGGGTACAGGTCTGTCAATTGTTAAGTGTGTAACTTCACAACACTCACTATATCACACACCTTCCCCAATGTCCATAACCAAACCACCCTCTCCACAGCCCCCTCCTCCCAGCAACCCTCAGTTTGTTTTGTGAGATTAAGGGTCTCTTATGGTTTGTCTCCTTCTTGATCCCATCTTGTTTCATTTATTCCTTCCCTACCCCCCAAGCCCCCAGTTCTGTCTCTCAAATTCCTCATATCAGGGAGATCATATGATAATTATCTTTCTCTGATTGACTTATTTTGCTTAGCATAGTACTCTCTAGTTCCATCCACATCATTGCAAATCACAAGATTTCATTTCTTTTGATGGCTGCATAGTATTCCATTACACACACACACACACGACATCTTTATCCATTCCTCTGTTGATGGACATCTAGGTTCTTTCCATAGTTTGGCTATTGTGGACATTGCTGCTATAAACATTCAAGTGCAGGTGCCCCTTCAGATCACTACATTTGTATCTTTAGAGTAAAACTCAGTAGTGTGATTGCTGGGTCATAAGGTAGCTCTATTTTCAACTTTTTGAGGAACCTCCATGCTGTTTTCCAGGGTGGCTGCACCAGCTTGCATTCCCACTAACAGCGTAGGGGAGTTCCCCTGACTCCACATCCTCTCCAACATCTGTCGTCTCCTGACTTGTCAGTTTTAGCCATTCTGACTGGTGTGAGGTGGTATCTCATTGTGGTTTTGATTTGTATTTCCCTGATGCCGAGTGATGTGGAGCACTTTTTTTCATGTGTCTGTTGGCCATCTGGATGTCTTCTTTGCAGAAATATCTGTCCATGTCTTCTGCCCATTTCTTGATTGGATTATTTATTCTTTGGGTGTTGAGTTTGATAAGTTCTTTATAGATTTTGGACACGAGTCCTTTATCTGGTATGTCATTCGTGAATATCTTCTCCCATTCTGTCAGTTGTCTTTTGGTTTTGTTGACTATTTCCTTTGCTGCGCAAACACTTTTGATCTTGATGAAGGCCCAATAGTTCATTTTTGCTCTTGCTTCCCTTGCCTTTGGCGATGCTTCTAGGAAGAAGTTGCTGTGGCTGAGGTCGAAGAGGTTGCTACCTGAGTTCTCCTCAAGGATTTGGATGGATTCCTTTCTCACATTGAGGTCTTTCATCCATTTTGAGTCTATTTTCATGTGTGGTGTAAGGAAATGGTCCAGCTTCATCTTCTGCATGTGGCTGTCCAATTTTTCCAACAACATTTGGTGAAGAGACTTTTTTTCTATTGGACATTCTTTCCTGCTTTGTCAAAGGTTAGTTGGCCATAGAGTAGAGGGTCTATTCCTGGGCTCTCTGTTCTGTTCCATTGATCTATGTGTCTGTTTTTGTGCCAGTACCATGCTGTCTTGATGACTGCAGCTTTGTAATAGAGCTTGAAGCCTGGAATTGTGATGTTGCCAACTTTGTTTTTCTTTTTCAACATTTCTCTGGCTACTTGGGGCCTTTTCTGCATCCATATAAATTTTAGGATTATTTGTTCCATTTCTTTGAAAAAAAATTTGATGATATTTTGACAGGGATTGCATTAAATGTGTAGATTGCTCTATGTAGCATAGACATTTTCACCATATTTGTTCTCCCAATCCATGAGCATGGAACGTATTTCCCTTTCTTCGTGTCTTTCTCAATTTCTTTCATGAGTATTCTGTAGTTTTCTGAGTATAGATTCTTTGCCTCTTTGGTTAGGTTTATTCCTAGGTATCTTATGGTTTTGGGTGCAGTTGTAAATGGGATTGACTCCTTAATTTCTCTTTCTTCTGTCTTGTTTTTGGTGTATAGAAATGCAACTGATTTCTGTGTGTTGATTTTATATCCTGACACTTTACTGAATTCCTGTGTGGGTTCCAGCAGTTTTGGAGTGTAGACTTTTGGGTTTTCCACACAAAGTACCATATCATCTGCAAAGAGTGAGAGTTTGAATTCTTCTTTGCCAATTTGGAAGCCTTTTATTAGAGGAATTTACTTTTAAATACATTTCATGACCAGATGGACTGTGATGGCTATGTTCAGGCAATAATATGATTTGTCAGTTTTGAGCACATGTCCACTTTTGTGCTTGTGTTTGAGTCTTGTTCTATGACCCACAAGGCAGCAAAGAAGTGTATTCAATGCCAATGATAACACTAACATTAAGTCCCCAAACGGTTTTGATTAAAGGGCTACATATTGGTGTAAGTGAGCTCCCTCGACATGAAAGAAAAATTTAAGGGGATGACATTTGTACATATACAATTTGCTATATTAATAACATAATAAATAGTTGTTAATATTTTATGCAGTATGCATTTATATCTTCTTAGAAATCTAGATAACTCATTTGTTCCAATAAAAGCTTGTATATTGGTTTGCTAGGGCAGCTGTAACAAAACACCCAAGCTGAGGGGTTTAAACAACAGAAATTTCTCACAGTTTTGGAAGCTGGACACCTGAAATCAGCATGTTGTCAGGATTAGTTCCATCTGAAGGCTACGGGGGAAGATTTCTTCCAGGCCACTCTCCTTGCATTGCAGATAGCCATCTTCATATTCACATGGAATTCTCCCTGTACACATACATGTTTGTGTCCAAATTTTTCCTTTGTGTAACACCAGTCATACTGGATAAAATTTCACCCAAATGACTCATTCTAACTTGATTACTTCTGTAAAGACTTGATTTCCAAATAAGGTGTATTTTGGGGTCCTGGGGGTTAGGATTTCAACCTATGAATTTTTGAGGGACACAACTTGACCCATAACAACTAGAATAGGTCTCACTGAAACTTTAGCTGTAGATTCATAAAGTTCCTATTTCTTTTGAGTAATCCACTCTTCTTTCACCTTTTCTATGTTAGTAGAAAACGTACTATCCTTTTTAAATGTGGCTTTCTCCCTTGAGTTGTGTATTTTCAGAATCCCACAACTTATTCAATCCAGACGGGCTGCCTGAGAATATTCAGAGCAAGAAACTTAATGAATTTAATCAGTCTTGTAATGGCCTTTCTCTCCAGCTGCCATTTCTTCTGTCATGGGCTCTCAGTGCTGCTATTGTAAGGTGTCCAAGATAGTCAGGATAGTCTCATTGTCCACTATTCCAGTGGCTGGTCAGGCAGGACATTCTAAGGTTATAGGAAATGGAAGAGAGAAAGGATTTTTCCTAAGTATGATGTTTGCCCATAGTAGCCATATGGACAGATTGGGCTGTCAAGATGACTGCCCCTGAACAATCCATGGATGTAGATCCCCTCACAGTCTGTGGTAACGCTGAGTTGGAGAACAGCCAGAAGCCTCTGCACTTGGTCTCTAGGATTACTGTTTTTATTTAGCCTTATGTACTGAGTCACTATTCCCAGAGCACTGCTGCTATTAGAGCAATTGGAGCAAAAAGAGGAGGGTGGAGGGTTTTGGTCCTTTCCACACACTTTTTCTTTTGTGATATTACCTTTTTCCACAGTCATTCAGTCCTGGAAGTGAGCCGGATTCACTCATCCTGACTATTCCAAGTGAGTATCCCTGGGATGACCTTGATATTCTTTCTGCCAACATTCCTCACCTGGTTGACTTCAAGCCATGGGATCGGAGAGATTTTAATAAAATTGAGCTGCAAAATGACAGGGGTTCAATATAGGCTCTAGCTACATCTCTCTCTTTGAGGCTCTTTGCTTCTATGTAGATATATTAACTGCATTAGAAATAATATAAAATGGATAGATGTTATCAATTAATGACCACTCTCCAATAATGATTCAGTACACTTTTTTGCTGGAGTGGCAAGGGCCCCCTTTCTTTTTGTGACCTTAGCTGGAGGGAGCATTCAAGGGATTCTTCCTAGAACAATGACATCAGAAAGTTCCACTCCTTCAAAACAATATTTTTAAATGTTAAAAAATGATGACTTTTGCATAAATATCTGTCAAATACATTTCAAAAATTTGATTATTTAAAGGAAATAGCAAGTTGGTAAAGCTGGTTCAAAAAACATTTATTTGTTGTATCTTAAGAAACAGAGAACAGACTGGTGTTTGCCAGAAATGGGAAGTGGGGGGTGGGTAAAACAGATGAAGGCAAAGGGAAAGTACAAATTTCCAGTTATAAGATTAAAAAGTCTTGGAGATGTAATATACAGCATGGTAACTGTAGTTAATAATATTGCATATTTGAAAGTTGCTAAAAGGGTGCATCTTAAAAATTCTCATCATTATTGGCAACTATGTATGGTGATGGATGTTAACAAGATTTATTGTGATGATCATTTGCAATATATACAAATATCGAATCATGCTGTATATTTGAAACTATTATAATGTTATATGCCAATTATAGTTTTAAAAAAGAGATTCATACAATGGAATTCTATACAGCATTAAGAATAAACAAACTATGAATATACACACCAACTTCGATGAATCTCCCAAATTTAATGTTGAAGTTTTAAATAAGTCAGAAAAGAAAGAGCACATACTGTATGATTATTATAATCAAATACAGTAAATATATATATGATGATGACATATATGACATAGGTAAGTTATGCATTGCGTATATACATAAAATGCAATGCACTACATATATATGTATATATATATGCAAAACTAATCTATGTGATTGGAAGTCAGATAGTGGTTATGCTTCTATGGCTCAGCTGTAATTGTAGGGGCTTCTAGACTGGAGCCATAGTCTGCACCCTGACTTGAGTGCTGGTTACCCTGGGTAGGTTCAGTTTGTGAAAATTCATTGAGCTGACACTTATACAAAATTCTCCTCCCCCTAAAGACAAAGAACTTGTGTAGAACATATTTATCTATTCAGATAGAAGAGAAATGTGCAAATATATTTGCTGTATTAGACACAAAAGTGGCTAATAACTTCCATGTCATTAAAACTATAACCTTTGGGAAAAAAAAAACCCACAAAAACAAAAACTATAACCTTTGGGGTTATATTTTCTCCTGGATAAAAATTATTTTAATTTTTTTCTAGACCAAAAAATATTTGTAATTTAGCAATTTTCAAAAAGTTTAAAAATGTTTACAGCTATACAGAATCTATGAATAGGGCCCTAATCACTAGTAAATCCTAAGTCATTCACCAAGGAAATAAAATACTCCTGGGGTTTTGTGGTTAATTTAGCAAACTTATTTCTGCATTCATTTTCTATCTAACTATATAACTCTTTATTTCTAAAATAGTCTTTGAAATTTTAGATGGGCCTGTTTTATGTTCCTTAATATGACACTGAAAAATCTAAAATATATTTTTGTGTTATTTCCGCATTTTGGATTTTATCTTACTCCCTTTAGAGTTATATGCTGCATAAACAATAGCTTTAGGAAGGAAATCTGTCTTTAAAATGGAAAATTCTTGGGGCACCTGGGTGGCTCTGTGGGTTAAGCCTCTGCCTTGGGCTCAGGATATGATCTCAGCATCCTGGGATAGAGCCCTGCATCAGGCTCTCTGCTCAGTGGGGAGCCTGCTTCCTCTCTGCCTACTTGTGATCTCTCTGTCAAATAAATAAATAAAATATTTCTAAAAAAATGGAAAATTCTCTCACTTAAAAATAAATTTTAAAAATTTTACATTGGCAGATTCCCAGCTATTTGTTATTATAAAGAACCAAGATCTTAAACTTTCTCATTATCTGCTTGTATTACCAATTAGCCTTCAGCAAGTTAGTGGACTACAAAAAAAAAAAAAAAGAAAGAAAAAAAAAGAAAAAAGAAAAGAAAAGTAAGTTTTTGTCCTAAAACATTTGAACATCAAAAATATCAAACATAATAGAATTTAATCCTCACAACAATTTGACAAGGCTATTATTAATGCTGCCACTAATTCACCAAAATACTTAAGTAATTGTTCCAAGACCACTTGACCTACAAATAATGGAACTTGATCTTGAGCCCTGTTATCTTGGCTCCTAAGTCCAGGATCTTTTCCCTACACCATTTCAAAGACAACTGCTCCACAATTTGCCAGGGAGCATGTTGGAGGAGTGAAATTTAATGAGGCCATTATCAAGAGTTTATCCTAAAAGCTGTAATAAAATGAAATCAATTCTGTTTGAAATGACTATGTGAACATCAAAGAATGTCAACTATTCTAATTTCATATGAATGAAAACCAATATCTGTTTATTTTCTGTCTCACAATACATTTCAGATATGGTAAATGTGGAAAAAGAAGGAAAAAAGAGGGAAGGAGGAGTCAAGATGGTGGAGAAGTAGCAGGCTGAGACTACTTCAGCTACCGGAGATCAGCTAGATAGCTTATCTAAAGATTGCAAACACCTGAAAATCCATCGGCAGATCAAAGAGAAGAAGAACAGCAATTCGGGAAACAGAAAAACAACCACTTTCTGAAAGGTAGGACCGGCGGAGAAGTGAATTCAAAGCGACGGGAAGATAGACCCCGGGGGGGAGGGGCCGGCTCTCAGCAAGCAGCGGAGCAACGGTGCACAAAATCAGGACTTTTAAAAGTCTGTTCCGCTGAGGGACATTGCTCCAGAGGCTAAACCGGGGCGAAGCTCACATGGGGTCAGCGTGGCCTCAGGTCCCACAGGGTCACAGAAGGATCGGGGATGTCTGAGCGTCGCAGAGCTTGCGGGTATTGGAACGGGAAAGCTGGCTACAGAGACAGAGCTGACAGTAAGCTCACAGCTCGGGGTTACTTTGAACCGGTCGCAGGCTCGGTGAGCTTGGAGCGCGGCTGGAGGTCAGGCAGACGGGAGTAACTGGGCGCTGTTCTCTGAGGGCGCACTGAGGAATGGGACCCCGGGCTCTGGGCTCCTCTGGGCCGGAGACCAGGTGGCCGCCATTTGTATTCCCGTCCTCTGGAACTCTACGGAAAGCGCTCAGGGAACAAAAGCTCCTGAAAGCAAACCCGAGCAGATTACCCACCCTGGCCCCTGGTAAGGGCGGTGCAATTCAGCCTGGGGCAAAGACACTTGAGAATCACTACAACAGGCCCCTCCCCCAGAAGATCAACAAGAAATCCAGCCGAGACCAAGTTCACCTACCAAAGAGTGCGGTTTCAATACCAAGGAGAGCAGCAGAATTCCAGAGGAGGAGAAAGCAAGGCACGGAACTCATGGCTTTTTCCCCGTGATTTTTTTTAGTCTTGCAGTTAATTTAATTTTTTTCTTTTTCATTTTTTGTTTTTTTTTCTCGCCTTCTGGTAAATTTTTTTTTAACTTTTACCTTTTTCTTTTTTAACTAGTTTATCCAATATATATATTTTTTCTTTTTTATATTTTTCTTATTTGTTTTCTTTTTTTAATTCTTTTCTTTTCTTTTTTTTTCTTTTTTCTTTTTTTTTCTTTCTTCCTTTTTGAACCTCTTTTTATTCCCTTTCTCCCCCCTCACGATTTGGGATCTCTTCTAATTTGGTTAAAGCATATTTTCCTGGGGTTGTTGCCACCCTTTTAGTATTTTACTTGCTCCTTCATATACTCTTATCTGGACAAAATGACAAGACGGAAAAATTCAACACAAAAAAAAGAACAACAGGCAGTACTGAAGGCTAGGGACCTAATCAATACAGACATTGGTAATATGTCAGATCTAGAGTTCAGAATGACAATTCTCAAGGTTCTAGCCGGGCTCGAAAAAGGCATGGAAGATATGAGAGAAACCCTCTCGAGAGATATAAAAGCCCTTTCTGGAGAAATAAAAGAACTAAAATCTAACCAAGTTGAAATTAAAAAAGCTATTAATGAGGTGCAATAAAAAATGGAGGCTCTCACTGCTAGGATAAATGAGGCAGAAGAAAGAATTAGTGATATAGAAGACCAAATGACAGAGAATAAAGAAGCTGAGCAAAAGAGGGACAAACAGCTACTGGACCACAAGGGGAGAATTCGAGAGATAAGTGACACCATAAGATGAAACAACATTAGAATAATTGGGATTACAGAAGAAGAAGAAAGAGAGAGAGGAGCAGAAGGTATACTGGAGAGAATTATTGGGGAGAATTTCCCCAATATGGCAAAGGGAGCGAGCATCAAAATTCAGAAGGTTCAGAGAACGCCACTCAAAATCCATAAGAATAGGCCCACACCCCGTCACCTAATAGTAAAATTTACAATTCTCAGTGACAAAGAGAAAATCCTGAAAGCAGCCCGGGAAAAGAAGTCTGTAACATACAATGGTAAAAATATTAGATTGGCAGCTGACTTATCCACAGAGACCTGGCAGGCCAGAAAGAGCTGGCATGATATTTTCAGAGCACTAAACGAGAAAAACATGCAGCCAAGAATAGTATATCCAGCTAGGCTATCATTGAAAATAGAAGGAGAGATTAAAAACTTCCAGGACAAACAAAAACTGAAAGAATTTGCAAACCCCAAACCAGCTCTACAGGAAATCTTGAAAGGGGTCCTCTAAGCAAAGAGGGAGCCTACAAGTGGTAGATCAGAAAGGAACAGAGACCATATACAGTAACAGTAACCTTACAGGCAATACAATGGCACTAAATTCATATCTCTCAATAGTTACCCTGAATGTTAATGGGCTAAATGCCCCTGTCAAAAGACACAGGCTATCAGAATGGATAAAAAAAAAAAAAAACATCTATATGTTGCCTCCAAGAAACTAATTTTAAGACCGAAGACACCTCCAGATTTAAAGTGAGGGGGTGGAAAAGAATTTACCATGCTAATGGACATCAGAAGAAAGCAGGAGTGGCAATCCTTATATCAGATCAATTAGATTTTAAGCCAAAGACTATAATAAGAGATGAGGAAGGACACTATATCATACTCAAAGGGTCTGTCCAACAAGAAGATTTAACAATTTTAAATATCTATGCCCCCAACGTGGGAGCAGCCAACTATATAAACCAATTAATAACAAAATCAAAGAAACACATCAACAATAATACAATAATAGTAGGGGACTTTAACACTCCACTCACTGAAATAGACAGATCATCCAAGCAAAAGATCAGCAAGGAAATAAAGGCCTTAAACGACACACTGGACCAGATGGACATCACAGATATATTCAGAACATTTCATCCCAAAGCAACAGAATACACATTCTTCTCTAGTGCACATGGAACATTCTCCAGAATAGATCACATCCTCGGTCCTAAATCAGGACTCAACCAGTATCAAAAGATTGGGATCATTCCCTGCATATTTTCAGACCACAATGCTCTAAAGCTAGAACTCAACCACAAAAGGAAGTTTGAAAAGAACCCAAATACATGGAGACTAAACAGCATCTTTCTAAAGAATGAATGGGTCAACCGGGAAATTAAAGAAGAATTGAAAAAAATCATGGAAACAAATGATAATGAAAATACAATGGTTCAAAATCTGTGGGACACAACAAAGGCAGTCCTGAGAGGAAAATATATAGCGGTACAAGCCTTTCTCAAGAAACAAGAAAGGTCTCAGGTACACAACCTAACCCTACACCTAAAGGAGCTGGAGAAAGAACAAGAAAGAAACCCTAAGCCAAGCAGGAGAAGAGAAATCATAAAGATCAGAGCAGAAATCAATGAAATAGAAACCAAAAAGACAATAGAGCAAATCAACGAAACTAGGAGCTGGTTCTTTGAAAGAATTAATAAAATTGATAAACCCCTGGCCCGACTTATCAAAAAGAAAAGAGAAAGGACCCAAATAAATAAAATCATGAATGAAAGAGGAGAGATCACAACTAACACCAAAGAAATACAAACTATTATAAGAACATACTATGAGCAACTCTACGCCAACAAATATGACAATCTGGAAGAAATGGATGCATTCCTAGAAACATATAAACTACCACAACTGAACCAGGAAGAAGTAGAAAGCCTGAACAGACCCATAACCGTAAGGAGATTGAAACAGTCATTAAAAATCTCCAAACAAACAAAAGCCCAGGGCCAGATGGCTTCCTGGGGGAAGTCTACCAAACATTTAAAGAAGAACTAATCCCTATTCTCCTGAAACTGTTCCAAAAAATAGAAATGGAAGGAAAACTTCCAACCTCATTTTATGAGGCCAGCATCACCTTGATCCCAAAACCAGACAAGGATCCCATCAAAAAAGAGAGCTATAGACCAATATCCTTGATGAACACAGATGCGAAAATACTCAACAAAATACTAGCCAATAGGATTCAACAGTACATTAAAAGGATTATTCACCACGACCAAGTGGGATTTATTCCAGGGCTGCAAGGTTGGTTCAACATCCGCAAATCAGTCAATGTGATACAACACATCAATAAAAGAAAGAACAAGAACCACATGATACTCTCAATAGATGCTGAAACAGCATTTGACAAAGGACAGCATCCCTTCCTGATCAAAACTCTTCAAAGTGTAGGGATAGAGGGCACATACCTCAATATCATCAAAGCATCTATGAAAAACCCACCGCAAATATCATTCTCAATGGAGAGAAACTGAAAGCTTTTCCGCTAAGGTCAGGAACACAGCAGGGATGTCCATTATCACCACTGCTATTCAACATAGTACTAGAGGTCCTAGCCTCAGCAATCAGACAACAAAAGGAAATTAAAGGCATCCAAATCGGCAAAGAAGAAGTCAAACTCTCACTCTTTGCAGATGATATGATACCATATGTGGAAAACCCAAAAGACTCCACTCCAAAACTGCTAGAACTTATACAAGAATTCAGTAAAGTGTCAGGATATAAAATCAATGCACAGAAATCAGTTGCATTTCTCTACACCAACAGCAAGACAGAAGAAAGAGAAATTAAGGAGTTATTCCCATTTACAATTGCACCCAAAACCATAAGATACCTAGGAATAAACCTAACCAAAGAGGCACATAATCTATACTCAGAAAACTATAAAGTACTCATGAAAGAAATTGAGGAAGACACAAAGAAATGGAAAAATGTTCCATGCTCCTGGATTGGAAGAATAAATATTGTGAAAATGTCTATGCTACCTAAAGCAATCTACACATTTAATGCAATTCCTATCAAAGTACCATCCATCTTTTTCAAAGAAATGGAACAAATAATTCTAAAATTTATATGGAACCAGAAAAGACCTCGAATAGCCAAAGGGATATTGAAAAAGAAAGCCAACGTTGGTGGCATCACAATTCCGAACTTCAAGCTCTATTACAAAGCTGTCATCATCAAGACAGCATGGTACTGGCACAAAAACAGACACATAGATCAATGGAACAGAATAGAGAGCCCAGAAATAGACCCTCAACTCTACGGTCAACTAATCTTCGACAAAGCAGGAAAGAATGTCCAATGGAAAAAAGACAGCCTCTTCAATAAATGGTGCTGGGAAAATTGGACAGCCACATGCAGAAAAATGAAATTGGACCATTTCCTTACACCACACACAAAAATAGACTCAAAATGGATGAAGGACCTCAATGTGCAAAAGGAATCCATCAAAATCCTTGAGGAGAACACAGGCAGCAACCTCTTCGACCTCAGCCGCAGCAACATTTTCCTAGGAACAACGCCAAAGGCAAGGGAAGCAAGGGCAAAAATGAACTATTGGGATTTCATCAAGATCAAAAGCTTTTGCACAGCAAAGGAAACAGTTAACAAAATCAAAAGACAACTGACAGAATGGGAGAAGATATTTGCAAACGACATATCAGATAAAGGACTAGTGTCCAGAATCTATAAAGAACTTAGCAAACTCAACACCCAAAGAACAAATAACCTAATCAAGAAAGGGACAGAGGACATGAACAGACATTTCTGTAAAGAAGACATCCAGATGGCCAACAGACACATGAAAAAGTGCTCCATATCACTCGGCATCAGGGAAATACAAATCAAAACCACAATGAGATATCACCTCACACCAGGCAGAATGGCTAAAATAAACAAGTCAGGAAATGACAGATGCTGGCGAGGATGGGGAGAAAGGGGAACCCTCCTCCACTGTTGGTGGGAATGCAAGCTGGTGCAGCCACTCTGGAAAACAGCATGGAGGTTCCTCAAAATGTTGAAAATAGAACTGCCCTATGACCCAGCAATTGCACTATTGGGTATTTACCCTATAGATACAAATGTAGTGATCCAAAGGGGCACCTGCACTTGAATGTTTATAGCAGCAATGTCCACAATAGCCAAACTATGGAAAGAACCTAGATGTCCATCAACAGATGAATGGATCAAGAAGATGTGGTATATATACACAATGGAATACTATGCAGCCATCAAAAGAAATGAAATCTTGCCATTTGCGACAACATGGATGGAACTAGAGCGTATCATGCTTAGTGAAATAAGTCAAGCAGAGAAAGACAACTATCATATGATCTCCCTGATATGAGGAAGTGGTGATACAACATGGGGGCTTAAGTGGGTAGGAGAAGAATAAATGAAACAAGATGGGATTGGGAGGGAGACAAACCATAAGTGACTCTTAATCTCACAAAACAAACTGAAGGTTGCTGGGGGGAAGGGGTTTGGGAGAAGGGGGTGGGATTATGGACATTGGGGAGGGTATGTGCTTTGGTGTGTGCTGTGAAGTGTGTAAACCTGGTGATTCACAGACCTGTACCCCTGGGGATAAAAATATGTTTATAAAAAGTAAAAAATTAAAAAAAAATTAAAAAAGAAAAGAAGGAAAAAGATGTTATTAGGGCTAAGGCTACAGTCATTGTTATTGGTTTGAATCGATGATCTTTAAAATCAAGCAGAGACTGTTAATGGAAGGAATGTGTGGTGAAATTTAGAGTCAGCCTGGAGTCCTAGATTCTAATCATACTCTACTACTGAATCTGCAAGTTAATGTGTCTCTCTGGGCTTCTGTTCCTTGTTGGGTAAACTAAACTTGTTGAGCTATGTTGTCTCCCAAGTCCATTTTACCTTTAATATTTCCCAAACCCATTAAGGAGTCAGTAAGAGAGGCAACAAATATGTGTATAGCAACATCGTTTTCTTGCTTATAAACTTCTAATGACTCCCCATTGCATTGTTATTAAGAAATTACTTAATTACTCTGTGTCCCAATTTTCTTGCTTGCATTGTGTGATGATTTAAATAAGATTATATATGTAAAAAATACCATAATACTCAGGAAATGATAAGCACTTAAAAAGTACTGACTAGTATCATTGACTATAGGATTGAGTTGATTTTATTTTATTTTATTTTATTTTATTTTATTTTATTTTTCTGGGAGAGAGAGAGAACACAAGTGGGGCAGGAAAGGCAGAGGGAGAGGGAAAAAGAGATAATCCAAGCAGGCTTTATGCTCTTTATGCACCCTGCTGGAGCTTGGTCACAGGATCCTGAGATCATGACCTGAGCCAAAACCAAGCTTGAGACACTTAAATAACTGAGCCACTCAGGCATTCTGGGATCAAGTTGATTTTTTACGTGACTTGTCTAACTCCCTTTAATCTGCATTTTGTCCACCTAACTAGCATGGTCTCCCACCATTCTCTGCCTTATACATCATGCTGAAAAACACAAAACAGTATTTTTTTCATTTTTCGCCTTTGAAGGATCATTTTGCATGATAAAGAATCCTACATTAGTAGCGGTTTTTTCCTCTCATCAAGTCTCTCGTTTCATCTCTCATTTTCCTTCACTCTCTTCTTGCTTACATGGTTTCTGAGAAGTTGGATATTTTTCCCTCTGGTTTCTTTCAGGATGTGTTTCTTTGTCTTTGGTTTTTTTTGTTTGTTTTTTTGTTTGTTTGTTATTTTTTATTTAGTAAAGTAATCTTAACACCCATCACAGGACTCAAACTCATGACCCCAAGATCAAGCATCTCATGCTCTTGCAACTGAGCCACTCAGGTGCCTTATAATTTAAATATAATATGCTTAGGTGAAAGTTCTTGGCATTTATCCTGCTTGGTGTTTTCAGAGCTTCCTGGATCTGTGATTTGATGTCTGACATTAAATTGGTGGAAATTTTCAGTTATTGCTTCAGATTTTCTTATGTTCTTTTCTATCTTTCTTCTTCTGGTATTCCCATTACATGTATGTTATGCCTTTATAGTTGTCCCACAGTTTTTGAACCTTCTGAGGGGTTTTTTTCAGTCATTTTTTTCACTGTGTTTTTCAGTTTAGGCAGTTTCTATTTAGCTATCCTCAAGCTCAGAGAGTCTTTCCTCAGCTGTCCACTCTACTAATAAAACCACTAATGATTATCAATCAAATTGATTAATAATTAATATTTATTTTTTTATTTATTATTTTAAGAGAGAGAGAGAGCCCACAAGTTTGGGAGAGGGGCAGAAGGAGAGAGGATCCCAACAGACTTCTTGGCTGAGTGAAGAGACCAACATGGGACTCAATCTCAGGACCCTGAGATCATGACATGAGCTGAAATCCAGAATTGGATGCTTAGCTGACTAAGTCACTAAAGACATTCTTTATTTTTCTTTCATTTATCTCTACTACATCTTTTTTTTAATTCTTTCTTCGAAACTCCATCTCTCTGCTTGTGTTGCCCAATCTATTCTTGAACACTGTCTACTTTACCCATTAGAGTTATGAGTGTATTAATCACAGTTGTTTTAAATTTTTAGTCTGATAATTCTGACATGTGTGCTAGATCTTAATCCGTTTGTGTTGCTTGCTCTGTCTCTTAAAACTGTAGGTTTTTTTGTCTTTTGTGTGCTTTGTACTTTTTTCTTGGTAGTTGGACATGATGCACTGGGTTAAGGAACTGCTGTAAATAGGTCTTTAGTTAATGTGGTGGTGAGTTGCTGGGGGGAGGGGAAACATTCTATAGTTCTATGAGTAGTCTTGGTCCTTTAGTGGGTGTGGGCCACAGCATTGTGAACTTCACAAGTGCTTCTCAATTCCTCCTGTACTTACATGGGAAAAGGTGGCTAGAGTGGGTTGGAGCTGGGTATTTCCTTTATCCTGCACAGAAGGCTAGAAGTGTCTAGAAGTGCATTATTTCTCTTCCTCCCTCTGCAAGTCTAAAGTTGGGTGGGATTAGGTATTTCCCTTTTCCCAGTCAGTTAGGCTCTAAGAAAAAAGGAAGGAAGAAGTAAGGAAGGAAGGAAGGAAGGAAGGAAAGAAAGAAGAAAGAAAAGTATATTAGACTCTGGTTGAATAGTTTCTCCTAAGGACAGAAGGTGTTAAGAAGAACAGAGCACTTATCAGACACATGAAAAAGTGTTCATCATCACTAGCCATCAGGGAGATTCAAATTAAAACCACAGTGAGATACCACCTTAGAATGGCCAAAATTAGCAAGACAGGAAACATGTGTTGGAGAGGATGTGGAGAAAGGGGAACCCTCTTACACTGTTGGTTGGAATGCAGCCATTTGGAAAACAGTGTGAAGATTCCTTAAGAAATTAAAAATAGAGCTTCCCTATGACCCTGTAATTGCACTACCGGGTATTTACCCCAAAGATACAGATGTCGTGAAAAGAAGGGCCATCTCTACCCCAATGTTTATAGTAGCAATGGCCACGGTCGCCAAACTGTGGAAAGAACCAAGATGCCCTTCAACGGACAAATGGATAAGGAAGATGTGGTCCATATACACTATGGAGTATTATGCCTCCATCAGAAAGGACGAATACCCAACTTTTATATCAACATGGATGGGACTGGAAGAGATTCTGCTGAGTGAAGTAAGTCAATCAGAGAGAGTCAATTATCATATGGTTTCACTTATTTGTGGAGCATAACAAATAACACGGAGGACATAGGGAGATGGAGAGGAGAGGGGAGCTGAGGAAAATTGGAGGGGGAGGGTGAACATGAGAGACTATGGACTCTGAAAAACAACCTGAGGGTTTTGAAGGGGTGGGGGGTGGGAGGTTGGGGGAGACAGGTGGTGGGTATTATGGAGGGCATGCATTGCATGGAGCACTGGGTGTGGTGCAAAAACAATGGATTGTGTTACGCTGAAAAGAAATATATATATATATATATATATATATATATATATATATATATATATGTATAATAGAGCACTCTGTTGTATTTTTAAATGGTGACTTTTCCTGCTTTCTCTGCAAAAAGAATGAGGGGATTTTTCACTGATATTCCCCGTGAGAACCTGGTCAAGCTCTTGAGGTAAAACTCATAAAAAAGTAGGAGCCTCCATCTTCCCTCCTTTGTGGCTGAGCCCATGGAGTTTTTGACTCTCAAACTTGTCCACACTGACCTCCAGCAATTCATCAATTATGGTTTAGGATTTGCTATCCCAGTACTGGTTCCTCTAAAGGATTCTGCTCCAGCAAGTTGTGATTCTCTGTTCTGCTTGCCTGTCTATCTAACTCTGGAGACAATGATTTTCCTCGTGACCTCACTTTCTTATGGATACAAAAAGGAGTTCTTGAGTTTCCAGGTTGTTCAGCTTTTCACAAATTGTAGGAATGGAGTGGTCATTACCAAGCCTCATACATGCTAGACCAGAAATTGGAAGTTGCTAGAATGAAACTTGCAGGACTTACTTTGTACACTATTGCAGATATCCATCAGACAACTGAAAATTGGTGTTGATAGTTCACACATAAAAAAATGAAGGTTAAAGATATCAATTTTGAAGATGGAGGTAATATTAAATAGATGAGCTTTCCAAGGAAAGGACATAGAGTAGATATATGGATGTAGAAACTTGGCCCCTTGACCCCCATTTTTGACAGTATAGCATAAAATTTCTTATAGGGTTTATCTTCTCTCTTCTAAAGATTTGATCCTGAAGTAGTTTAGAACACTGATAGTATGAATATTAACATGTATTAAGTAAAATCTAGGTGGCACATGCACGTGTCATTCTAAGATACCATTTATATGGAAAATCAAGAGTTCTCAGGTTATAATTTCATTACACAAGACTTATAAATCTTCCTGACTTCACTGACACTTTAATTATCAAGTGACTTGCCTAGTCCTAACGTAGCTAGTTTACATAATTAGTCGTTTTCCTTCTTGTGTTTTTACTAATCTCGATACTATACTCAATAATTTGAAAATCTGCCTTCTACCATTGTGGAAAGCATAAACAAGAAGTTTAATGTATTTGTCATTTAACGTTTTGACTAATTCTTTTCCAGTGAATTCAAACCACGAGCAATTTTGTTTTATGAGAAAGATTTATTTTTTTAGTAACATTGGCCTTTAGGTGTGTTTAACTTTGTAGTGTCAAATAACCAGTTTGCTTGATTTTACCTCTCAGTCCATTTAATTTTCTCTGGTAAGATTTCTCTCCTTGCCCTGCTATCATGGTACTCCTCTCAGTGATTATGTTAAGCAAGGGATTATTAACCTATTTCTGGTTACCAAAAGAACAGTTTATTTGGTTAGTTCTTTTATACCACACACCCCACTCCAGAAAAGAAAAGAAAAAAGATTTGATAAAGCTTAGAAAATAATCTATTTAGATACAATGTATTTGGTCTTGGGAAGAGTAAATGTTTTTCCTGACACCGAATTTCGAAAAGAGTTTAATACATGGGTTCCTAGACACTGAAAAAAACAAAATAGAAAATAGCTAACACCTTAATCTAAACAATCTGTATTTCTTCTGTGACACTTGTGAGACCAAACAATACTCCAGAAAAGAATACCACATCTGAGATTTTCTCTGCTGCTTAATATCTGGCTGAATTGGCCACTCCCCTTTTGTGTGCTAACAATTGAAAAAGCAATTGCAACACCAATCAATGAATAAGGGGACAGAAGTCATTTTGAGTGATTTGTATGGATTTTCAGACATTTCCACAAAATCAGTAGGGTCACCACTCCAAATTTCATCTTGGCATCAAGCTCCAGCCCTGGATTTCCTGTGCCAGAAACCTGCTGGGTAGAAGCTGAACCACTGGGAACTGGGATAGAATGTTAAGGAGAGAAGAGTATCCAGGAGACACTGAGTACTGAGAAGTCCGCCTTCCGGGGGAGAAGTATTCCTTCTGTGTTAAGTGGTTTTACTGTAAAGTAATGAAGTTACAGGATTACTATTTTTTCAGGATCTCTAAAGAGGAAATCATTGGATTCATATGGCAAGTGAGGAGAAGAAACAGTCACAAAGTTAAACTCTGGATGTAATTTAGCAGTAATCCAGGAAGGAGCCTAAACCTGGCGAAGACTTTCCTGCAGGTTGGTGAAAAGGCTGTTACTCTTACAGATGTGAAACAACAAGAGTAGAGAGGCCTGTGGAATAGAAAAACAAAAAACAAAAGTAGAGCCCATATAATATGGAACTCAAATACATGAGAAGAGTGGCAGCTCAAACCACTGGTTCAGAGATGGACAAAGATGGGCTCAGAACAAGTAGGTTGTCATTTGAAAAATATATATATAAACTTTGATCCATCCCTTACTATACACAAAAATAAGCTCTAAGTGGATCACCAATATAATAGGAAACAGCAAGATAGACAAGTCCTAGAAGGATATATCATTTAAAAGATTTTATTCATCTTTATTGAAAAAATTTTAAACTTAAAATACATTCCTCTTTAACCTAGGTGCAGATAAAGATATTCCAGCTATCAATCAAAATCCAGATATTTTAAAAAAGATGAAAAATTTGGTTTGCACCAAACTAGAAAGCACATTTTTTGTGACCAACAAAACAATTACAAACAAAGTTAAAACTTTTTTTTATAAAACAAACTGAAATAAAATATTTGCAACATGTATGATGGAGATACTTTCTTCATTTCATGTGCAAAAATTAACTCAAAATGAATTACAGACTTAAAATTTAAGAACTAAAAAATATCAAACATCCACAAGAAAGCAGAAGATCTTGATTCAGCAAAGGTATTTAAACAGGACATGAAAAAACAAGAGATATAAAAGGATAGATTCAGCTTTATCAAAATTTAAAAATTTTTACTCTTTAGAAAACTCCATTAACAACAAGGAAAAAAAGTAAGTCATGAACTGGAAGAAAATATTTGCAAAACAGCATTTAACAAAGAACTTTTATATTTTATATTTTTATCTAAATATATAAAGAATATATTTATACTTCACATCAATAACAAACAGCCAATTTTAAAATAGACAAAAGATTTGAAGAGACATTCCATAAAAGATGTACATATGGAAAATAAATACATGAAAAGACACTCAATTTCAGTCATTAGGAACATGCAAATTAAAAGCACAGTGAATTACACTGTACAGCTACTAGAATGTCTGCAATTTATTTTTAAGATTTTATTTATGTATCTGAGAGAGAGACTGAGATGGTGGGAGAGGGAGAAGCAGATTCCCCACTGAGCAGGGAGCCAGATATGGGGCTCGATCCCAGGACCAAGATCATGACCTGAGACAAAAGCAGATGCTTAACCCCCTGAGCCACCCAGGTGCCTCTCATTAGTTTTTATGTATATTTCATTGTTTTCAGTAAGCATACTTATATGAGTAAGACTTGTTTTGTGGACCAGAATATGGCCTTAGTAACGTTGCATGTACATTTATAAAATATGTATATCCTGATGTTGTTGGATGGAATGTTATATAGATGTCTAATAGGTCAGGTTATTGATAAAGATAAGGAAGTGAAATTCTTCTGCATAGTTAATGATTTTATGTGTATTTGTTCCATAAAATATTGAGAGGTATCCTCAACTATATTCATGGACTTTTTTCTCTTTTTATTTGTATAAATCTATGCTTCATGTCTATTTTTAAACTCTGTTATTAAGCACAAAAGCATTGAAAATTGTGATATCTTCTTCAGTTAATAACAGAGATTATTATGAATTAATTCCTTTGTCATTATAAAATGATCTTTTTATTCCTGGTAATAATCTTTACTGCAAAATAGATTTGGATGATAAATTTGCCATTCTACTTTTCTTTTGCTAACATTAACATGATATATCTTTATCCGTCCTTTCATTTGATTTGTGTCCTTATAAAGTGAATTTCTTTTAGGCAGCATAGAGCTGGGCCACTTTATAAAATTCAGTATGACTTTTCTGCACTTTGGATGTTTACATCATTTACATTCAATGCTTGTTGATATGATTTGGATTAAATCTCCCATCTTGCTGTTCGTTTCAGTTGGTCCTCTTTGTACTTTATCACAATTTTCCACAATTTCTGCCTTGTTTTGGATTAATTCAATTTTTTTTTATCTTTCCATTTTTACCTTCTTTATTATTTTGCAAATATACAAATTATTTATTTTCAAATTACTTATTTGCATATTTAGTTGTTCTTTTAGGATTGACATTATATGTCTTTCATTTCCTCAACTATTTTAATAATATACTGTATGTGAGGTGATGACGTCCTTTCTCATATTATTAATATACAGTTCGTTTCTAAGTATATCATATATTTTACAATGCATTATTATTTTATTTAGTCAATATTTTTTCAAAGAGAATTTTTTAAAAGGAAAAATTATAGGGATAAAAATATATTATATGTTCATAAAAAAAAATTATAAGGGTGCCTGGATGGAGCCGTTGGTTAAGCTTCTGACTATTGGTTTCAACTCACGTCATGATTTCGGGTCATGAGATCAAGTCCCATGTCAGGTTCCGTGCTCTGTGTGAAGTCTGCTTAAGAGTTTCTTTCTCTTTCTTCCTCTGCTTCCCCTCCCCCACCCCCATGCTCTCTCTCTTTCTCTATCAAATAAATAAAGGGAAAAATTATATTCACCCATGTATTTACCACCTGTTAGTTTTTTCTTCTGTCTGAGTGACTTCCTTTAAGGCTCCTATACATTGTAGGGAAGGTCTGTTAACGGTGGTTTCTTTCAACATTTGTATGTCAGAAGTTGTCAATTCACCCTCATTTTTGATAGATATTTATACTGGGTACAGTATTCCCACTTGAGAATAGTTTCAGGTTGTTTTTTCTTTATGTTCTGGCTAAAGCTATTTCTGGTAATAAATAAGTTCCTTGTCATTTTTCTTTTTGTTCCTCTGTACACAGTTATGTCTCTTTTATATTCAGCTGCTCTTGAAATTTTATCCTTTCTATTGTTAAAGAAATTTGATGCACCTTGACCATTATTTTTTTTCTAATTTTTTTATGCTTCCTTCTTTCTGTGACTCTGTTTATGCCTAATATTAGACTGAATTAGTTTGTCCCATTTTTAAAAAACTGCTGTTACCATTGTGCTTCATTTGGATAGTTTCTTTTATAGTGCATCAAGTTCACAAATCCCCACAATGTTACTGTGCTCCTAATCTATTCCAGTTTTCATCTCAGACAATCCATTTTTGTATCTAGAAATTCAGTCTCACATATTTCTTAACATGGTCATGGTTTTGTCAACTTTCTTGAACATATGGGGTGTACTTATAACTTTATGTCCTTATTTATTTTATTATCTGTGTCTTTTTTGTTTCCATCAATTTTTCTCCTTATTAGTGTAGATTTTCCTGCTTCTTTCATACCTTTATTATTATTATTATTATTAGAGGGAGGTGAATTTAATCTGGTTGAGTAATTGGATTTTTAAAATATTGCTAACTTTTATTCTGTGGTGCAGTTAATTTTCTTAGGATCAGTCTCATCCTGTGAGACTGACTTTTTAACTTCATTAAGTTGGTCTGGAGCAAGGCCAAGTTATGAACACTATTTGGGTATTATCATCCTGAGTCCTCTAACTGATGCCTTCTGAAGTATTGCATTTTCTACTCCAGCTAATGATGAAAAATGATTTCTGGTCATGTGTGAACTCTACAGTTTCTCCACCTGTTCCTTTATGGCTGTCCTTTCCCTGACCCTGAGGAACTCTCACCCATGCACAGCTCCACACTTAGCTGAAGATTCGAGGGGAACACTGTAGATTTTTTTCAGCACCATATATAGTTTTTGCCATTCTGTGGAGCTTTCTTTGTTCTGGTATCTGTCCCTTCAAATTGTGGCTTCAAGTGTCAAATGAAGGATATCTTACCAGGTTGTTGTGAGGATTAAATGAGATTGACCATGTCGTCTACAGGTATAATGTCTCTACTTATCAATGACTTACCAAATGTTTGTCTCTGTCCTCTGTTCCTTCTGCTTATTCAAGAATAAATTAGGATAACTTGAGTATGCACTGTAGCTGATAAGGTGACTTACTATTTTTAGAAGTAAGGAATGGAGGATAATTCACTCCCTTAAAATATTCATTTTAAAAATGTAGCAGCAGGACATGCTTTCCTCTATGCTTTGTTGGCTTGGACTCAAAACTTTTACCCTTCTGTCCAGACTGCACAGAAATGAAACAGAATGAGAGTAGTGAATGGCTTACCATGCTTCGTACTTCACATGTAAGTGGTTTGCCTTCGCATATAAAGGTATCAAAGGTAGTCTGTGACTAGGTCCCTCTGTAGTAACCTGCCTCTAAAAGAGCCAAAGGATCCTCCCCACTGCTGCTCAGGACCCTGCTCATCTGACTTCAACAATATATCAGAGCTGGTCTATATGCTCAAGAGAGTAAAGCAAAGATAGAAATGACAGCCTGAAACTATGGAGACGATCGTTAATAAAAGAAGTTTCTGGCTTGCTCACGTTTTCTCTCTCTCTTGCTTGAGGCAGTCATTCTGGGAGCCAGCTGCAGCTGTTTGAGAAGTCATACTGGGAGGTTCACGTCACAAGGAACGGAGGCCTCCTGCCAACAGCCACATGAGTGACTTGGAAGCGGATCCTCCTGCCCCAGTCATGCTTTTAGATGATTGCATCTGCAGCATGCATTTGAGTACAGCCTCATGCGTGATCTTAGGTCAGAACCACCCAGGTAAAACGCTCCTCGTTTCCTGATATTCAGAAACTGTGTTAGATGTCAAATATTTCACATTTCAGATCACCGAATTTTGGAGTAATTTTTTTATACAGACCAGATAACTCCTACTGACTTCAGTTCTTGGGTGTGGGAGTGCTATCATAACACATATCTAAAAACTGGGGAGTGACTTTGGGACCAGGCAGTGGGTAGAAGCTGGAATGATAGTAGGAAGAGTATTAGTGAGGAAACTGTCTGCCAAACATGAGGGACTCTGAGAATGCATCCTGTGATGGCTTAAAGGGAGGTGAGGATAATAAAAGAAAACAGAAGGAAGATCCTAGTTATGTGGTAGCTGAAATTTGAGGAATATTTTCGTCTACAGTAATATGGAAAACAGAAAATGTTATTATTGAACTGCATGATCCAGCTAGGAAGTTTTCTGGGCAAAATGTTATAAATGCCTCCTCCCCACCACCCACCTCGGTGGCTATCATAAGTGAGAAAGAATGGTGGTAAATAAAAGGAAGGTAATGAAAAACTGAGATTTGGTTGTTTTGAGGATTTTAGGTCTCTGAAGATAGCATAGCTGCAGCTGGCTTTCCCAAAGTGACTGACTCAAGCAAGAGGAGAGAAAATGTGAGCAAGCCAGAAGCTTCTTTTATTTATAATTCCCCAGTGTGTCCTATTTTAGATATGCCTGTATCTGATTTTTCCTTTACCCTAATGTCTTCTTGTCTAACTGATAAACTTCTCATCTTTCAATACCTTGTCCCAATATTTCCCCTTCTAGAACACCTTCTATAATGATTTCAAGAACATTTTCTCCTTTTGTCTATTAATGCACCTTGAATATAATTCTTCCTAATGTCTATCATACTACATCTTTATATTCCCAGTGCTTCATATAGTGATATGCACAGGAAAGGCATTATCATAACGTATTTTCTGGGTTAAGGAAAGGTGAATAGATGAAACAAAACTCTGAACATAACTGATGAATATGAAATACACAATGAAAGTGTAATAACTTGAAGTTCTAGAATAAAGAGATGTAATATCCAACTTGGTAGTGGCAATTATTATACTGCTTCCAAAATATTACTACCTTAAAAATATTACAAATATTTAACATATAGTGAAGACAGACCACTTGATTTATTATGAAATAGAACTGGTATTTATTCCTGTGGGGTGGGGGGAGAGCTGTGTTTTCTATTCTGGAGATTATTGGTAGGACAGGTTGAGTGTAATAGTTATAAAATTGTTGGGTCCTTATTTATATTTCCAGAGATCATAAATTACATTTCATGACAGGCATACTTAGCAATGGCCAAAGAGAGTCCAAGCAATTGGACTTAGCTGAATTGAACCCCAGATTCTGGCACGTTTCATTAAATAGCATGGGCCAGGGAGTGGGCTTCAGCTGACTTCTCCACACACATTTACTAAACACCTGCCACGTGCTTAAGCTTAATAATGGACATAGACGATGTCCATTAGGTTCTTACAACTGAATACTAGAAACAAGGGAATGTGGAAAATGACTTTGATAGAAGGACGGATAAGAGGGTGCGAGAGATGTAACAAATAAATAGAAACAGAGAAGGAAAGAGGACTTCAGAAGAATTGCATGATAGAGATATGTGACATCTGAAAGAGGTTTTGAAGTGTTGACACACGCATGTATTCAATCACCCATTCATTGATTATAAGCATGAGGGTAGCTAGTATAGGATTAAGCGCATCAGTCAGAGTCAGAACATCTGGAATCCCGTTTTTCCTTCTTACTAATTATGTGACCTTGCATATATGGTGATACCTTCCTGGGTCTCAATTTTGTGATATATAAAATGAAGATAATACTAATACTGCTTAAGTTGTCATAAGGATTATGTACGACAATCTATGGAGAAATATTGTACAAACTGGTGCAAATGTAGCAACAAATGCACTGAAGTCATTATTAGTGCTCCTTTTATAGTTATTATCATTACTACTGTTATAGCTACATGGAGACCTGTAAAGATGAACTTAGTCCTTTACTCCTTTATACTGCTAGAATGCCAACATGATGCCTGAAGTTAGAGGAACCTCCATGTGATCTTGGGAAAGGCCAAGAGAAAAATATGATGATGATAGAGGTGCTCACCCTACTTTCACTGAGCCTTCGAACCATGCCAGCAGCATCTTACTGCAGGACTGCACTGTTTCTGAGAGTCACAATCTATGTGTCCATGTACTTTTGTTTTTTGTTTTTTTTTTAAATGTATCCATGTATCTTGTCACTATTTAACAAGTTCTTTTTACTTGTATCCAGGAATATTCCTGGATGATCACCCAACAAAGCCTTCCAGAATGGCTAAGATGTAGCAGACATTACATGGCATTATGTATAGATTCTTATAGTTGGCAGTAGGCCCCGTTTGTTTCAGAAGATAATACCTCAATGGCTGGTTAGATTCCAGGTTGGGATTAGGGAAGAGACAGCAGCTTCTTAGACACAGACTGTAAGCCTGTACCTTCCATTCCCTTTCTCTCAACTCCCATGAGAGTCCATTTCGTTGGTAAACTGGAAGTAAGTAATAATGACTTTATAAAGCTGTTGTGAAGAATGAACACAACCATGTATAGAAATGTTCTTCCATAGTACCTGGCAATAGAAATCACTCAACATTAGTGGCTGTTTATGTGTTCTTGCATCACATTATCATTTCCTAGTGGATTTTCTTTAAAAATCCCCCTCCCAAGTTGTTTAATATGTAATGAACTACTTTATTTGGAGTACAAGTCCCTCCTGGATAGGGCCCAAATCTTCTATTTACTCAGTTTATTTCTCTTACCCTCAATCCCACTTCCCAATCAGTAAGAGCCCAGCTCAGAGAATGTGCTTATTGAATTGAGTATTTCCAAACTACCCTCAAGGGTAAAACTTATCCCTATCCCTATTCCTTATCACTATCCCTTCACGTACTTAAAGCTGCATCACACTTCCATGACATCAATGCAAAAAAACCTGAGGGTTTTTGTTAAACAATTCTAGCATACTAATTTATTCTTAGAGGTTAAAATTTCTAGAAGGTAGGAACCGAAGATTTCCTTCACAAATACATATATTTCCTAGATATAATAAGGAGAAGTTTGCAAACTGTGAGAGGGTTTCATCAGAATAGCTCATTTTGATTATTTTTAAAATGGTGATAATAAGGAAGCATCCTAAGTAATGGCTCTATTAGCGTATTTCTTAGAAATCTTGTTAACTCTATGTGACAGAGTTGAATCTAAATTAATGAATAATTTAGAGATAAGTTTCTGCTGTACTATAATTTGCAGGTTCTTGAAGTTACATCATAGAAGAGTTTTAAGGTCATAAGCACTGGGATCAAATATAACTATCCGATCTATTCTGTTTCTATTTCCTATGGGATTTTGAGAAAAGTTGCACAATACCTCTAAGCCTTGTTGTTCATTTGTAAGATATTGATGATTGTTACATTCACTAAATAGAATTGTGAGAATTAGATAAAACCATGTATGAGAATGTATTAAACAAGGCTGGCATATAATAATTGCTCAATAAACATTAGTTAATCATATTGTGAATGGCAGGTATAATATAGACATCAATTTGGCTCCCCTTGCTTCTTCTTCTTCTTTTTTTTTTTTTTAAGATTTTTATCTATTTGACAGACAGACCACAAGTAGGCAGAGAGGCAAGCAGAGAGAGAGAGGAGGAGGAGGCAGGCTCCCTGCTGAGCAGAGAGCCCGATGTGAGGCTCAATCCCAGGACCCCAGGACCATGACCCGAGCCAAAGGCAGAGGCTTTAACCACTGAGCCACCCAGGCACCCCGCCTTGCTTCTTAATACCTGCATTAGATTAGCTTGAATCCCTCTGTTATATACTAAATTTCTTCAATATTTCTGAAATTCTGAGGGAGGTCTATTTTCATAGTCATGTTTTGCTCTGTATTTCATGTCTGTTAAATATTATCCTTTGGTATTAATTTCAGGATTATTGCTTCATTGCTGTTTAGTGGTAATTTAGCAGAATAAAGCACATCCCCTTAATATTCTCATATGACAAGTTTAGTCCTTACTAGACTTTACTGCCAAACACAGCCCTAAATTTCATTTTTTAAAATAATCATATCATAAAAAAAACACAAAAACTTCTTAATGTACTCTGCTAAACATCTGGACTGACCCCACCTGGTTTCTGTCTCTCTCTTCCTTATCTAATAATAGTTATGTCACTGCCACCTATCCCTACCTTCCTAGCCCATCTTACCATGTAAGAAAATAGTAAGGACCATGATTATTTAGTGTTTAAAAGGACAAAATTTATTTCTGATTTTTCTCAGCATTTTGAGTAAGGGAGATGCAATTTTGTTAGGTTTTTATCACCTTATGTGTGGATAGGTTGAATTGTTATTAAGCACTTATCTAAGACAAAAAGGACAGATCTTATCTGGCAAGTTTTTGCTTGTTCTTGGTTATAATTTGAACAGCCTGAACTATTTTACAAGGGCAAGGCATTTGTTTAAGGAAGATAGGATTTATTTTTTTATTTTTTATTATTATTATTTTTAAGACTTTATTTATTTATTTGACAGAGAGAGATCACAAGTAGGCAGAGAGGCAGGCAGAGAGAGAGGGGGAAGCAGGCTCCCCGCTGAGCAGAGAGCCCAATGTGGGGCTCGATCCCTGGACCCCGGGATCATGACCTGAGCCGAAAGAAGAGGCTTTAACCCACTGAGCCACCCAGGCGCCCCAGGAAGATAGGATTTAAAGTTAAAATTCATGTATCCCCATTCTGGTCTTAGTATCTTATTTATCCAAAGAGAAAACTAACATTTTACCTGTCCAATATGGTGCTCATACCAGATAAATTAGAAAACCAATATTAACATGTATTATAAATTATAAAACATCATACATGGGTTCTATTGAATTGAACTGGCACAGCACAGCAGAATAGAAAAAAAAAATATGGACTCTAATGTCAATAAAACTGGTGAGTGACCTTAAACAGGTCCCTTTACCACCCCCTTTTAGTTCACTGCCTCCTAAAAATAAGGCAAATAATAACTTTCTACAACTCTGTTAAAAAAGCTAAGAAAAATAGTATTTTTGAATATTTTTTTCATAACATCGTTGAAAAGAACAAGCTCAGTGAATCCCAGTCCGTTTCCCTTCTCATATATTTGGCTCTAGGAGTCAAGACTATTATCTGTTAGTTCATGTCCTGAGAGATGTTGGTATATCTGCTGCAGATGACAGATGTCAGTGTCCTGGCCATTGGAAGCACAGGGGATAGTACAACCTTTGGCCCTGTTTGGACCAAGGCTCATGGGGATGATTGTTTTAAGAACATTCTGCCTTCTGGTGATGGCTTTTTAGCTCCATCTGTTTGATATCACTGTCAGCTTACTACTCAAAGAGATTAGTAGGTGACAGGCTTTCTGCTTGGTACTGCTGACAAAGGAGGCATTATTTTTGTTTTCTATAGAGCATAAGGTAGAAATGAAACTCATCATACTGCTGACCCCTTAAGAAGAAGGGCTATAAAAATTGCCATCTCAATTAATTGTCTTCTGTAATTAAATGATGACTGCTTACACTAAATGTTATATATATATATATATATAACATTTATATATATACATTATATATATATATATATATATATAACATATATATATATATGATATCTATAATGTACAGGGACTATGCTAGTTGATGGAGTTGCAGGTGAGAACCCCAAAGGAGGTCTTGCTCCTTTTTTTTTATGTTATTCTGAAATAAGGGAATGCTCTGAGACTTCAGTTTTAATCCTTTATGTGTTCCGGGTAAGCAAAGAACTCATGCAAATGTTTACTACAGAGAAAAAGGAAAAGAAAGTTTCCTGGCATGTGAAGAGGCCATTGTGTTCTTAATGGGATAGAACTTAAGAGGAGTGGAGTATGTGAAAGTGACCAGAAAGGAAGCTAATAAATAGGGACCACAGTACATTTATGTCATGGGATCTACTTTATTTAGCAAGAAATCAAAGGTTTGTTAGCAGGTAAGAGACCTTATTAGAAAAGTGTTCTGGAATTGTCACTCTGAAACACTTTGCTTTCCCTTTCTACCAGGGCATGTATAATTCCAGATGAATCCCAACTCTTACAAATGACATCTTTCTCAGGCCAATGCTTTACCCAGTGAACTCACCTCTTGACTTGGACTATATTAATTAATGCTCTGTTTGAACATAGCCTCCATGGGGGAAGACCTATGCCCGCGGAAGCTCTGCAACCCTCTGCTACCCTCTCCTGGTGGGAGTCTATTACTGCAAGGAGTCCTCCAAATCTAGGTGAATCTACCATCCCTAGGTGCCTTTGGTAATGGCTGAATTAGGGAAACCGACCTGGGGCAGATGTTATAGCCAGACCCAGTTCCAGGTTCTAGGCAAAACCAAGTCCTGTCCCAGGATTTCACATCTGAAGGCTATGGTAAGAGACTTTAGAGGATGGGCTAGCCAAACCGTCCTGAACAGGCCAGTGACCCATGATGGTAATAGTTACCTCTGTGTTACCTCTTTTAGGAGGTATGCTTCCTTTTAGGAATGCTTCCTAAAAGAGGGTAAGCATGACATTAGTAATGAAAAGGTTATTTTTTCATTACGCCGTATTAAGAAACACAAGAAGCAGGAAGAGCAGCAACTTCCTGTGAGACTTCTCTTGATCGTCCTATTTAAAATTATAGTCTTCACACTTCTCTTTCCATCCTTGGTTCATTTTTCTCCATAACAATGTTTGATCATCTAAAAGGTTATCCTTAACTGTTTAATTTTGTTAATTGTATGTATATGCATTAGAAAATTATCTTCACGAAATTTTTTTTCTTTTTTTGTAGTCGCTGCTATATCCCCAACACATAGATTAGGGCCAGACACCTACTATTGGCTCAATAAACAGGTGCAGAATAAAGAAATGTCAGTAGGAATCAGCACCTGGTCATTAGGTGTAGGCTGGGGCCAGAATCTGCCCAACATAAATACACTGAATTCCTCCATTCCTGCTGCTTGGAAGTGAGAACCAGCCACAGGACAGTAGAGTTACCCCAAAATGAACCCAATATTAGTCACACTTTGAGTAAGTGCAATTGGTGGGTTTGGCTAGAGTTCTTAAATATTACAGTTTATAAGAATCACCTGGGAAACTTGTTTAAATGCAGAGTCCTGAATCCTTATCCCTAGAGATTATAATTTAGTAGCTATGGATCAGAGTTCAAAAATTTGGATTTTTAACAAGCACTCTCAGGATACTCTGATACACCAAGTCCTCAGATGACACTTTGAGAACACAAATGAATCCTTCATGGCTCTTGATTAAAATCATTCTTAGAGACTGAGGAAGATCCTGCAGGTAAGGATTTTGCCTATGGAAAAGAAGGAGGTACAGTGACTGGAGGCAAGTGAAGCCTGAGAGTATCAGAGCATCATTGTCTGCTCAATTTCAGCACTAGTTAAAATGTACTTTCTGCAATCTGATTCTCAAAGATTATGTTTTAATATACAAGAGACTCTGGTGGCAGAAGCTCAAAAGTCAGACTTTGAGAAATACTGGCATAAAAAGCAAGGAAGTGAAGGGAAATTAAAAAATATATATCACATGCATGTGCTAAGCTCTGTGCCAAAAGAGCTTTACAATTACCATCATTATTTTACAAATGAGAAAAATGGGAATCACCCACTATCTAAGTCCCTGAGATGACACCGGCAAGAAAGAGGTGAGCTGTTACTTAAACAAAATAAATCCTGAATCTGTAGTCCATGATTCCTCTATTCATGGTTTTACCTACTATTCCTAGTGATCATCATGTAGTACATACATAATGTGACCAGCTCTATGTAGTTGTGTAAATCCTTCCACAATCAAGATAGAGAAACTTGCCATCATCCAAAACATTCCCTGGTGCCATTTTGCAATTATTCCCTTTCCCCCACCATGAGCGCTTGCGAAAAGGCGATCTGCTTCTATCCTTATGGTTTTGTCTTTCCCAGAATTTATATAAGTGGAACCATGCTTTATGTTGCCTTTCATGTCTTGATTTTTGTAACTTTGCAGTGAACATGGAAATCAGGGAGTGAGTCTCAGTCCTCCAACTTTTTTTTTTTTTATTGTGGGTGTTTAGCCTGTTCCAATTCTTTCACTTTCCAAACAAATTTTAGATTAAGCTTATAAATTCCTACCAAAAGTTTAAAAACTTGCTGAGAGACTGATGTAGCTAGAATTTAATCTATAGACTAATCTGAGGAGAATTTATGTCTTTTAATTGATGAACACTGTTTATCTGTTCATCAATTTAAATCTTTATTAAATTCTCTTGGCAATTAATTTCTCTTGTTTTGCAATTTTTAGCATACAAATCAGATACATATTATTAGGCTTATCACTAAATATTTCAGATTTTTGGTGTTATTGTATTATTTCTTTATTTAAATTTTAAAATCTAATCTAATCTAAATTTAAAATTTTTTTGAATTTAATTTTTAAAATTAAAATTAAAATTAAAATTTTAAAAATTAAAATTAAATTCAAAAATTAAATTCAAAAATTTTAAATTTTAAATTTTAAATTTTTAAATTAAAATTAAATTTAAAATTTTTAAAATTAAAAAATTAAAAACTTTAAAAAATTTAAAATATGTTTTAAAGATTTTATTTATCTATTTGAGAGAGAGATCACAAGTAGGCAGGGAGGCAGGCAGAGAGAGAGGGGGAGGCTCCCCGCTGAGCAGAGAGCCTAATGCAGGGCTCCATCCCAGGACCCTGAGATCATGACCTGAGCTGAAGGCAGAGGCTGTAACTCTCCAGATGCCCCTAAATTTCATATTGTTTATTGATTGTCCCACTAATTCTAAAAATGAGTACCATCTTAAATTTTATATCCTAGGTGGCTCTTTTGCTTTACCTCAATATTCCATGAATTATATATAAAATACAACTAAATTTTATATATTGAATTACATCCTCTAATTTTGTTAAACTCACTTATTAGTTCTAGAAGCTTTTTGGGCTATATTTTTGGTGATTTTCCCATGTAGACTACAATGTCATATATAAATACTAATTTCTTCCTTTTCAATTTATATGCATTGTTTGTTTTTATCTTGTCATACTGCTTTAGTTAAGATATACCTCCAGTAAAATATTCAATAGATTTAGTAACAGAAGACAATTTTTATTTGTTCTTGATTTTTTAAGTGAGAAAGAATTTGATCCTTTACTCTTAGGAAAAAGTTTTTCATAGGTGCTCTTTTTCAGGTTGAGAAAATTCCTTTTTAATTATAGTGTACTGAGAGCTTTTATTATAAATAAATGTTTAATTTTTGTCAAATATTTTAATACTTCTATTGAGGTCATTATGGATTTTTCCTCTTTTCATATTTTGTTCATATACTGAATTAAATTTTTTTCCAATGTTGACATAGCGCTTCATTTATGAAATGAAGCCTACTTATCATGATATGTTATACTTTGGAATATATTGATGGACTCAATTTGCTTGCATACACCAGGAAAATATTAGCTGAATTTGACACTAATTGACTTTACAGTAAGTGACAACAATGGGCATGATATGATTACAGGGGGTCATTTTAACAAGAATATATAGTGATCTGAAAGGTGTATGCATACAGAGATTCAAATTGCAAAAATCAAAAAACTGATAGGGCCAAAAGGAGAAATAGACAAATCCGCAATTATAACTGTAGTCTTCTGTGCTTTTCTCATAGTAGTGGGTAAAAGAAGTTGACAAAAATTTTTAAGACAGGTACTGAGTTATCAATCAATTTGGCCCAATTGTTTTTATGGAATCCTATAACCAACAAAACATAAAACACATTTTTTTCAACTGTGTGCAGAACACATCAAGATAGATCAGATTCTGAATCTAAAAAATGTCTCAACAAATTTAAAAAGATTGAAATCATGAGTATGTATGTAGGCCACAATGGAATTAAACTAAAAAAAAAAAAGTACCTTTCCAAGTATTCAAAAATTAGAGAACACAGTTATAAATAACATGTGGTTGAATAATAGAGCTCAAGGGAAATTAGAAAACATTTTAAAACAAGTCAAAATGTATGTCTAATATATCAAAATTTGTTGGGTACAGCTTATAATGAAATTTATAGCACTAAAAACACCAGTAGAGAAAAGACTCAAATCCATGTTCTAAGACTCCAACTTAAGAAACTACTAAAAGAAGACCAAATTAAGCTCAAAACAACTGAATAGAAGGAAATAATAAGTGTAAGAGAAGAAATAAATGAATTAAAAAATCAATGAAATAGAAATATGAAAAATAATAGAGAAAACTTAATGAAACCAGAAGTTTGGTCTTTGAACTTGATAAATGACTAGACAATTGAAAAAAATACAAATTATCATTATTAAGAATAAAAAAGACACTATACTTATTAGAGACAATAATTTATATGAAAAGGCAAAGGATCTGAATAGTCCAAAATTGTTTTATATTTTTTATGGTAAAAAAACATAAAATTTATTCTCTTAGCCATTTTTAGCTACACAGTGTAGCAATATCAGTTATATGCATATGTTACTACAATGGCTTTCTAGAACTTTTTCATCTTGCAAAACTGAAGACCTATAATCATTTAATTGTTCCCTTTTTCTCCTCACCCCAGCTTCTGACAACTACGATTCTACTAAGAGTTTGACTATTTTAGGTATCTACTATAAATAGAATCATGTGATATTTGTCTTTTCCTGACATGTCATTTCAATCAACACAGTGGTCTCAAGATTTATCCATGTTATGGCAGATGACAAGATTTCCTCCTTTTTTAAGGCTAAGTAATATTCCATTGTATGTGTATATCACATTTTCTTTATCCATCCATTCAAGGATGACTATGTGGGTTGCTTCTACTTCTTGGCTACTGTGAATAACATGGCAATAAGAATGTCATGCGTAAATATATCTTCAAGATTTTTTTCTGTATTTTTAGGTAAATATGAAGATATGTATGGGATTGCTGAATTATATGGAAGTTCCACTTTTAATTTTTTGAGAAACCGCCATCTGTTTTCCATAGCAGCTGCACCATTTTACATCCCCACCAATGATGTATAAGAGTTTTGATTTCTTCACACCTTAACCAACACATTATTATTAATTATGATGATGATGATGATTCATAGTGGCCATCCTATTTGGTTTAAGGGGATATCTCATTATGGTTTTAATTTCCCTTGCTCTGATGATTAGTGATTTTGAGCATCTTTTCATATATTTATGGGCCATTTGTATATCTTTGGAGAAATATCAACCATCCTACCATCTTCAAGTAACTTGAGGGGATGTTCTTGTCTAATGGATCTCTCAAAGAATTCTTAGACAAATTTTAAACCTCATTTCCTCTCTAGATTTCCTAATCTACCATGAGGTAGAAATTCCTTCCCTGTCTTGCTGGCTTCATAAATACCAGTTTTCATGCTGTTTGGGGACTGATTCACAGCATTTATACACCTACAGTTCTATGCCAAAAATAAGATGAAATTATTTGTTTCCTAGGCAACTATTTCATAGAACGTACACAGTTTTCCTTTGAAGGTGTGTTAAATGGTAAAATTTACTATTTACTATTTTAATTTATTCATTTTAAAGTTACAATCTATGAACCATGGAGTTTAGCATGCATAGATTGTTAATTAGGTAATTAAGTTCTAACTTGTGTATGAGGAGGACCAGGTGTCCTTTTCTGTGGGAATTCTACATGGAAAATAAAAAGGGGGTGGTGGGGTGTAGGTACAAAAGGAAGGATGGAAGGGAGAAAGAAAGAAAGAAAGGGAGGAAAGAAGGGAAAGATTTGACGCGTGAATACCTAATCATGGGATTCCTATGTCAATGAAAGCAAAATGCCTAATAAGATGCTTAGACCTTATTATATGCCCAACCAATGGTAACATTATTATTTTTTGTTTTGTTAAACAACAAAGCAATCACTTCTGTGTCAGAAACTTGGGCAAGCACTCAAGAGTTCAGTGTACCAGGAAACATGGTCTGCTGGATGTCTGAGACAGCATATTTAGGTTTAAGACATCATAGAAGGTCAGGCATGGATAGACGAATATTTCCTTTATTGGCCTAAATTGACATTAAAATGTACAGATGTACAATCTGGGTGAATTTCATCCAAATCCCTTAACTATCCAGCATCCCCTCTTTAGAAGACTTTATTTGAATTATGTCATATGCATTAGCTCATTAAATTCTGACATGGTTAAAGAAAGATATCAGTGTTGACATTTCAAAGGTACAAAACTCATTTATAGATTTTAAGTTATCAGATGAAGCTTGCAGGAGCTACTTAAATCTAAGAACTAGAATTCAAACTCAAGTCAGATCCTTGACGTTAACCACACACTAATCTAGAGGTCCTCTGCTTTGCTTTTTCTCCCAGGGAACTTGGTACAGCATTCCCATAAATACAAGAGTAACTAAATAATATTTGACAAAAATGTGCTAAACAAACCAAGATATGGCTTACCTAGTGGAGGATGAAATCCATAATACCTGATACTCCAAGTTCTGAGTAGAACACAAATCAAATTAAAAATTATTTGGTAGTACTTTCTAACTAGGGACCTTTAGATCTAGGTTAATAGCACAATCCTGTAAGTACGTTTAACAGTGATTCATGGTGTTATTATGTCAAACCTGAAACTATATCGATGCCTGAGAAACACAACTGCTACAGAAGAGGTTGAGGAGAACTCTAGGAAAGAATCAAGTCCTATAAGATAATCACATTTATAAAGCTAAACCTTAGGTGGGGTGCCTGGGTGGCTCAGTCAGTTGGCCATTGGACTATTAATTTCAGCTCAGGTCATGATCTCAGGGTTGTGGGATTGAGTTCTGTGTGGGGCTCACAGTGAGTGAGTGTAGAGCCTGCTTAGGATTCTCTCTCTCCCTCCCCCTCTGCCCCTCCTCCCTTGCTTGCATGCTCTCTTTCTAAAAAATAAACAAACAAACAAACCAACCTCAGGAAATGATGCACTGAAACAAGAAATGAAAAATAGCCATTAAATGAACTGGCACCCGGGGTGCCTGGGTGGCTCAGTAGGTTAAAGCCACTGCCTTTGCCTCGGATCATGATCCCAGGGTCCTGGGATTGAGCCCCACATCGGGCTCTTTGCTCAGCAGGGAGCCTGCTTCCTCCTCCCTTTCTCTGCCTGCCTCTCTGCCTACTTGTGATCTCTATCTGTTAAATAAATAAATAAAATCTTTAAAATAAATTTTAAAAAATAAACTGGCACCTGACCTTCTGTTAGTTTTATAAATTAGACTGTTACTATTTCATTGAGTTTGTGGTAGATTTTCTAAGTTGGACACACTTGCATAGTTTAGAGGAAATAGCTTACAACAAATTTTAGGTAAGTTTTCTTATATAGTTTTGAAGCTATCAAAATATAAGTGTTCTTGTCAGTTAGAAACATATTTCCTTTCTCTTCTTGAGAATTGAGTGCAATGCCCCTATAGGCTGACGACATTGAATGAATTTTCATTTAAGAACTGGTTTGGACAGAGGCATTCAACTGATTTGAGGCTTTCTCCCTTGGATAATGCAAGTAAATATCTGTTTCCTTCATCAGTTTGGACCCAAACTAATAGTGCTGTGTTGACAAAGATGATGTTCTGAGACATTTCAGTTGATTAGGCTCTGAAAATGCATATGTTTTTCGGAAGATGGATTGTGCATTTATAAGCCCTTTTTTAAAAAAAATCATTTTGTTTTATTTTATTTTATTTTATTCCAGTATAATTAACATATTTTATTCCAGTGTCAGGTGTACTATATAGTGATTCAGTAATTCTGTGCGTTACCCAGGGCTCATGATTATAAGCACACTCCTTAATCCCCATCCCTTATTTCACCTGTCCTGTACCCACCTCCCCTTTGGGAACCATCAGTGTGTTCTCTGTAGTTAAGAGTCTGTCTCTTGACTTCTCTCTCTCTTTTTTCCTTTGCTCAATTGTTTTGTTTATTAAATTCCACACGTGAGTGAAATAGTATGGCATTTCTCTTTCTCTGACTTATTTTGCTTAGCATTTTACTCTTTAGCCCCATCCATGCCAGATGCCCTTTTAAGAGTGTTTTAAGTGTCGGTGAGGTATAGTGAAGCCAACCACAGATCAGGAGAAAGAAAACTGAGTTTTACAGTCTGTTATTCACAGTTCCCTGAGGAGAAGACCGCATGCTGAGCAGGCCTACTCAAGAGAAACACCAGACTGGCACAAAGCAGAAGGGAAGATAAGAACTGTGGGCAAGTGCCTTTATTGTGGTTTCCACGGGGAAACAAGTTTGGGATGAGCTACTTTGGATAATTTCAGCATGCTCTGGGGAATAGAAGCTGTCCTTGGTTATCTGGTATCTAGTCTTGGGACAGTTAGGGCAGATGTATAGTGGTCTGGAGCATGAGAATCTGATAGAGACCTAGTTGGGGGAATGGATTAAACCTGCCCCTTGGTAGTATACTTCTAGCAGCTGGGACCTCAAAATTCAGGCAAGATAGCATTTAGAAAACTATATTATGAACAGACATAGAAAAAGTTAAGGTATATGACTTTTTTTGTTATTTGTTGGTTTTGTTACTGACTCTCAGATTCCTCACTTTTCTGCTTTTCTTGTGGATTAGATGATAAAGGTTTTTGCTTTTGTTTTTTGCCGCTGCCAATGTGTTAAACAACTTGTTTCATTTTCCTCCTGGGTGTAAATGAAGATTATGTTTTCCAATCTCCCTCATGATTAAATTGGGCCATTTGACTTAATTGTGGCCAACAGAATGTAGGTGGAATTGATACACATCATAATTAGGATCATAAAACCCTCACTGTCTCCTTTCCCACTCCAGAGACATTTGGAAACTATGTATCAAAAATAGCAGTGCCACAAGATAGAAATTACCTGGGTCCTAAATTAATATGTAGCAGAAAGGACACCGTTTCTTGCATCTCAACCCCAATTTCTCCACAGTCCCTGCTGACTAACATGAGCAACCAGTAAGTCTTTTTGAGGTTTAGGGATTTATCTGTTACAGGAGCGAGGGTTAGTTACACTAACAAAAACTAATTGATCTGTGGATCCTTGGTCTTTTCCAGAGTGATGGGATTATTGGATGGGAACATTTAGAATTCAAATCTCATAAGAAAGAAATGATGCTGCGAGTAACATGATACTAATGCTGTTATATGCCTGCATCATACAATGAAAACAATATTTTCTTCTGTTTGTTCAAATAGAGTATTAATGCAGATTCTAAATAAAAATTAATAAGTGGAATTGAGCAAAGTAGTAGAAGCATAACAAACTATTACCAAATGGTGCTTATTCTAGAAATAAAAGAATGTTTTATTGTTAGTTAACACTACTTAATTTTACTAGGAGTGCCAAATAATTTCCAAAAATATTACAAAAATTGTCAGAATTCAACATCTATTTTCGATAGAATAGCAATAGATAGGCAGGCATCATGTTTGCTGGAAAACATTTTCTTGTTAAAATCAGAAATAAAACAAAGCTACCAGTTTTTACCACTATTATATAGCATCATTTGCGAGTTATTAGGCAGTACAGTTGAAGAAAGAAAGAAAAAAAGAGGTATACAAATTAGAAAAATAAAATTATCATTCTCTGGCGATCATATAATTGTTTATGTAAAAGCAAATCAATTTTGCAAAACTGTTTAAAGTCAAATAAAATATTTACAAAAGATAAGACTTATTAAGCTAAAAATTAATTTATAAAAACCCATTAGCTTCAAACAAAGGACACCAAAAAATATAGTGAAAGTAAGACTCCCATTTCAAATAAAAATTAAAGGAAAGTAAACTTATAAACAGAGAAGGTTTTGATAAGATAAAAAAATTAGAGGACAAGTGAATGACACAAAAAAAGGTTTTTAAGGAAAACAAAAGATAAAGACAGCAATTCTGCCCAAGTTGCTTAAAATTTAACACAATGCCAATAAAAATGCCTAGAGATTTATTGGGCGCCAGGAGGGAGGTTAGAGAAAGAGATTTTTTTTTTTTTTTTGTAAAATAAACAATCAGGAATAACCAGTAAAATTCCAAGAAAAGATATATACTGAAAAGGAATTAACTATATCTGGCATTATATCAGAAAACTATGATAGCTAATATTGTATGATGGAGGTTCATGGACAGACGGCTCAGTGGACTAGAATATAAATCAAGGACAAGGTTTCTCAGTTTTGGCATTAGTGACCTCTTAGGATACACAATTGTTGTCAAGTGCAATGTAGGATATTTCGCCACAAATGTGTCCTCTGAGCAACACCACTTCCAAGTTACGACAATCAAAACATCCAGACATTTCCAGATGTTCCCCAATGGACAAAGTTGCCATTAGTTGATATAAATGATATAAATGATATAAAAATGAATCCAACTATAATTGATTGTTTAGTATATGAAAAAGGTGGACTTTCAAATCAGGGGAGGAAAGATAGATATTTAATGTCATGATTGGTACAACTGGGTGGCTTTCTGGAATGAACAAAGTTAGATGTATACCTCATGATTTAGCACAAAATAAACATTTAGAACAAAAGGAAGTCTGATAATCTGAAGCTTAGAAACAGAAACAGAATAGAAACAATAAAAGTACTAGAAAAAAAAATCTTTCTAGGAGAACCCTCCTACATCGTTGGTGAGAATGCAAGCTGGTGCAGCCACTCTGGAAAACAGTACGGAGTTTCCTTATAAAGTTTAAAATAGAGCTACCCTATGACCCAGCAATTGCACTACTGGATATTTACCCTAAAGATACAAATGTAGTGATCCGAAGGGGCACGTGCACCCGAATGTTTATAACAGCAATGTTCACAATAGCCAAACTACTATGTAAAGAGCCTAGATGTCCATCAACAGATGAATGAATAAAGAAGAGGTGATATATATGGAATACCATGTAGTCATGAAAAAGATATCTTGCCTAAGATATCAAAAAGATATCTAGTTCCATATAAATGGAACTAGAGGACATTTATGCTAAGTGAAATAAGTCAATCAGAGAAAGGCAATTATCATATGATATCACTGGTATGAGGAATCTGAAAAACAAGACAGGATCATAGGGGAAGGGAGGGAAAAATGAAACAAGATGAAACCAGAGAGGGAGACAAACCATAAGAGACTCTTGTTCTCAGGAAACAAACTGAGGGTTGCTGGAGGGGAAGGGGTGGGAGGAATGGAGTGTCTGGGTGATGGACTTTGGGGAGGGTATGTGCTATGCTGAGTCCTGTGAATTGTGTAAGACTGATGAATCACAGACCTGTATCCCTGAAACAAATAACAAATTATATGTAAATAAAAAATAATCTTTCTAAATAGGGTTAAACCCAGAAATTAGGAAATATTAGGAAATTTGACCAATTGGATTCCTTCAATCTTTAAAAAATCTCATTTAATCAACACAAAAAGCAAAATCCATAGATAAATGAAAAACTGAAAAAAAATTGCAACTCATCTCACAAAGATCTACTTTTTTTGTTATGAAAAGAGTTTTTACAAATCGGTAAGGAAAGCATAATAAGCTCCAGAAAAAAGAAGCAAAGGATAAGGATGGATGATAGAACTACAACTGACTCATAAGTATATAAAGTGATACTTGGACTTATTCATAATAAGAGACATGCAGATTAGAACCATACTGATATGTCATTTTTCTCCTACTGTATTTGTCAAGATCATACCTATGATGAACATACTGTTTTAGTGAATGTGTAGGGAAGCAAGTTTATCTTGAAAGATAAAGATGCACTCATTAGGAAAAGAAGGGGATGAAATTAAGAGCATTTCCAAAGGATATACATCCTGCTGAAGTTTTCACTAGGACAACCTGTATGGAGGGAATTTTAGGACTGTCAAAATGATAACTGAAAATATTCTTTGGGTATATGCATGATACATATTCACAGTTGTGTGAAATGTTATGTTCAGTAAGAGTACTTTTTATCATCTGATTGGCAATACCCAAATTCTGGAAACAACTTAATTGTTTATTTGTAGTTACTGGTTCAAAAATTGTCATACCTCTCTATAAAGAAATTCTATACAGCAATGAAAAATGTCAAAGAGGATAACTTGTACTTATAAATAAAAAATAGTGCAAAACACTGCATTTACTATGCTCTATTAATACTCTATTAATACTCTGTATAAAAATAAAAATAACACAAACATTTCAGACTATATTTGGAAAGACATGATTAATAAGAAAGATACCTAGTTTCACTCAACACTTTCAATCAGCCTATCTTATAAATGGTATATCGTATGCATTTAAAAATATTGCAAAGGAATACATACAATTTTAAAATGCATAAAGGCATAGTAGCTGAAAGCATCCAGAGTCAGCAAACTGAGTATATCCACTATGGTCTCTCCCCCCACCCTTTAATTGGAGTAACCTGTTTCAGAATCAGACCTAACCAATGGAGGTTATTAGCCTTACTTCACCAGTAGGAAGAGACTTACTAGATAAAATTAATTTTGCCATTTTAGGCCCAGTCTTATGCTACTCAAATGGAAAACCAATCATGAACATTTCAGGGGCATAGCAAATATATACTCTTCTTTCAAATTGACTTTATACTTTATACTTGTTATTGGAAAATAAATATTGAGGCAGCTATCATTGGATGTAAATAACTTTACAGGACTTTTTGCACTGTTTTTACAAGTAGTTATTGATTTTATTTTGAGTTTTTTTATGGGTATACATCTTAATCATTTTATTCTCTGGGGACCCTTTTTAGGATCTTTTTAGGGTCTTAATTCATCCTGGAATAACTTGTCACACACAATATCCAGTGGACCTCATTCCACAGATGACATTCTTTCCTTCTACTTTCATGTCATATTAGCTGTGTAGTATCCATACTGAAGCTTCTTGTTAGGGTTGAATCTTGCCATGAATATACCTTGCCATGAATATACCCAATATACCTGTCTCATGGAACAATTGCATAACCCTGGCTTGACCGTTTTCAGTAGAGGGCATACAGGATGTTTGCTTCTCCTCAGAGCCTCAGTAGATCATCCGGCACTAGACTGTCTCCATCTACCTTACATCAAGGATCATCAGACACTTCAGTGTCCTTATATCCATACCAACCTGCTACCACTAGATGGTGATGCCCACCCAAACCCCACATGACTTTGTTACCCTTCTTTGGTCATTGTAGAAAGAGATTCTAGTTGTATTGTGTCCTTGAGGCAAGCTCTATAACATGAACATCTACACTCTCTCAGTTAGCTTCTCGGCTGAAAGAATACCAGCCAACATGAGGAAGAAAGTATGCCAAGAATTAGATAAAACAGAACAGATAAGCAGAATCAGTAGGGGAGTAAAGAGGTATTAATTTATTTACTCTAAAAATATGTTTTGATTGCCACGCACGTTGTTGTTTTAGAAGTACTGAGATGAGTAAGGCTTCATTGCTGTTCTCAAGCACTCAGATATTATTAGAGCTACTTTTATCAAAATTATTTTCAAATTTTCACAGAAACTGCCAGAGGCTTCATAACTGATACTTTCATCCATTAAAAAAAAATCAACAGCTATGTTGTATTAGTCTGGGTGTTGCTTTTTGATGATGCTTCTTTGATATCTACTGTAAGTAATTACTGCAGGATGGAGGCTCTTTGATATCATGAACTGTAGGCCCAGGAGGCATCTTCAAGAGGAAAGAGCTCTGTTTCCATTGTGATCCTGCTCTTGCCTCCCAGTCACAGGATTTGACTTTTAGAACATGTAACCATGTATAACTATAATTTTCTAACATTTGATCACCAGATCTTAAATTTTTGTCTCCTGGGTGCTTTCAAAGCCTCTGTAAACAGCTCTCAACTAGCAGCTTGTACAATGTTCTATCCCAGGTCTCATCTAACTGTTTGTCACTGTTTCTCCTCCATGTTCCCCACTGCACTGTCAGATTCCCAGAACATAGGGCAGTTTGAGTATGTGGCTTAAAAATTGGTTTGCCAGGGGCTCCTGGGTGGCTCAGTGGGTTAAGCCGCTGCCTTTGGCTCAGGTCATGATCTTGGGGTCCTGGGATCGAGTCCCGCATCGGGCTCTCTGCTCTGCGGGAGCCTGCTTCCCTCTCTCTCTCTGCCTGCCTCTCCATCTACTTGTGATTTCTCTCTGTCAAATAAATACATAAAATCTTAAAAAAAAAATTGGCTTGCCAGATTTAGCAAATAAAAATCAGGACACTTAGTTAAACTTTAATTTTAAGAAAAGAAATTTTTGCTTAGTGTATGTCCCATGACATATTTGGCACATAATTATATTAGGAAAAATAATTAATTAATCTGAAATTCAAATTTAAGTTTGTTTCCTATATTTTTTTAGATAACAGTACTTTAAAGATGTCTTATAACCTGAAGGTTGCATAATTCTGCCTTTAAATATTTTTTAACTATAGAACACAGATTAATCACTAGCACTGAACATTTTAAAACTCAACTTTATACCAATCCTGTTATCAAATATTGTTGTCTGGGTATGTTGCCTTTATAATTACATTTATATATAAAAACAAAACATACATATATAACTATAAAAACCATATATATTCATATATGTATTCAATGTATATTTATCTGTATCTAATTGGAAATCAACAACTCATAATAAAATACATAATATAATCAAATAAAAAAGGATTGGATTAAAATTTTGAAGAAACAATAATGGATCTGACAAAATTGAGAGCTTAAATTTAGGTAGAATATGCTTATAGTAGAAAATGCCAAGGTTTCTAGGGAACTTCTTAATTATATTTTGCATATTACTTGGTGCGAGAGAGTCATATTTAGAATGTTTTGAATTTGGAAATCATCTATAGGTTATTAACTTAATTTCCCTGAAGCACAGCTTATGCCCTCAAGTTCTATTTCCTCAGTAGCTCTTTACTGGTGTTACAGATGTTATTTCCATAGAAGAAGGAGATGTATATTTATATGCATTTCATTAGGGAAGTAAAGATAAGGCTCTTCCACTCATCTATTGTCTATCATCTATCCGTCTAAAACTTAAATTGTAATGCCTGATGTATATTTATTTCTCTTTCTTGTAGTTCTTTCTTGAGATGATAATTTATTATCTAAGTTAAAGTTGTTTAAGTTAAAGGCAGTCTTCTCTGGTAAGCCGGAAGAGGGGAAATATTCTAATTCAAAGATTCTGGAAATAAATGATGAGAGAAGAGAAATTTTTCTTATTATTTAAAAGACTCATGAAAATGGTCACCATGGAAACCAGACAGGAGTCCATGGCACATCAAGAGATCAGGAGAAGAGGTCTTGAGCTGAGCCTCTGAGTCTTAAATTTGGAATGCTGACATAAATTTTAACCTTCATTTGAGGATAACTTCTTTATAAATTATATGATTTATTTTAGGTTATGCAGTCTTGAGATGACAATTTTTATAAAATTCTACTTGTACTCTTTTCTTTTCTTTCTCCCCTCCTTCCATCCCTTCCTTTTTTCTCTCTCCTTAGCTCTTTCTCTTTCTCTTTTTCTTCCTTTCTTCATTCAGTTTTTTTTTCTTTTTTTCTTCTTTATCCTTTACTTTCCATCTTCCTATTTTTTGAGTGAAGATTTATGGAGGGAAATGTGAAAAAAAGAAGGTAGGACAAAACTCCACTGGGTTTTCTAACTGAAGAATATTACTAAGAAATGGGAAAAATAATACAACATTAAAAATCTAAAAAGAAAGCAATAACTAGAAAATAGATTATTTAATATTCTAAGTGAATATTCCAGCTAGTAAGAGTGAACTCATAGTTTTTCTAAAATTTTGACCCTTTCTTGAGGATTTCCTTATATAATCCATTTGAATACGAATAGAATGTAGTAAAAAAAAATAATCATCAGCCAGTACAATTACAAATACAGGAAAGTGTTTAGAAAAATTTCAAGTAAGACAACCAGAATACAATTTATATTCATGTATCATATAAATGCAACTAGACCTTCAGAATCCAGAGGTTGTTATACTTTGTAACCTTTGTATACAGTGCAAATCCTGACATGTAACAATCGCTCAAGTACTATTTGCTTTAGAGTCTATAAATACAACAAAACACATACACAAATGCAGGCACACTTAACATATATATAATCTTAAAAAGTTGAAAATAAAATGTAAATAAATAAAGCTAGTTTATTTTGAAGTTACTGGACAATTAAATATTTTTGTTTCTTGTCTTTACATAGAACATTGAATCGATGATCTTGCAATATTTTGAACATAGTTATTCCTGAATGTACTTTCATAAAATGAATTACTAATATGTTTTTCTTTTGTTCTCTTTTATTTCCTAAGATATATCTGTTTGAGGATATCTGTTTGAGATTCTTTTCTTCTTTCTTTCCTTTCCTTCCTTCCTTCCTTCCTTCCTTCCTTCCTTCCTTTAGAGAGAGAGGATGTGAGCGAGCTCACATGTGTGTGTGGAGGGTTGGTAACAGAGGGAGAGGGAGAAAGAAAATCCCAAGTGGTCTCTAAGCCCAGCTGGGAGCCCAGAGCAGGGCTCAATCCCATGACCCTGAGATCACGACCTCAGCAGGAATCAAGAGTGGGATGCGTCACTGACTGAGCCACCCAGGTGCCTCTTTCTTTGAGATTTTATAATAAAAATATTTTTTCTAGAATATATGAAACAAGTATGACAATATTCACAATTTACATGTCAAAGTATAGGGGTGTTTGCAGGGACAAGAGGCAGCGTGAAATACTGTAAATAGCATGACTGTTGGGTTTCAGGATGTTATTTTACTTTTTCAAGTAGCTATTTTAAACTTGTGTGATAAGGGCAAGCTACTTCAGCTCCCTGGGTTTTACCATCTACTTCCCACATTTGATATGAAGAATATTTGGAGAGGATATGTGTCTTTCTGATATAAAGTACGCCTTTAAAATCTTTATAAAATGTGAAATGCAGTTTATCTTAAAAGATTCCCATTCTCAGCAAGGGTTAACAGGCCGTGAATCTCACAGCACCTATTTTCAAATTATGCTTTGCTTAAAATATGGTACCTATACTCTTATTACTCTAAGTTATGATATAATTTATGCCATATATTTAAAATGAACACATAGGGTTTAAGTGGACTGGGCAGTTGTTCTGAATATTGGCTACACATTAGAATCATCTGTGACACTCTTAAAAACACTAATTCCTGGGGTCTTCACATGATACTAATTAAATCAGTGGTTTAAAAAACTCTCCTAAATGATTCTAATGTGTAGCCCATGTTCTAATGGGTAGAGCCCCTAAACTCAGAAGCTTATGGATCTGAACTCATATTAGGCTGCTTTAAAACCTGAGAATCTGGATGGATTGATGGAATGTATTCACTGATTTATTCATTAAATATGTTTGGTAACCACTGCATGCTAGGCACAATACTAAGGTTGGGGAATTAATACAATACGATGCTTGTCCCAAAAAGGTTGCAGTATATCAGAGAATATGGGAACCTAAATGAGTAACTATGGATTAAAATGTTTACTATATTATGCCAATAATAGTGAACACTGCATGTTCACAATGTTCAAGGCACTGTTCTAAAAACTTAACAGTAGCTAATTCTTTTAATACTAACAATGATCTTATGAAGTAGTTAACATTCTTCTCTGACTACATTATAAATGAAACTAAGATACAGGAAGTTTAAATAATCACTTTTTTTTAAGATTTTACCTATTTATTTGATAGAGATCACAAGTAGGCAGAGAAACAGACATGGGAGAGGGAACAGGCTCCCCACCGAGCAGAGAGCCCAACACAGGGCTTAATCGCAGGACCCTAAGATCACAACGAGCCAAAGGCAGAGGCTCAACCCACTGAGCCACCCAGGTACCCCTAAATAATCACTTTAAACACAACCAGTAAGCAACACTGCCAAGATTAAATCCATACAGATTGAATTCAGAGATTGTGCTCTTACTCAGCTAAGTGTCTATCTGCCTTCTCTTCTTTAGTATTTATGACTGACAATGTGTTGAATGTTTACCATATGCCAAGACCTGTTCTTTACAAGTATAGCTTATTGCGTTTTCACGATTAACCCGCGTTTCCCCCATTTTATAGATTATAGAAGTTAAGGAACAGAACTGAATACTTTATTACTTCAATTGTAGCAAATGGGCTCTTGGGTCATTAGTCAATGTTCTTGTTACATCCACATGCCTAGCACAGCTCAACATCCCTGCTAAATCCTGAAGAGACGTAAAAACCAAGTATTTAGCAAAATAAAAGAAGCAATCAGTTCATCAATTTTCAAGCTTCTGGCATTGCATTGATTACTACATAACTTTAAATTATTGACTTTAGCTCAATAAACTACTTATAAGAAAGTTATAAGAAAATGAAACTTATAAGAAAATGAACTTATAAGAACTTATAAGAAAATGAAACATTGAAAAAACAACAGAAAGCACCTAAATCACTACAGTGAATCTTACAATGTTAGATTTTAAGTGGTTAGGACTCTTTATATTTAAATGTTTTATGAATAGTTGCAACAGTTGTATGCATACCATTAAGAACATAATTATCTTTTATGTATATGGTGCAGTTTCCAGAGATTCTATTAAGCGATGATTCTGGTACAAAGTTTCCAGGGGTTCTATTAAGCAATGATTCTAAACCCTGTTTTGAAGGATAAAATTTGTGTAACTTTACTTGGTCATTAAAATGCAAAACAGAATGCTGCCATTAGATTTAATATATTTTTTACTGTAGTTGAAACAAATCACTTCCTTTACCAAAACTATTAACTAAGAATTACCACAAGACCTTGTCCTATAATTTAAGTACATTTACAAAGACACAAACACTACCAGACTAGAAAGTGTTTTTCAAATTTCCAAGTGTCTTAAAGAGTGAGCCTCAATTTCCAAACTATATGTCTACTGCTTAACCCACTCTAATGTACAGTATGTAAATAACTGGAAATTAAAATTAATGAATCCTCTCTTACGTCATTATCATCACCAAATACCATGTACTTACCATGTTTCAGGGACTGTACAATTCCTTCACCTCAATATTGTTAATATCTTTGCAGCAACCATACTAGAAAGATAATATTATCTATATTTTAGAGAGGGGAAATAAGAATTTCTAGTCAATACAAAAAGATAGTTCAGAGAGGAATTTTATTTTTGTTATTTAAGGCCTTAATAATCCAACATGATTGTCAAAAAGTTTGCCTACACATACTTTTGTACTGAATAATAAACCTAAATTTTAAAGTAATGTGAGAAAAAAGAACCATGATTTACTATACTGCTTTTTTGGTTTGCAAAATGATTATCTATATAACCAAGAGAACAAGGTATTTTTCAAATTATATTTTCCATTTTCTCATTTCCACATTAGAAAATGAGATTTTGAGGTTTAGAAGCTTGCCCAATCCCCTCTGGCCCAAAAAGTCAGAGCCAGTTTTCAAGTGTGAATCTGTTAGGTTTGAAATCCAGTAGGCACTATGAAACACCCTTTGGGTTCAGGCTCAAAATCTAATTAGATCTCGTTTTTCACTCTGGGCGTCCAGGAAAGAAAGGGTTTTACCTATCATAATGAAAGAGTGAAATATGGCCAGTGACCACAGAGTGAAGGTGAGTTTCCAAGAGCACTGGTTGGACAGGACTTTGTCCTGGAAAACACTGACTGAAATACTTGTAGTTTCTCAAGTACTGAGAAATAAAGCTCTTTTATTATATTTTTTTACCCAGTATCGGACAAATGAAAAAAATTCCTGGGGCCATATTCTAAATCTGGCATGCTTGGAGAATAGAGAGATAAATAACCCTAGACCCATAAGTTACAACTTCTTTGAGTTAAATTTCCATATTTTGCCTGGAAGCTAGATTGGAGTTTTATATAATATATGTTTGTGTATATACAAACTTATGAAAAAGGTTCGTATTTTTGTCTAAAATCCTTGTTGAAGGTCTTGAGTCTTTAAGGACAGTTTGTACAAGTGTCTATATAATGATATTAGCACTTACTAACAAAAATATTTTGGAAAAACAAACTCATTTTCTTATATTACATAATAATAATTAGGTAAGACATCTGCCCTCTTCTTTTTGTTTGATAGTGAACTCATAATTAAATATTTCCTGGTAGACCACAGATCCAGCACTAGTCAAAAATACTGGAGTGTTTTCCACCTCCTCTTTCTGCATGGCTTTCATTTTCTATTTCTAATGACTTTTATGTATAATTGCCTCGTTCACATAAGTCAATCAGAGAAAGACAATTATATGATCTCACTGATATGTGCAATTTAAGAAACAAGGCAGAGGATCATAGGGGAAGAGAGGAAAAAATAAAACAAGATGAAATCAGAGAGGGAGACAAACCGTAAGAGACTCTTAATCTCAGGAAACAAACTGAGGGTTGCTGGAGGGGGTTGGGGGGTAGGAGGAATGGAGTGGATGGGTGATGGACATTGGAGAGGGTATGTGTGGTAATGAGCTCTGGGTATTATATAAGACTAATGAATCACAAACCTGTGCCCCTGAAACAAATAATACATTGTATGTTAATTAATTGAATTAAAATTAAAGTATAGGGGCGCCTGGGTGGCTCAGTGGGTTAAAGCCTCTGCCTTCGGCTCAGGTAATAGTCTCAGGGTCCTGGGATTGAGCCCCACATCCGGCTCTCTGCTCCGCAGGGAGCCTGCTTCCTCCTCTCTCTCTGCCTGCCTCTCTGCCTACTTGTGATCTCTGTTAAATAAATAAATAAAATATTTTTTTAAAAAATTAAAATATAGCCAGTTAAAATTTATTAAATAAGATCTGATAAAATAAGATCAACATTCATTTTGCAGTTGAGCATATTGAGATACAGTGAAGGTTTTCCAAGCTCTAGTTCAATAACACCAGTCTTTTCAGTTTCTAAAACATGGCGAGTGTTCTCCTGCCTCAGAAGTTCCAGCTGTTGTTCCTTATGACTGTAAACCCCTTCTTTCTTCACTCTCACTATCAACCATTTCTCCCCACTTCCAACCCATATAAATGCAAACACACATACAACATCCTTTGCATAGTTGACTTTTTTGGATCTATACCTAATATTACTATTCCAGAGAGAATTTTCCTTATGTTTTATTTTTTTTAACGTTCTATGGAAAGATATCCAGTCTCTTCTTCATGCCACACATTATAACTTACCTTGTTCAGTTCTTCATTGCCCATCCCACAAGCTGCAAGATATATTACTTCGTGCGACCCAAAACCTTACTTGACTTTAAGCTCCATAAGGACAAAGACCAATTCTAGTTCATCTACCATTGTATGCCCAACACGTAGCCATGCCTGGTGCATGGTAGTTTAATAAATATACAATAAATAGTATGAACAAATCAATATGCTCATACACATATACTTAATAACTTTGGGTTTTCATATTTTGTTCAACATTCTACTGCAGTTCTTTTTATAGAAACAGGCAAAAAAAGAAAAAAATACATGCTTGATGAGTTACCATTAAAGGAATGAAAATAAATTCACTTAGACTAATTATTTTAAAAGGCTACTTATGATCTGTTAGTTGATGGATTGAGATAACCAGATAGTTGTGAAACATTAGGATTACAATAATCCTTTTGGAGCCTAGAACATGAACTGGCTAAGTTTAAGAAGCACAAATGCAAAGAGAGAAGAGGGTAAGAGGTGGGGTAGTATGCCCAGGTTGGGCACAAGGGCTGTGCCTCAGTAGTCTCGCAGACCTCCTGCAAATAGTCACATGACTTACTGTCAGTGATGCCAACTAGGGAAGTGAAGGATGTATACCTCTATTTACAGATTCATTTAAACAAACATAGTGAGTTGTTTCTATGGTAGAATTTTCTTCTCAGTGTTTAGAATATATCAATAAAACAAAGATTCCTTTTCTTGAGTTCACATTTTAATGGGAGGGAGGAGCATAGACTGACAATAACAGTAATCATAACAAATGAGAAAAAGATATAGTATACGGGACTGTATTAAGAGCTATGGGAGAAAACAGAATTAGGTAAAGGGGATCAGAAACACCAAGATCCTGAGGGAGAATAGTTCGTACTATTAAATAGGGTAGTCTGGGAAACACTTGTTGGGCATAAGATTTTAGCAAAGATTTAAGGAGAGAATTTAGCCCAAAGATAACATGTGAACAAAGCTTTCCAAGCAGAAGAAACAGCTAATGCAAAGACCATTAGATTGAGCATGTCAGGCATGTTTAAGAAATAGCAAGGGAGTCCTGGTGGATGGAGCAGAAGGAGCAACGAAAAGGGAAGAGTACTAGGAAATGAGGTCAGAAAGGTAATGGAGTGGGGACAGATTATGTGGAGTCATAGTGAAGACTTGTGTGTGACTCTGAGTAAAATGGAAAGTTACTGGAGGGTTTTGATTTAAGCTAACTTCCTTAGAAAACAAAACCAAACTAAAACAAAAAACCCACTCTGGCTGCTGTGTTGAATATAGCCTATAGAGAAAAATGAAGGAGCTGAAAGACCAGTTTGGAAGCTATTGCTGTAATTAGGTAAAAAGATGATGATAGTTTGATTCAACCAGTATCTGTGAAGGTGGTTAGAAGTGGTAGCATTCTTGGATACATTTCAAAGGTAGAGCCAGTTTCTGACCAATTATCATCTGTGAGAGAAAGGAAGGAATCAAAGAAAATTCCAAGTTTTAAATTTAATCGGTTATAAGTATAAATAACTTTTTCATTCCTCTACACTATTCTACGTAAGATTTATAAGGCAAAAGAGATATTTTTGAACATTTTACAATGAAAACTTATTTTGGGGACTTAAAACATTGTTTCTTTGCTCCTTTAAATTTTAATTTTACCTAATTCAGCACATTACCTTTGTGAGGTAAAGCTATACTGTAAAATGTCATTGAGCAATTCAAGATTATATAATTGTGTTTTCCTTCTCTGCTGAAAATATCACTATTGTTCAACATGGGGAATGTCCTTTGCATTTTAACTTTCAGAAGTGGATCTGTCTTGGTAAACTATGTATTCTATTTATGGAGTGCTTTATCATTTCTGACATGCTGTGACATGTGTTATCTCATCCCATCCTCTCCACAACCATGGCAGATAGCAGGGCAGGAAATATGCATAGGAAATTGAAGTTTAAGTAACTAAGTAGCTACCATGAGAACACCTTCTTTCTTAGGTTTAGCTCACTCACTGATGTGCTTTGAGCTAGTTCCAGCTGAGGAGGAAGGATGGGAAACTTAGTGTGTCCTATGCTCACTCAAAGCTGAGTAGTCCAGGCCAGGATCAAATTTGTGACCTCCTTATCATCAGTGCCCCCAGACAAGTGGGCTAACAAATCATTTTGTAAATCAAACTTAATTACATCTCCAGAATCAGCTAGCCATTAGTTCCCCTTTATTTTCCTAGGTACTTTCACTATTTTTGTATTCTCTCATCCATACCATGTTTCTCATCTTTTTCATTCAGGAAGGTCAACTGCACCTTTGCTGGCCTGTCTACAAAGTACTAAAGCTTGCTTCCTGGACTACAGTCAAAGAATTTGAGAAATTAACAATGCCACCATCAGGGTGCATAAGAAAATGGGGAGAAGAAAGATGCCATTGTGAAGATCAACAAGGTGTGGTAGATATGGTATCTTTTTCTGGTTGAATCCGAGGCAATCAAAGAACAACTTGTTTTGTTTTCAAGGGTCTCCTGGGAAATCTACATTAGTAATGTATTCATCAGGACCATCCGCTTCAACCTGAGTGTCCTCAGCTTTCAGTCTTTCACTCAACTGCTGCAAGCACCTGGCTCCTAAAATTCAGCTAGGGAAGTATAATGGGAATAGTAATAATCCTATTGCTGCAATGTCTTTCTTCTCTTTAAATTAAGCCATGCAATTAATTTATACCAATCTCTTTTTTTTCAAGGGCGGAAATGAAGTCTGTTTTTGGAATGTAAAGATAACTTCAGCATTTTTTACAGTCTTGGTAGTTATGGGGGTGGTGGGGGAGGGAAAGGAAAGTCATTTGAGTAAGTAAAACATATTTAACTACTACGGAGAGAGAAATTTTAATGTATATATAAAGAATCGTTTGTAAGAAGTGCAGACAAATGCGAAATGGCATTATTAATAAGTAATGCCGTTAAAGAGACGGTTCTTTCTCAGCACTCACACCTCTGAATCATCTTGGGGTTCCCTGACTTCCTGGTTCCCTGTACCCTCCAGCAGTGACGCCCCTTCTCCTAATCATTGTCAGGGGTTTAAGTGCCATCGTCAGGATGAAGCTTATTATCTACCTGCTCCCCCAGCTTCTCTCTGAGTGACACACCACCCACGCCTCCACGCACAGCTCTTCTCCCAGAAGGAAGCTGAAGCGCTGCAGAGGGAGCCCGAGCCTACTCTCGCCTGCACCCCGAGACCACGAAGCTCCACGCTCCAGATTACCCACCGAGTCTGTGCCCTGCTCGGTCCACCGCCCACACCCCCACCCTGCCGCGCCGCGCCGCGCGGCGCGCTGCAGGAGTAGGAAGCGGCCCTGCGCTGCGCTTCCAGCTGCGTCTGCCCGAGCGCGGCACGTGCTCCCGGCGCTGGCGCGCGCGAGAGCGCCACCGCCGCGGGCCCCGGAGCCGCTCTGCCTCCTGTCGCCGCTGCCTCCGTCGCCGTCACTCGCGCTCCAGCTGCAGCCCAGGCCGGCACGCGAGCGCAGGAAGCCCGCGAGGAGCGGCTGGCTGGGGGCGCCAGGCTCAGGGCGCGCGCCAGGTAAGCACAGCGCGGTTTTCATTCTTTCAGCTTGAGAGTCCACCACGGCAGTAGGATAGCGCCGGAGCCCCTCCCCCAGCACGGGGACGGGTAGCATTCAGGCGAGGGGCGGGAGCGCGGGCAAAGGCACCCAGGAGGGCAGGTGGTGGGCAGGTGGAGAATGGTGGAGCCAGGGACGCTGAGACGTCCTGCAAGTTTAGAAAAGTCACCCTGCAAGGACGTGTGCTGTGTGAATCAGACACGAATTTCTAGTCAGGAGCCCAGGCTACCGCGGCGTCGCTCCAACGAGAGGTTTATGAAGATCATTTTGATTTTATTTGCATAAGTGAGGGACTTAAGTGGGCTCGTTTCCATAGAAAACGAACTAAAAAAAAAGCAGAGGAGAAAATAGAGATCTGAGCCAAAGGAGGCGTTTGGATTTCGGTCTCTCTCTCTTTCTCGCATACCGATACATGTGCACAAAAGGGTGCCTTGTAGGGAGAAGGGAGCTTATCGGTCTTTGAGACCATTAGGTGTTTGGGGGCTAGGAAGAGCATTCGCTAATGCTTTTCCCTGAAAAGAAGCAGCAGAAGAGAGACCTGGCGGGGAGTGAATGCCAATGTTCCATTTCTAAAATGACACTTGCATGACTGCACTACGGGGGAAGAGGTTTTCTAGATCAGGGGGCCATTTTTAAGGGGGTATACCTATCGCTCTGGACCTATAAGCTCAGGTTCAAGTACTCCTAGTGGGGGATAAGGAAAAAACCTTACACTAGGTTTCTTTATGGAACTTTGGAAAAGGATGGGGTCAGAAAGAGGAACGGGTGGGGGTTGGGGAGGAAAGGGAGTTGAGTATGAATGAATGGGGATGGGGGAGGAGAAGGAGAGGAAGCCTGGAAGTCAGGCTTGGTATCCGTGTGTTCATTTAGTCCCGCCCTGGGTAGTTCTGGATTTGGTCTCTAGGAAAATGTGTGACCTTGAAAAAGTCCCTTAACCTTTGTGTACTCAGTTTCTCCATTTCTTTCATTTCTGCAAATCATAGAGATTCTTCTGTGTTTGAGGGCACAGAAGTTCTGTGGAGTAATGTCTTTCTGTGATCCTATGGGTTTTTAGATCTGCATACAAGGAAGGAAGAGCACCCAGAAATCCAGATCAATGAATCTTCAGGGCATTCTCCCTAAAAGTACCAAAGACATTTGCAAGCTCCTGGCTGTGCTGTTGGTGTAATGCATGCTGAGAGGTCTGTGGAAATGGTTGAGAAGGACAAGCAGACACTTAGACTATAACCAAGGGAACCTAGAGTTCTGAGTGCTGTTTGGAGAGATTCAGATCCACAGAGCCTAAAGTCACTTGCTTTTTTAAGGTAACAAATAAAGAAGGAGCTTTGGTGGCAAGCTGTGAAGTTCTTTGAATCTGAGGGTTTGGGAAATAATCTGGAATTGATTCTAAACAAGGAAAATGAATGGCATCTTACTTGAAAGGTTGGGCATTCCAGATGGCAGGAAGGTTTTAGAGTGCAATCTGAGAACGCTGTAATCTGCGCACAGAGGTTAGGAGGGAGAGGAGAATGGATATTGTTCCTGAGGCAAGGGTTCCTAGACTCCTAGGAAGCAAGTGGCATCTGCCCATTGTCTTTGACACCTCTGCCACTTGTCCAAGGAGGGCACAGGTACTTCTTTCCCTTTAATGCAAGCTTATTCCTAGAACTCAGGGATCTGTATCCCAGCTGCTGAGATATGAAGGTGCACATGGGAAAACTCAAGTCTTATGGGTGCCCCTGATTCCTCTTATCATGTGAGCATCTGGATTCGGAGCTGGTTCCCCCATCCAGATTCGACCCAAAGTCTGTGTTCCTAAAGGAACTCACTGTGCCACTTGGTGGCACCAAAAAGTTGCGCTGAGAACTCTGTTCTCTATAAATACAAACTACCACCCCTCCCTCCTCCGCGAACTCCCCTTCCCCCCCACCCTCCCCTTTCTCAGTAGCAGGGAGATTGCTGCACACGCCGCCCTCAGCTCTGCTGTTCTGTGCGCACTGAGCGCAGGAGATGAGCTTAAGATCTTCTTAGTGGGGAGCCTGGGAATGGAGAGGCTGACTCTGCCCCGCTGATCAGCACAGCCCAACTTTATGGGGGGCTAGCTAGACTGCGTCTCACTGCCCGCTGCGCGGCCAAGAGGGGGGTAAGCTTGCTAAGGGTCTGTGTGCCCAAGTGTCCCTGCGCTCGGGAAGGATGTAGGAGCTATCAGCTTGCTGGGTACCTCACAGTTTGGTTTGGGAGTAGGAAGAGTGTGGAGCAGGTTGGTCAGACCTTGAGCTTAAAGTCTGCTCTGTTTGCTGATGGCCTTAGTTAAACCTGTTGGGAGAAAAGGCAAGAGCAATGGGGTATAAAGGAGGGAATGGCTGCAAGGATTGAGAAACGGATCCTGCATGCCTTCGGATCCGAGTTCCCACTCCCTAAGGCCAGGTGCTCATGTTTAGAATGCAGATTATGCTGCCCCAAACCACCCGAGGGCTCGGAATTGGGAGAAGCAGAGGTGGAGAGGGAAGGAAGGAGAATCGCTTCCCAGTAGATCGGTAAGATGCCGCGACCGTAGCGCCTGCAGCAGGAGGAGGGGGGACAGCGGGTGGTGCTGAAATCACAGCTCTCACTCAGGCTAGCGTGCTTCTTTCTGAACCCCAGTCTGCGCCCTCTCGCTCTTTCCTCTCCTGTGGTTGCATCTTTCCCCTTGGAAACACAGCCTGCCAGTGACCCGGGAGCGGCAGCATGAGTAGCATGCCGAGGAGGGAACCCAGGCTACAGTGACTTGGGGAAAGAACCCCAGTCAGGCCCGTGAGCTAACCGGTGACCGGAGCCTAACCCAGACTTTGGACCTCATGAAGGGAAATGAAGAGTCTGCCTGGAAGGTTCTTGAAACTGGTGCTGCAATTTCCAATCGCCCTCATTTCCCTCCGGAGCAGGTGCTGTAGGGCAGGGAAATTGAGGAGAGGTTAACAAGCACTTGTGCTTATTTAGGCACAATCCTGGTGCTGCCTCAGCTGAATTGTAAGCTTGAGTAACCAGGCAGATAGATTCTCCAACACTTTACTTCCCGCTAAGAAATTGACACAGGCCGGTGGGAAGGCAGAATCTCCCTCCCACCTTTTGCTTCTTTCTCTACATATTGTTTTATTGTTCTAAGTCCCTTGAGACTCAGCCAGAGCTAATCTGTATTCTTAATGTTGGCTTCTGGCCATTCGAGACAGCCAAGTTAACATTGCCTTTTACTACGTTCAGCCTCTTCTCCCAGTGGGGCTAAGCCAAGGTTTTCTGTAGAATCCTCTTAGGTAGACAACATTCTAGATACTCTTTTGAGTTTTGATGTGTTTAGGTATGCTGCCTCTTGTTAGATGTGCTTTGTGCCCCTCATTACCACCACAGAGCACAAGGAATTTTCTCCTGTAATTTCTCTCGTGTATCTATGATTTTCACATTTAAGAATCAACTGTGACTATTTCTGTCCTCTATAGATTTCAGTTTCTGTCTAAAAGGATGTTTAGTTTGGGACTTGAAAATACTGCTTCCTAAACTCATCAGGTTAATGCACATCCTACAAAGGCTTCTCCAGGGGGGACCGTTTCAGCACGTCGGACAGATCCTTCAGGGTTTCTTAGGAGAAGAATGTGGGTAGAATACTTTCCACCTAACTGCTGCTTGTAAGAGAAAAGATTTCCCCTAGTCATTTACACTCTGCTTGACACAATGTATCATTTGGATATTTTCATTGCACCCCCTAGATCTCTGCGGTCACAAGGCAGTAATTTGGCTGTGGGCTGTACCCAAAGAGAAACCAAACTGCAATATTGATTTTTTAAAGGACTTATTGAGATTATTTGGGAGAGGGTGTGATGTTTGAACAATCCAAATATGTACTTCCGTAGGGAGACACAGGCCTCTTCCATCACTTAAGAGTCCATGTGATGGATCTGGTGACAAACACCAACGTGAAAACTTTGTCCAACCAGCACAAAACAAATATCATGTTTGTGACTAAAGGATTTTAATACTTCTAATGTTCTCATTTTTGTTCAAAACACATTAAAGAATTTATAGGAGTCTTACATTTTCTTTTACGGAATTTTAAGAGCATTTTAGATTAAAAAACTAAATTAAATGTCAATAAAGTATAGGTGAAATTACAGATTGAAAATATGAAATGACAGTAATCATGAAAAATATTGTACTTATTTGTATACCATTCTCTCCCAGGCTTTCTGTCCTTATGGGATGAAGAAAGACATGCATTCAACTATTCTTCCCTTATCCTCTTTGCTCTGTTATTTTAATAGAGTATAAACTAACTTTATAAAATATTGAAGACTATCTTTTGATATCTATTGGGATATGCTAAACTTAATTGGTTTGTTCGGAGTTTGGATATGCTGAAGGTGTAGTAATACAAAGCAGGAACATTTTACAGTTTAGAAATATTGTTATTTTTAAAATTCAGAGGAATATTAATGCTAGTCCTGGAGCATCATTTAGTCATTATTTTCATTAATGAGTGGAGCTTAGGAGGACACAAGATAAGAGCATCAAAAGAAATCTTTTTTAGTTCATGATGTGAAAAATAAAATTTGAATTTTGATTTTTGAATTTTTGGCTATTTGCAAAAGGCAATATCTTCTTGGTATTTCTTCATCTCAGTCAGTTAAAACGTAGTTGTAAAAAGCGTTATGCCATGAGCCTGCTTTCATTTCCTTTAAGTTCACAGAGGAAGAAAAAAAATCTAGATTTTACCAGTTCTAGTTTTGTTTGAATTATATATCCAACTTTAGTCAGAAGGGTAACCAAACAAAAGCCTTGATTCAGGCTCATCACTGCTTCAGCAACTACCCTTCCTTGAGCATGTTGGGTGCCATGCCATGCACTGGTGTTATTTAATCCTCATGACAATTATGCAAGGCAATATTTGTTCTTAATTCTCTGTTGTTAAAACCAAGTTGTTGTTTTCCTTCCATTGTCATATGAAAGGAAATGGGAAAAATGAGTAAATACATACATCTGATTGGTTTGGAAATCAAGCTTACCCTCTTTCATCACATTAGGTAACTTTAATCTATGGTGTGCCAAAAGATTATGGAATTGTTTTCTCGTGATTTCCAGTGAGTTGTGGTATGGTTGGAAAGGCAGAGGCTCACACAAGATTTGCCTGAGTTTGAATCCCATCTTTGTATGGGATTACTAGCTGTGTAACCAAGGGAGAGTTACTTAATATTGCTCTGCCTCTGTTTTCTTTATTTTTCAAATGGGGAGCGGGGGGTGAGTGGGTGCTTGGGTGGCTCTGTTGGTTAAATGTCAGACTCTTGAAGATAGCTCATGTCTTGATATCAGAGTCTTAAGCTCAAGCCCCACATTGGGCTCCATGCTGGGCATGGACTTTGCTTTAAAAAAAATGAGGAACAGGTTGTAACACTATAAGGTGCATTGAATAATTATGATGAATTAACTGTACAAATATAAACAAAGTTCTAGACCACAATTAAGAGTGTAGAAATCATAGTTGTGACTGTTAATCTCATCTAGGCCTTTGAATATCAAATGTTTCCTAGCTTTCCCTAGTTTCTGAATTTAATCTTCTCAGCAACCCTGTGGTTGGTACATAATTGCTGTTTCAAATATCTTCTCTTATTTTAGTCAAACTAGTTGGGAAATTTAAAGGAAAGACTTATATGTGAAAAATGTGTTTTATGTAGATACTATTCTGTTGGTCTTATAAAAATATCAGACCTATGAATAATTCCCTAATGATCATTTTCCACAGTAACTCTGGCTATAGGTCATTGTTCATAAGCTTAATGCTCTTAAACATAAATGTTATGAGGAAAATTAAAAGATCATAATCATAATGGTGCTAGTGGGCACTGTAATAGTAATAATAATAATAATGTAGCCTATTTACATTCATAATACTTTACAAAGGAATAATTGAAAAATATTTCTTAAAAACTAATTTGCCTTAATACACAATAAGGCAGAACTCTTTAAAGACTGAGAAGAAAGGTAAATAGCATAATAATTACCTTTTTAAAAATAAAAATTGGATTTTGAAAAACTAATGTACAATTACTATATAAAATATTCTTTGCTTTGTTACAAAGTTAAAATGAACTTGATATTTCATATTAAAAATGGCCTTTGAAATGATCAAGTATATCACAGGATACTCTTCTCATTCATTTATATAATAAATGACTTATGACCACTCAGAACCACGCTACCATGCTTATTTGATGTAAGGCAATATAATCCTTCATTCTCAGGATTTAATCTGTATTTCTCAAATTGCAATTCTAAGCTTTAAAACAATACAATGTAGCCAGAAAAAAGTTATAAACTAAAGAAGGCATAAGACAAACCTATTCCAAACTACTGTTCTTAAATTATTAGGATGCTTCAGGAAAAAGTTTTCTGGGACTGACAAAACCAGATGATTAGTTCTTAATTATATTCTTTTCTGATGCTTATGTAGATGTTGCCAGGATATAGATCAGAAGTTTTCAGCTGGAGATGACTTTGACTTACAGGGGACATTTGACAGTGTCTGGGGACATTTTCATTTGTTACAACTAGAGGAGGTGTGTTTGCTATTGGCATCTAGAGACCTCTACAAGGCACAGGACAGTAAACCTCCACAGTATGTCGCTAAGGTTGGGGAGCTATAATCTAAATGATTGCAGGAAATAGAGTTACCTCTATTTATTTAGTTGGCTTGTATGGCATCTAAATGTGGTTGGCTGGCATTACATAAACTTGTAATGTAAAGGAGAGAGAGTCTCCAGAATGTTTTTGAGTCAATGCATAAGGTTTAACCAGCCAACCCATTTGGTCTTTTGGGAGATATTATCATCCGATTATGTTGAGTATGGGCTTTGGAGCCAGAGAGAGTTGGGTTCATGTCCTGACTTTGCCATTTATTATAGGTATAGGACTTCTGGCAAGATTCTTCACCTCAAAATCTCAATTTCTAGAGATATTTAATGTAGGTAGTAATCATACCTACCTCATGGGTCATTTTGAGACTGATGTTAAATAATGCTTGTACATTATTTAGCACAAAGTAGTCACTCAATAAATATTAGCCATTGATAAGTAACTAGAGATCAAATGTGCAAAAGCACATTTTCAAGCACCTGATGATAGGTAATATAATAGGCACAATAATGCTTTACAGTCTTTCAAGGTATGCCATAAATAACAAGAAAGCAGCTGAAGGCTGCAAAATGGGAAGACGCCTGGAATCCCTGCTTGATAATTAAATTGAAACTAGTTAACAGTAGATTACATCATTTTTATTGCTTTGCTGTAGAAGGCTGTTTCAGGTCTTCATGGACTACTAAACCAGTTGTTTAATGATTTACAATGATTTAGTGAGCTTTATTCTAGTGCTAGCACCTTTTAATTAATGCAGAAAATAACAGATTTCACTTTTGTACAATGATATTTTATGGCCCCTTTTTGGTTTAAGGGAGTTTCATTGAAAATATGGCACGTTTTTTGGATCTGAGCTAAACAGAGAGGGTTCTGGGCTTCCTTGTTTACAAGGTCACAAATGTGTGCTTGAGATAGCTCCAACAATGGAGCTTTCCTAGACTATAAAGCTCTCGGTATCATACCTCAGAATCTCGCTCATCTATGGGATGCACTTGTTTTTAGGAAAATACATCAAAGGCATTCATGGCATATGCAATATTGACACCCCTGTCTCTTTAGGATGGGACTATTCCTCAGGCAGAAGGAATCATTTTAGTGTTGATGTCCCGAACTGTGTGATTTGCTTGTGTGGGGATTAAGTTATATAAGAGACATCTGTGCCAGAAAGATGGTCAGTGTTTGAGAAGATTGTTAAGAATAAAAGACAATGTGAGCTGTGAATCTGGTTACAGTGTAAGTTGCCATTTATGCAAATTCTACCCACTAACATTTTTTCTTCAGTTAGGATACAATAGAAGACTGTATGGTTACTGGAGGCAAAAATAGTTTATGCGTATCAAATATATGTCTACTCTCTTCTATAATGGGATAGTGATTAATTTTATTATGTTGTGAACCAAGAGATATATTATTGAATAAAGCAGACTAGTGGCTCTGAAAATAAGACCCTAAACTAATCTATTATATGTTACACTGTTTATGTAAACTCCTATCATTTACTGTTTTTGATTGAATTAAAGCACTCCATATATAAGGTTGTAGATCTATAACATTTTGAAACCTTTTAAAATCATTGTATTAATTCTTCCTCTGTATCTGTAACAAGAACCTGATTTTTTCTTTTTTTTTTTTTGTTACCAATCTATAACCTCTACTACATCAGAGTTATAACTTAAAGCAAATAATTTATTCTCTATTTAGTCTCTCTAATAGATTCTATTTTCTGATATATAAAATGGGATAATCAGATATTCTTGGCAGTAATTTTGTCATAGGTTGAAGTGAGATTAATAATGGGAAAAGGTTCTATAAATTGAAAAAATAATACAGTATTACTATTTCCCATCCCTTTTTTTTTTCCCCCTCTAAGACTCTTGTTAAGTAAATGAATATACCTCATGGTGAGATACCTAAGGAGGAATGGCCTCACCCATAAACTTATACAGGAAGTTGATGTTACCTTTTGAAATCTAAATAATAAATGTGATAATAAAATGTGAAAATGTGCATGCCAGCCATATCATGCATTTATAGAAATACTTTAAAAAGTAAGTAAAGTATATTATTTATAACAGTAGAAAAATCTGTAAACAATCTAAATATATACTAATATGTGGATAATTAAATAATTTTTGGTGTAATAATGTAGTTGAATGCTATGCAACTGTTAAAAAGAAATGGATGCTCTGAGTGTGAACCTTGGCTCTGATAGTCACTTAGTTTAGAATATTAAACCATTCCATCTATCTGAGCCTCATATCTCCCATCTGTAAAATATGCATAAAGTTGTTCATCTTACATTTTTTTATGACAAATGATATTTTTCACTTGAAACACTAAACATAGTGCCTAACATGTGGTGAACTCTCTCTATATATTTTAATTATTATTGTTGTCTCCATCAACAAAATGAACCGATATGGAAATATATTTACAATATAGAGAGTAGAATAAAATGTATTGATAGAGATTTCAAACTAACACTATTTGAATTTAAAAATATGATAAAAAAATTATATGCTTAGAAAATTATGGAAGAGCAGATACCAAGTTGTAGAATGTGATTAAACCTGGGTTTTGAGATGGGATTTTGCTGGGTTCTTCTCCCAGACCTGCCAAAAATCATTTAATCTTTGTGAGTCTCAATTGAATTGAATTATCTACAGGGCTCTCTCCACTTCTGTAAAGATATTTTTCTTAATATGTTGAAAAGCCATGAGGAATACTAAAGGTTTCTACCTGCTAGATTGTCAGTACCTGCTTCTTTTTTTGAGGACCTCTGTTGTCTGAACCCATTGGACGGAAGAATTTTTATTATCCACTTTTCAATTTCCCAGGGTGGGGCAAGGGATAGTATCTTAGAACCTCAATCAGATAGTTGACCAGAAAACTCAGTGGAAGCATTTCACTGAATTTATTTGTTCATTTAGCAGAATTTATTGAATGTTTATTTTGTGCAAAGATTATACCAGTTGCTGTATATAGTACCAATTTAACCTTTAAGGGACCCAAAGTCTGTTGGATGATGAAATGTGTAGAAATAGCTATAATATTAGCTTAGTAATAAACACAAAGTATCAATAAAAATGTGACATGAATTCAGGGGATAGAGCAATACGACAAGGTGAAGGATCTGGGATGATTTTATAAAAGGACTATTTTAAAATATTATCCCATTCAGTCCTCATTAAAACTCCTTAGAGTAATACTATTGTCATTCCACTTAGGCTCAGAGAGGCTAAGTGACCAAGGGCACATAGCCAACACATGGCAGTATTAGGACTCAAACCCAGGTCCACTTGATTCCAGCCCATGCTCTTTAAAAACTCTGCCATAAAGGCTACTCAGGCAAGAACAGGTAAAGGATCAGAAGCAGCATGAATAAGACCATTGGGTAAAGCAGTATATACCTGAAGGGGATACAAATTTGCTTGACTAGTTGACTCCCCAGGAAGGGCAGATTCAAGAGAGATAAGGGCCACAGGGGCAGAAATTTAATGTCAGGCCCCTCAGTCCCACACTTCAAGTAATATCACAAATAACATCTTTTCGTAGCAAATGTAGAAATTTGGAAAACAGATAAAGGCAAAGAAAAAATGAAAATTTACACGTATTCCCACCACTCAGAGAACACCCTTTTAGTCCACTATGTTTGTTTCCAGACCTCGTGCATACATACACACTCAGTGTTTTATATTGATATCATATTTATATTTTAAATAGTACCAAAATTTTTTCCAGTCTCCTTTGCTGGTTTTTCATCTCTGGGAGCTTAATCATTGGAATTCCCTGGGACTCAGTCTTAGAGCTAGTCTCCTTTCTATCTGCACGTCCTAGGTGACTTCCTTTAGTTTCATGGTTTGTAAAAAATGCCTATCTGTATAGTGATGCCTCCCCATTTATATCTCCTACACAGACCTCTCTGAGAACCTTAGCCTCTTATGACTAGCTGCTTATTAAATGTCTCTTCTTGAATTTCTAACATATATCTTAAAATTGACACATCAAAACTAGTTTCTATTAAGTCCACCCAAATCTGCTCTTCCATGGCTTCCTCCACCTCAGTTAATGTGGTACCATCTTTCATTTGCTCATGCCGAAAACCTGAGTGTCTTCGTTGAACCTTATCTTTCCTTCACATCCCAAGTCCCATCTGACAGCACACTCCTCTGCTCTCCCTTCCACTCGTTCTCTCCACGGAGAGGGCCACGTCTCCCTGATACAAGCCACTGTCCTCTCTCCGACTGGGATTCTTGGAGTCATTTCCTGACTGCCTCTTCAGTTCTGCCTTTGTGCCCTAATTCTTATTACAAAATGTTGGTCTTTGTGTGTTTGTCTGCTATTGAAAACTCTTCTGGAAAATCACTCTCACATGATATTAAAGCCCAGCCTATTTAAGTCCAGAAAGAATCCACATGATCATACTGTTTCTCGACCTGACTTTCTCACTCCTTAGTTTTACTGCACTGGAGTCATATTGGTTCCTTGTTGTTCCTCAACATATGAAGCAGAAGTCTGCCCCCAGGGGCTTTGCATTTGATTTTGGCCTTACTTAGAATGTTCTTTCGCTAGATATTTGCACAACTCATTCTCTTCTTTTAAGTCTTTGCCCAGATTTTAACTTTTTATTTTTTAAAGATTTATTTATTTGAAAGAGAGAGAAAGAGAGCATGAGGGGGGAAGGGTTGGGGGAGAAGGAGTCTCCCCACTGAGCAAGGAGCTGTATTTGGCCCCATGGTCCCAGGGATTCCAGGATCATGACCTGAGCCAAAGGTAGTTGCTTAACCAACTGAGACACCCGGGTGCCCCCAGATTTTACTTTTAATGTGTTTACTTCTTTGGTTACATTATTAAAATTTTCTGACAGCTCTGACTCTATCTTCCTTCTTGCTCTAGTCTTCTTTTTAACCCTTATTACTGTGTACATACAATATTTTACCTCCTTATGTTGTTTATTGTCTGACAACCCCCCCCTTTAGAGTCTAAGCTTTGGAAGGGCATGGATGTCTGTCTGCTTTGTCCATAACTGAAGCCTCAGGACCTCGAAGAGTGCTTGTTACATAGTAGTTACTTGATAAACACATATTCGACAAATGAGTGATGGTGCTAGAGCTAGTATATACCTGATTGGTCTATCTGGAATTTATATTCCATTAATTTGTTGTATTTTGGGAGCACATGTGATCTCTTGTTTAACCTTATAATAAGCTAAGTTGTGGCACGATTCTGTCAAGTTTCCAAGTCACAATATATTTCAGAATGTACTTTCCAGGTATGTGAGCTTCATAGCTGATGTCGATAAAGTACAGCCATTGTGTGCATCCACAGCAGTGGTCATTGCTTTTTTTTTTTTTAAACAGTCATTGTTTTATAATCCAGCAGGCCATAATCTACTGGGGGTTGACAGAGCAATATAAACACTTTTGTACTGGACAGTCATACACATTTCTACATTCTAAACACTGAATCATCTATTTTCCTGGAATGTTCTTCACCCTCTAGGTTTAAAGGAAACTCCTGTAGGATTCTATATCCCTGGGGTGTTTAAACTATGTTTGGGTGGCCCTTCTCATTTTTTTATGACCTTGGGAAATACCTTTCTTGAGGGAAGGGGCAGTAAGGCAGCAAGGGATAATGAAAAGTGTATGTGATGGAGGGCCTCCTGGGTGGCTCAGTTGTTAAGTGTCTGCCTTCGGCTCAGGTCATGATCCCAGGGTACTGGGTTTGAGCTCTGTATCGGGCTCCCTGCTCAATGGGAAGCCTGCTTCTCCTTCTCCCATTCCCTCTGCTTGTGTTCCCACTCTGTTTCTCTCTGTCAAATAAATAAAATATTAAAAAAAAGAAAAAAGAAAAAAAGAAAAGAAAAGTGTATGTGATGTAATCACTAAGCATAGACATAAATTCTAGGTCCACCGCTTTCTAAGGGATCAGCTACTTCATTTATTTATTTATTTAAGTATAATTGACACAGAATGTTGCATTAGTTTGAGGCATACAATACAGTGATTAGACACCTTTATATGTTATGAGTGACTGGGCAATTTTTAACTTACCATAACCCATTACCATCATTTGTAAAATGGAGATAATAAAATAATACTTACATCTCGAGGTTGCTATAAGGATTATTGCCACACACAGACACATCCACACACAGATAGTCAATGCATATAGAAAATTATATCTTTGGGAGAACACGATGTATTTTATTATTTGCAACATGAAAGCCCTTTGTGTGTCTGTAAATATAAATTGCCCAGGACATTCTCTTCTGGCTCCTCTTCCATTGTGTGTTCTTATGTTCTCTCCCTATTTTATGACTTGCCTTTGTTCTCTTAATGGGCTTTTCCACAATCTGGCCTGTATGTGGGACTGACTTCCCAGCCCCACCTTTTCTTTACTTATGCTTGCTGTTCAGGTGATTATATTCACTGCAAAGGTTTTATGTATTGGTGATCCTCAGTTTATATATCTAACTGGAAACACACATCTCGATCCAGCCTTATAGATCCACCCTCCTGTTTGGCACCCGAACCTAGGTGCTTTAAAGTTATCTCATGTGGGGCACCTGGGTGGCTCAGTGGGTTAAGCCTCTGCCTTTGGCTCCGGTCATGATCTCAGGGTCCTAGGATCAAGTCCTGCATCGGGCTCTCTGCTCAGCGGGGAGCCTGCTTCGCCCTCCCCTCTCTGCCTGCTACGTGCCTGCTTGTGATCCCTCTCTCTCTCTGTCAAATAAATAAATAAAATCTTTAACAATAAAGTAAAATAAGGTTATCTCACATTTAACATGTTCAAGAGAAAGTTATTCAGGTTTTCTCTGCCTCCACCTGCTGCTATACCTGTCTATCCCATATCTTTAAGTGGTAAAATACACTCATTTTTAGACTCTAAACTTAAGAGTAGACCCTAATTTTTCTCTACCTTATAACCCACACCCTGTCACAAGTCCAGTTGGTTCTACCTGCAAAATATGTCTGATGATGTCCATTTCTTTCTGTATCTGCTTTCCCCAATAGTAGCCAAGCCACTGTAATTCCCTACTTAGATTATTTGTGTATAATCAGATAATAGATTATTATAGATTATTTGTGTATAATATATAATAGATTATTATAATCTATAATAGATTATATTAGATTATTTGTGTATAATCAGATAATAGATAACAAATAATAGATTATTTGTGTATAATCAGATCGCTACTTAGATTATTTGTGTATAATCTAATCAGATTTTTTCTGCCCATTATCCAGAACAATGAACAGCTAGAACAATCTTTTGTAAGACTGAATTCTGCCAGTCATTTGTTTATAACTCCTCAGTAGTTTTCTGTTGCACTTAACATCCAACTTCCTTTTAAGCATCTACCTGATCCTACGTGGTCTGGCCCTTTCTTATTTTTGCACCTCATCTTGTACCACGATTGCTCCCATTCTTTATGCTCTGGCCATACTTGTTCACATGACTGCCTTCTTCATTTGATTGTTCTTTGCATTTCCCAGGCTCTAGCTAAAGTCATCTTTTAGAGTACTGATCTGTGAGCCCTGTAGGAAGCAAATATCACCTATTCTCTCTTGAATACTTAATTTCCAGGACAGAGTCATAGCATAGACATGCCATAAATATTTGTTAAATGAGTTAATGAACAAGTGCCTGGCATATGATGGTTGTTCAATGAAAGATAATTATGGCACTGATCAGTGTGCATCATTGCACTTCTTTGTCTTCTTTGTTACATTAGTCTCTCCCACTCAATAGTTAGTAGATATTTTTTGAATGAGTAAAAAAATTAATTTAGCTTATAACTGAAAGACAATATTTTAGTGTTGTGTGTGTGTGTGTATTGAGTATTTCTCAATATATACAGAGCTTGCCTAAAATAATTCTAATACAAAATTCACGAGAATGTTTTAGTTTCACCATTTTGATAGGCCACTTTTAGTCTCACTTATCACTTTGATGGTCTTATGTAATAAAAATGAGTCCTGTTTTGTTATTGCATTTTCTCACTAATGTTCTGGATTTAATAAGACACTGTGATTTCTTTATATATGGATATGCTCATATGCTTATGAGAGATGAGATATGGTTATGAGATATGCTCATAAGCAGTAGAAGTCACATGTTCATGAGAACAAGCATTGGTCTCTAGGTCTTCGGTCTAAGCAAATGAAGGGAAAGCTTGAGAATATTCAAATAATTTCTCATATGAGAAAACTATTATCAGCCTTTGCTCCCTTCTCCTTCTCTACAATGCCAACTTCCATACCAAAACTGATTTTTGCCCTAAATATTGTTAAACATCTAGTTATCCTGGAACATCTGGTTATTTTATAAGGTTTTTTGTTTTAATGTTTGGCCCTATGCAAGGCAGCCTTTCTCTGTTGCCATAGGAGACAGTAGAAGGCAGTGGTAGAAATGTTGGGATGCGTGGAATGACGAGAACTGTGATTCAGGTCATCTTCACTTGGTGTCGGGACTAGAATTTTTGCAGACCTGATGGGTTTTGAAAACCATTAGTATTCTTGGGGAAGCATCATGCTTGTGTAAATTCCTGAAGAAGCATCACCTGTCTTTGAAAGGTGTTATTTAGGAAGTTAGTCACTTGAAAACAACTTGAGATCCTTTGCTGGCAGAGAGGATAACGTAACAAATAAGTCTCTTATACAATACTTTCAATAACCCAAATCACTAATTTGTCAGTTCCCTCTTACAAACTCTGCTAGAATTGGCTGTAGGCAATTAGGGACACATTTCCTTCTTTCCGGGAGTTTAAACTGAAATAGATGACTACATTCAAAGCACTGCTAAGTTTCTACTCAGAAGGATAGTTCTAAATATGCATCCTTCTAGCCCTTGGAGTCTTTGTGATATGGAGTTTTTTTTTTTTTTTTTTTTTTTTCTGGATCGGAGATAGAGGACTGATTACTGTGAATTTTATTACAAGACTCTGTAATTACTCTGAAGACTCTGGAGGACTGAGCGGGTTGCCAGAGAATTTTCTGTCTTCACCACCTAGCTACAGAATGCCCTTAGAAATGTAATAACAGAAAAGGTCATGTCCTGGAGATGGAGATATATAGATATCTATATAGATATATATATAGGTATCTATATATATCTATAGATATATATAGATATATATCTATAGGTATATATATAGATATATAGATATCTATATATATACCTAATCAATATACAAAACAACTGCATAGTTGATATCTTATGTTGTTTCCCATAACAGTAGCCTAGTACATATGATGGGACTTTTCAGATGAGGAAATTCTGGTACTAAGAGGTTGAACAATTTATTAATAATTCTTAATAGCAGAACTGCAACTTGAACTGAATATTATTTTTGCCCCAAACCAGTGCCCACTTCCCTTTGTCTTTCTACCTAGTTTGGGAACATTTCACTCTGCAATACCCCAAACCTCTTCTTCTTCTTCTTCTTCTTTTTTTCCTATAGTTCATTTAACTTGGAAATACCTACTGACTTTGTTCTATATTATATGGAAACTAGACACAATACTTACGTATTGGGAAGATTATTCAGCTTGCCTTACCTTGCATTTGAAGAGGGGTTATGTAGCTTCTGTTAGAAAGTCACTTTAGTTTTGTGATTACATAATTAATATATCCTAATACTGAAAATTTGGAAAGAAAAAGTATTTCTAAAACAAAAACTGTCATCACCCAGAGATAACTAATGCTTGTTATTTTGGTTTGCATGCTTCCTGAAGTTTTCTATTCATGCCATTGTTTTGTTTTTAGGATGCTCTCTCTCATCTTCACATAAGAATATCATTCGGCCTGCCACACATAGATTTGCTTTTGTGTACTCCAGATGAACAAATGAAAAAAGGTATTAATGCACGTAAAGTAGGATCAAGAAGCTCTACCGGATTGCTTCATCAAATTACACAATTACAAAAGAGAGTCTTAAAGATTTTTAGGTTGTTTTTTTTCAAAAAGATTATATTCCTAATCTACATCATCAAAGTCTACTAGTATAGACCATTAGAGCTTCCCAAAGTAGTTGTACTTACGTTGTTAAAAATACCCATGCTATTTTTTTTCCAGGTTTTGAAGATCATGATCACATGGACGCATCTAACTAAATGGTACGTGGGGACATGGTGGTCCTTTAGAGAGCACATCTAAATTACTGGCTAATTCATTGGTTTGCCACCCAACATAGGACGTTGTTTGATTCTATCTATCAGAACTCTCCTAAATTTTCCCCACCATGCTATCTTTATTAGCCTGAACTCCTTTCCTAAAATGGTCCTTCTGTTGATCCTGTCAGTTCTGCTTTTGAAAGAAGATGTCCGTGGGAGTGCACAGTCCAGCGAGAGGAGGGTGGTGGCTCACATGCCAGGTGACATCATTATTGGAGCTCTCTTTTCTGTCCACCACCAGCCCACAGTGGACAAAGTTCATGAGAGGAAGTGTGGGGCAGTTCGTGAACAGTATGGCATTCAGAGAGTGGAGGCCATGCTGCATACTCTGGAAAGGATCAACTCAGACCCCACGCTCTTGCCCAACATCACCCTGGGCTGTGAGATAAGGGATTCCTGCTGGCATTCGGCTGTGGCCCTAGAGCAGAGCATTGAGTTCATAAGGGACTCCCTCATTTCTTCAGAAGAAGAAGAAGGTTTGGTGCGCTGCGTGGATGGGTCTTCCTCTTCCTTCCGCTCCAAGAAGCCCATTGTAGGGGTCATTGGGCCTGGCTCCAGTTCTGTGGCCATTCAGGTCCAGAACTTGCTCCAGCTTTTCAACATACCTCAGATTGCTTACTCAGCAACAAGCATGGATCTGAGTGACAAGACTCTGTTCAAGTACTTCATGAGGGTTGTGCCCTCAGATGCTCAGCAAGCACGGGCCATGGTGGACATAGTGAAGAGGTACAACTGGACCTATGTGTCAGCTGTGCACACAGAAGGTAAGCATCCTTTATATCCCTCGATGTCTGTCTTTTTATGCACTCAGCAGATTCCCTGTTATAATTTCAGATATTGGAAGGCTAAAATATTCTTGGTTATTTGGGATCTTTTGAGTTGCCTGGTTATCCCAGTAATAAAAGAAGAGGTCAAGTGGCAGATGTCTAGGGAGGTTTGGATTTAGGCTAATATGAATATTGATGTGGCCATCATTTGGTGAAATGAATTTTTTTGTGTGTTCTATTACCATATTATATTACCTGTATTTCTGCTATGAAGATTCTAGAGATTTTTAAGTTTTCTGAAATCTAATTAGCATTTCATAATTTTCACACTTAAAGTTGTTCCAACTGTTTTTGATAAAGAGAGGTACACATAAATGCAGGTAGGGACTGGAGGCAGTCTGTTCTGGCCAGGTCTACTGTAATAGAAAATTACCAAACAGTTTAGTATTTCAACTATTTCTTTTTCAAAAGAGAGTATAGTTAAATCTGGAAGAGAGATATGTATGAATTAATATAACCCTTGTCTAGAAGATACTTAGTGTAAGTTTTTAACAATTCAAAATTAGTTTTCCTTTGAAATTTATTGTTTCTTTATGCTCAAAGCAAAAAAGGAGCAAAATGTGACCAAGGCTTTATAACAATAACAATGTTAGTCTTTCTTATTTGTTATAGTGCTTCAAAAATGTTTTCATATACATAACTTATTAGTTCATGACCAAGGCTGTTTGGGATAGGTTTGGTTTGACTACAGAGGTTAAGTGACCCAAATGTGAGACTCACTAATTACACAACACTCTTTCTAGCACAACATACTGCCTATACTAAGGCCAGAAGGTACAAAATACTTTTAGAGTTCATGGAAGCATGGTGAGGATTAGTTAAGATGAAAAAATGTTGCAATAACATTATCAATATGGTCCAAAAAATCCAGTCCTGTAAAATGTGGGGTTGAGTTATTGAGCAATTTATGAAATGATCAGAATGAACCTACTTTGGAGGTTGGTAACCAATCACCAGTCAGTTGTAGCCAACTCTTCATTATGAAATAGTGTAATGTAGATTTTACTGTACCCACTCATTAACAATGTTCAAAGCTGTACAAACATAAAATGGTCTCCCATACTAGACTGAGATTTTTATGCCTATGGAAATTTTTGTGTATAAGTTTGTAGTTTACTTATTGAGATATTGGTATGTGGAGATTTTGAGTGATGGATAGATGATTGAGGAGACTTTGGATTTTTTTCTAATGCTGAGATTTTCATTGTAAAACCAGTATTTCACTTTAGTCTCACAGCAATCCAGTGATACAGGCAATCCAGATATTTTATTCCCATTTTAAAATATAAATGCTTTTAGCATTTAAATGGTCCATCTAATATATACTTAATAGTAATTTTAAGAGTAGGACTCCTCCTTACTGACTTCTAGCTTAGGGCCTATTTTAATTGAACATAATCCAATGTAATCACACCTGAGGATATATTTACACAATGCATATTTATTAAGCACAGATACATGTAAGGACTTCTGATAGTCCTGTGAGGGGACAGCCCTCTGTTTTATATATTAATACCTTCAATGGGTAGGCAGTCTGTCCAAGGACAGGAGATATGCATTAAAGCTTATATAACCATCATTCATGATGACAAGAAGTTACCAATATGTCTTTAAAGTAAACTGACATGGAAAATATCAAGTCCTGTTCTATGGGGATGGGCCCCATGGTGGAGATCGTCAAGAAGGAAATGGAATTTGAATCAGATTTTGATAGGAAGAATACTGACAAAAGGTGAAAATTAAGAAGAGATGGATTTCCAGAAAAGGGCATGAGGAAATATGAGTTGGGAAAGTAAAAAAATGTTTAAAAAATACCAAGGATAAAGTTATGTTTTGGTTCAAATTATAAATTTCATTAGGGACTTCCCTCTAGCTTTTGAAGAGTAAGTCTCGGTCTCTATGTAGGACAGGCCAATTCAAGATTGTGCTCTAAGTGAAACTCATAATCATGACCATTGGCTGTTTCTAATTTAAAATTTTTTAACCTAAATGTATGCCAATAGTGATCTAATAAAATAAATTGATTTGTTCATGTAAGTATTATTGCATAGCTATTGAAATGAATGAAGCATCCTGTAGGTAATGAAATCATAATAATGAACTCCAAGATCATTTTTTAAGTGAAAAAAAGCAAGGTGTAGTTTTGTGTAATGGCATGTTATTTGTGCAAAATGGAGTTTATGTAAACCATTTGATTCAAGGAATTGCTCTCAGAGAAGAACAAAACAGGTAGTAGTTGCTTCTTCTGAGGAGGAAATAAAAGAGTTAGGGGATCAGGTAGAATGGAAGAGACTTACTTTTCTTGCATAACTTTTACATGCCAACATTTGAAGTTGTGTAGTATAAACATAAGCCACCTATTGAAACATAAACATTAAGAGGGAACATTCTATATGTAGGTAAAAAAAAAAAATAAGCCAATAAAAATTTCATTGCCAAATCCTGGCAGATTTAGTTTTTTTTGCCAAAAATAGGTCAATAGAAGTTGTATTGCTAAATACTGGCAAAATATTTGGATACCAACAGGATTTAGGAGAGAACACGCTTCAAGTATGGACAAAGACCGGAATAAATACTCTTTGGCTTATTTCTTTATGTGGTTTAGTCAGAAAGTATTTCTATTGCTTTGATCCCAAGCAATTATGTGGATAATGAGGTTATATGGTGTTGCAGCTCACAATTTATCTGCATAGGAGTGGGGTGGTAGGAAGTGTCACACAGTGAAATCACATCTGGGGTCAGAAAAGTGTTGGAGTATAAGGGCATACAGCTCTGTTGGGTGCTATGGAAACTCCCCAGGATGATACCTGGTTTTCTACGGCCTGGCCCCTCAGAAAGCCTGGAGATATTTTCCATGAAATGGTAATACCAGTTCTTCCTTCAGCCTCTTTCTTGGCTGAAGTGGGATAATGCTCTCTAGCCCTGGGTCTCTCAGTCCCAGTATCTCACACTATTCCCACTATTGCCCAGTTGATATTCTTCTTTTTTAAAGAGCATTGAAGTTTCTAAATGCTTTCCCAAGATGCATTGAGGTCTATGAAAAGATGTTGTCCCATTAAAAAAATCCTTTATCCTCCCCCCCCCCGCAAGTTGGTCATTTACGTCAAACTTAAACATGGTAGTACAGTCCCCTTGGCAGGGTTCACAAGGTGTTCCTTCCAGAAAGTGTTGCTGTCACAGAATCCTAGAGGAGAGCACGACGAGATCAGGGGTTTAGCTTCAGTGCTAATCTCTTACACTTGCCATTTCCTTGATACGTGGTTTTTCTAGGCTACAGGATTAGTATTTACAGTAGCTTGTTGAACCATACAGAAATTGTGCCTAGGCCTTCTAGGAAAACAAGTTGATAGTATGAAAATGAAAAAAGAAAAAAAAAAAAAGCTTAAGTGGGTAGGAGAAGAATAAATGAAAGAATCTTTTCTTTTTAAAATGCAGACCTCACTAGTTCTTCAGCTGTGTAGGGAAGGAACAGAAATCATTCAGAAGAAAAAACGTTAGTCCTTTAGAGGCATCAATCCAGTCAATGCTCTCTCTGCTCTCAGGGGTCTTTTGCCTCAGCACTTTTGCAGACCTTGGTATGTGGGTCCATTTGATGTCACAGGATCAGTGGTGCTTGCCTGTTTGGAGGTGTGGCAGACCTGCTGCTTTGATGACTTCCTTTGTTTTGTGACTTAGTAGTTTCCTCTGACTCCCAAGGAGCACCAGCCTTATGACTGTTTTGGTTAATAAGATGTGGTGGAACTGAGGACTTCCCTTCTTGTCTGCCTGTCCTGGAACACTGTCCTCATCATGTGAAGGATGAGAGCACCCAGAGTTTCCAGATGAGGCCGTCTTAGACCACTTGACCTCAACTATGAGAGAGCACCCAATGAAGATCCAACACAGTTGCCTTCCTGACCCCACATTACTTGCAATCACATGTAGAGCCTAGCTGAAGCCATAAATATTACTCAGCTAACCATAATGAATACCTTCAAGACTGAGTCCTGTATAAGCATATATAAACAGTGATGTGTTCCCATGACTTTTACTGCCCCGTCTCCCAACTAGATACTACTATAACACTAACACTTCAGAATCAAAACAAAATACATGTATTAAAATGAATTACTCTCTTTGTATTTAAATGTGAAATGAAGTATAATATGTTATTTTATAACTGTGAAATAAATGCTGTTAGCAAGAAGGAACATTTAAAGTCTTTCATCCATACTCCCATGACTAAAGATTCAATAATTCCCTTAAAGTATTGATGTTTAAGTAATCACACACTTGCATACATTCCATTATTACATGATTCTCCTTGATTTAGCTCTATTTCATTGAGAAAAGTAGTTACAGACTAGATTTTATGTATAAAGTCATGTTCATGTATATTGTACTTTATGTGTGACTTACAGGATTTTTATATTTTACAATTTTTGCTGATTTTGTGCTTATTGGAGTACCTAGCACATAGTAGGTGTTCAAAGACCATTTGCTGAATGGATGGATTTGTGTTAGAATAATACTTAACTCACTAATTATGAACATATAGCATGTAGATAAATAGCGGCACTTGCAACTTTTCAGGTTTGCTTCTTTATAAAAATGAGTTGCCAAGATGCCTCCCTTGATTAATTGTAAAATGTTACCCATATGCTACTACTTTTTTGTTTGCATTCATTTTTGAATTTATTATTTCCATTTGATGATATAGGAATGTTAATTTTTTCTAGACAAAAAGCATGTCAGTGATGCTCTTGGGGAAGAATGTACCAATAAGTTGTACTGGTAAAATGACATCATTAAGAACATTGTCTTCAGGCTAACCTGCATATTGCAATGTTGTTCCACTTTCAAGTTGTAATATGGTTTTCCATCAATTTATTTTTTTAACAGGTGATAACAGTCAAGCCCTGCTTGAAAGATCTTCAATGTGATTCATAGTCTATATGCTTAGCCTAACTTCTGAAAAATGAGACCTTATTCCTGTCACTTTTTTTCTATTAATTAGGATTATATCAGACAATAATTTAGTATGGAAAGATGAGAAATATCACTGTGGGCCTTAGTAGTACTTTTTAAAGGGGTTTCATTTTGCTTCTCTAGGGATTGAATAGTGTTGAGAGTTGAAATGGATTTTGAGATTATCATGATAATAATTCAGATACAAACTATTATTAAATCTTGTAGAATGTTAATACTGGAAGTGTCTTAAGTGAGCACATAGTTAAACACCTCTGTTACAGTTGGGGAAACAGAGACAGTAAAAGCAAGTAATTTGGCCTTACTTATACATAGTTACTTACAGGGTTAGGTTTTGGAACTCAGTATTCCTGTCCAGAATTCCATTTCTACATCATTGTTAGGGATAATTACTCAAATTCTTCTTCTTCTCTACCCTCCCCCTACCCCCCCTTTTTTGTTATTGTGTTACTTCTCCATTTCATTGCTCTATTCCTTTTCCTTCATCTCAATTATGACAATATGCTGAAAGATTTTTTTTTATGTTATGTTATTTACCATATAGTACAGTATGCTGAAAGTTTTAGTATCTATCTGAAGTAGTAACAGGGACTACAAATGAATTCATTAATGTGGAAGTTAGCTTTGAGAAATAATGTGACCCCTTTGCTCTTGAGCTATGAATTAGATGAATTGCTTCTTTACCTGAGTCATATTGCAGGTTTGTAGGAACTTTGAAAGATTTTTCTTTGCTTCACAAAAATTCTGAAAACATGAGACCTCCAGAAATCTTTGTGATTATGGAATGATTGGGTAATTATATTGGTTACCCTGATATAACAACACATAAAAAACAGAAGACACAGAGACTTTTAGGTCTGTAATATTCTCCATTAAATTGATTTGATTGTAGAACTATAATCTGGGAAATAGAGTGGCAACTTTAATAGTAAACAAATAATTTTTCATTTCATATATCACTGTCAGAAACTTCGTTGTTAGTAATGAAAGAAATACAGGTAGCTCTGGAAAATTTGTTCTGGGGATGCTGCTTTCACCTTCCCTTTCAGATAGATAGCATATGGTCTATTAGACCATAGATAGCATATGGTCTATTGGACTATTATTGGCTGGCCTCTGAGGAAGTTATTATTGCCTTGATCAGGGAAAACATAGGCTCCTTTGACATATCTAACTGCGGCTTGGACAAGATCTTCCCTGTTTATAGATTTGATCTGAAAGGGTGGACTTTAGACCAGGTTTGACTCTAACTCACCTCTAAAGGTTCCTGATGGACACAGCATCCTTATTTCCACTTTCTCATTCACTATTACTGTCTATTCACTGCTGAAAATACCAGATATCCACCCCCTACCCCGAAATACTCCATGTCCAGGATGACTAAATTAGAAGAACCCTTGTTTTCAGAGGGTATTTTTGCACTGATGCTTACACACACACACACAGATATATAGCTGGGAAGGGGAATGTACAGTTTCAACGAATCAGATGTTTCCTTTGAGGAAGATGAGCTCTTAGTGTGTATGCCTGTTTGAAATATTTAGCGTTTATCCATTTTATGGATGTGAGCAGCCCACGTTGTGTGTTCTTGCTTTGTCTCCTTTATTCCAGATCCCAAAGAGATCATGTTATTTTCTGAGCTTTAGAGTTTGAGTATTCAGAGAGTTCATTCATTCTATTTGTTAAAGAGATGATCTTGTGACTCCCTTCCTCAGTCATTAGAACCTTAATAGCTTCTAGGTTTATAAAGTTTAGTTTGAGTAATAAAAGTTGCTGTTGATTGAAGATTAGTGTGGAATGGGAGGGCATGGTATGAGGTGTTCACATTCCAATTAAAACCATTTCTGCACAGCGAACTTTGCCCAATATACATGAAGTGAGTACTTATGAAAAAGCAAGGATGGATATCCACAAAAGTCTAAACTGAAGATCCTTTCCTTTTCTCCCTTTTCTCTCTTTTTCTTTCTGTCTCTCTTATTTACCATATTTTCCTCATCCCTTCTTTAGATGCTGGCAGTTTTTATGTTTTTATAGGTTGTTCAATAAGTCTAGTCAAGGGTAATGGCTTCATTATTCCATTAATTTGGAAATGAATATGTGAAAATTGGAGATGCATTAATGATATTTTGGAGGTTGAAAAAATAAATTTAAAAGAAATATCACTGGCATCAGAGGTAAGCGTGTTTACTGTGACGCTGAGAAAATGACTTCAGCTTTTTCCTTCATTTGTTGTATAAAGAGGTGCTTGAAAGGATGTTCTTGTAGGTGCTTTCCAAGACTGACTTTCTGTGACTTGCTTTTATGCTTCCATAAACCACACCTGGAATGGATTTTTTTTATAAATGTTGGGCATCACATTTAAAATAAATACAACCAAGTATGATCTGTTCAAAATAGAGTGGTCAGAAATGGTTATGAGACTTGAAACTGTGTCCTCAGAGAATGAATTTGGCACACAAAAGATAAGACATAGCAGGGACCTGACTGCTACCTGTAGTTGTTTGGAAAATTCAGGTGGAAAGAAGCCGTAGTCATGCTACATGACCAGGAGCATTACAAAAAGAGCTAATTACTGAAATATGAGAGTAACAAATTATGGTTCAATTTTAAAAAGCTTATTTTATTCACTCATATCTGTTAACTGAAGGAATTGCCTCTCTCAGAAAGTGGTGAGTCAGTTTTCTGAAGGTCCTGTGCACAGCCTGGAACAGATAATCACTTGGAGGGGCTATGGAAAAATGAACTTAAGCCTCATTTGGGGGAAGGAGGGAGTTGGAGTCTTTGTTCCTTTTGATAACTACTAATATTGATGGCAATTAAATGTCATGTAATTGAGATTCTATTATTCTGTGAATTAAAACATGATTGCATATGCTGTGATATTTCATTAATTTGTTACTTGATTCATTTGTTCCATAATACATTCCGATAAAGTAATTGTTTCATAGGTTAGAGAATAAGTATGGAAAGAGGAAGTAATTTCCCCAGTAATGCCACATCCAGTTAGTGGCAGAGTGAGGATTTGGACCCAAGGGCAATTCTTTTAAAATCAACCCAAATTTTCTCCTTTTATATTAGGGTAGTGGTGGCTTCAAGCAAGAGTGGAGTGCAACTTTATTGACTCCTTTTCTCTCCCTAGGAAATAAGAAAACCACTTGTTTTCCCACTGAGAAAAATCTTTGAGCATGTTTCTTGTATCTTTTTATTCAGCTTTGAAAGCAACACCTTTGTTCCCATGGAAGGAATTAATTATAGTAAAGAGAAGATAAATTAAGGAGGTTGCTTGTGGCAACAAGTTGACCTCACAGAAGAACTTTGTGTGAGTCTAATGATAAGTACAGACTGGATCTGGTTGTTTTTATTCACATCTTCATTGCAGACGCCACACTTCATCCTTCAGATGCCAGTTATAGGAGGAAGCAGGATGGTACACATTTTTTAGGAACAGGAGAACATATTGTTAGTGATGTAGCCTTATGTATGAAAGACTTCTTTGGAATTCATCAGGATGAGGAGTTATGAAATCCTCATTTTGGCACATTTGCATGTACTCCAGAAAGACTTCTCAACTTAACCAAATGTTGAGTTGAGGAGATTTTTTTGGCAAGAGGTGTGATAGTCAGCTATGTTCATTTGAGGGGACTTCGAAATGAGTGATTATGCCCCAATGATGCATTTTATGTATCTGCTTTCATATACACATGAAGGCTTTTAAGAGAAAGAGATTGCCTAGTTTTTGTTTTTGTTTTTGTTTTTTTTAAGAAGTGCATCAAAACTCACATGTCATTTGTAAAACCTGTTCATTGGGTTGAGACCAGCAGTTAATATAGAGGTGAATAAAAAAGGATAGAGTAGAATGTAAACATCGGAGTATTACATGATAGTAAGAGTAGGTATTGTTTTGTACATTTTTATTTTAGTTGCACATAACCATATGTGTCCTGTGGGTTACCACTTAAAAAATTTATTTCTTACTATGTCCTATAGCTAAAAAAAAAAAAAAAAACCCTGAAAGCTACTTACTCTACTCTTCTTTTTAACATTGTTAATACATTTTTTTTCTTTTCTTTTTTTTTTTTTTTTTTTTTTTTTGCTAGGGAATGGCAATATACATATTCATTCTTCTGTGACCATGTCATGTGGTTTGTCTCTCCTGGATGGGTGGATTCTAAGACTTCTTATTAAGAATAAGCAAGAATTCTAAGACACTCATGGTAGGAAATAGTGAAGACTTTGAGAAAATATAACTAATTAATATGTTGTTGATAAGTGACATAAGCATCAACATAGGACAATGGCAAGGACACAAAACCAGGAAATCAGAGGCAAGTTTCTGGTCCATGCTTTTAATCAGACACCAAGACAAGCCTGGGAACACTATGTATTTATTTTTTTTTATATCCCAATAAGTATATTAAAAATAAATACAAATGATATTAATTATAATTTTGGCACTAAAAGTGTACATATATCAAATTAATAGATCCACCCCCAACACACACACACACACAGCACACACACACACACACTATAATGTGATAATATTCCCAAGATAGTTGCTTATTACATAAAACAGATTGTGATAAACCACATGTAATGGGGTATATAATAAGGCACAAGTTTAAACATATAAAGTGATAGTATTCTTTCAGTTTACTCTAAGTTTTCTCACAATTACATGTACAATCTCATTTGATATGTAGTTAAGTCTAAATCTGAGGTCTTCTAAGAAGGTGGCAATCAAGCCAAACACTATTAATAAGATAAGAGACAGCTTTTTAAGAAGTAAAAGTAGTTCCATGAAGTGAGTACACTTCATTGGGGTCATGACCTTAAATTTACAAAGTTTGCGGCAAAGACATCTTGGTTTCCTGTTTCTTGTTACTTTTCAACCATTCTATTTAAGTAGTGGGAACATAGACAAGTTTGAGTATAAATCCTGATTAATATTCTTGCTAGTAGAGGGACTTCAGACTAAGTCACTTAAGTTAGTTTTCTCATTATTAAATTGAGATAATAATACCTACCCGACAGACTATTGTGAAAAATAGATATAAAGATTTTAGTGTCAACCTTGGCACATAGTAAGTGCTCAATAAGTGTCTTCTAAATTAGTTTGCCATTCAGTTGCTTAAGAGAAGACTTGATTTAGACTCAGGTCCTGATCTCAGGGTCCCTGCTCAGCCCTGAGCCTGTTTAAGACATTGTGTTTCTCTGCCCCTCCCCCCACTTGTGTGTGCTCACATCCTCTCTCTCTCTCTCTCTCACACACACACACACACTCTGTAAAATAAGTGAAATATTGAGAAAAATAAATTAGTTCACCAAGAATTTGCCTTGCCTTATTTGGGTGTGAAGAGAAAACCTATAACTAAATGTTTCACTTTGGCTTTGCTTAGCTAAAACTGACTAATGAGTGAGATGGAGAGTTAGGAAAGTGACCAGTAAATGCAGTGAGTATTAGAGTTTTACCAATTTTCATTTTGGAAGTCAGGTTTGCCATCACAATTATAACTAGATCCCACAAACTCTTCCTTCAGTTGCTGAGAAGCATTATGGTGGCAGCAAAATGAGCAGTCTGGAAAATCCCAGAGCTAGATGGTTCACATGGTTGTCTCCACTGTGTGTGTGTGTGTGTGTGTGTAGGGGGTAGAGATATGGGAACAGAGAAGTTGAAAATGGAAAGTTAACACTGTATTTTAAGTATTTCTGAATTATGCTAACTTTTATAACAAGCATGAACATCTTTTGTAGTAAAAAAGACCCTACAATGGATACAAAATTTCTTTGTAAATTTGCCCCTTAACTAGTGTGGGACAGCAGCTTTGCTGATAAGAGCTAATTTGTTAACACATTGAGACACTCCAGAGACCTGAGTATAAAACTAAGAGGAGATAATATGGACCTTAGGATATAAAACAGAGTAATAGCCATATTAGATGGAAAACTTAACTGATGCTCTCTTACAGATCATTACAGCTCAAATAATAACAGTGACAGTAATAGTAACTATTATTTGTCAGGCACATCCTGTTTTCAGAAATTATCAGTTTTTATTAAAATCTATGAATTAATACCAGACATAAATTTTGGTGCTATTACTGGCATATTATTATTATTGTTATTATTATTACTATTATTACTGTTATCTGAATGTTAGTCCTACCCATAGTTGCAATAAAAATAGAATAGAGTATAAAAAGGATATGTGTTTGTTCCTTAACTTAAGCTGTCTAAAACCAGAAATATTGTATCTGCTAGTTTCTTCTTTGATATTTCTTTGGTTATGTAACTTATTTTCAAAAGTCGTATATCTACCTTTCACCAGATTAAGGTTGGTATTTCAAGCCTTGACTCTCCCTAATAAGCATAAAGAGTCATTATTTTTTCAGGATTATGAATTACTGCATTGCTATATAATGAATTTTTATCTTTCAAGAAGCTAGAGAAATATACAAGTTAAGTAAGACATATTGAAGTGTCATGTTAGTTTACTTTCAATTTCATGGAATTTCAAAAAAATTGAATTACAAATGAACCTGATAATTAATATGTTTCTATTGAAGTAAATTGAGAAAAGAAGGAAAAATATATCAAGACACAGAAAAAAATTAAGCAAGCTATCTGGCTCTATTATTCATTATCAACTTAATTTTGTTGTTTTCAATTCCTAAATTGGTCCACTCATCTCTTATTACAGAATATAATTAGTTCTTATTTTTTTGTGCCCTTTTGTTTATACTATTCAGTGCCCCCTGGTCTAAGACAAAGTTGATAAGTATTGTTCCATTCAGGATAGTCTGAGTTCGGTATGCTTAATAATATTTTTATATATAGTAATAAGATTTTAATCTCCCTCATGAACAGATACGGCAGACACAACCTCAAACAATAAACCATAAAACACATAATCACTAGTAATTGAGACATTCTTTGGTTTGTTTAACAAAATTGAAGTCATTTTTTTTAATGAATTTAGACCTCTGATAATTAGCTAATTATATGGAACTCTGGGAAAATTTAAACATTTTTTTATTCCTTTTAATCATACTACATTTTTCCCTGATACAAATTTAGATTCTTTGAGTGAAATTATTCGTAAACTCAATCCTATCTCTGATTTTGATGTTTCTTGGTATTTGCATCTTCCTTGAAATTCTCAACCTTCTCTCTTTCTGAGTCTTAGTTCGGAATCTTGAACTGTAGTATCTTTCACATTCTTCTGAGTAACCAATAGAATTAATGGTTTTACTGAACTGGCTTTATTTACTTGAAAAGCATCATCCTTGAAGGAGGCAGTATTGTTTTGTGACTGTAGAGAATAGTACTTTGGGTTTGTTTGGCAGGAAATTTCTCTGTGAGCTTAAAGCTTGTTACGCACCTTTGCTTTTACCTTCATTCTGTCAGCAGATGGCAAATTGCATTGCATATGACTTTAAGGTTTAAAGAGGTTGAGGAGAGTATAAAACTTGTGCCATCCATAGGAATAAAGAATATCATTGAGAGACATAAAAAAAGTAGGTTCTCAAAATTTTAATATATAATATATGAAAGTGGCCATGAGTGGACTTTCAGAAATTGTACACATTTTCTTTTTTTTTAAGATTTTATTTATTTGTCAGAGAGAGTGAGCACAGGCAGACAGAGTGGCAGACAGAGGCAGAGGGAGAAGCAGGCTTCCCGCTGAGCAAGGAGCCTGGTATAGGACTCGATCCCAGGATGCTGGGATCATGACCTGAGCCGAAGGCAGCTGCCCAACCAACTGAGCCACCCAGGTGTCCCAACACATTTTCTAATCAAAGGTAACTGAAATGAGTCTTAGCTGAAAAAGAGCCAAAACTCTTACTGAAGTGATTTAACTTGAGTCTAGGAAACTTTACCTCCGATCTAGTTAGAGTGTCAAAGAATTTTGTTTTGAGATCAGTGGAGGGAGCATTAATCTTAGAATTACTTTGGAGACTGTATTTGATTTCCCACTTGAGGATGACCTTGGGCAGTTCACTTAACCTTTCTAAATCCGCAGATCCTCATTTGTAAGACGATAGATGGTTATATCCGCACTCTCCATACTAGTCTTTTGTTATGATGGTCAATTGAATAATCATTTAATGTGCTTTATAAATCTAAAGCTGCTTGATATATTAATGAAATATTAAATGAACATTTACTGTGTGCCAAGATCTATATGCTTGGGCTAGGCTTTTCTAAAATACTGAGTAGAGTAGTCTGAAGTTCAGATGCTAATTAAAGACCTTTCATTAATGACGTCTCCACCACAATAAAAAGAGTGAGATTCTGCTGGCTAGATGTGGTTGGGGGATAGGGGACTTCTTTTCCACATCATGTATGGGGCCATAAGTAACACATTGATGAAGTGTCGGATCTGATATGGCTTGGGACTTCTAGCAGTGGGAACACAGGTGTGTTGAAGGAGCTCAGATACTGAATTCAGAGAAACCTGAATTCAAATCTCAACCCCAACCCTACTTGCTTTCTAACCATCAGTTACATCATTTCCAAAAAAGGAATGATTATTAATGTTTTAGGCTCATTGGATAATCCTGATTATTGATTTAGTAATATACCTAACACACACACACACAAATTCAAAATATCCTGATTGCTGTTACTTTGTGTGTGTGTTTTTTTCCAACCTTCTCATTTTGTAAGTGAGAAACTGAGGCCTAGGAAATTTAAGCAACTTATCTAAGGTCACAGAGCTCCTGGTGCCAGGACACTGATTAGAAAGTAGGCTTAATGTCCAGAGAATTGTTATTTGAAGAAAACTCAGTCTTACAAGGAATTATTTATTTGTTAGTATTGAAATATTATTTACCCCTGTTATCATCGAGTTTGAGGGCTTGAACCCTATAATCAAATAGACCAACATTTGAACAAGGTACCTGACTACTGTAAATCTCAGCCTCATTAATTATAAGGGATTGATGAGGGGCACCTGGAGGGCTCAGCTGGTTAAGCTTCTGCCTTTAGCTCAGGTCATGATGCAGGGCCCTGGAATCAAGTCCCGCGTCAGGCTCCCTGCTCAGAGGGAAGCCTGCTTCTCCCTCTCCCGCTTCCCTTGCTTGTATCCCCTGTCTCTCTCTGCCTCTCTCCCTCTATCAAATAAATAAATAAAATCTTTTTAAACAATTAAAAAATAAGGGATTGCTGCTGCTGTTGGTGATGCTGCTGCTGTCGCTGCTGATGGGACACACGGACAGAACATTCACCGGCTGTCCCAGCACTGCTCTGCGTACTTGCACACATATTAATTTATTTCACACTCACAGCAGTCCTGTGAGCTAGTACTGTGATCATCTGTTTTATAGATGAGGAAACTGAGTCAGAAGAAAAGAATAATAGTAGACCTCCATCAGATATTTGTGCTAACTAAATAAGCATTCACAAATAAACATTTATGATGTGCCATTCATAGGAAGCAGTCAGCAAACATGATCTGTTAATACTAATTAGGTTGTTATAATTGCCTTTATTTATTTATTTATTTTTTGCCTACGCTTTGGTTCAAAGCCTAACTTCTTGGATTACATTGGCACTTTGAATTATTCATCCATTGGGGCATCTGTGTAGCTCAGTCAAACATCAGACCCTTGTTTTGGACTCAGGTCATGATCTCAGGGTCCTGAGACTGGGTGCCACTCTGGGCTCCATGCTGGGCATGGAGCCTGCTCTAGATTCTCCCTCTCTCCACCTCTCTCTCTCTCTAAAAAATTAATTAATTAATTAATTAAAAAAGAAAAGAAAATTTATTCTATCATTGTGGTGTCTAAAAATAAGTGGTCTCCATTAAGTGAAAATAAGGAAGGCAAAAATGACATATTTTAAAACATATATCTTATTTCCAAATTTAAAAGCCATATACAAATATTATTTAACATTTGGAAAAGAAAAAATTTACCAAAAGAATTTTGAAAATCATTAACATTCCAAGAGAAACAAAGGCGTTTTAATATCATTTTTCTTTCTCGTGCACAATTTTAAAAACTAATTGTAACTAATTTAAAACTGATTATCCACAATTTTGTATTTATTTTTTGTTTGTATTTTTTGTTAACATTGTAGAGAGAATTTTCCCATATTTCTCATACCATTTACAAACATTGCTGTCTATGAATATATAATCTATCTCTGCTGCAACATGACAGATTTGGAGATCCTTAAGCTGTTTCTATTTTTTGCAGTCCTAAAAAGCATGTAAATGAACATATTTTATCTGATGCTTACCTCTGTATGAAAAAAATTAACTAAATTAACAGAACAAACAGAAAAAGGAAGAGATTAAATACTGTGCAACTTTGAAATGGTATGAACAATTTTTAAGGCTCTTAAAATGTATAACATCAAGATTATAAGTTTTCTAGATAAATAATTGCTGGCCTAAAAATTTCAGGCAAATACAAATATATTTACCTAATGACTACCTTGCTTAAGAAGCAAAACATTGTATATTTCCCTGTCTTTGCATAACCCTATCCAAGTTGCTTTCAAAATGAAGCTTGGCACTAGGAAATAGAATTCTGAAGGTTTAAATATATAGAGTGACCATGGATCAAGCATGAGGTTGTTATTAAACCTTTGTTAGACCTTGTCTCTAGGGTAAATCATCCTTTAATCTTCCTTTGTAAGCCCTGCCCATTACCAAACCCATAAATTATATTGCAGCTTTTGTGATAGTCCTGTAAAAGCAGTTTTATTGGGATATAATTGATACACAAAACTCTGCATGTGTTTGATGTTTACAGTTTGATGAGTTTGCACATATGCATATGCTGGTGAGACTGTTTTTTAAAAATATCAATGTTGACTGACCTTCTCCTTCCTAACCACATTTTATCCATCTCTGGAACTGTGTCTCTCCTGCTTCCTCCATGGGCTATTTAATCAAACTCACCAGTCATTCTTCTCTATTTACTCTCCTAAACAGTGTATGTCCACATGATTACAATATTGGCAATTTTGTGTCTATATCCTATGGTCTTAGTGAAATATAGCAGGGCATAAGAGCACAAAATTTGGAGTCAAACAATCTGGATCTAAGATTCTCACATTTATACTAACTTGGGAAAATCACATAATCCATCTTAGGGACTTAGTTTATACATTTTAAAGGAGTTATTTCTTTTTAATTTTAATTCCAGTATAATTAACATACCATATTACATGTTGTATTAGTTTCAAGCATATAATACAGTGATTCAGCAATTCTATACATTACTCAGTGCTCATCGCCGTAAGCGTACTTTTAATCCCCTTCATTGTTTCACTCATTCCTTCCCTGCCTTCAGCCTTCCCTCTGATGACCATCAGTTCTCTGTAGTTAAGAGTCTGGGTTTTGGGGATTCCTGGGTGGCCAGTTGGTTAAGCATCTGCCTTCGGCACAGGTCATGATCCCAGAGTCCTGGAATCAGTCCCTCATTGGACTCCCTGCTCAGTGGGGAGCCTGCTTCTCCTTCTGCCTGCCACTAACACCCCTGCATGTCCATTCTCTCTCATTCTCTCTCTGACAAAAAAAAAAAAAAAATCTGGTATTTTTGTTTGTTTCTTTTCCTTTATTCATTTGTTTTGTTTCTTAAAGTATATGTATGAGTGAAATAATATTTTATCTTTCTGACCAACTTATTTCACTTAGCCTTATACCCTCTAACTCCATCCATGTTGTTGCAAACGGCAAGATTTCCTTCTTTTTTATGGCTGAGTAATATTCCATTGTATATAACACTTCTTTTTTTATCCACTCATCAGTCGTTGAACACTTGGGCTATTTCCATAATTTGGCCATTGGAAACAAAAGTGCAAGAAACACGGGAGGGGATATATCTTTTTGAGTTAGTGTTTTCATGTTCTTTGCATAAATACCTCGTAGTAGAATTGCTAGATCATATGAAAATTCTATTTTTGACTTTTTTTAAAAAATTTATTTATTTGACACAGAGAGAGAAAGATCACAAGTAGGCAGAGACACAGGCAGAGAGAGGAGGAAGCAGGCTCCCTGTTGAGCAGAGAGCCCAATGTGGGGCTCAATCCCAGGACCCTGGTATCATGACCTGAGCTGAAGGCAGAAGCTTTAACCCACTGAGCCACTTAGGCACCCCTATTTTTAACTTTTTAAGGAACTTCCATACTGTTTTCCATGGTGGCTGCACCAGTTGGCATTCTCGTCAACACTGCAAGAGTGCTCCTTGTTCTTCACATCCTTACCAGCACCTATTGTCTCTTATATTGTTGATTTTAACCAGTCTGACAGGTATGAGGTAGTATCTTCTTGTTTTCATTTGCATTTCCCTGATGATCAGTGATGTTGAGCGCCTTTCCATGTGTCTATTTGCCATCTGTATGTGTACTTTGGAAAAATATCTATTCATGTCTTCTGCCTGTTTTGAGTTTTTTAAGTTCTTTATATATTTGGGATACTAATCCTTTACTGGATATGTCATTTGCAAATATCTTCTCCATTCCATTGGTTTCCTTTTAGTTTTGTGCAGAAGCATTTTATTTTGATGAAGTCCCAATAGTTTATTTTTGCTTTTGCTTCATTTACCTCCAGAGACATATCTAGAAAGAAGTTGTTCTGGCCAACATCAAAGAGGTTACTGCCTGTCTTCTCCTCTAGGGTTTTGATGATTTCCTGTGTCACATTTAGGTTTTCCATCAATTTTGAATTTATTTTTGTGTATGGTGTAAGAAAGTTGTCCAGTTTCATTCTTTTGCATGTTGCTGCCAGGTTTTCCCAGCACCATTTGTTGAAGAGAGACTTTTTCCCATTACTTACTCTTTTCTGTTTTATTAAAGATTAATTGACCACATAGTTATGTGGGTTTCTGTTCTGTCTTGCTTATCTATGTGTTTGTTTTTGTGCCAGGACCATACTGCCTTGATTACCACAGCTTTGTAATATAACTTGAAGTACAGAATTTTAATGCTTCCAGCTTTGCTTTTCCTTTTCAAGGTTGCTTTGGCTATTTTGGGTCTTTTGTTTGTCCATACAAATATTACGATTATTTGTTCTAGCTTTGTGAAAAATTCTGGTGGTATTTTGATAGCAATTATGTTAAATGTGTAGATGGCTTTGGGTAATATAGACATTTTAGCAATATTTGTTCTTAATCCATGAGCATGGAATGTTTTCCACTTTTTTGTATCCTCTTCAATTTCTTTCATAAGTGTTTGATAGTTTTCATATTACAGGTCTTTTACGTCTTTGGTTAGATTTATTCCTAGGTATCTTATTGTTTTTAGTGCAATTGCAAATGAATTCCATTCCTTAATTATCTCTCTGCTGCTTTACACCTGCGTGTAGAAACACAACAGATTTCTACATATTGATTTCATATCCTGTGACTTTACTGAATTCGTTTGTCAGTTCTAACAGTTTTTTGATGAAGTCTTAGGGTTTTCTATGTATAGTATCATGTCATCTGCAAATAGTGAGTTTTATTTCTTCCTTGCTGACTTGGATGCCTTTTATTTCTTTTTGTTGTCTGATTGCTGTGGCTAGGGCTTCCAGTGCTATGTTAAATATGATGAGAGAGGACATACCTGTCTTATTCCTGACTGTAGAGGAAGAGCTCTTAGTTTTTTTTTTTCCCATTGAAGGTGATCTTAGCTGTGGGTTTTTGTTTATATATGGCCTGTAATATGTTGAGGTGTTTTCCTTTGAAACCTACTTTCTTGATGATTTTTATCATGAATGCATGTTGTACTTTGTCAAATTTTTTTTTTGCATCTATTTAAATATATATGCCTGGGGGAGTGGGACCTGTTACCTTTGAAAGTGAATGTGACCCACTGTCAAAATATATCAGAATCTTAGGAAGAAAATACTAATTATTAGGAAACATCAATGGGCTAATGTATTTGCATTTCTTAGATGTTATTGTTTTCACACTTAGTTTGTTTCTTATATTGAATTATTCCTCCAAAGTACTATTCTGACAGAATAATCAAAAATTAATTTTAATTGTGCATCAACAAAATAATTTGTAGCTTTCCTTCCCCTCCTAATTTCTTAGGTTTATTTTTGCTATAAATTCTATGTTTTGATCAGAAAAAAGATGTATCATTGGAGATGTATCGAGGCACTATTCTTTTTTAACACCTAACATTAGGTTGTGTGTTAATTTAATTCCACTAAACACTTTTGTCATATAGTGGTTCAATTCTTGTATTTGAATTACTCAAAATTAAGTAATAATTCTGTTGGAGTATGGTATTACATAAATTTTAGTTATCATTAATGGCAGTGGAAGCTATTTGTAATGAAGAATGACAAGTTTGTTTATGTGTTCGTAGCACTTGTCAAAATTCTGAGTACATGGATGTCAAATAAACACATGTTGAATTACATTTATTCAAAGTTAAATTTAAATATAACTATATAGTCTAAGAAGGACAGAAAACTTTAGTGTTTCCTTTTAAGACCTAGGGGTCACAGTCTTAGAGGTTAGACTGGTATGACTAATTCATGAGATCTTTGTCTATACTGCAAACTTGGATTTATGGTTTCTTACTTTATGTGGAAGTATGAAAATTTGAAACTTTGTCATAAACTAATTTTGTTTAGTAAAAGAACTCTTCTTGACCTTCTTTGTTTCAGTAGTGTATTGGGCACTCTAACTTAATTACTAATTGCTACTAGTTAGTTACATAGTTACTAATGGCTACTTAGTTACTAATGCTACTAATTGCATCTTTTAAGTGTAAATTACTTCCAAGTCATTCTTAGGTGCTATCATGTTTCTTCTTTGTAATTTTATTGACTCTGCATTCCATATGTCTGCATTACCTTTGTCTCATATTTTCACTGTTGATGAAGTCTTCAGCATTTGGATTGCATTTTCCTTTCCTCCATATCTCTTGTTGCCATCCTCAGCAACTTCTGAACTGTGATATTAATTTCATGTCCATCTCAGATACTGACCTCACAATTCATTGTCATCAACCACCAGTACAGATAGAAAGTATTATCATTTGCCCAGAACTATATTTTCCCTTGGCAGTCAGGGACACAAATGGAGGTTTTCCCTTCTGAGCAGCAAAGTATTGTTTATCTTCCTTTTTCTCATTTCCCACTACTCCATACATCCTTTCACAAGATGGAGAGGAAAATAGAGGCCAGTATAGCATGAACAAGACTTTCTAGATTTCGTTCTCACTACACTTGTTTTCAGCTTTCAGGTTCTCCTGCCAACGTCTTACAGATTTCTGGCTAAGGAAAGGCATCAAGAAGAGAGAAATTAATTTTTCATGGTGGAAGACTTGCCTAATCATGGTGTAGAACTGATTTGATTACTTGTCATTTGAGATCATCATCTGTAGAACAGCCAGTTCTGGTTATTTAGGGAATCTACTATAAGTCAGGGTTGGGCCAAGGTGTAAAAGATAATTTATAAACAGCATTAGGGCTGTTTATATTAGATTGCAAGGCGTGATCCACAATTTCAAGCCTAGGCCAGGATATTCAATTTGCTCTTTTCAATTATACAAACAACAATTGAAAATATTTTATTAAGTTGATCAAGGTAGAACACATTGTTTTTCTAATATTTTGGGCCATTATACATTGGCATAGAATACATTTTTTTTTTTTTTATCTTGAGAACTTTTGGCTAAAAATGTAGTATGGTAATATGAATGAACGTGTCTGCAGGTATTTTGGTTTAGTAAGGTCCTCCACTGAAAAACAAAATCATATTATTTCAGTTATACATTTTTAACATTAACATTTTTAAATTTACAAAGGAACCCACCATAAAGTAAAGCATCAAGGAAATGATGGAGCATGGATGGCTAGTCAAGGAAAGATCCTGCTATATCTGGGATGAGAGATTCAAATTAGTCTATATCACCTTGAGACTAGACTTTCTCATGACCTCAGTGGCTCTTATTTCTAGTTTAATAGAGACATTTTATTTCTTTAACATTATGATAAGTAGCATGAGTCTGGGAAGTAGAAGGAAGAAGTCAGTGGAAGAATGGTTAGGTCCATGTTGTATAAAATGGAAAGCAGAAACAAAGGGATAATGTTTTCCCTTGGTAGTAGAGGATAGACCAACTTTATAACAGTATTCTGCATCTGCCCACTCAATGAACACAGACGCACACACACACACACGTGCATGTGCCTGTTATCTACTTCATTTATCCCTAATTGACCAGGGGAGTATAGTGCTAACACCCTGGATATCCTGTATCACTGTTTGGGAGAAATAATTGGAAACTTTCATGGGAATCATCTGGGAACTTGTCAGAAATACACATTCTTGGACCCTACCCCAGACTTCAGAATCAGGGACTTGGGAGTAGAGGTAGCAATCTGTATTTTAGGCATTCTGATGCAGCCTTACATTTGAGAATTAAGTTTCTGAAAATTTCATTTTAACATAATTTCTGAAAAGTTGTTGCTCCTACATTTTCATTTTTAAATCTTTCTAAAATAGGTTCAAAGCCCTCCTCCTTTAACCCTTCTGGAGTCCCACCATAAGTGAGCTCTTGACATACTGAAAGTTTTTCACACCACATTTAGCAACCCAAGAAGGTGCTGTCTTGTACTGTAGGTCCATTTGAATATATTTTACCCCATGGTCAGACAAATAAGGACAGTGACTATTGTAATTACTCTTCTTCTTCTTCTTCTTCTTCTTCTTCTTCTTTTTTTTTTTTTTTATGTCTTCCTTGTAGTTTACCCTAGATCATGTTAAGTCGTTGGTGGCTGGTGACCATGGAGTCAGGGTTCTACAATATCAGAATACTTAAAATATTAGTTAGTCTGTGTAGTGTACATTGAATCCTTTATCCATGAAAATCAGTTTTCACTGATACAGAAAGAAAAACCATGAAGCGAATACCTATTGGGGACCAGGCACATATTCATTTAAAATCTATGTTGAATACCTGCTGTAAATCAGGCCTCAGTGTGTTATCCTGGGAAAAAATTTGATAAGGCAACTGTCCTAGGGAAACATACAGCCTAGGGGCCCCTGGGTGGCTCAGTTGATTGAGCATCTGACTCTTGATTTTGGCTTAGGTCATGATCTCAAAGTCCTGGGATCCAGCTCCACATCAGGCTCCCTACTCAGCAGGAGTCTGCTTCAGGATTCTCTCCCCGTCTCCCTCTGTGCCCTCCCTGCTCTCTCTCTAAGATAAATACATAAATCTTTAAAAATAACCAAGAAACAAGTCCTACTTTTGCTTACATCTCTCATGTTGTCTAAGCATTCCCATTCCATGTAGGCCAGGCCTCACCCAACACTCTCTCCCAGATAACTTATTTTCTTAAGAACCCTTATTATCTCAGATGCTCATGTGCTTTTCATCATTGCTATTCTTTTGTTTCTTTTCTGCTCTCCCCCAGCTTGTCAGAGGAGGGACCTTGCCCATTATCCCCAATGCCTGAAGGAGAGCCTGGTACATAATATTCATCTATGAAATAATTTCGAATGGATGGATGACTTAAAGGATAAACCATGTTATGTAAGAGAAGGAACTGAGGTTCTAAGAACTTAACTGAATGGACGTAGAGCCTGGAACTCAGGCTAACTTTTTCCAATTCTAAAGCTTGCGTTCCTTCGCTGCACTAGGCACCTCCACAGGATTTTCCCCCTGTAGTGTCTCTGTATGTCTTTTCTCAAGGGTGCACAGGAATTTGAGCTACAGCTCTCAGTACAGATTGCCTGCGCTTTAAAATTGTCTTCCCCAAAGGACAGGGAACTTTGCAATTAAGTGTTTCTTTGGGTTAAGATACCTAGGAATGCTCAACCTTGTGTAGAACCAGCTCTCCCAATGGTTTTGGTATCTATACCCCCAGCTTGTGAAAATATCCTTGAACCAAGTCAAGGAAGCAAAAAGGTACAGTTAAGGAAGCAGTTAGCCAATGGATTGCTGCTGCAGTGAACTGACAGCAGGAGCCTTAGCCATGGGCGTCAAAAAAAAAAAAAAAAAAAAATAAAGAGTCTTATGCAGGGGCACCTTGGTGGCTTAGTTGGTTAAGCAGCTGCCTTCAGCTTGGGTCATGATCCCAGGGTCCTGGGATCGAGCCCTGGATTAGGCTTTCTGCTCAATGGGCAGCCTGCTTCTCCCTCTCCACTGCTTTTGCTCTCTTGCATATGCTCTCTCTCTCTCTCTCTCTTTCTCTCTCTCAAATAAGATCTTTAAAAATAAAAATAAAAATAAAGAGGCCTGTGTAGGTAATGGGATGAGCTTGTTGGTGGTGATAGTTTTGCCCCCTTTCTGAGTATTTTTCTTTCTCTTTATGATATTGAGAGAATCAGAAGGCTCAGGAAGAACTTTAAGGAGATTTTTTTTCTTCCTGTCAGGATTCCAAGTATTCACTGGATCTCATTCATTTTATTTCTTTTATAGAGTAGACATTTAAACTTGACCTTTTCTCATTAGTTTTAAAATATTGAGTATCAGATTGTTCTACTAACAAATTCATTTATTATAGACCACTGAGGCTGTATGAAGATAGCTATGACACAGAGCCTGATGGTGAAATGAGGCTATTCCTTCCTCATAGGGACTCTCACTGTATTTTAGAAAGGAAACAAGCCTCGTAAGGACAATGTGCTGGACTTGAATCCTAGATAGGCCCTTTTAGGAAGCTCCTATCCTCAGTAAGCCTCAGTTTCTTTTTCTGTCAAATGGGATTCGTCGTCATTATATGGCAGGGATATTCTAGAATTAAGTGAGATAGTGATTGTGAAGGCTGTTAGGACTTTGGCTGGCACAGAGTATATACTGCATAAATGGTTGAACTTACTATTTTCACATAGGATGATACATAATGATCCATCAGTTCCCAGGTGTAATGAATTAGTAATCTACCAAAACTAGGCTGGGGCTAAGGGCTGGAATTGATGTTGCCTCTAGTTCTGTGTTAGGCCAAATTATCTGGAATTCTTTATTTTATTTTATTTTATTATGTTCAGTTAGCCAATATATAGTACATCATCAGTTTTTGATATAGTGTTCAACAATTCATTAGTTGTGTATGACATCCAGTGTTCATCACAACACAAGCCCTACCCATCAGGTTACCCCCCAACCTTCTCCCTTCTGTAACCCTCAGTTTTTTTTCTAGGGTCCAGAGTCTCTCATTGTCTGTCTCCCTCTCTGATTTCTTCCCACTCATTTTTCCTTCCCTTCCCCTGTGGTTGTCCACACTATTCCTTATGTTCCTCATAGGAGTATCCAGAAGACTTTAAGGAAGATACCTACTAATCCAATCAAAGGAAGACCATTATGACCACACTCTGGTTCGGTTTCACTCCTCTACTTAATAGTTCTATAATTAGATTTTCTAACTGTTAATTTTTCTAACGGTTAACTGCACTAATCTTTCATAATTCCAGTAGTCTATCCTTAAATTCTGCACTGGATCTTCACATTCTCAGTATGGATCTCTCTTCCTTTGCCACTTGTCAGAAAGATGACAATTTAGCTTAAAAATTCTTTCTGAGAACGAGCATGCTCTGCAGTTTCTGTGGTGGTAAAAAGAATGCAATATATTGTTAAAGTTAAATCTTTGCTTAAAATATGTGTTCGTATTATAAACGCGGGATTGGGACTCCAAACACCTGGGTTTAAATTCTAGTTGTGCCACTTACCATCTGGTGTGATCTGAGACTTTTACGACTCTGCTGTAAAATAGGGCCAGTAATGCCAACCTCACAGGGTTATTATGTGGGTTAAATTAAATAAGATAATGTATATTCAGCACCTCGAAAGTGAGAAATTAACAATCATTAATGCTTTTGCTTACCTCCTTCTGCAGACCACGCACAGCTGTGCACTACCCCTCTCCTGCCCAGATTTTGCCCAGACAAGATTATGAGGCACGTCCTGAGGTTGCTGCAGCTGCAGCACATAAAACAGAGCTCAATGTGTGAGTGAAGAAAATTGTAATAAGTGGGGCTTCCAGAGTCGTGTCACTTCTTTCAGGCAGGGCACCATCAGCCATTTAATCATATGAATGGTTAAACCAAAGGTCGTCAATTCATCACCCTATTTTATAGCAGAAAAATGTCTGCAGCTTCTAACATCGGAAATAATGCCCCAACTCTAAAATCTGAGATGTATTTGAGATGAAAAAGGATGTTTTTAAGATTGCGTTTTTCTTGACATTAAGCTTACATGGTATGAAAGGGTGGGAAAGAGTAACTTTGCAGCAGAGAACCTAGTAAACATGACCTCAGTCAGGTGATCAAGTGTAAAACTAAGTCATCAGCAATGCTGATGGGATGCACCTTTGGTATAAGGTGAAGAGAATGGCACTTTCTTTGGTGGTCTTTCTTTCAAAATTTGTCACCTCAGTCTAATTACGAGAAAAATATTAGATGAAGGACAGTTCTACAAATTTCTAATTAGTACCCCTCAAAAGGGTCAAGGCATTCAAAACCAAGAAAAATCTGAGAATCAGTCAGTCTTGAGGACCTAAAGAGACATAGCAAGTGAATATAATATGGTACCCTAGATGGGATCCTAGCAAAGAAAAATGAAATTAGGTAAAAACTAAGGGAATCAGAGTAAAGCATGGACTTTAGTTAATCATAATGTATCACTATTGGTTCATTATTTGTGACAAATGAATCATACTAAAGCAAGATGTTAACAATATGAGAAGCTGAATATGAAACACGTAAGGCTTCTCTGTACTATTTTTGAGATAATTCTATAAATGTAAAGCTATTCTAAAAATTTATTATTCTTCAAAACTCAATTCCCTCCTTTAGGAAACCATCCTCTTATGTAAGCCTATAATGTTACATCTTCCCACTCTCCCCTACCACCATGGTCTGGGTTAGTATCTCCTGTCTATTTCATATCACATTATATTACAATCGTTTCACAGGGCAGGTGTTTTGGTCTTTTATCTTCATATTCTGGTTCTTTCCACAGTGTTTCAGATACTTGATAGATATTACTCAAGTAGTAGAATAAATGGGGGGGAAATGGAACAAATCACTGTTAAAATAAGTACATGAATTTTTAAAATGAACAAATAACCAGAGAGACAGGGTTATTATGGCCAGCAGATTCCCTGAGCAGGGATTGTGCTTATAAGTTCTTGGAGAAGAACAGTAACTGAAGGTCCCGGCTGTTGCCCATTTCCCATACTGTTGCAGCATTGATAATATAATCACTAACAAGTGGTTCATTTTTGAGGGGCAGGACCCTATTCTAGCTATTGGAGATGGTCCACATGTGCCTGTTGGTTTTAAGCATAGCCATTTCCTCTATAGTGACAGTGCATCCTGCCTATAGGTTTCATTCATTAATTCACTTAACAAATGTGTAAAGACAAGGTGATAATAATACCTAGCATTTATTTGAATACTTGCTACATAGTTTATTTAGTCCTACAATGTGCTGGCTGCTAGAGTAGATTGTTGGCAGCCAACACTTTGTGTTGTAGATTGATATCACTGTTCTTATTTTACAGAGATGAAGGAACTGAGGCAGAGAAGTTAAGCAACTTTACATAAGGTTGCATAGAAAGGGTCTACTATGCTCCCAAAACTGGATATACAACCAGAAGAGCAGGAGAGACAAAGTGGAGGGAGGCATGGTAGGAAGTGGAAAGGGAGTGATAACGGTAGGCATAGTGACTTTTACTTTTCCTACTTTAATAGAAATTATGTAGTGAAGACTCAGCAAATACCCAGTAACAATCGCACACCTGACACAGTGCTTGTTAGAGAAAGCACATTGTTAGTTTAAAGAGTTCAAGCCAGGATCAGATAGATGTGGACTGGAATCCTGGGTTTGCAGTTAGTAGCTTTGTTACCTTGGCCAATCAGCTTCAGCTTTGTCCCTGTAAGTAGAAATTCTCGTTCTTCTCTTGCAAAGTAATTGGGAGGATTAATGATTTGTGTCAAACACTGAACACATGGTAGGTATTTGATTGTTGGTAAATGGCATTTTTGTTACGCGTGGGAGGACAAGAAAAGCATCGTAACTGGTGGGAAAAGGGGGAGTGGTTGTGCTAAGGCCAGTTTTCACTCTGCGTGTTTTCCTGGGCTATGTTTGAATATTAATCTTAGCTGAATGAGCCTGCCTCATGGACAACATTCTCAATAGAGATTATGTTGTAGGGGAGAAAGCAGTATTAGGAGACGTGTCTACTTATCTTCTGTTCAGCATTGCTTAAAGACTAGAGCCATGGTCATGCCAGAAGTCTAGCAGTTCAGTTTTGATGATCTGAGGGTCATACATAGAACAAGGTGCATTGATGAATTCCTGATTGTCAATGGAGTCAGGTACAGGCTTGCTTTTCCATATAGTCTGTTTTACAGAGACAGACTCTTAGAGTTGCAAAGACTTGAGGGCTCATCATGTTTATTCCCCTTATATCCACCTATGTGTAGTCATTCTTGAGAGAATATGAATGACTTTTTGGTGTTACTGATAGTGACAATCTCATTTCTTATATCTTGTAATAAAAACATGTAGCTTCTCTTTCTACCAGTTATTTATTTATTTATTTGTATTTTTATTTGACCCTCGTTGGCACACAATGTGACATTCGTTTCAGGTGTACAACATAGTGGTTTGACCAGTTTGGATTTTAGGCTGTGCTCACTCACCATAAGTGTAGCTACCATTTGTTGCCATAAACATTACTACAGTACCATTGACTATATTTTCTATGCTGAGCCTTTTATCCCTGTTATTTATTTATTTATTTCATTCCATACTGGAAGTCTGTACTTCCCACTCATCTTCACCCATTTTGTCCATGCTCCCATCGCCTTCCCTTCTGGCAACCACCAGTTTGTTCTATTTATAGGTCTGACTCTGGTTTTGTTGTTGTTGTTGTTAATTGGTCTTGCTTTTAGTGTGTGTATGTGTGTTTTGTTTTTTTTTTTAGATTCCACGTGTAAGTGAAATCATACTCTTTTTTAAAAAATATTTATTTATTTATCTGAGACAGAGAGCACAAGTAGGGAAGGGGGCAGATGGAGAGGTAGAGAATCTCAAGCAGACTCCCCACTGAGTGCAGAGCCTGATGCGGGGCTCAATCCCAGGACCCTGAGATCACTACCTGAGCCAAAATCAAGAGTCAGATGCTTAGCCAACTGAGCCACCCTGGTGCCCCGTGAAATCATACTTTACCAGCAATTTAAAATACCCTTATTTTAGGGGCACCTGGGTGCCTCAGTGTGTTAAGGCTCTGCCTTCAGCTCTGGTCATGATCTCAGGGTCAGGGCATTGAGTCCTACTTTGAGCTTTCTGCTCAGCAGGGAGCCTGCTTCCCCCTTTCTCTCTGCCTACTTGTGATCTCTGTGTCAAATAAATAAAATCTTTAAAAATAAAATAAAACAAAATACCCTTATTTTATAATCTTATTGGAAAGTTTATGTGTAAATGGCTATTATCCATTTCCTTTTCCCCATGGAAAACTGAGTGAAAGCAATATTTACTTTAGGATATATTCAAGACTATTTTATCCTCTATCCCTTGAGAGGTAGAAATTGGTATCTGTGTACCAAATCTGAGGTGCCAATGTGTTCTTCATTGGTTTGACCTCTCAGAAGAAGCATGTCTGCTGAGTTATGTCCAGATGCATTAAAATAGTACATGATAATGACTTTATATTATACCAGCTCATTGGCCATAAGGAAATCACTTAACTTGTTTAAATCCTGGTTTCATCCTATCTAGAAATGGAGATGATAATAACAACTTTTTAGATATATTTAAATGACTATGGAGAGTGTATGTAAAGGATTATACATTGGTCAGCAAATACCACATTCTCAAAATACTGAAAAAATTATTAATTTATTTCTATAAAACTAGTATTAAAGACATTATCAGTCTTGTTGCTCAAAGTCCTTATATAAAGGAACATCAACATGAAAATTTCCAATTGGAACAAATTTTATGAAAATATGCATATATATGGAAAACAAATATTTTTCCATGTGCATAACATATAAATATACATATAACATAAATATGTAATAAATATAAAGTATATGTGTTATATATTGTATTATATATACGTGGTATTATATAAATATATATGTGTGTGTGTAGGTGTAGGTGATAGACATTTTTTTTCTTTTTACCTACATTTCCAGGGGGATCAGTGCTAGAATAAATTTCTAAAGATAGTATTTTTTTTCCTTAGATGATTGATACCTTTAATTCATTTTCCTTCCAACTGGATTTTCATTATTCAGTTTCTGCAACCTGCTCCTTTTATTATAAACCACATTAGATCACTTTTAGAAAGAATGAAGACCTCAGCTGCACACATATCATGCCTTCTATTTCAAGAGAAAAAATGAGACTGGCAAAGTTAAATGACATGTTCTTTAAATCACATTGTTAGCTAATGGGAGGCTCAAGGTAAGAATAACCAGGTGATGACTGGTGTTCTTCCAAACTGGTCTGTGTAGTCACACTCAAAGCTTTAATGAGAGCTCACGAAGCTATTTTCAATCAAATAACTTTCACCCACTCAGGAAGCTTTTCTAATGGAAAGTTCGATGAACACCCTCCAAAGTACTTAACACATATACTGGGAAATGGCAGCTGGTGCTATCTGTACTCTTCAGAAATGCACAGAAAAAAGTATATGTTTCTCTTTAATAGCTTCAGGCAAAAAATGAACTGACAATTGCCCGATGAAGAGTAAGGCTCAGATATCCACATGAGGGCAGACTCATATTTAGAAACATTTCTGTTTGCCGTGAGTTAACTACCTCTAAATATTACCTAAGGAATACATCTTCCCAATACTGCCAAGACACCCATTGATCTCTCTTCAGTCATGAACACAAGTGGCAGGAAGAGGAACAATAAAATGAACAGCCAACATGTTTCCTCAGAACTGGCACCAAACTGATATCATGAGGTACCTCACATTGAAAAGAAACAAAAATAATGAGATATAAATTTTAAATTGAGTGCACTGGAATCACTGACTTTTGTAGAATAAAATTTTACAAAATTACATAACATGTATGTTATGGCATGTATTTATGAAACCAGAATTGTGCTCAGTTTACCAATAAAGAATTTGAGGGTTTTTTTTTTTTTTTTACGATTTATTTATTTATTTATTTGAAAGAGACAGGGAGAGAGAGAGAACAGAGAGAGAGTGAGCGGGAGAAGCAGACTCCCAGCTGAGCATGGAGCCTGACATGGGTCTTGATACCAAGATCCCAAAATCATCATCTAAGCCAAGGGCAGATACTTAGCCAACGGAGCCACACAGGTGCCCCAAGAATTTAAAGTTTAGACACACTAAGTGCCCAATCCAAGTTCAAATAAATAGTAAGTCATGGAATGTTATTTAAACCCAGATCTTTTGACACCTAGTTTTGTGTTCTTTCAGCCGAACATTGTGATACCGTGTTTTGTGTGATTCAAATGATTGACATAAACACCAAGGTGTGGTCTTTCACTGGGGGCTGGCCATCCTGTGAACCAGCCTTGTAAAAGATGAATGGGTACAGGTTGCCTCAGCACCCACAGTGGGTAATCTGTTCCCAAGAAGTCGGCAGATCCAGAACTGAACATTTAAGAGTAATGGACACAAAGAGGAAGAAGGAGCCCCATGCACAGGAACAGTGACTTGAGGCAACAACTTCTAAGCCAAATTCAGATTAGCTCAGTGAAATTTCTTCGCGCTTTTATGATATGCCAGCACTGTTAACTATTAGCACACATTTTATGTTGTGTTGCGTTGTGTTGGGATACTACATTCTAAAAATGACTCATGGCTTTGGCAATTTTGCTGCAAAGAAATTTTTGATTAAGAAATAGGGAGATGGCTCAGTTGGTTAAGCGTCTGTCTTCAGCTCAGGTCATGATCCCAGGGTTCTGGGATTGAGCCTGGCATCAGGTTCCTTGCTCAGTGGGAAGCCTGCTTCTCTCTCTCTCACTCCCCCTACTTGTGTTCCCTCTCTCACTGTATCTCTCTCTCTGTAAAATAAATAAATAAAATCTTAAAAAAGAAAAATAGAGGTTGAGTTACTGGTTATAGTTAAAGATAAGAGTAGATGTGTGGGGTGTTGTGCATGTATATACAGAGACACGTGTGCATGTGTGTGTGATGTGTGCACACATATTCATGTATGTGCATGTAGTCAAGGGTGTCATTAGTGATTGTACTTCTGAATCTCTTAGTAGAAGACATGATTTATTGATGTTAACCACTCCTGAATTAGAATGTGTGTATATATACACACATATATATATATTCTTTACAGCTATAACTTTACAGATATATATGGAGATACATATAAATTCATAGATTCAGATCTCTCTATACCTTTCTTATATAATGTGCTCTGTAAGAACTGAGGGACACAATTATCACGTAAACTCTACTTATGAGTGATTCACATTCTAGGCATTGAGCAAGGTACATAGTCAAATAATTTCAGTAATCATCTGGCTGGCTGTGGTCAGTGCTATAAAAGGGTTAAAAGTACTAAAGGGTCACAGAAAGGACATTAGATTTAGACTTGAGCTGTAAAAACCATTTCTCAGTAGAAATGACATTTGGCTAAAACCTTAATGATGAAAAGGAGGGTGACATGGGGTGATAGGCAGCTTTCACAGTATATAGCTATTGCCACAACCAGAAGCAAAAGGATTTCTGCCTGAAAGTAGTTTGAGGGTAGTAAATCTGACCTCATAGAGCGAAGATTTAAAAGCAGGTCAGAATATATTGAGTTGTTGGGGGGTTACAGTGGAATTTCGTTACCTGATTTTTTATTATTTACTCTCTTCTCCACGAGTATCCTGATTAAAACATGTCCATAAAGTGCAACGCAGAGATCCAAAAGTCAGCTGTAAAAAGGTGTCACATGGAAAGTTCTACACTTCCTCTTCAGGGGCTATTTTAAATAACAAAAGAGAAGTTAGAGACAAATACAGATGTTTCTTTCTAATATTCTCCAGAAGGTAGATGTACTCACAGATATTTGCTCTGTGTGGGCCAAGGCAGGAACACGAGTGTGGAGAGCCTAGTTTCTCCTACAGTAGCTATTGACAAATCTAGAAAAAAACAATACATATCTGTTTTACCTCCAGCATCTGTCATTTATCATATTTACAAAGCTCTCGCATGAGGCGAACTAACATATCATCCTCCAGACTGATCTAATCTGAGCTGAAAAACGAAATAAAACTGCCTGTATCAACTTTGTCCACAGGGACTTGGATTCAGTGAAATATGGAGAATGGATCATATTAAATTTGTAATGATGCAGCTAATGAATAATGAATGTTCTGGTGTCTGGTGCTGTCTTTGAATAATCATCTGCAAACATATGTTTTTTCCAGGACTTCATGGGATGTTGATTTTATGCAAACTAGAAATCCTTCACCATCTGTAATGGCAAATAAGTTCTCAGTGCTTTGGCTAATAATAGAGCACCGAGTGAATTTTATGAGATTACTCAAACAGTATGGAAAGATTCTTCTTGTTGTTCTTGAGCGTTGCCTGCTTGCTCTTTGACCATTTGGACTGGCTATGATGCTGATGTGCTGAGGTTTTAGGGATTTTTTTTTTTTTAACATTATTGGTCTCCTTGGGATCTACAGATTTTGTTCAGTGTTGTGCATGCTTTGAATGCATTGTCTCCTTCTGTGTATCTCTTTCCTTGTCATGTTAGGGTGTGGGTTGCCATAAACAGTGCAACAGTAGCTCCTACTTCTTTTAATAGGCTAGGCCCTAGGCACAGAATTCTATACACATTGGAGGCAGAGTCATAAAGTAATTGTATTTTTCCACATGCATTTTACCAATGTCTCTGTTTGCAAGATAACCAAATTCACTCTCCCAGCATGCTAAGTTAAATGGTCCACACTCTGCTTGTGGTAACTCAAGGCCAGGACCCACTAAACTGGATCTGGGTGCTCTAACCTAAGGAATATAGACCAGCGTGTTAAATTCCTTCTACCTTATACAGATGTTTACTTGCTAGTATACTTTGCAGGTATATTTTGCCTTCTTTCATCCAACAAAAGACTACTCATTCTACTGTTCATTTTACTTTTCATTTCTTTTTCTTTGACCATACATTTTCCACTTTATTATTTTAAATTTATGATTATATTCCCTTTCTTTCCTTCCTTCCTTCCTTTTGAGTCAGTGTAGAAAATACATCAATTAACCTGTGCCCTATTGCTATGAAATAAAACAGCTCAGGAGACAAAATACCTTGGTGGTTTGTAGAACTAGGTTTGGAATCAGAGTAATTGGGGGCCAAATCCAGACCTGGTTCCTTACCAGTTATGGAAGAAAGGGCCAGCCATTTAATCTTCATCAAAGCAAATTTCCTCACTTATGAAAACGTCTATGAGATGATATTGGCATCTTGTAGATATTAAAAGGAGCGATAGCATCCACATAATAACAATGGCATGAGTCTTAGGTATAGTTATGGAAGCAGTGCATTTAGCAGACTTGCTCCCAGTGAAATCTCAGTGAATGGTCAAGATGTTATGACTGCTGCATTGACAAGAGTGTTGTCATTGGTAGTGGTGACAGCAAAGATGGATCATTGTGCTTTTTCAAGTGTATCATACCCACTTCCTTCTGAAAGTAGATTGCAAAATTCTAGTCATCAATGTTGAGATGCCACTATGACTAAAAGGGCAATTTTCTGTGGAGTTCTGGTTTTCACTAATCAGGATTAATCCCTACATATAAGCAAATTGGAAAATTCTTTTGCAGCTCCTGACAATTTCTCCACAATATAGAAAAGTTCAGCTAGACACATTGACCTGATAATATAGATGTCATCTCTCCTTTAAATTTTTTTTTATAAAATCCACAAATGCATTAGCCTGAAAACCTTGAGGAATATATTAGTAAAATATTTTTAACCTGTCTGCCCTCAAAAACTAACACCTAAATTAGCATTGCATTATTATGTTAAAATACAATAAGAAACCTGGCTGTAAATTACCAAAGTAGGGCTTATGAGGGATTATAGGAGTTGTAAAAGGGGCAGGGGAGGAGAGGCCAATGCATTAGGAAAATTTAGCCAGATGCATGTGAACATTAATTACCTCTTACTGAGGTTTTGTTTGCTGAAGTGAGCAGGTCCTAAGTCATTACGTTCTCTTAGAAAATGGTCACAATTAGCCTTACACCATAATTTATAAAACAGAAGATATTGTTTCTCTCTCCAAATTGAACCATGTAAAACTAAAGACAGATTTTCTTATCAGTCTTCTTCGTTATGAATGAGGGAGGGACCTATGGTCCCCCCAGGATACTTAAGACACCAAGGCTTCTCACTTTCCCATATTGAGGAGCTGCACTCCCCAGACACCAGCAACCTCATGGTGTGGGGCATTATATGTGGCGCTTTGATATGGAAAGGGTGCTGGAATAGGAAGGAAGAGACTTTGTTCTAGGAGCTATTCTTCCCCTACAGGCTGTGTGTTTCCCCCAGGGTCACTGCAACCCTCTGTGCTTGCAATTTCTTATCTATAAAAAGTTGTTTGTTTTCTATCTCTAGTTCTAAACATTTTCAGTCACAGTCCCTTTGAGAATACCTACGAAACCTATGAATTTTCTTGTCAGAAATATGGAAATCTTATCAATCTATACATAGTTTCAATTATTCTGTGCCATTCTGATTCTCTTACAACTGTGTGGACCCAAGGCTAAGGACCCTTACTCTAGACAGTTGCTGCTGTCTACCAGAACTCCTTAATTCTGTGGTCTTTAGACATTTGACATTTTTCCCTCAAATAGTTTATATCTTATAGGGAGTGATGGGAAAGTGTATGTATGTGGAAAGACTCTAGGGAAGAATTCTGAGACTGGGGTATGTACATTTTTACTTCCTCTAGCTTCAGATTTGCTGTGAAATTTGGGCATCATTATTCAGTTTCATCTTTGTAGGGTAACAGTGGAAAAATCTTAGACTTTGGAATCAGATCTCAGTCCACATTCTGGTTACTTCATATACTCATCATGCAACTTTAAGACAAAGTGCTTTGGGGCATGCCTTCACCATATATAGATCTGTCTAATCACATGTGGTCTTGAGGCTTAAAAAACTCACATTAAAAAAACCTATCTGTCCAGTATTTATTTACCTCAATCCCATGCAACTGATTCCCTGTCAAGTCTAAGAAGGCACTGGCAGTGGTTACCCCATATCCACTCTTCCTCTTCTCCCTTTGCTTCCGTAACCTCAGTCCTCTCATGACTCTTTCCAAGTCCTCAGACTTATTGTGCTGACTGAGGTGTAGCCTGTGGTCTGGTGTCCTTGCAGCAGCTCAGGCTCTTAGATAGAAGCCATCATACATGTCAAAGCCATCTTAAGACTTGCCTAAGTTTTAGGAACCCTTGCATGTACACCTGCTGGTCCCAAAGTAATATTCATATTAAAATATACTCACATTCTACATTTAAAAGTTTTCTGTTGCTAAAAACGTGAAAATATTTTTATATTTTATAATTTGAAGGTTTGAGTTTTAATAAGTTCTTTTTTTTTCTGTTGCTTTAATAAGTGTATGTATAGGAGTGCATGAGTATTTTTAGGTGTGTATCAGGAATATACATATGTATGTGGAGAGATGTACCTAATTACTTGATGTATGTTTCATTTTGCAGATATCTCCTTAAAATCATAAATGTTTTGATTTCACATTTTTATTTTATGCTTTGAGGACAATATTGGTTTGTTTAGGTCTTAAGTTGTTTGGTAGTTTGTACAATTTTATATGTATATTATTTTTATTTTTTTACCTGGTGGTTACAATGGCTCTATGGGTTTTTTTTTTTTTTCAGCTTTATTGAGGTATAGTGACAGTTTAAACTGTAAGAGATTTAAAGTATACATAAGAGATTGAAAGTATATAATGATTTGATATACATACACATTTACATTGTGAAAGGATTCCTCCCATCTAATTAATTCCTACAGCCATCATGCCACATACAGTGGTTTTGGCAGAGTCTTAGTTTTGTCAATTGTTAGGTGATCTTGAGTAAATTGCTCCATTTTGCTAAGCTTTAGTTTTTATCAATGGACTGCTGTTTGTCATTCAAGGAAACTTAGGTTAATGAGTGATTGAAATGATATGAACATAATGATCTAATTATTCACCTTTCAGTTTTTTCACAATTAAAAAATAGGTCATTAAAGTTGAAAGTCTGAGGAATACCAGAGAAGGCAAAGAGTTAAGAATAAGAACTAAAACTACGTGATTTACAATTTCGTGTTATTCCATCCATGCATACGGACATGTCAACTTACCTTTGTTTTAACAAATTCATTTTATGCACTTGAAATTAACTTATAAACACTGGGATTATTCTTTACATTTCAGTTTTGTTTTTTGTTTTTCTAAGGGGGCAAAAGAGGAAGAAATGCGTAAGAAGGATTAGACACTGACCGTGTCTTTTATATTGTGTTTAAGGTGAAAGGGTTAAAGGCAACTTAGACTCATTAGTGATATGTTTGTCAGTTACTTTTTTTTTTTTTTAAAGATTTTTCAAATCTATTTAACAGAGAGAGAGAGAGAAGGAGAGCACAAGCAGGGGCAGCAGCAGGCAGAGGGTGAGGGAGAAGCAGGCTTCCTGTCGAACTGGGAGCCTGACTCGGTGTTTCATGCCGGGACCCTGGGATCATGACCTGAGCTGAAGGCAGCCGCTTAACCAACTGAGCCACCCAGGTGTCCCTGTCAGTTACTTTAAAAAAAAAAAATGATGCCGAAATGCCCTTAATTAGGAAACAAACTCTAAAGAATTAACAGTGGCAGATGGACATGCAGGTATTTTAAAAGAACCCATGCACATTTATTTTTCCTTCTATCCTCTAAACGTATTTTCTGTTGATTGCTTTTACCAAAACCATTGCTTAAGTATGACCAAGGAAATCATAACTTACTGTATATTTTGAAAAAACAAAATTTTGCCCAGAGTTTGAATCAGAGTTAATGAGAGGTCTTTTTTTTTTTTTTTTGAAGATTTTATTCATTTGAGAGAAAGAGGCAGGGAGAGCACAAGTAGGGGGAGAGGCAGAGGGAGAGGGAGAAGCAGACTCCCCACCGAGCTGGGAGCCCCACAGGGGGCTCAATCACAGGACCTAGAAATCATGACTTGAGCCAAGGGCAGATGCTTAACCATCTGCGCCATCCAGGTGCCCCAAGAGATATCTTTTAAACTTACACCGTGGAATGAAAGAAAGTAGAGAGACCAAACTATATTCTCCAGTATCAGAAATTATGATGAAATTTTGTGCTGTGTAAAAGTAGAGAACTTCACTTTATGATGAAAACAATAATAACAACAAAACTTATGTATTCCCTGAGTTCTAAGTGAAAAGACTAGCAATTAGTGAATTATCATTTATCATCTACTCTAGCCATAGTTTTGAGTATATGCTATTTGATGTCTATACAAACAAAGCCATGAAGAATAACATTTAGGTGGGTAAAAACAGACTAGTAAAACAGAGTAGTAAAACAGACTAGTAAAACAATTTTTACAAGAAAATAGTCCTTGTTGATTTATATATAATGGCGAAAATAAGAGAGAAAACATGTTACTTGTTATAGCAATCTGAGCATAGTCAAATTTAATTTTACTCGGAATATTTGCTTAATTATCCAGCTAACCATGACTTTTCCTTTTGTTAGCAACGTCAGTAGTGTAGGTAGTAAATACTCTATATCCTTCAGTTTATTTATCAGCACTGCATAAAGCTTTCTTTCTCTTTTTTTCTTTTTTTGCAACATACATAGGATCCCAATGAACAAATTTTGGCCCAAAACAATTTTTTCTTCATCATGCAATCCTATTATTTCTACATGCTCCTTTTTAATCAAGACTCAACAAAAAGAAAAAATAGATAATTTTATTCCATATCTAAAAGCAAAATAGGTATTTTTGAGTGTATTATAATCATATTAAAGTTTGAAATTCCATTTTTAAGTGGTGCTCAGGACTCCTTTTTTAAAATTTGAAGTTATAGATGCTTTAACATTTTGAATGATGTAACAAATAATGAATGAAAGTTGTCACTGAAGCCATCCAAGTGTAGTTATTAATGACATAGCAGTGAACCCGGGAAGAGTAGGGAATCAGGACCTATTTTTACTTTTCACCTTGATTACATAAGATCCTTCTAACTGGCCTCCCTCCTTTCACTTTGTTCTTCCAATCGGTTCTGTACTCTAGAAATCAGAAGTTTCTTAGTGACCTGTTCACAGTGCTCTTTTGCTTTAACCCCTTTACTGCTTCTGGGTGAAACCTGTAATACTTAGAAAGGCAGACAAGCCTGCCAAGATCTGTTCTCTTCCTACTTCCCCAAGTAGTATTTCTTTTTCTCCCCCATTGACTTATACCTGTGCTCTATTTGTAAATCCCTACAACTGAAATAACTGAGAACAACAATGACAGTAATAAAAACCACTCCCATTGATACCAACAATGTGATCAATCACTGAGTTTGGAGTTTTGGCTTATACATCCATTTGAGACAATACTTCCTGAATGCCTATCATATACTTGGCATTATACTTAGTGGAGAGATCCATCGCCAAGCAAAGATCACTAATTATCTAGATCAGGCAATGACGATTGCCTTCCTTGCTCTTCTTGGGTAGTAGTCATGGAATGGAGAGGAATCCACATTCTCACCCAAGAAAATGCCAAGTTTCATATTTGTCAAGAGCTACAAAGTCAAGGGAGCAAGCATGATAGGAGTATGTGACCTAATCAGGAAGGGTAGGGAAGGTCACTTGACATAAGAGGTGGAGAATGACTAGAAATTATGTAGGCCAGGTGGGAGACCCAGGAGTACAAGGCAGAGGCAGTGTGCAAAACACAAAGCATAGAAGGAGGCACTGACACATGTGAACTTCCAGAGGGGCAGTGGGGCTGCAGAGCATTCAGTAAGGTGAGTCATGAAAGTGACTTGAGTGAGACGGGACAAATCATTTAGCCCCTTATTAATTATTTGGCTCAAGAGGCAATGGAAATCATTTGGGGGCTTTTAAACAGAAGTCTGACTTTACCTGATATTTGTTTTGAAAAGGTACCTGAGCCTTCATGGTGGAACATAGGTGAGAAGCAGGGTCCAGCTGAATGTAAGGAAGTGTCTGAGAGAGGATGTCTGCTCTTACTTATGCTAGCTTGAAAATGATGGCTGTAAGAAGAAGTGAAATATGTTATCTCCTTTAAGCCCAACAACAATGCAATGAAGTCCACTTCACAGATGAGCCCATTTAGGCTTAGGGGAGTTATATACATTTACTTGGTCCTGAAGGAATATGTGGCATAGTCAGATCACAGAGACCAAGTGTCTGAATTCTAAATTGTATTCTTCAACTCTGCCATTTCTTTCCATATTGTGTCATGCTGTGTGTCTCACTTTGCTATAATCTTTCATTGCTGTTTCCTCACCTTGTAATGGGGTTCTACATAATGAATCCCTGCAAGTCTTTTCCAGCCACGGCTATTTCAGGCTCCGGGTCCCTGTCAGGGTCTGTCCTCCATGATTTCACAGCACATTGTGCTTTCCTGCTGTTTCCTTATTTCATTCTTTCATAGTTCATAAGCTCCTAAAGATGGGGTCGGACTTCTATTTTTATAGTGCAGATGCCTAGCAAGATGGCAAAAGTAGAGTAGGTATGAAATAAAATTTAAATAAAAGGAATGTTTCGGATAATCAGATCAAGCAACTCAGACACCCACCCTGGATCCTCCGTATGACATTTGTGGCAAAGGGTCACTGAAAACATCCCTCGGCAATAAATTATTGACCACTTTCTAAGTGCCAGCCATTCAACTAGACACTGGCTACATTATCCTATTTTATGTTCACAAAATCTTTTTTAAAAATTGGTGTTACTGTGTCCATATTGCAGATGAGAAAACTGAGTAATTTATCTAAGACTGCCAAGTCCAGGGATGCCTGGGTGGCTCAGTAGGTTAAGCCGCTGCGTTAGGCTCAGGTCATGATCCCAGGGTGCTGGGATCGAGTCCCACATTGGGCTTCTTTCTTGGCAGGGAGCCTGCTTCTCTGTCCGCCTCTGTCTGCTTGTGTGTGCTCTCTCTCTGACAAATAAATAAATAAAATCTTTAAAAAGGAAGAAAAGAAAAAAAGACTGCCAAGCCCACAATTCAAACTTAAATCATTCTGAATTCAGAGATCTTTGACCTGGATTACAATGTATCCATCCCTGTTACATTTGTTTTCTTAGCTATCTGGTGCTAGATAGGAAATAATACCTTGCCTTTCCTGACCCCAGCCTCCCAAATTACATACCTTTCCCAAGTCCAACAAACCTGACAGAAACAGGTGGTTCTTTCTGGTCCCTGTCTTTTCTGCTCTTTCTAGGCCCTTCTACTTATGGAAAATATAGCTTGCTTTATTTTATTTATTTATTTAGAGTGGTGTGCATGCAACTTTTGCTGAATTGATGAGAAATCCTTCAAGTTTTGGCAACAACTGTTTCAAAGCTATTCCTTTTACAAATACATAAAACACGGTAAGACACGGTAAAATATTTTAACAACCAGTTGCGCAATCTGACTTGTGAGCACCAATCTAAAGATAGATTTCACCTCAGTAAGAGCCTTGTTGGGCCAGCTTCTAGCACATGAAATCTTTCTGTCATAGAAGGCAGTAGTGTCCTAAGCCCAGCTATGGCTGGGTCTGTGGAGTGTGTTCTACTTCTTGAGGTAAAATTCTGGAGTTCTCAACTGTATGTAACCCACACATTATCTCTTTTGGCTTCTAAGCTCTTTAAGTGGACTGAGGAACCAAGCAGAGCTGTGTTTGAAAGATGTCTTTCTTTAGAAGAGAATGCATTTCTAGTCTCAAAACCATGAATAGTTCACCCAGTTGGATGTGGGGTCAAAAATTTGTAGATTTTGAGTAGACCTGAAAGTTCATGTAATCAAATTCCTTTTCTCACCAACCTTACAAACAGTGCACTTGGCTATGCTTTATAGAAGAGCAAAATGGTTCTTAGAAGGATAGAAGTAACTTGCTCAAGTCCCAAAGGTGGATTTCAAACCCAGGTCTAAAGATCCCAGAGCCTAAGCTCTGTTAAACAGTAAGACTTTGTCCTGCGGATGCCTTCCTTCGTTATCTTAGGAGTGTTTTGTTTTTCCTTTTGGTTTCAGGTTAGAGATCCCCAAATCCTATGAGCTTCTCTCAGATGATGTATCTTTATTCTGTCCTCACCAATGGTCCCCAACCTTGGTTACTAAATGGGAAAAAAAAGGACTGCCCCCTCCTCCTAACCAAGCGCTGGCGGTCTTTAACAGAGACAATTGAAAGTATAAATGTAAACAATGTGAGAAATCCAATTTTTAAGTTGTAGAGAAATGTCAATATTAGATATTTTCAGGCTCCTTTGTACTTTGCACTTACAGTTTATCCCTGATAAAATAAGATGATGTCAAAATATTACAAGCCAGGGCCCCTGGGTTGCTTAGTTGCTTAAGTGACTGCCTTTGGCTCAGGTCGTGATCCTGGAGTCCAGAGATTGAGTCCCACATCAGGCATCCTGCTCGGCAGGGAGTCTGCTTCTCCCACTGACCCTCCACCATCTCATGCTCTCTTTCTCTCTCTCTCTCTCTCTCTTTCATTCTCTTTCTCTCAAATAAATAAATAAAATCTTTACAAAATATTACAAGCCATATTTTCTTGCTGAATAAATGAGAAATTTACCTTAGAAATCCAAATGTAAGTGTCTTGGAATTTAACATAGAGGATAAAAGGAGATTATCTGCTGTAGCCTCTGGCATTTAGGAGAGAATTGTGGGATATTCATTCATTTAAAAATGCAGCATTTAGCACCTATTAATATGCCAGGATCTCTCCTACCTTCTTTCTTCCTATTTGTATTCCTCCACTACCCTCAACTCCTGTCATTCTTTCATTCCATGAAGACCTAAAACTCATTGACTTTACTTACCTTTTTAATCTCCATCTTCTTTCTCAAGTCCTCATTACCATTTCATTCATATGAAATTCATTCACTCATGTGGCCTGTATTTCAAGTTTAACTTCATGTGCACCCACTGGCATAACTTTATTTTTCCTCATGTGTAGTTCCTGCCACTGTACTTGGCTGGTACAATTGCCTCGGCTGAGCGTGCTTTCTCCTTTTTTATATGTGCACCTGAGCAGCTGAACAGGGCCAGAGAAAACACACTATGATCCTGACGACTTTTGCTTTAATTTATTATCATAAACCTTATGTGGCCCCAATTTACCGCCTGTCAATCCTACAACCACATTTTGTTAGTTCATTCACCCTCCCACTGCCCTAGATTACTGCTTTGCACCTGCTCCTCTCTTCTGATACCTGTAAAATTTATCTGGCTCTTTACATTCAATATGACCTTCCTTCTTATTTTACTGAGAAAATAGAGAAAAATCAGGTAAGATCTTAATTCTCTTACCAACACATCCACCAAGACCCCTGAATTTTTCCCCATATACTTGGCTCTCTCTGCTATTTTAGTAGATGAACTAATAGTAGATGAATGGTCTTAAGGATTATTATGGTTCTGGGGATGTAGCTCCTTTCTTTATTGAATGTACTAGCTAGTGAGGGTGGTAGGAATTAAACAGATATCTGGGTATGACTTGATGTCAGAAAAATGGGGCAGAAGTTCCACACCTGTCATTAACTAGATACATAATTTTGGGAGTGGGTGAAAATATATCTCTTAAACCTCATTTCCCTGTCTTTAAAAAAAGAGGCAGCAATATCTACTACCCATATTATAAGATATTAATGAGATAACAAATGTGAATATGTTTTTTAAATTATAAAACATTTTAGAATGAGAAATAGTATTACTTTGTCAGAATTAGGGCTACATGGTCAGCTGCCTAGGCTGTGTATTGCTTCAGTCCAGTGCAAGGTGAGGAGAGAGGCCCCCACTGAGATTTTGATGGTAAGGCAACACTTAGCCTTGTGCTTCAAATTAACAACTTGTTTAAAGGTTCAAGATAGTGTCTCAACAACTTCCCATTGCAGTTCATTCAAGCTTCCCAATTTGGGAGATGACCATTAAAAATTAGTCATTAATCCTTTAAGACCCAGTTCAAGTGTTGCCCTTAGAGTCTTCCATGCCATCAGTCCTTTCTCCATGTTCCAGGAATTCCCATTATTTGAGTTCAACCTAATGCACATGACATTGTACACCCTGTCTTTCCGTCTCTGTCTCTCCACCATCCCCTCATTTGACAGATTCCCCAAGAGTAAGGATTTTAAAGGCTCTATTATGATCTGTTTGCGTCTTGTGTTAGCAAGAAGAAGTTGGCACTATAACGGGGATTAGACCCAAAGCACTGCCTTGTCTCCCTGACCTCACTCCAGCTGTTCTCTCCACAGCAAAACTTGTGAGTCTAGCCTGTAGTCGCTTCTGCTTCCGGCACTAGCCTGATGCCATCAGCATAATAAATACTAAGCAAATGTTAGTGGAAACATGGCAAGGGAAGAAAAACACAAGTTCTTTCATTTATTTAACATAACTGTTCAAGTATGGAATCTGTGCCTTGTCTTAAGAAATATGACACTGCAGATAGAGCAGTGAACAATAACAGGAAAAAAATCCTGCTTTTCGGAGCTTATATTCTACTAGTGAAGAAAGACTGTAAAGACAAATAATCAATGAACCTTAAAGTGTGTGAGTGTGGGATAACCTAGACTGAATGTTAAGGAAGGTTCCCAGGGCAAGCCTCACTGGGGAGGGGACTTTAGAGAACCATTTCAAGGAGCGGAGGAAATCAGATACTTGGCTGTCTGGGAAGGAGAGTTCTGAGCAGTTGGGGAAAAGTGCAGAAAAGTGACAGAGAAGGGAAGTCCCTGCAGAATTTTAAACATATCAGGATTACTATTTGATTTCGCTAAAATACATAAACAAAAATACAAGAACATACACTGATTGTCAAGTATACAACAGTTGATTTTGTTAAGCACTCATTTCTGTTGGTCCTGTGTATTTCACTGATGTTGGACACACGCAAAACAGAAGTTGCTCTTGTTGCAGCTTGTGTATTTGGAGAATATACGTCCCAGCTTCACACATCATATATATGGTGAATAAAGGAACTAATGAACTTGAATGACAGGTTGCTGTTGCTAAAGTAGTCTACCAGGATTCATTGCGAAACAAGCCTGTCTTTATTTGGGAATCACAGTAAAAAAAATCTGGTGATTTTTATTAGCAGCTTCTCCTTTTTGAGTATTTCTTAGGAAGTAAGGGCTCTAAAACGGGATTTTTCTAATGTTCTTGAATGGCAAGATCATGCATATCCGGTTTGCTAAATATATCCACCAACTCTTTCCCTGATGCAAATAACTTACACATTTTAATAAAATTCTTCTCTTCCTTGTTATGACTTTATTTAAAGTATAATCTTCTGGAATTTTTAATTGTCTTCCAACTTTGGCACTTTACATCTTTCTTAACCTAAATACAGTTAGGAAAGCAAGCTGAAAATAGATAAATTTGAAATAGAAGCCACTGCATTTAAGCCAAGAGGTTTAGAAGACAACATGTGCTCCAAGAACTTCCTTTATGCCCACATGCCTTTTAAAATGTTGTTATCACCATATTTCCAGAACTCTCCTGAGGAAGAAGAAGACAGCTCATAGTTCCAAGAAACATAGGTGCTTCTTATTTCAATATAAATAAAAATCACGCTGAAGTGAGAACATTAAGAAAAAATAGGACTTATAATTTTTGTCTTAGCAATGACAATCAGCCTAAAATATATGTGTTTTGTTTTTGTTGGCTTTATTACGATTAATGTGTTGTTATTTAAAGTCCTTGAATGATTTATTTTTAATAAAGCAGAATGCTGATGTCAGGGCTTTGAAAAATAAGCTGTCAATTTTGAGATAATTACAGCTTCACATGAAGTCATAAAAAAATATACAGAGAGACCTCATGTACTCTACACAGTCTCCTCCAATAGCATTTTGCAAACTGCAATACAGGTCATACCCCGGCTAGTGACATTAGTCCAGTCAGGACACAGAGCTGGTTCACCATCCCAGGGAGCCCTCATGCTTCCATTTTCTATCAGTGACCTCCTCTCACCCTTGGCAAGTGCTAATCTCTTCACCATTTCTACCATCTTGTCATCTCAGATGTGTTCCGTAAATGGAACCCTACAGTACATGGCCCTGTGGGATTAGCTTGCTTTCTTTAGCACAAGTCTCTGGAGATTTATATAGATTGTTGGGTATATCAATGGCTTGTTCCTTGTTATAGATAGGCAGTGTCCATGGTATAGATATACCACAGTCTGTTTACCCGTTCACCCACTGAAGGACGTCTGATCTGATTCCCATTTTCGGCTATGACTAAGGAAGCCACTGTGAACATTCCAGTACAGTTTTAGTGTGTGAGCGTAAGTTTTCATTTCTCTAGGATAAATACCTAGGAGTGCAATTGCTGATTGGTAAGGTAGTGAAAAGTGTCATTTAATTTAGTTTTTCTTTTTTTTTCAAGAAACCTCCAAACTCTTTTCCAGAGTGGCTGTGTCCATTTTATATTCCTACTATTGATGTATGAACAATTGTTTCTGTCATTCATTTAAAAAAAGTTTTTTAAGTAAAGTGTGTACTGTAAAGTGTTTAATGGTGTCTCTAGTTTCTTTGACATTACCCTGATGGCTCCTAATGTTGAACACATTTTCATATGCTTGTCATTGGTGTATCCTCTTCGGCAAAATGTCTGACCAAGAATTTTGCCCATATTCTAATTAAAATATTTATTTATTCATGTATTCATTTTTGCTCTTGAAATTTGATAATTCTTTATATAGTCTAGACAGTATTCCTTTGTTGGTTACTTGGTTTACAGATATTTTCTTCCAGTCTATAGCTTGTTTTAACATGCCTAATATGGTCCTGTGTAGAACACAGTTTTTAATTTAAACAAAGTCTCATTTATCAGCATTTCCTTTTATAAGTCTTGCTTTCTGTGTGTTTGTCTGTCTGTTTTGCCTGTGCATGACAACTTGCTGAATCATCTTTTGTTGAAAAGGCTCTATTCCTCCAATGAATTCATTTATCCGTTTCTCAAAAATCAGTTGGCATATTTGCATATTAGTGTGGGTGTATTCCTGAATTCTCTGATCTGTTCTATTGATCTGTGTGCTTATCCTTTTGCCGGCATCAGATATTATTGGTTACTGTAACTAAATACTGGATCTTGAAACTAAGTACACTGACCTTATTCTTTCCCTCCAAAATTGTGTTAGCTATTCTAGTTCCTTTACCTTTGGATAAAAATTTTAGGGTTACTTTGGTCTGTATCTATGAAAAAAATCTGTACTTTTTTTTTTTTTTTTTTTTTTATTTAGACCAAAGTACTTCAGGTACTTTGTTACATGGATGGTAAATGGTATAGCACTTTTACTTTCTGTGTTCATATGCTTATTGCTGGTGTATAGAAATACAGTTAATTTTCGCAGCCTTGCTAAACTTACTTGCTAGGTGAGGAGTTGTTTTGTAGATTTCTTGAGATTTTTCTATTTAGACAATAGTGTCATCCCCAAATAAGGATAGTTTTCTTTCTTTCTTTTTAATCTTTCTTTTTATTGCCTATTCTACTGATTTAAATGTCTAGATCTATTTTGAATAAGAATATATTCTTATTCAAGATCTGACATCCTTGATTTGTTCTCAAACTTAGGAAAGCATTTATTCCTTTATTATTAATAATAAATAAATAATTATTTATTACAATTCTCAACAACAGTTAATCAGAATGTTCTATAAATGTTCAGTAAATCCTGTTATTTGATGATGTTGAACAATTCTCTATCCTTACTGGTTTTTTTGCTGGTTATTCGATAAAATGTTTAGAAGAGTGTTGATGTCTTCCACTGAAATTGTAGATTTGCTCATTTCTCCTCTCAATTTTATTGGCTCTTGCTTCACATAATTAGCAGCTTTATTATTTATTGCATACATATTTAGGATTTGATTGCCGTTTAATCATTATGTAATGTCTTGCTCTATCTCTGGTAATTTTCTTGGCTTAGAAGTCCGCTTAATATAACCACTACTGCTTTTTTGGATTATGGTTTGCATAATATATCTTTTCCCATTTTTTTCTTACTTTTAGTCTGCCTATATCATTATATTTGGAGTTTCTTATAGACAGTATATTGTGGCCCGTGTTTTTTTAATCCGCTCTCTCAATCTCTTTTAATTGGTGTATTTGGATCATTTACCTTCAGTGTAATATTGCTATATTATGGTTCAAGTTTCCATTTTATTTTTGATTAAAAAAAAAAGATTTATTTATTTTAGAGAGAGTGTGTGTGCTGGGTGGGGGGAAGCAGAGGGAAAGGAAGAGAGAGTCTTAAGCAGACTCCAGGCTGAGCCCGGTGAGGGGCTCAATCTCAGGAATCCGAGATCATGACCTGAGCTGGAACCAAGAGTCAGACTCTTAACTGTCTGTGCCACCCACATGCCCCATTATTTTTGATTTCTGATGACTTTCTAGTATTGGTTTCTTTGTGTTTTTTTTTCTACCTTCCTGTGGTTTACTTGAATACTCTGAAATTTCATTTTGATGTATTTATATTGTTTTTGAATGGATCTGTTTGAAAAGCTTTTCTTCTAAGTATTACATTAGATACTCATAGTTTATCACAGTCTAGGATGTTATTTTTCAAGTTCAAGTGAATTATAGGAAATGTACCTATATTTGTATCTTTTTTCCCATTCCCTAATTATAACATAATTATCTTAAGTATTTCCCCTACGTTTATTTAGAACCATATTAAGCAATGTTATGTAATTTCTTCAACTGTTACACATAATTGAAGAGAAGGGAAATGTAACTTATTTACTTATATTTTACTTTTTCTATTTCTTCTTCCTTTCTGATGTTCCAAGATTCCTTCTTTTTCTTTCTCTTTCTGTTTAGAGAATATACTCTCAATGGTCTTTTGATGTACATTTCTGACAATACATTTTCCTGGTTTTACTTTGTTTGAAAATATCTTATCGCCCCTTCATTTCTGAAGAACAATTGTACTGAATATAGGTTTTAGTTCCAGTGTTCTTTTCTTGCAGCCTTTAAAAAATACTTTGTTACTTCTTTCTGACCTCACTGGTTTCTGATAAAATCTGCCAATACAGGTTATTTTTTCACAAAAGGTAATGTGCCCTTTCTGTCTAATTGCTTTTAAGAGGTTTTGTCTTTATTTTTCAAAAGTTTAACCATAATGTGCTTTGTAGTGGATTTTATGGGATTTGTGTTTGGAATTTGCTCAGCTTCTTGAATCTCTAGGCTTATATCTTTTACTAAATTTGGGAAGTTTTCAGCCATTATTTATTTCAATACATTTTGCTTTATTTTCTTTCTCTTCTCTTTCCAGGACTTCAATGACATGATAGTTAAGCATCTTTTGTTATAATACCTCAGGTCCCTGAAGTTCCTTTCTTTTTTTAATCCATTTTCTCTTATTAAGATTGAGTAGTTCTGTTCTTCTGCTTCCCTATTCACTGATTCTCCTATTCCCTCCATTCTGTTGATAAGCCCATCCATTAAGGGGTTTTGGTTTTTTCTTGTTATTATATTTTTCATTTTTCATTTAGTTCTCCTTTATATCTTCCATTTCTGTGCTGAGACTTTCATTTTTTTCATTATTTTCACAATTTCCTATTGAAACATTTTAAGATGACTATTTTTTATATATTTTTTTAATTTGAGTATACTTGACACACAATGTTACATTAGGTTCAGGTGTACAACCTAGTGATTTGACAAATTTATATGTTGTGCTATTTTCATCACAAGTGTAGCTGTCATCTGTCCAAGTATATCACTACTGCAATATCATTGACTATATTTCTTATGCTGTGCATTTAATTCCCATGATATACTCATTCCATAACTGGAACCCTGTCTCTCCCACTGCCCTTCACTCGTCTTACCTACCTTCCCTCCTTCTGCCCTCTTTAAGATGACTATTTTAAAATGTATGTTAATATCTCAGTCATGCTGTTCTTGGGATCTGTTGATGGTCTTTTTTCAGTCAATCTGAGATCTTCCTGTTTCATGATATGAGTGCTTGAGTGATTTTTATAAAAATCTGGATATTTGAGGCATTATAAGATTTCTTAATGAAATCTTCTGTTTTAACTGGTTTACTTTGACATTGCTCTAGCAGAAGAAGATGGTGTGTCACCTTGTTACTGTTAGGTAGGGTAGAATTCCAGGTTCCCCATTTGGTCTCCATTGACACCCAATCTGGGTATCAATTACTGCTGAGCAGGATTAGAAGTTCAAACTCCATATAAGACTTCCCACTGATACCACTGGAAGTCAGGAGGAGGTGGTATCTTCATTACCACTGGGTGGTGATGAAAGTTCTGACTGTCCAAGAGATCTCTCTAGTGCCAGTCCATCAAAGAAGGTCATAGTACCTCATTTTTACTAGGTGAGAGTAGAAATTCAGACTCCTCACATGGTTTTCATTAAAGTGGGTGTTGCTTTCTTAATACTGCTTGGCAGTAAGGAAAATCCTGGCTCCAATATTCCTTCATCCCTAACACTACCATGATAGGGGGATTAGGGATCTAATTATAGCTTGGCAAACATATTATAATTCCATTGACTATATTTATCTTTAAATTTTTTTTTATATAGTATAGTCTCTGGACTACAGTCCGGAGTCTCTGGAACATATTAGCTCCTCAAAAAATGGTAGTTAAATCATCTGAATTCCTCCTTCTCTGATTAGATGGGTCCTGCCTCTGACCTGTGATTGCAAGTATCTGCCCTGGTTCAGCTTGTGTGCTTGGCTTCTTCAGAAACATTTGTTCTTAAAGAGATCTATCCATTTTTGATTCCTCCCAAGTGTTCATCACCCATGCCAGCTTCTTTCCTATTTTTAGGCTTTCACTCATAATATTATAACAATATGGATGAAACTGAAGGGCAACATGTTAACTCACAGAACAACAAATATTGCATAATTCCACTTATATGAGATATTTGAAATAGTCAAACTCATAGAATAAAAGAACGTGAGAGGCAAAGAGAGGGCAAAGAGAAGTGGAGGAAATGGGGAGGTGTTGTTCAATGAATCTAAAGTTTCAGTTTTGCTAGATGAATACATTCTAGAGATCAACTGTACAGCATCTGTAAAGAAGGTAGGTTACATTTTGTATTCTTGCCATAATAAACAAACAAAACCAAAAAACAAAGAACCATAAGGAAATTCTGGAAGGTGTTGGTATGTCTATTACTTTGATCGTAGTGGTGGTATCATAGGTTTTGCATATGATCAAACTCATCAAATTATATGTGTTAAATATGTGCAGTTATTTATATGTCAAGGATAGCTCAAAAAAGCTGGTAAAAGGACATATACATTAGATTTGTATCATTGCCCTCAAATCTGCACATCTTAAACTTAACCAACCATCTCTGTATTGAAAATAACATTTTTCTTTTCTTGATTCCATCTATAATGTCAGAGATACCACTCTTATCCCTGTCTTCAAGGCTGGAAATACCACTTGTACTTAATTTTACTGTCTTCTTCACCCTTCATACCCCATTGCCAACCAACTCTTGCCAAATCTTCTTCATGATGATATGTCATCTTTGTTTTCCCTTACATTTTGAGTTCTGTCAATCAGACCCCAAGTCTCTAATCTATTCCTGGAATGCTGTAATTGCCTTAATTGGTCTTTCTGTCTTGCTCTTTCTGTCAATCTACTCCCATAAAATTGCCACGTGTATCTTATAAACACACAGTTTTTCATGTGGTTTTCTTGATAACAATTGTTTAATAACTTGGTATGACCCACAAGATTAAGTATAATATGCTTTAACCTGGAATTCTGGGACCTTATAAATCTAATTTCAATGCATCCTTCCTTGCTTCTCTGTGAAACTTCTTAGGCAACTATGTATATGTACCTATACTGGAAAGAGTCCCAGGAGATAGTAAATTTGAGTTTTAAATACAACTCTGCTGCTTACTGTGAGACATTGGACAAGTGACTCTATTTGGTGACTTTTTTTCCCATCTGTCAAATCAAGGTCTGTAACTAGAAAATTCCTAGTGCCAATTTTAGATTTAGTATTCTGAAAGAATATACAAATACTACATTCGTCACCTACTATTTACTCTTTTCCCTCTAGAAAACCAGATTTCTTTGCCATATTTGAATATCCAATTTACTTTTGTTTCTTCTAGCTAGTGGATGTGCCAGATGAGGCCCATTAATGGTTTGTAAAAACAATTCAATGAACAAAAATGTATTTTAAATAAACTTTTAAAAAAGTACATAACACAGTATTGTGGAAATACCAGAGTGCATTAAATATTATAAAAAGTCTATTTCATGAATTTTTTCATTCTAAATGAAATGCACACACACACATATACACACACAATGAACATGATGGAAAATGTTTCTTAGCACAAATTAATGGAGTTGAAATTATAGCTTTAAACCATACACCACACATCCATAAATGCAGTATTTGAATTATAATAATTCTACTGGACATGCGTACTAGACCCTATCGCTACTCTTCCTCACATTGTCCTATGCTTCCAGCTCAGTAGTATTGGTTTCCTTCATCCTGGCCCTGACTCTTAGCTTCAGACCTCCGCTTTAATATCTGTCTCTGGAGAACTTTGGTTTGATACTGTATGGAATTCTTTCTTCCTTCTAGCATCATAAGGTCTTGTGTGGCATGTTATCACTCTCTTCGTTTTTGACATATCTCAGTATAGCTCCTATCCTAATATAGCTCCTCTTATGACTCAGAGACTCCCCAGATAGCTTAAAATGGACGAAGTAGAGCAGGTGAGAAGAGACCAAGAGAATTCAGATTTTTAAAAATACGCAGATGTTATATGTTTTCTTTTGTTATTTTTGTCTTTAAGTGAAGAAGGAAATAGGGTTGCCACCGATTTATGCTGTTTTGAATTTAACCACCGTTCAAATTAATTAGGTAATTTCCTCTAGTCATGTAAGGTGTTCACACCTATGTGTCTGTTTGTGCTTGTGTGTATTAAGTGTGTGTTGTTTTAACCTGAATTATCTTTTCATGGTTTATGAAGCCCAAATGCACCAAATGCCATCATTTCTTCTCTTCAGTGGCATTCAGGCAAGTCCTTTGGAATTTCA